>NC_060070.1:55262500-55900714 GCF_922984935.1 Meles meles
AAAAAGCGACCAGATTATTTCTAAAGAATCCTCAAGAGACTGACCAATCACTACTCATAACTCATCCATAAAAATATTTACTGAACACCTAAAATACACATAGTACTCTGAGACTGTGGAAAACTCAATGACATACAAAACCAAAATTTTCCCTAGAAGAGACTTGTAACTCAATTAGAGAGACAAACCATGGATTTATGAAAAATTAACATTATTAAAACAAGACAATGTGCCAATAGTAAGTGGTTTTTAAGTTCAATAGAGTTCGTATTGCAGACGACTGTACAGAGAAATGTGTTAGTAATGGAGGCTTAGTCTGATGGGTTTCATATGCAGTATATGCAGGACTTGCATAGGAAAAAAAGAATTCCTGGGGAAGGAAAAGGCATGCGTGAAGACAGATATTAGTGTGAAAATATGTAAAAGCACATTCTAAACAAGGTTAACTGTAAGAGGCTTAGTTAGAGTTAAAGATTTGTACTGGAGATTTTGTGGAACAAATATTAGGGAAAGCAGATTGGGATTAAATACAGGCATACCTCCTTTTATTGTGCTTTGCAGATACTGTTGTTTTTTACAAATTTAAAGTCTGTGGCAACCCTGTATTGAGCGAATTTATCGGCACCATTTTTCCAATAACATTTGCTAACTTCATGTCTCTGTGCCACATTTTGGTAACTGTTACTAATATTTCAAACTGTATCATTACTATTATATTTGTTAGGGCAATCCCCGATCCACTGATTTTTTTTTTTTTTAAAGATTTACTTGTTTATATTAGAGAGAGAGAGAGAGAGAGCGCGAGAGCACGCATGTGGGAGCATGTGGGGTTGGGGGAGGGGCAGAGGGAGAGAGAGAGAATCTCAAGCAGGCTCTGTGCTGAGCGCAGAGCTTGACCCGGGACTTGATCCCACAACTCCTGAGATCATAATCTGAGCTGAAACCGAAAAGCTGGATGCTCAACAGACTGAGGCATTTAGGTGTTGAATCCAGTGATTTTCGATGTTACTACTCTAATTGTTTTAGGGTGCTATGAACCATAGTCATGTGACATGGTGAAGTTCACTGATAAATGTGTGTTCTGACTAGTCCACTGACTGTTTCCCTCTTTCCCTCTCCTTGGATTTCCCTATTCTCTGTGACACAATAGTGAAATTACCCTAATTAATAATAATAATAATCCTACAATGGCTTCTAAGTGTTCAAGTGAAAGGAAGAGCTGCATATATCTCAATTTTCAATCAAAAGCTAGGACTAAACTTAGTGAGCATGGTGCCAAACAGCAAAGTTGTAAATGCAAAGGATTTTAAGTTCTTGAAAGAAATTAAAAGTGCTACTCCAGTGAGCACATGAATGATAAGAAAGCAAAACTGTCTTATTACTGATATAAGAAAGTTTTAGTGGTCTGGATAGGAGAGCAAACCAGTTTCCCCATTCCCTTGAGCCAAAGCCTAATCCAGAGCAAGGCTCTAACGTCTCTTCAATGCTGTGAAGGCTGAGAGAGGTGAGGGAGCTGCAGAAGAGAAGGCTAAAGCTAGCAGAGGTTGGTTCATGAGGTATAAGGAGAAGCTGTCTCCATAACATCAAGTGCAGGGTGAAGCAGCAGGGGCTGATATGGAAGCAGCAGCAAGTTTTCCACGAGATCCAGCTAAGAGAATTAATGACAGGGGCTACACTAAACAACAAATCTTCAATGTAGATGAAACAGCCTTATATTGGAAGAAGATTCCATCTATGCCTTTCATAACTATAGAGGAGAAGTCAATGCCTGGCTTCAAAGGACAGGCTCACTCTCTTGCTAGAAGATAATGCAGCTGGAGACCAAGTTGAAGCCAATGCTCATTTACTATTCCAAAGACCATAGGGCCCTTAACGATAATGCTGAATCCACTGTTTTTGCTCTATAAAGGGAACAACAAAGGCTGGATGACAGCACATCTGTTTGCAACATGATCCACTGAATATTTTAAGCCCATTGTTAAGAACCACCACTCAGAAAAAAGATTCCTTTCAAAATATTACTGCTTACTGACAATGCACCTGGTCACCCAAGGAGCTCTGATGGAGACGTACAATGAGATTTATGTCGTTTTCACACCTGCTAACACAATTTCCATTCTACAGTCCATGGATCAAGGGGTCATTAGACTTTCAGGTTTATTTTTTAAGAAATATACTTTGTAAGATTATAGCTGCCATAGACAGTGATTCCTGTGATAGATCCAAGCAAAGTAAACTGAAAACCTTGAGAGCATTTGATTCATGGGAAGAGGTCAAAGTAGCAACATTAACAGAAGTGAGGAAGAAGCTGATCCCAACCCTCATGGATGACTTTGAGGGGTTCAAGACTTTAGTGCAGGAAGTAACTGCAGATGTGGTGGAAAGAGCAAGAGAATTAGAAGTGGAGCCTTAAGACAGGACTGAGTTGTGTAATCTTATGATAAAACTTCAATGAGTGAGGAGTTACTTCTAATGAATGAAAAAAAGTGGTCCTTTTGAGATGGAATCTACCTCTGAAGATGCTGTGAAGATTGTTGAAATGACAACAAAGGATTCAGAATATTACATAAACTTAGTTGAGAAAGCAGTGGCAGGATTTGACTGATTCCCATCTAGAAAAAAGTTCTTTCTCCTGTGGGTAAAATGCCATCAAACAGCACAGCATGCTACAGAGAAATTGTGAAAGAGTCAATTGATTTAGCAAATTTCATTGTTGTCTTATTTTAAGAAACGGCCACAGCCACCCCGACTGTCAGCAACTACAACCCTCATTAGTCAGCAGCCATCAACAAGGAGGCAAGACCCTCCACCAGCAAGAATAGTGCTACTCACCGAAAGCTCAGATGATGGCTAGCATTTTTTAACAATAAAGTATTTTTTAATTAAGGTCTGTTCATAGTCTTTTTAGACATAATGCTACTGCACGGTCAACAGACTATAGTATAGTGTAAACCTAATTTTTATATGTACCGGGAAACCAAAAAATTTGCTTGACTTGCTTTGTTATGACATTTGCTTTGTTGTGGTGGTCTGGAACCAAACCCACAATATTTCCATGGTATGCCTATAATTAAGAATTTTGAAAAATGAGTCACACTAAAGTCTGGACTCTGATATAGGCAATGGGGAGAGCCACTGAATATGAATGAATGGAGAAGTGAAGACGCAAGAGTAGTTTGGGTAGGTAGTCTGTTGATAATCGAGATGAATAGGAGAGGGAAAATTTCTTGACAAGACCACTACTGAAGACGTGAAATAATGACTGTTTGACAGTGGACACAAATTATGAAAGACTACAAATAAACAGTCAATAACAATTTGACTATAAGAGAGAAAATGACTTCAAAGAGGACTGGAAGATTAGAAGCCTGACAGAAAGAGGTCAGTTTTAGACATAAAAAAGATGAATAACCAAGTTAAAATGTCTATAGGTGGTTTGATAGAAGAGAAAATCTAATTAAAGGAAACTGAACTACAAAAGGCATCTTGAGGTACTGTTAAGAAATGATGGTCCATAGTCTGAATGGGTAATGCCAAAACAAAGTTAGTGAGCAAGGTTTGACTTTTTTTCCTCCCAACTTAACAGTTCATTCTACAAATGAACTCATTCTACAAAAATTCTTTTACCCTATTCCTAACTCCGAATTAATAGACATTAGTTTTTCAAATAAAGTTTAAAACTTCACCACAATCTTTATCAACCAATTACTGTCATTATAGTTAGATCTTATCTTTTGCCAAACCTAATTGGTGCTTTTTGCTTCAAGCTAACTTTATTGCTATTCCTGTAAATTCTCCCCACTAAACCAAAGCTTGCAAAGACCCCATCTTCTCAACCAACATCCCCAAAGTAAAATGTGTATTGTCTACTTAATCCAATCCCACACTTCCTTTTTGAAAGTGGATACTCATTATTTACAAGTCTTCCTCCTTAATTCTCTTGAGCTCTCAAAAATCCCTTCAATCCTTTATCAAATCTGATTATTCAACATGTTCTAGTCCCAGTAATATGCTAGTAACTCAGACGCCCTTAGGTTTCTTAAGAAAGACATCACTTTCTTATTAGCAAAATACTGGTAAGTAGTATATGTACAGGGATTTTATAAAGCCACAATAGGATAAAAGAAAATGTACTTTTTACTAAATTCATCTAATAGATATGCCCCAGCTACTCCCCCCACCAAGCTAGATCAAGTCTCTGACATTATTTCACTTTTATCTGTAAATACTTGTTTTTTTTTTTTTTTTTAAAGATTTTTTTTTATTTGACAGGGAGGGAGAGAGAGAGAGCGACAGCAAAAGGGAACACAAGCAGGGGGTGTGGGAGAGGGAGAAGCAACCTTCCTGCTGAGCAGGGAGTCTGATGTAGGTCTCAATCCCAGGACCCCGGGATCATGACCTGAGCTAAAGGCAGACACTTAATGACTGAGCCACCCAGGTGCCCCCAGTATGTATCTTTTTTTTTTTTTAAAGATTTTATTTATTTATTTGACAGAGAGAGATCACAAGTAGATAGAGAGGCAGGCAGAGAGAGAGAGGGAAGCAGGCTCCCTGCTGAGCAGAGAGCCCGATGCGGGACTCGATCCCAGGATCCCGAGATCATGACCTGAGCCGAAGGCAGCGGCTTAACCCACTGAGCCACCCAGGCGCCCCCCAGTATGTATCTTTTAAAAATAGGGACCTAGGGGCGCCTGGGTGGCTCAGTGGGTTAAAAATAGGGACCTAGAAAAACATAAGCACAATGACAATATCATACCTTGAAATACTCAATACTTAATATCACTTAAAAAACTCAATACTTAATATCTAAATAGTGTTGAAATCCTGATTGTGTCATAAATGTCTTTTTAGTTAGTCTGAATGAGGATCTAAGGAAGGTCCACATATTTAATTTGGCTGATATGCTTCCTAGATTTCTAAAAATAATTAATCTTCTCCTCTTCTAAAAACTTTCTAGTCATTTGTTTGTTGAAAAACTTGATCATTTATGCAGGAGAATTTTCCATCTAGACTGGATGGGTGCACTCTATGGTGTCAAGTTCTGCTATATTTCATTGTGAACTAGTAGTTGTAACTCTATGTATAAGCAGGTACATGTGCGAATTTTTGGCAAGACTCTTTATTGGGTCTGTTTCTTATTGCATCACACAGGGAGACAAAATAATGTCTGTCTGTCCTTTTGTGATCTTAAAGCTGCCTGGCAGATACCAATTTTATCAGCCAAATCCAGCTAATGATTTCTAGCCTTATTGACAATTCCTGTTTAGAATCTTTATCTCATTCAGGGTTGCAAAATGGTGATACTGGTGATATGCTAATTATAAGATTGGTTCTTCATGTATTAGCTGCAGTTCTTCATCAGAGAACTTGTTCTCTTCAACTATTTAGTACTCTTCGCACAGAAGAAACAGGATAAGTAAATTCTCTGTCTACTGGTTTTTAGAATAATGAACTGACGCCCTCAGCAACGTCCAAAGGTTACTAAGATTTATTTTCAGTATCGTCATAAACTTCATTATGTTTAATGTCCTGATGTGCATCAATTTTTTTTAACGATTTTATTTATTTGAGTGAGCGAGCGAGAGTGAGTGAGAGAGAGAGAGAGAGCGCGCGCGTGCACACAAGTAGGGGGAGGGGCAGAAGGAGAAGCAGATTGTCCACTGAGCAGGGCGCCCGATGTGCAGCTTGGTGACCTGAGCCACAGGCAGATACTTAACTGACTGAGACACCAGGTGCTCCTATGTATATCAACTGATTGCAGTCATTGTATCCTACCTTTAGGCTAAGTGGGAATGATTTCAAGTTGGCTCATGTGTACATGGCATGAACCTAGTAGTCTTTCATAGCTTCTTTGTTTTCTGATATGACAAGAAGTCCAAAATCATCTTGTATATACCCCAGTTACTTTCAGTGAGACTTCCTTTAAGTGTAACAAAAGGCATGGGATGAGTTTCCAAAAGGTTGAAAATCATTGCATTTTTGTATATATGCAAACCTGCATTTATTCTCTTCAAAGCTACAAAAGGTCTGACTCATTATTTCCAGTTCCTCTTTCATTTTCCCTAAGCTTCTTGCACAGAGATGGAGATTACAGATAGTATCAAAATATCTATGAACATCCTTCTCTAACTGTGATTCATTCACTCCTTCAACCAATTTACTGAACTTCCATTAGGCAAGTAGAAAGGAATACAACTGCTGCAGAGGATCTCATGGTCTAGTAGAGGACATTAATGTGTTCACAAATAAATGTAATATAGAATGACAAGTGTTTTAATAAGAATTTGGATAAGGACTATGGGTGGAGGTCATCTGAAAAGTCTTCAACTAAGGATATGGTACTTAAATACTAAGTCGTACAAATACTGAATGAACACAACTATTGCATTGCTTTGAAGAGAAACAGCATATTTTAAACTTATAAATTCAATTGTCATTTTAAAAGAACTGAAAAATTTAGTTAAAAAAGGAAAAAAATCAGTGTCAACTATGTAATATTTTTACACTACTCTAAGATTTAATTATAAAATAGGAACAAAATTTAAAGATATGAGTAACACCTGTTGATATTATTGCCATCTTAGAGAATCCACAGCACAAGGAAATGCTGTAAGTAGTTCCAAACAGACAGATTTGAGCAGTAAATAAAGTCAAGAAGAGAAAAGAGGATAGATACTTCTGTTCTCTTAAGAAGTCAGTATTTAAGTGCAAATATACAAAGTGGCAGCATAGCATGATCCTTTGATGACTAATTTCTTATATTCTCTTTACCATGTTTTTTTTCATCTAGTAAAGTTCTGAACCAGTATTTGTAGGGTGGCTCTCCCAAGAGAGAGCCAAGGGAGAGAAAGGACAGAAGCCCACCCAATTGAGAAAGGGATAGCAGCTCCCAAAAGAAAAGGCTGTCACCAATTAAGAGATGTTTAGAAGTACATTTACAGGTAGCTAAATGTACCTTTACTTTAAAAATATCTCCCCAAATTTGGAAAGATGTATGTCCTAACCATATTCCCAGAGGAGCCTTCCCCATTCCTTTAACATTTGTTATATCAGCTGAAACCCACATTACTTGGATGCCCAGAATGATTACCAACTCAATTTCAAAGAATGCGGTCTCACAGGTAATTTGCAAGCAAAACAGATTTCATTTTGGTTATCACTAGATGCTGGGAAGCATGCCCTAGGGAAGTTTGTCCTTGTAAAACCAGCTAAACACGGTAAAAGTGATATTACCGGGTGACCGAAAGAAATTCAAAATAATTTCTTTTCTTTTTTGGTAAAATTGAATACATGCTTACTTATTACATTTAAAAAAACAGGTAATTCATTTATACAGATCAAAACAATAGAGAAAGATATATGTTGAGGTGTCTCACTTCTACCTCCATCCCCATCTGGCCTGTTCCTTCTTGCTCACTATGGGTGACTATCTTTTATTAATTCTGTTTTTCATCCTTCCAGTATTTCTTTATGGAAACAAGGACAAATATACACGTGTCTATATATTCCCCTATCCTCATTTATTTTTATTTTTAAAAGATTTTATTTCAAAGAGAGAGAGAGAGCTTGTGTGCAGGTGCATACGCGAGGAGCTGCGCAGAGGGAGAGGGAGAAACAGACTCCTCACTGAGCAGGGAGCCCCTTGTGGGGCTTGATCCAGGACCCTGAGATTAGGACCTGAGACGAACGTAGACCCTTAACTGACTGAGTCACCCAGGCACACCCCCATCCTCCTTTATACATACTATCCTGCATTCTGTTTTAATACACCCTGAAAACCATACTGTAGCATTTTTAATTTTTTTTGAAAATATTTTCAATAATTCTACAAAATGCTTCCAGTTAAGGTTCTTCAAAATCTCTACAGCTGTACTACTGGGAAAGTGTTCTGGATAGTTCTTTCGTATCAAGTCTTATAACATTTTATTGAAGAACCTATTATTTTTCTATTTTTCAATGACTCACTGAACTCTCTTGGTATAATGTTATTTTACTATAACATTAAAAGTTAGAAAAGTTAGAAAGAGGTACCTGGGTTCTACGGGGAAACACCTCTTCCCCCGAACCTCCTCCCACACCATCTCTGCTCCTCTGCATACTTTAACTTCTGACTCTACTCTTACTACTTTTTTTTTTAACTTTTCATTTTTTTCTTTTACATACTATATCAACTAATATGGACTACTGATTCATTCACCAAATATTTATTATAGGTCTTCTACTACTATTATTATTAGTAGTAACGGGTGCTAACATTTATTGAGCACTCATGAATCAGGTATCCTACCAGTTGTTTTACCTGCATCATCATATTTAATTCAGTGTGGAGTTTTCTTTTTTTTTTTTTTTCCAGCGTAACAGTATTCATTGTTTTTGCACAACACCCAGTGCTCCATGCAATACGTGCCCTCCCTATTACCTACCACCTGTTCCCCCAACCTCCCACCCCCGACCCTTCCACTGTGGAGTTTTTTATTCCCACTACACAGCTGAGGAAAATGAGGGTAGAGAGGTTAATTAAATTACTGTTAGTAACTGTTAAAACTTGAACACAAGTCTGCTTATCACCAAAACATACACTATTTATTTACTATTTACTTTTAAATTTTATTTTTACTTATTTATTTCTCCCTAATTTTACTAAGGTATGATTGAGAAATAAAAATGGTATATATTTAGGCTGTAAAATATGATTTTTTTATAAGTAAATACAATATTATGACTTAGTGTATTTATACATTGTGAAATGATCACCACAATCCAGTTACTCAAAGCATCCACCACTTCACAGTCTTCCCCCACCCTCATGTGTTTTTTCAGTGGTGGTGAGAACACTTAAGATCCACTTTTTCTGAATTTCAAGGACACAATACAGAATTATTAACTCAAAATATATGCTCTTAAACACTATACTATAGAAAAAGCCAGGCGTGTTCAGAGAATTTCAATCCAGTTGAAGACGTCTGCAGCATAGGGTGTGAAGAGGAAAGACGAGGCAAGACAGCAGGCTGCAGAAAAAGGCAGGATTCCAGATCACAGACCTAGTACGCCCTAGTCATGACATATGAACTTTATTCTGAAGGATATGGAAAACAATCATGAGGTTTTTAAGCAGGTAAACACATGACAAAACCTGCATTTAGAAAGACGCTTTGTCAGAAGTGAGGTGGATGGACTGGAGAGACCAAAACTGAATCAGACTAAAGGCAAGTAATTAAATGTACAGATAAAAGCTGATGAGGGTATGAACATAATGTAGTCACTTGGCATCAAATACAGATGTTGAGCCTTTAAAAATTTCATGCAATTTCAAACTTTAAAAATAATTTGTCAAGTAAATACATCTGAGCCCAAATTATTTTTTATAGCTCTATTTTTAACAAGCTGAAAGATTTCTAGTTTATCAAATGAGAAGACACAACTATCACTAAATATTTAGAATTATGGATTTCTAAAATTGTACATACAGAAAAATGTAAAAATTTATTAGATGGTTAGTGATATTAATTGGAAAACCTCCAGTTCAAATTAAAAATATATAAAAACATGTTTTGTTTTTATATAATTTTTGACCTGAGGCATTGTTGAAATCCAATTCCTTTGCTTTACAGACAAGCAAACTAGAGGATAAAGAAGGCATATTACTTACAAGATTGGCTTGGGGTGCTCATCTGGGATTAGAACCAGTGTTTCCTGACTCCTTATTTAATGACTTTCTCACTTTTATATGGAGATGTGGAATTAAAAACATTTTGCCAAAACAGGTGGGGGGTGGTGGGGAGTGAAGCAAGCTCACAGTAAGTACGGACCACATACCAACATTTTCTACCTGGCTCCAGTTTAGTCCTCACGCCTACTTTACAAGGTAGGTGTCATCTGTATGCCAGAGCTGAAACACCTATTAAAGGCCACCTGATGATCAGACACCAAAGTTCATTTCTTTTCATCACAGCACACTAATGCTAACAAGAGGTAAGAGCTTTCTTCCAACGTGAAAAAAACAACCACCCAGGTTTGTATGAATGAGTTCAGAAATCAATGCACACTGACCTGTAACATGCACCTGGATACAACAACTTCAGGTACTTCAGGGAATTTTTGTCGCAGGTCATTTAAAACCTGAAAATCAATTTGGTGGCTTCCTTGGGCCATTCGTATATTGCCTGATCAGGACTATTTGTACAGTAGGCAATTCTAGGCCTTAGTGGAAATAGTACTCATCTCTTCTGTCCAAGCATTTTCTGTGAAAGAAAGAAAAAAAATTTTAATGACAACTGATTAGAGAATGAATATTGTTGTGGATTTAAAATTTCGATACATAGGGTACGTGCTTTAGTACTGAACATTTAATATAAGTTATCAAAATACTATTAAGTCCTATAATATAGCTTTCCATAGAGTTGTACTGCCTTTTCAATTTATAGCTCTTGCTGGCAAACTTTTAGACTAATTCTTATCTATTTGTATGATTTATGATGGCTGTTCCAAAAGCTTTTAAGAAACTATTGTCAAGGATGTCTTCCCTCATTCTTCTAAAAGGGGAAAACGAATAACTTCCCTACCATTTTTCTTAATAATCTGAGGACAGACTGAGGTACGTAATCTTATTTACTCTATCTATTATTTTTAAAGTTTGGATCCCGATAAAGTCTGGTTCTACAAATGACTTTGCATGCTTTGTCTAAAAATGATCTATAACCCAGTATGTTTGATACCTTAATTTTCAGATATACTTAATCCTTAAATGTGCAATGAATTAAAGTATTTTACTTCCTTTTTCTAATAAAATTAGTACTTTAAAAATACTAATGCTTGAGCCTCAACCCCAAAGGTCCTGATTTAACTGGCTGGGGAGTAGCCTGGGCATACGGATTTTTAAAACTTTCCCAAGTAATTCTCATATGTGGCCAAAACCGAGACCTACCTACCTTGTTTTTATTCTTAATGCAAACCATGTTTAATCTTGAAGAAGTCTTTGGGATATAAATAGTATGTAAGTATATTTAACTTAAATAACATATTAAAATATTTAAATATCATGCTATTTTCTTAATCATTTCAGTTTATGATAAACTTAACAAACAAGACCATCGCTCTAAAACATATTTCTGATCTGTAGTACTTCTCTTTTAATTTTGTTAACATAAGCTTAAAAAAAAAATATAGACCCGTAAACCCCATGAATATAGGAATCAGGTCCCTTTTTGCGTAGCTAGCACTGTATAGGTGTTCAGTGTTCAGTGGAACAGTAGCTATTAAAGTATTTTTTATTAAATTTAGTTATGGAAGAACTCCCGAGTGCTCAATAGAATATAAGCTCATTTATATATATACATAGTAAAAAGCCTTTCAGCTTTTTATTATTTAATTAAATTCCTTAATTCTTTTGTCTATGTGACTTTTCACAGGTAAAAGCTATAATGGATTATAGAAGAAAAGAGAAATACTGAAAATTAGTAAATGATACTTAAAAGAAAATTAAGGCGTGATTAACAGTAGTGCTCAACTTGAAAAGGCCATCCTGAACTTCCCTCCAGCTATCAGCTCATTTCTCTGCCCCTTCCTTCTTCTGGGCGAAAACTACTTGAACAACCCTTGTTTATATGTGTATCTTCCTTTCCTCCCTTCTAATCTCTTTGAAACCTACCCCAAACAGGCTTTCCCAGTTTTTCACCACCGAAACTGTACTTATCAAAGCTGGGGGAGAACTTCAGGCTATCAGACCGAAGGAGCAGTCCGCAGTCCTCATCCAGCTTAGGACTCAGTCAACCAATCAATCCCTCTTTAAACAAGGGCTTCACTTGGCTTCCTAGTTTTATACTCTTCTGGTGTTTCTCCTACCCACTGGCAGCTGCTTTTTAGTTTTGTCAGATCTTCCTTTTCTAGACAACTAATGTTGGCAGACAATGGAATTCAGATCTAGGGTTTCTTTTCAACAATACTGATATTCCTCTGCAGGGTAATCTCATCCAAATATACTGCTTTACACAGAGGCTTTGCAAACTTATTTCTGATTTAATAAATAAATAAATAATAAATAAATTTATTTATTTTTGCTCTCCCTTGAGGCTATATAAGTGTGGACTTATATAGCCAGTTAGTTACCTGCCTCATGTCTCCTATTGGACATCTAAAACTCACTTTAACTGAGTATGCCCAAAATTAAACTCAACTCTCCCCATCCAACCAATCCCTCCACAGTCTTTTTCATCCCAATAAATGGTGCCGTCATATATCCAGGTGATCCTTCTTTCACGTCCCATATCTAATTCAGCATCAAGTCTTGTTGGTTTTATCTGTAAACAGTGTTTCAAATTGGACCACTTTCCCTGACCTATTACTGCTCTCATCTGAGCCACCCCTATAAGTCACCTAGACTGCCTAGACCGCCGCAGCAAAGGTCCCTTAACTGGTTTCCTCCCTGCCTTCACTTTCTGCTCTACCCCTGCCCCTCACTCTATTGAGCGAAGTGATCTCTGTGAAAAGTAAATCAGGGCAAAATCCCTTGCTCGAGATCCTTCAACACAAGGCCCCCAGATAACTCCCACCACTCAGACTTCACTTCTATCAATCTCCTGGTTCCCTCAATTCTGGTTAGTTCACAAAAAAGCCATTCTTTCTTCCCTCAGGGTTTTTGTACTTGCTGCGCCCTCTACCTGGAATATTTTACCCTCAGACACTAGCACGGACCCCTCCTACTTCATTACCATCTCTGATCAAATATCACATTCTCAGAAACAGTTTCTTTGACCCACCTCTCCAAAATAATGCCACAACTGTCTCCCCCACCCCGCCCCATCACATCCTCACACCCTGCTTTTCTTCATAGCATTTGTCAATACCTTGATATGTATTTATTCATTACCTATCTGTTCCCACAATGTTAACTCCACAGGATCAAGAACTTTGAAGTTCACTGCTACATCCTCAGGATGCAGATCAAATGTAACATTTGTTGGATGAAAGGAAGGTTTTACTGTATAGTTTCTTCGTATTATTTTACTTCTAAAACACATTTAAAATTATCTAGATTTGGAAATTTTTACACAATTTGAGGGAGAGGCAAATAAATAAATTTTTAGTCTAATTGAGTTAGACCACCTTTATTAAAGGAGGATGAATCATGAATATAACTTTTGACTGATTCCATTATTACAATATACATTTCCAAGATTCTTTGAAAAACTCTTATCACACCTGCTTTTCTTATAAAAACCATCAAGTGCACAAACAGGAAAATTGTTCAAATGTACAACTGTATTTTAGTGATTCCACTTCCTGTAATGGCCAAGTAGCTCCTACTAGATCAACTCTTTCATAAACAACTATAAACACTAAACAAAGTATAAAAACAACTACTTGAAGGCAGAAAGCATCAATAGCAAGAGAGGGATGGTGGGGAGAAGGGAGTCAGAGTCAGTACTTAGAAGGTAACAGCATGGGGTGATTTTCCTTTTTTTAAAAGGAATTGAGCCAGAGAACAGGTCCCAGCTGGTTTGGGTAGCTGAAACCTAGACAGAAAACCTACAGGCCTACTTGTTTAATGAACCAAAGGATAGACTGGCATAACCAAAACAGCTGAAAACCTAGTAAGTAAATCACAGAAAGAGAGGAGCACCCAATCCTGCGTATAAATTCTGCATACATCTCTGATCCACAAACTACACACATGTGGGATTCCAAGCAGCCCGGCCAAAGCTAAAATAACTGAGATTTCAGAGTCTATATTTGGGAGTCCAGCAAAGTTAACTGCCTACTAATACAAGCAAGCAAGCAAGTAAGCAAGCAAGCAAGGAAACCAACCAAACATCAATACTCAGAACTGGACGAACACAATAGAATCTAGCGTCTTTATACGTCATTTTCATAAAAACACGTAAAGAATGGGAAAAAGTGACCCATACTTAAGAAAGTAGGCAACCAAGGGACACCAAGCCCAAGACAACCCAGACACTAGAATTATTAGCGCATAAGGATTCTAAAGCAGCTGCTTTAACTATACTTAAAGATATGAGGACAAATATGCTTGGATCTCAGTTAAAGGAAAACAAACAAACAAACCCCAAACCAGACACTGTATTTTAAAAGAAAGAGAGAGAACCAAACTCAAATTCAACAAGTGAAAAATAAAATGTCTGAGATAAAAAATTCACTAGATGGATTTAACCGCATACTAGAAATGAGAGAATAGTCAGTGAACTTCAAGACAAAGCAAAAGAAATTGTTCCAAACTGAAGGATGGTGAAACAAACAACAACAAAAAAGACTGGTGGTAGGGTGGGTGAGGGGAGGAAGAGAATCTCAGGGACCTATGGGAAAACATCACAAAGTGTAAGGTACCTGTAACGGGACACCCAGAAGGATAGGGGAGAGATAATGGGGTAGAAAAGAACTATTTGAAGAAATAATGGTTAAAAATTTCCCCAAGTTAGTAAAAGATATAAACTTACAGATCAGGAAGATCTTAATCACCTCCCCAGACACCCTGGTGGCTGCTTTTGGTTGGGGGGGGGGTCATCCCACACATAAGGCAGAAGATGGTGGCTACAAAGACAACAAAAAAGTTGCTGGAGTCAATCAATTCTAGGCTCCAGATCAACTCTAGGCTCTAACTCCTCATGAAAAGTGGAAAGTGCTTGCGGGAGCAGGAGCAGACTGTTAAGATGATCAGACAAGGCCAAGCAAAACTGGTCACCCTCTCCAACAACTGCCCAGCTTTGAGGAAATCTGAAACAGTATTATGCCACACAGGCCAAAAATGATGTCTGTCACTACAGTGGAAATCGTACTGTATAGGGCCTAGCATTTGGAAAATTTTGCTGAGTATGGACTGGTTACCACTGATCCAGGTGATTCTGATATCACTAGAAGCATGTTAGAACACTCTGGTGAAAAGTAAATCATGCAAAATGTTTATAAAACCGACCAGAGCCTGTTTGAATCAACAACAACACAAAAACAAACAAAAAGAAGATCCTACTCAAGAATATCAAAGCCTGAACAGGTTAGACTCAAACCTTAAACAGGAAAAGCCCAGGAAAACCACACAAAGGCATAACTGTCCAACTGCTGAAAATCAAGGAAAAATGTTGAAAGCGGCAAAAGAAATGACAGAGGGGAAGAATAATTCCAGTGATGTCGACTTGTCATCAGAAACTTGGAGGCCAGGAGACAGTCAAATGACGTCATATAAGTGCTGAAAGAAAAAACACCAACCCACATTCTATATCCAGCAAGAGTAAACTTTAAGGACAAGGCAAGATAACTGTTTTTAATGTAGCCTTTGTGGTGAGTAAATAAATTTTACAACTAAATTAATTACTGAATCAAACAATAGATGGTATTTAATTTTAAAAGGAAAGCCATGCAATATAACTTAATCTGGAAAATTATTTCTAATAATAAATGGAAATATATTTTCCATGGTTAAGATGCAACATGACTACTCCTTTGAGAAAATAAAGAAACCATACTTTCTAGAAATGTTTCTAGCATCAGGTGCAAAGATTTGGCACCAAACTGTTACCACCTCAAATGATCTAGGAGGATTAATTTCTTAAGGATTCTAAATTGTAACAGAAAATATACAATACTACAGAATCTAACAGTAAATATCCTTTCTTAAAGAATATGTGAACAATTTATTTCTGACCCCTCAATTATCACGAGTGTGCAGAGAGCCAAGTATGAGAACAGGGCTCACCGACACCTCAAGCCATGATAGTTAGCAAGTCTTCACATTCACCATCACTTATCACGGTGATTTTTTCCAGGACTCTTAAGAGTAGGCAGCATGGCTAACTTTTTAACTGTACCCACAAGTAGAGACCATGGTCCCCAATTAAAAAAACAACAAAGAGAAAAGCAACAGGACTTACAGATCTGATCAAAATTTGGGCATTTATGAGGCAATGAGATAAAAGAGTGTTTAAAACTGGACAATCATTCTCTAATTATCTACAACCCATACACTTAAGGAGTGCCCAGAATGCAGCAGATACTGTGCTGAAGATACAAGTAGTAGTCTGTGCCCTTGCTCTCCAGGTCGAAGAAATTCCTGGATCAGAGGCACACAGACACAGGTTTATAATTCAGATAGTTATTTGAACTGGTGCACTATTTTACCTTCTATCTGCCTCCTGTTATCAGTCTAGCTTGTTGCCACCATATTTGTTCCACCTCTTTCATGTTCAGAAAGAGACTGGAAAGGAGCAGTGTACATGAGGAAAAACTGTAGAGCGCGGAGAGCAAGAAAAATGTGGGGCCCAAGTCCTGATGTGCCTTAGAGGCCATTAAAATTTGTAAGTCTTATTTTCAGAGTAATGGGAAGCCACTGAAGATTTAAACTCAGAGACAGGGAGGGAGACCTGATCAAGAAATCATGTATGTATGAAGAATGGCTATGGTATAGAGAAAAGGGCAAAATATAGAAGCCCCATTGGCAAACCACTGCTGGAGGCTAGCCAGGAAATGCTAATAGCTTGTCTCTGCAGAAACAGCAGTGGAGGCTGAGAAGGAAAAACTGAAGGGGTATTTAGGAAATAAAATTAATAGAACTTGTTGATGAATTAAACACTGGGGTAAAGAAGTAGGTGTCAAGGTCAGTTTCTGATCTATGAATGATAGAAAAGGACCAAGAAAACAAAGGGTAGATTACAGGTTTGGTGTTGAACATGTTAAGTCTCAGGCACCTTTAAAATACCTAAAGAGATGTATCACAGAACGAGTAGAGATTGTTATATATATATATATATCAATATATATATATATCATCTAGCATTTGGAAAATTTTGCCGAGTATGGACTGGTTACCACTGATCCAGGTGATTCTGATATCACTAGAAGCATGTTAGAACACACTGGTGAAAAGTAAAGCATGTAAAATGATATATATCTTCCAAATGTTATAAGGGTCTAGGGCTCAGAGAGCAGGTCTGGGCTACAGAGAAACATGAGAGGCATCTCTGGTGTTGACATTAATTAAAACCTGACTGTAGATAATCCTAACATATAACTTAAGAACACCTGAAGAAAAAGATCCTTGGTTATATTATGTATAAAACATTATACAATCATTATTCATTTTTCCTTAAAGGCCAACATTCCTTCCAGCATAAAAACCTGAACAGTATATACAAAAAAATGATTTTAAAAAATCTTACTAGTTATTTGTCTGGGAAATATTTTAACATGACATATCCTATATTGAAAATTTTAAATAAAATTGTAAAAACAAAAACATGTACACAGTTTAAGAGCCAAAAGAGTACTACAAAACTTACCAGGGAAACCAGCAACTTCCCTACCTCATGCCTTCCTACTCTTATTCTATTCTATAGAGTAACCACTGTTAACACTGGGCTTTTTCTCCACATTCCTATACAAAGTGATTATGGGGTTATGTCTTGATTTTTCCAATTTCACACATTATCTATGGATTTCCTACTGTGGAAAATGAAGATTTAGCTTTGTAATTCAGTTCTTGAATATACACATACACCATGCTTCTCAACTCCTATGCCCATCAGCCCAATTACTCATTTCACAATTTTTGCTTAAACCTGTATTCAGTGCTTATTTCCTTTTTTTTTTTTTTTTTTTTGGTAAATGCTGTTAGCCTAGCCACTTGGTCTGTTATGGGGGATGAGATCTATCTTCCAAGGTGCTTTCCTATACTAGCATTTGGGGAAGAAAAGTTTGAGTGTTCTTAATTAAAAAACTGTAGAATATTAATCATATGTGATCAAAAGCTAGTTTTCCATCAAGTACAATGAACAAAGCTTTTGCCATTCTCACCCCACAGGACATGAGAAAAAGGGGCATGAAATGGGTGAGGTGAGGTGAAGGGGAGACACTACCATTCTACCGAAGTTACAGATTTAGATGAGACATGTTACTTTCGCAAGCAAACTGCCTAGATAAGATAAAAAAAAAACCAAAACTCTAAAACAATGATGATGGAGATATGTAAAAGTATATCAAAGACAACTGACTACTGCTGACCAGGAGGTACCATACAAAGTAAATGATGGAGCAAACTTTTAAAATGAAAGGAACAAATGACAAGATCCAACTTTTAAAATAAAAGGAATAACTAGTTATGTACCTTGTATAATTTAAGCTTGACAATCAAAGTATTGGCTTTTACTATTAAAGTCTTACCAAAAAAAGAAATCAGTGAATAAATTAAATGCCACTCTGAGACAGGCTTCAGATTTTCCCAAAGAACAGAATTTCAAGAAACAGCATTCTACACTTTAGCCATTTGTTTCTAAACTTTTCTGGTGAAAGAGCATGTTAATGGTTAAAAGCAGAGACAGCACTGCTAAATATTTCAACCTCAATTCTGTATTAATGGGCATTGTCTCATTTAATGAGATAAAGTATATAAAGTGTACAGTATTTGACACATAGTGGTGGCTGCATAAGTATAAATTCCAGGATTCTATAATTTTTCTCACTTACTTATGAAATTGACTCTGCCTCTTACTTGCAGTATCTTCTTGGGCAAATCATTTAACTTCTCTGTGCCTCAGTCTCCTCATCTATAAAATGGTGATGATGGAGTAGCTATCTCATATATTATTATGAAGTTAAATGAGCAATACATATAAAATAATTAAAAAGAGCACAGAGTAAGTACACAAGTAAATAAGGTAGCTTATGTAAGTGCAAGTCACTAACACTATCATTCTTTGTAAAAATGGAGAAGAGCTCAAGGAATTTCAAGGATTAGTGATAACATAGTAAAAGTAAATTGCACTGCACCTGCCTGCCCTGTAGCAAAACATATACACTGGTAGTATTATTATTTATTCTAAATGCCATGAATTCCCACAAAGTACAAAGGACCAAAACCTTAGCAGAAAATAGGGCTGCAGGCTACCCTACCTGTAGAACATAGAGACAAGTGACTGAAATTCTGTAGCCTTTGCTTTCCATGTATATGGACAAATAACCCAAGTAACGAGGAAACTCAGGCAAAGCTCCCTGCGAAAGCAGTCAGTCAGTCCCAGGCCATCCGTGAGGGCCAGATGAGTGGTATAAACTGTGCTGTATGTGTTTAAAGGGCCCTCTGGGCTGAGGGAGAGACTGGGAGGCTCTGAATCATGGGTACTTAGCAAGTTTAAGAATATAAAAAAGAATGAAATCTTGCCATTGGCAACAACATGGATAGATCTGGAGGGTATAATACTAAGTGAAATAAGTCAGTCAGAGAAAGACAAACACCAAATGATTTCTCTGATATGTGTTCATTAAGAAACAAAAGAACAAAGAAAAAAAGGAGAGAAACCAAAAAACAGACTCTTAACGATACAGAACAAACTGGTAATTACCAGAAGGGCAGTGGCTGGGGTGCGGCGAAACAGGTGAAGGGAGTGAGTGCACTAACTGTGATGAGCACTGAGTAATGTACAGAACTACTCAATCACTACATTGTACACATGAAACCAATGCAACTGTAATGTTAACTAAACTTAAACTAACATTAAAAATAAAGGTTTAGGGCGCCTGGGTGGCTCAGTGGGTTAAGCCGCTGCCTTCGGCTCAGGTCATGATCTCAGGGTCCTGGGATCGAGTCCCGCATCGGGCTCTCTGCTCAGCAGTGAGCCTGCTTCCCTCTCTCTCTCTCTGCCTGCCTCTCTGTCTACTTGTGATCTCTCTCTGTCAAATAAATAAATAAAAAATCTTAAAAAAAAAAAAAAATAAAGGTTTAAGTATGAGGCAAGACGACCAAATAAGAGCCAGATTCTGGAGACAGTGAATCAGTCATCTGTCTGGCTAGAAAAAAGGAGGGACAGAAGGGAAGAAGGGGATTAAGAAGTAAGAGTTTGGGGTGGGAAGTAGTTACAGGAGAAGATGAGAAAGGCCATTATTACAGAAGACCTTCCTTGAGATACAATAACACTATAAAGTTCTAATATTATTATGTAAAACTATATACATATTTTTTCTTTGCCCCATTCTTACATGATTTTTACTGGAATAAATGTAATTATTCTAACAAAGGAAAATACAGTTCAAGTTGAATATCAAAAAGAAACAATGAAATATATACAACTATAATTCACTTCTCAATTAGCATTAGGATTCTCCTTTAGCTTATGGATCAGAAGGTGAAGTCTTCCCATTTTAACCTACATACCATCTCAAAATTAAATTAATAAGTAAATAAATTAATTTCTCAGAGAGAGAGAGAGAGAGAGTACAAGCAGGGGGAGCAGCAGGCAGAGGGAGAAGCAGACTCCCCACTGAGCAGAGAGCCCGACATGGGACTTGATCCCAGGACCCTGGGATCATGACCTGAGCTGAAGGCAGACGCTTAAGCGAATGAACCACCCTAGTGTCCCACCATCCCAAAGTTTAATTCTGGCTAATAACCTCAAGAGATGATATTTTTTTCTGTAAACAATGGAATCTTGAGTGGGACAGGATCCTAGGAAATTATCTTGTGAAAGTATATAATTTAAAAGGTCAGAGAAAAGTCTGTTGCCCAGTATACTCCTTTGCTGGACTTCTCTTCCATCTATCTGATTTTATTTCATAAAACCAACCCTTGATGACAAACAAAATTCTTTATGCAAGTCCTTAGTCCCAAAGTGTAAAGACTATCTTGTTCACAGCTGTATCCTAAATACTTAAACAGAGTATGCCAAATATTAGATGCTCAGTAAATATTTGCTCCAGTAAATCTCCATGCATCAGAAAATGCCTAGATTTTGAAGACTACTATAAAAAGTGGCATCTATCTATCCAAACAACTGTTTCCCTTACCCTCAGCTGTTAAGTCAGTGCTGCTAGAGTACTTGTTTTGAAACTTTAAGTTTGTTCTAATGCAACTGAAACAACAGGGAACAATTTGAGCATTAAGTGAATTTTGCTGTGATTTTGCCAGCAAGAAACACTAGCTGAACATAAAACCACACCTAGCTGAAACAAGTTGTGTGAATACACAAAATGTACATTTGAACACACCTCAAACATCTGCTAGCCACCTCAGTTCACCATATCTGCACACAGTCCCACCTTTCCACATCTTGTGTTACAACTTTCCTTCTGATTTCAGAAAACCCTTCCTTGGACCACTTCATTAACAAGCTGCCGCATCTATGCTCATTTCCACAAGCAAACTTCAGAACTTTTTCAAAGTACAATATTTGCTTGTATATTGTGTATGAGTACATATTTCTTAATCATTAACATGTGTAAAACTATACTGTCATTTTTTAAGGTTCCTATCTTTGTTTTGTCGTTGTTCTCTGATAAAGTTTTTGAGTGTTTCATCCCAAATTCCGCTTTTTTCCATAAGCCCTGTGGCTTTTTTTTTTTTTCATGATTTGCATAGCACTGTGATTTTTAGAAACACTTATGTTAAATTTTAACGGAACTATCTGTGCTGCAAAGTCCCTGTGATGTCAGCAACTGTGAATACTAACTTCCGCAGGGTGTCTACTAGGAAGACAGAATGTTTCAACTTATCTCTTTGTTGTCAAAATCATGTTAGTAGTTTCTCATAACTAATTACAATTTATGTGTCTTCTGTGAATTGGCTGACATTATCAGACCATGCAGTGAGTTATTCATAAAGAGTATCCTCATCAGAGAAAGAAGCCTTGATATGCAGGAAGAATAGCTGAAAAATGCTATAATTGTTTTTAATTTTATTAACATATAATGTATTGTTTCAGGGGTACAGGTCTGTGAATTATCAGTCTTACACAATTCACAGCACTCACCATAGCACATACCCTCCCCGATGTCCATAACCCAGCCACCCTATCCCTTCCTACCCCCCAGTAACCCTCAGTTTGTTTTCCTGAGATTGAGTCTCTTACGGTTTGTCTCTTTCCCAACCCCATTTTGTTTCATTTTTTCCCTCCCTGCCCCCCAACGACCCCCGACCCTGTCTCTCAAATTCTTTGTATCAGAGAGATCATATACTTGTCTTTCTCTGATTGACTTATTTTTGCTTAAGATGCTATAAATTTTAAAATTAAAGCAAACTTTGAAACCTTTTAGCCTCATTATGATTTCAGAATTAAACCTTAGGGGAAAAAAAAAAAAGAAATATATTCCCTGTCTAATTACATACACTGTTTTAAGTACCTTTTACTTTACTGATACATTATCTAAGCATCTCATCAAATGCTAATTAGGTGACAGTTGGTGCACCTAACATCTGATTAACCTCAAAAGAATTTGCAAATGCCACGAATTGAACATGAAAAATTTAAAAAAATTTAACAGCAAATTATTAGAATTTTAATTCTTGGAACACGATGTTACAACTTTACTAAGGCAAAACAAACCCTACCCAGACCAAATCTACAATATCAGGTTATTTTCCTAAGAGTTAAAATGTGATAACTATAGCTATGTAAATAGAAAATCTAAAATTCAAATACTATCACCAGTAAAGCCTCAAAACAAGATAATTATAATTCAATTTCAGCATAAATTTTAGCATGAAACAGTTGTAATAGTGAATCACTTTACACAGCCAGTTATTTACAAAAATAAAGCAACGGAAACGTAACAAATCAGTCATCTAAATGTTACTATTTTAAATTAGCTATCATGTTCAAGCTTTTTAAAAGCCTGAAAGCAGCAAAGGATTATGTTAGCAGAAAATCAATTCCTCAACTTTATAACCCTGCAATAATTTACTTTGTAAAGGAAAAATAAACATCAAAGGCTGAAGTATGTAATGATCCATACTACCTCCTCCTAAGAAGAAAACTTCCCAATTTTTTCATTAAACAGATTGCCTCAAGTCGGTGAACGTTTCTTACGGTTAAAAGGCTTACCAGTTATAAGTTCTTCTAAAGGAATGTGCAAGTCAGCCACACTTAGCAATTTATGTACTGTGGTTTTGTGGTGAGTGCTACCATTTTCTAAGGATCAAGAAAAGCGCAATAAATCTAAGACAGAATGGTTATAATTCATCAAAACATATTATATAACCAACTATCTTGGGTGTATTTTCCAATTCGTATCTATTTTTTTTCCAATACATTAGGGCTTCAAGATGGGACACACAAAGTTATCTTTCAGTGCCCCCTTTTTACTGTAATTTTTGGATAATTCATCCTGTGTGTAAATATCTTTAAAAGAAAACATGATATAAATAAATGATATGACAATAAGTTCCTATTATGGGTAAGAGGGAAAAAGAGAGGATAAAAGAAAATGAAAGCACTCGGAAGGACAAGTTAGCATCTTGTATCAACCACAAACATTTGTAATGAACCAATGAACTCAATGGCATGGGAAGATTATAACAATCTGTCCATAGACAGATTGAAATATTAATATTAATCTAAAATGGCATCTTAAGGGGCACCTGGGTGGCTCAGTGGGTTAAAGCCTCTGCCTTCGGCTCAGGTCATGATCCCAGGGTCCTGGGATCGAGCCCCACATCGGGCTCTCTGCTCCATGGGGAGCCTGCTTCCTCCTCTCTCTCTGCCTGCCTCTGCCTAGTTGTGATTTCTCTCTGTCAAATAAGTAAAAATATAAAAAATAAATAAATAAAATGGCATCTTAATATGAAGACGCAGAGAAAGTTATGAGAAGTTTCATCAACTAATCCCCATGCAGTTACAAACACTTACTTGGTCCCATGTTTTTATGGTACATCTCATATAACTTTGCCCATCTTCCTTCAAATGTCATGGTCCTCAACTGACTTTTCCCCAGAGTGGACTTCTGGCCATGTGCTAGATGTATGTGTGTGAGTATGTGTGTATATGTGTGTTATAGCACTGGGTGTGTGTTGATTATGTTCATGAATTACACATTAAATAGGTAGGTATTATTGCTCTCTTATTAACAAAAAGTTTTAACAACTAACAAAAAGTTAAACTGGCAATTTTAAAATTATACACCTATACTTGATTGGTAATACAACTGTGGTGAATGGAGACTGCTATGCCTGCTAATGAAGAAACTATATAAAAAATTATTTGTAAAGAACAGCATTTAAATAAAGCATGTCATTACTATAATAGCACTCAGAACCTTAAAAAGAAATTACAGAGAATTCAAAATGAACAAAGGTGAAAATTTGTAACAGTATTAAATTGAATCAAGTCTCTAAAATACAACACAATGTAATAATTTTGTTTAGTATGTGCCCATCTTTCAAATATTATAGTGTGAAACTGTTGTATATGGTTGGCTATTAGTCTTGTTATAGCTATGGTGAATAAATTTTTTAATTAGATGGTCAAGAATAATCTCGGGGTGCAGATGCCTAACCAACTCTTCAGTCGGTTAAGCATCTGCATTTGGCTCAGGTCATGGTCTCAGGGTCCTGGGATCAAGTCCTGCATTGGCTCCCTGCTCAGTGGGGAGTCTGCTTCCCCCTCTCCTCTTCCAGCTCCCTATGCCTCTCTCTCTCAAATAAATAAAATCTTCAAAAAAAAAAAAAAAAAAAAGAATAATCTCAGAACTGTATGGAAACTTTCATCAGTACATTTATTACATATAAATCTATTCCACAATTCTCCAATTTAAATACTCTTAGAGAATATTCAATATTTTTAACTGTATAATGTAATCAAATAAAGAACCAGAAATCTCATCCTACAAATACTTATTCATAAACCTATAGACTTTCCTAATAGGAAATCTGAACTGTAAAAATACATAGAAGTGACTATATCTACCTAACATTTTTATTTATGATAACCCATTTTCTAATTTATTTTTATATTTTTTCATATGTACTCTCTCTATATATTGCTTACTCAAAACTTTGTTGAGTGCCTGCCACTACTCTATACTATAGTAGGTGCCAAAAATATTAAAATTAATAAAAGCACATTTGCCTAGGTTCAAGAAATTCACATTTTAGTAGGGAAAGATAAACATTCAATAAATAAATGTAATAACTGAGTTGTTACAGATATAATGTGCAGTAAACAGGGGAGACAAAGGAGGGGCCAGTCAGTTTTGAAGGAATGGAAGGATTTAAGGAAAGGATTCATTAAACAAGGGGATACCTAAGCCGGGCCTTGGAAGATCAAATGTGTTCACCAGGTAGACAGGTGAGAGGGAAAGAGTATGTCAGACATAGGTAGTTGCCTAGGGAAAGATTTAAAGGAGTGAAACAGTGTGGCAAGTTCAGGAAGTCAGAGTCGCTGATTAACACTGAAGTGTAGGGAGAGAGACTCCCAGGGAGACCATGTGATGAAAGATGAGGCTGAAGCAGCAGGGCAAGGAGGGGCACACCACGCAAGATTTGAAGGGTCCTCCTCTGCATCATACGTGCTGCATCCCACAAGTCAGCAAAAAGAACAGGCCTCTCATTTTCTCAATACAGGGGATTTCTCTCTGAAGTTCAGACAGCAGCAAACACTGTGCCATTTACAGGTGTATAAGCTGTAGCAAAGGTTAAGAGGAAAAAGTACCTAAAATGTAGAAACTAAGGAAAAGGCAGGTGAAACATCACAAAGAATGCTGTGCTTCAGTTTAGTCATTAGGAATAATAAAGGTCTTACAGGATATCCCTGATAACTGTTTGTGTTGGGGGAAAGGCCATAAAGGAACATGATAAATTTGAAGAATTATGGCTGAGTGGGGCAGAGAAGTAAGATAAGGTTGAAAAGGTGGCAGTGAAAACTGTACAGATTCCTAATAATGTAGAAAATACATCTAAGAAAATTCTACAGGCCCGAACCACTTTCTGGTCACCTTCCTGTGTGGGACCCACTCTACAAATACTGCCCATCATATGCCAGGCAATGCACTCTAAATATTTAAAGGTGAATAAAATACAGCTCCCGCTTTTGCGAAGATTACAATCCAGTAGAATTCAGGTTTATACTGGACTTCTACAAGCACATATCCATGACCTCTCTTTATCCTCCCCGCTTGTGAAGCAGAGAGGACAACTGCTAATACCGCTCCTCTGAACAGAAGAGAATCATGGACAGACACACAGATCAGTGTTCTATGCCAGCGGTTCCCAATGGTGGTGTCGCCACCCAGCGCTACTGCAGTCAGCTGTGAGGTGGGCTGGATGCAATCTGTCACGAATAATAAAGCATGAGTGGTCTAGCTCTTTGTCTATATAAATTAAAGTGTCTAATCTAGAGAGAAACACAGGTATTTCAAGAGGAGCATACAGGCACCTTAGTGTGTACTACTAAAAACAACCTCTATCGAGGCATGAATAAGTACATTATTGTACAGTAACGTGAGGGAATACCCTGCAGCTGTTTGTTTTTTTTTTTTTTTAAGTGGAATAAGACATCCAAACAATTAAATGGAAAGACCTTTAAGACTTTAATAAATGAAAAAAGAAAGATGCAGAATCCATGTATAAAGATACACTTTGTTGTTAGAAAAAAGACATAAAAATAGATTTTAAAAAATTATGATATGAATGCATAGGAAAGGTTCTGAAAGAACACACACTAATTGGGGCGCCTGATGGCTCAGTTGGTTCAGCGTCTGCCTTCGGCTCAGGCCATGATGCCAGGATCCTGGGATTAAGTCCCAAGACCTCAGGCTCCCTGCTCATCAGGGAGTCTGCTTCTCCATCTCCCTCTGCCCCTTCCCCCAACTCATGCTCTCTCTCGCCTTCCCAAATAAATTGACTAATTAAAAAAGAAAAAGAACACATGCTAATTACTTTGGAGAGGGAGCTAGGTAAAGGGACACTTGGATGGAAGACGATCCATCAGAATACATTCTGATGCATGGATGGGAGAGTAAGAGTAGAATAATTTTAAAGTACCTGTATTTAGCCAACAATATATACTTCCAAATAACTTAAAGCTAACTTATCTATACTAAAACTGTTACTGTTATAGTTAAGCTGCAACAATTACCACTTTTCCAGATGCTTGACCGTGGAGATCTACAGTCACATTTTGATTTAAATCTTATGTATGGGCTTTATGTTTAGGTGCATGACGATCTCTATGCTCAGTCCTGTTAAAACAAAAAAGCCAGGTCCCCCCTTGCCTTTTTTTTCCAATGGAAGGCTAACTCAGTGTGAACTAATGTGCAGCTGTCCAACTGAAGTATTCATTCACTAATGGGATAGTTTAACTTAAAAGAAAGAGGCAGGGGGTATTAGAAAAAGAGGTTTATGTTACTTCTTCAATAAACGCAATATTCTTATAGAAAGTTATCACACATAAAGATGGACAAGAACACTTTTTTCTGAGTTTATAGTATAATCGCCATGATTCAGCATTACTGATGGATCATTACTTTGGGCCAGGTCCTGTGCTAAATGCCTAGTATGTATTATTTCAGTTACTTCTCACATTCCCATAATGAGGATTAAATGAGAAATTTCAGGTAAAACTCTTCACACATAGCGTCTGGTACATACAACAATAAATGTTGTCCTTAATTAGGTATTACTACCGCCTAATCTGACTTCATCAAGTCAACCCTTACTCTACCTCAGTCAGCTTTTCAAAAGACTCACCTACTTAAGTACGCCAATGCTAAGATATCTCCAATAATTCCCATTACCTACTACTGAAGTCCCAACTCTTTCACATGACATTTGAAAGCACGTATGATACAGATCCATCTTCTATCATATCCCATACACTGTTGTCTAGGTACACTGGAATGCTCACAATTTCTAGGACATGTTATATTTCATTTCCATAACTTAGAAATATTCTTGCGATTCTCTCAAAAGAATTTTATCTGTTCTTCAAGGCGCAATAGAAATGTTACCTTCCCCACAAAGCTGATTCTTTCTGGTACTCTCCAGCACACAATTCACACCCCTATTACAGTACTTTTTTGGTATTACTTGTCTGTAAGATCACAGAAAGCAAGGTTTATTCATTTCCACATACCTACTGTGCCTACTACAGTCTTTTATACAAAAATTGCATTAGGTAATGTAGAAAAATCTCCATCCTTACCAATAGCCCCAGTGATAATAAGAGTTGAAATTCAAATGCACTTTCTTCCCTCCAATTCCCGTGACAGCAGTAATGATCCTACAGCAGCAGGATCTCTTTCCAGTCCTAATTCAACACTCCACGAGATACAATCTTTTCAATACCAAACAAATCATGTGGGACATAATCAGTGACCCCATGCTGAATACACTGGTTGACATTAAATTCATTATACATTAACAATGGAAGAGAAAATTTTTAAAGCACAAGTTAAGGATATTAGAATCATCTTTCAAAATCACAGTTGGGATATAAAATTCCTCTGTTCAATTCCTCTGACTTGAACTTTAAAAACAAAAGATATGGAGGGTCGCCTGTGTGGCTCAGTTGGTTAAGTGTCCAACTCTTGGTTTCGGCTAGGTAATGATCTCAAATGTAATAGGACTGAGTCCCTGTTGGGGTCCACGCGTGATGGGGAGTCTGCTTGGAGATTCTCTCCTTCGGCTCCCTATCTCAAATAAATCTTTAGAAAAAAATAAATAAAAACAAAAGATATGTATGGCTATCTTCCCATTTAGTAAATAAAGTTACCTTTATGAATTAATCCTGTTTCTAAATCTATACAAATGGGTAATAGTAATAAAAGTTCTTAAAAGCTAATTGCCCTTTGCCCTCTAACCATCCATAAATAGTTTTTACTCCATTAATATCTAAGGTAACAAGAAACCTCAGTTTTTGTTTGTGCTGTTATATTCCAGGACAATTCCAACTACTATGACTTTCTTATCTGATTTATTTTGAACAATTAAGTAAAAATATAGCAATATTATATACATTTAAAATTCTTCAGGTAAAAAGTACTATATAATACATTATCTGGTTCTATTCAGAAATCCTATGATTTCCAATTACTGAAGAATATATTAATTCTATGTGAAGGCATTTGTAGTATAGAATAGTTGCGAGAACTAGGATCACTTATTTAATTCCCTGTGCTACTTATACTATATGTGAACCTCTTAAAGGAAGACAGTTTTGTTGTCATTAGTGTTTACTTCTCAAGGAAGACCAGAGTATCTTTTGTACATGTACAGGGCCTAACTCAACAGCATTTCTAATTTATTTTTAACTGTTTTTGCATTAGTTTGCTACTATTAGCAAACAAGTTAAATTAGAAATATTCAGGCAAAGGGTATGTTAAAGTCAAGAGTAGCTGCATGTTACCTAGATGTTAGGAATGTTACTAAACTTGAAAGCAAGAGGACCACAGATGTTGAAAGTAAAGTTTTGGTTATTATAGATGTCATAGTAAGGCAGTTACGCAGGCTAAGCTTAACTGGTGCCATGGACTTTAGCATACCTGGAAATAGAAAAATTCAAATTGTAGCTGTTCTTGATTGGCCCATTGCCATTTTTGTAGCTTACAAATTTCTAATTAAGTAACTGCAGTGAGCTCATCTCTACTGGATACTTCTTTTCCAGGGCAGGTCCAGGAACTGGGTCTGGAGCCTTGAAAGCAGAAGAGAAACTAGAGTAAACTAGAGGTAGGCAGAATAAGAAATGTGACCAGATAACATTATGAGATCTAAAAGCAGTGAGTTAGTCCCCAGTGTGTCTCACATAAAATACTGAGATGGAAAAAGGATCTCTTAAGTTCCAAGTTACCAAAAGATGCTATTTACATTAGTTAAGTCATTGTCTTACTTTACCCAATTCTACTCTACAGACTCCCAGTTCCAGATACTCAAACAGTGGCCTACATGAAATCTATAATGGCTTTATGCAACGGATTGTCCAATATGGGACCACAGAGTATAGCAGAAAGAGAAAAACAACAAATCTACTTTCACCAGTAAAATTAAAACTGTAAAGTCCTCATCTTCCAGTCATTTTTGCTCTTCTCTCACTATCTCATTTCCAGTCATCTTCTAACTTCTCCTCTAATTTCCTACAATCAATTCTGAGGTTTCTTAAGAAATGCATCCAAGCAATGAACCGAATTTCAGGTTCCAATTTTTTAAAAATACTTGGTAATCCTTAAAGTAGGAGGCAAAGAACAGCTCATAAGATGTGGTTCATAACCACACTGGAAATTCTTTTTTCCATTACCAAAATAGACTAAAAAAAAAAATTTTTTTTTTTTGGTATAAATTTGTTAGGTCCATAGGGGGAAAAAAAACCCCTGTACCTACAAAGGTTACAGAAATGTAGGATATTAAAAATGGTAGACTGTTGTACAAGGGCCTGGAAACGATGTCCTTATGCTTGATGAATTGGCACCTGCAGGAGTTTCTCTAAGAAACAAATGTCATAGCAGTCAAAATAAACTGAATGCTCTGCAACTGTCAAATGATGGCAGACTGTGAGAACTATAATAGGAAAAAACAACAACAACACACACACACACACATACACACACACAAACAGTGAAGAGTTAGATTCAAAGAACTCCTTGCATTTCTTGTGACCAGCAACACAGCAAAGCGAAATAGAATCAAAGCAGTCTTTAAGAAAATATAAATTTCCCATCTTTTGTGATGGTATGTTGTTGGTGAAAAAATTCTGTAGAGATAGATCCAGGTTCAAATCTGGTTTCAGGATGGCCTCACACTCAAACTCTGAACAAGTTTCTTTTCTATTAAGTGGGATACCACACCCTACCTTACTGGACTGTCAGGATTAGCTGAGGTGTAGAAGAACCTGGCATACAGTGGGTATTCAATATATTTTTCTGTATTACTACAGAATGAAACAACATTTTTTTATTCTAAACATATGGGTATACTTAAGTTTTTATTTTTATATATGCTAAAGCAACAGCTATACGATAAGCTATAGGTTTAAATAACTCAACCACATCACATCAAAAGAGATATAACTGATTTATCAAACTGATTTCAGAACAGCTAGCTATAAAGGGAATGTGTGAGAGCTCAAGTCAGGAGCTAATGATGAATAAAAATAAAACAATTTACTTTTAGGCTATCAACAGAATCAGTGGTAAAGAAGGAGACATGAATTCTTTTCCCTACAAATAAAGGAGAAAATACCTTTGTCCACACACTTTTGTTAAAAAGTTATAGATCTGGAAGATAATATACTTCAAAAAACAAAACTATTTCCATGCATGATATAACTTGGTCTTTGAGTCAGGAAATGCTTTAAGGGCAAAGAAAAGCCTTACATTTGGGCAATAATTTTCCTCTCACTGATAGAACTGTGGGTTCCATACAAAATTATTATTTACCAAATATGGCTCAATGATCAGATTACACCTTCCCTAGCATTACTAAGTAACACAGCAAGTATCAAAAGTAACAAGAATTTTTAAAAAAGATTTTAAAAATAACTCTATTCACTGCTACAAATTTATTTCAATACAGTGTTTAAAAGTTAACACAGAGGGGCACCTGAGTGGCCCAGGCAGTTAAGCATCTGCCTTCAGCTCAGGTCATAATCTCTGGGTCCTGGAATTGAGCCCCACATTGGGCTCCCTGCTCAGTGGGGGGGCAGTTTGCCTCTCTCTCTCTCTCCCTCTGTCCCTCCTCCCTGCTTGTTCTCTCTTTCAAATAAATAAAATCTTAAAAAAAAAAAGTTAACATGGAAAGTGTCTCATTCAAAACGCACTGCAATTTACTTAGAGATGATAAGATTAAATTCAGTCTGTGTATTCCCTAGAAGGCAAAAAAAAAAAAAAAAAAAGTATTTAAGAATGAGGATTCCCATTTATTAATCCATATAGATGGACTTTCAAAGATCAAGGAAAATAAGTGATTTTTAAAATTTTATAACTAGCCATCATAATGAAATCTCATTACTCACAGTAGTGTAAGTAGATTCTTTTCGTCTTTTCCAGACATACAATGTCATCTATAGATAAATTTGCCTCCTCCCTTTCAAAATAATTATTTTGTTTTTTAGTCTGATTACACTGGGCAGTATTCCAAAGACAATATTATAGAACAGTTAATGCTGGCCAGACTTTTCTTGATTCATGACTTTTAAAAAGGAATTTAGTATTTATTATTATTTATTAGCATTTATTTCTAATAATAAACAAAATGCAGACTTCTGGTCTGAGATATGTCAAATCTTAGGTCTATTCATTTATTCCTGTTTCACAAAGGAATATTAGAAATAAATGTTGATCTCCCTCTTTTTTTTACCCTTCAAGATATTCATAACCCTCTCTCACCTACTAACATATGAATGAATTTATCATTTCTACATTCTACATTTCTACATTGCATTCTACTTCATTATAGTATTATTCTGTTAACGTAATGGTAGTTTCCATTTGATAGTTCTATTAAGCATTTTTTGCACCAACTTTTGTGAGACTGGTGTGTAATCTTTTACGCTCATATTTTATTATCATGTTACACTGGCTTTGTAAAAAGAACTGGGGAGTTTACCTTTTTTCCCTCTATGCTCTGAAATCGTTATCAAGGGCTTGAAGTTTTAAGAATTCGATAGTAAAACCTCCTGGGTCTGGTGCATTTTGCAGCAAATAGTCTCTTACTAGTAAGACCAGCATTTTCACCCATGGTTCCAGATGCTATCCCCCCCCCCCCATCTTGAGCCACCTACCTTTCTTCTCAATCTCTCCCTTCAACCTGTGAATATGTTTAAGTCTTAATCATCTTAAACATAATCCATGTATATACTCATACCACAAAGTATTTCCTTATCAGTTAAGTCTTGTCCAGCAAGTATTTATTCACAAAACTATTTATGAAAATAGCTACTTTATTCAAGGCACTGAGCAAAGAGAATGAGCTGTAGTTCCTGCCCTCTGCCTCCTCTTTATCAAGTGAGAAACACAAACATTAAAAAAAACCTGCCATAGCAATGTAAGGAATGGATATGCTATGCTAGGCCATCTGTCTCTTACCATTCATGCCGTGCCAAACTTCTCTATTGAGTAGTTATACTGTGGCTTCGATTTGTTTTAACCAGCCTCCAAATTTCCCCCCTTGTAAAAAGTTTTATTCAGATCAAATACAATAACCTTTTCAGGATCCTCATCCACCATATTGCAATAACTAAACTTCTTAGAATATTTTGAGTTTTACTGGCTACTTTCTAATTCATCATATCATTTGATCTTCATGAAAAACCACTGAGAAGGCTTGGTAGTCATTACTCTCATTTTGCAAGGTTCAGAAAATTAAGTAATATATTAATTATCAAAACTTCAATCCATGGTAGATTGAGGGCCAGAAATGTATTTGTGGCTTTCTAACTCCTGGTTCAGAGTTCCCTCTGGGCGATGCCTCAGACCTTACTGGGGGTGTTACATAGTATACAATAAAAATACCATGTTTCCTTTCTAAAATTCAAAAAAATTTGAATTCCAAAACAGTTGGTCTTGGGTTACAGATAAAGTACTGTGAACCTGTACAGTATTATTCCAGGAATCCTAATTTAGGTACTCTATTCTTTTCCCTTACTTTCCTTTATGCCACTCCATGCATTTCAGCTCCCGTGTTTACCACCAAGCCCTTTAAGTTCTTAACAGCTCTTAGAATCGCCAATTCTACTCCATCCCACCGCTACCATACTACCCCAGTCATCCCACATCTCAGTGACCAGACCCATAGCTTAACTTACCTCCCTGCCACCAAAGTTTTCCTACTTGACCTATGAAGTACAGTACAGCAGATTAAAAATGCTCCTATATAACCACTTTAATAAATATTTCACTCCCTTGCAGAAGAACTTAATAAACTGGAACAGATACATGAAGAGTATAAGGATAATGAATGTGGATGATAGACAAGTTTTTGTTACGCTGTAAACTTTATAGCTGTGAAATAAAGAACTCCCTCTTTTTTAAACTTAATGAAATTAAAAATGTTTTCTAAGTTAACTTGCATTTATTCTGTAATTAAAGCAAAAAAATTTATTAGACTCCTCCTCTACTTATCATTTCAACTAAAACTCTTTGGTATGGCTTTCAAGGCCTTTTCCCATTTGGTTTCACTAGATCTGGTGTCACTGACCCCTTCGGCAGTCTGAAGGCTATAGATATCCTCTCATAATATTTTTAAATGCATTAAATACAGTATGTAGGATTACAAAGAGAGTTAATTTTACTAAAAATATAATTATTTTTTTAAAAAATGAATGGTTTTAAATGCATAAATGATTACAAAGAATGCATAACGATTATAAAGAAAACAAAAAAAATACTTAAAGTTACCAAGTTTCTTTTAAACCTGTATTTGTGATATGTTAATATATATGCTTCTTTACTAATACTCAACAAAATAAAATCTAGCAGAAGTCTAATAACCATAACTTGAAGTAGTAATCTGCATAAATTATATTCAGAAATATCAATAACTATAAAGTAATATGAAAATATCTGTGCTTTACCATTAGTAATAAAGACACAGCCACTGCTAATACTACTGTGCTTTACTGTTTAAAATCCTAATATAGATCTTTCTTGAGTTATGATGGGGTTTCACCCCAAACCATTGTAACCTGAAAACACTGTAAGTCGAAAATGCATTGGATACACCTAACCTACAGAACATCACAGGTTAGCTTAGCCTACCTTGAGTGTGCTCAGAACACTTACATAAGGGCAAAATCATCTAACACAAAGCCTATTTTATAATAAAGTGTTAACTATCTCATGTAATTTATTGAACAGTGTACTGAATGTAAAAAACATAATGGCGGTTTGGGAGCAGAATGGTTCTGTAAGCTCACATTGGTTGTTCACCCTCACAGTTTCATGGCTGACCGGAGGCTGTGGGTTGCTGCTGCTGCCCAGCACACAGAAGAATCCGGCAGCGCATACTGCTAGCCAAGGAAAAGATTGAAATTCAAAATCTGAAGTATCATTTCTGCTGAACACATACCTCGTTTGCACCATCAGAAAGTTGAAAAATTGTAAGTTAAACCACTGTAAATAGGGACTGTCCATAGAAGGAAATACTGAATTTCATTTACTGGTTCCCGTTAGTGAAAACATAAAGATGTAGGGTTTTTTTCTCATCTAAACACAGCGATTCCTCTAAAGTCTAATCTCAGACCCCTTCAGGTTCATGGAGCTAGAGTAAAACTCACACAAAGTCCACCTACTTTCATTTCGCACTAGTCCTTTTACCCATAGGAATCCAGTCAGGCTTGTCTGAACATGTTTAACCCAGCTTTCTTTCCTGATTACACTACTGCCCGGACTTAAAATGTCATTTCTCCATCTTGATGCTTATCAAAATCTTAACTACTCCTCAAAACCAATTCAAATTTCATCTCCTTCTTGAATTCTTTTGTTACTGCTTCAGTCCACATGGATCTATTCCTGGAACTCCCACTGTACCTGTGGGTCAATGCTTCAAGATCCAACATTTAATTTTTTTCTTCTAGTTCCACTTCTGTGTCTCTTCATCTAGGTTGTAAAATCTAGGACATGGGCTGCATCCTTGTAAATAAGACACTGCTTACATATAATAAAGGCATACAGAATGCACTCACAGTAAGCAAACTACCCTCAATAAACTGGAAGATCATTTTTTTGACCATGACAAAACATCAGGAAGGCCAAAAATTCCACTAAGCACCTAAAAGACAGCATAAATTAAGTTTAACAGTTCACTTCAATCAAAACCTAGATATTCCTATTATATTAAAAATTCAGAAGCTTATTTACTAGGTAGTAATGAAGTCCAAGTAATAAATCAGGAAAGGAATGGTAAAATAGGCATAAACAAAGATTTGTTTCAAAAAATATTTGCTAAGCACCTACTAAATGCCAGGCACTATACTAGATTCCACAGATTCAATGATAAAAAAACAAAATATCTCACATAGGAATTTACTGTTAGACCTTGGACTAGAACCTAGGGCTCCTGACGCTCATTATGAAGCTCTGAAACAAAAAGTTATTTCTATCTTTCAGGACAGGTTAAGTGTGGAGAGAGGGGAATGTTCCCTACTTCAGAAGGTAGTAAATCACATAAAACATTATAAAGGAACATATTTGGAGCTATTAAATGTATATATACACATATATAAAGATTGATGTTTTAATCACAAACACTTGATAAAGTTTTTTCTTCAAAGATCTCTACCCAGTTGACTCACTTATTTCAAAAAATATAAAAAACATACGTACCGTATCTCAGAGGTTGGGTGGGTGTGGGGTGAGGTGTTAAGAGTGATGGTGGTAAATACCATTCTAAGTAATCTTTCTTGTTGGAGGGAAGGGTCAAAAGATGAGGATAATGGGAATGTGGGTAGCAAACAAGAATTGCTTTCCACACATTACAATTTCTACTGTTGATTATAACCAAAAAGAAATTACTTTTCCTAAAGGGAAGTTCTTAGACCAATAGTAATGGAATACAGTGAGTAAGGGAGGAGGCTAGCAAGGGCCGGGTGTGGAGGGACGAGTAAAACTAATAGCCTGACAATGCTATGCTAGGGACCCAAAGTTACCCTGTCCAAAACTTATCTTACTACCTCCCACCCAGTAATGTACCTCTATGTCAATTATTAATAACAGCATGATTCTGAAGCTGGCAATTTCAGGGTATTCAATTGTTTTCCTTGCTATACACAATCAACAGCAAAGTTCCAGTGATCACTCCCCACAAATATTTCTTGCATTCAGTCCCCTCTCTATAACCACAATGTCCTTGTTCAGGTATGTGATACCTGGACAAACACAGTAACACAAGTCTCTTATCTGATGGTTTATTCTAATCTTAGATCTTGCTAAGCTGTATTTCGGAGTGGTAACAAACCTCTTAGCTCTTTTTTTTTTTTTTTAAGATTTTATTTATTTATTTGACAGACAGAGATCACATGTAGACAGAGAGGCAGGCAGAGAGGAGGAAGCAGGCTCCCTGCTGAGCAGAGAGCCCGATGTGGGGCTCGATCCCAGGACTCTGGGATCATGACCTGAGCTGAAGGCAGAGGCTTTAACCCACTGAACGACCCAGGCGCCCCGAACCTCCTAGCTCTTAAAACATAACTGGATCACTCACATTCCTCCCCAACAGAGGTTAACAGGTTTGTAGAATTATACAGTACTGAATATCAGTAGAAGGTGGTAACACTCACCTAGGGAATTATGGAAAAGGTGCCAAGCAGGAAGAGACTTGAAGACCAAGAACTTACAGCAAAAGAGTCAGAACAGTTAGATAAAATTCAGGAAGGAATGGGGTCAAGAAAACCAAATGAAAATAAGCATAACAATAATGATTATAGAGTTTTAAGTTTATTATTTTGGTAATAATTTTATAGCTAATTTAGAATATAAAAATTTTCGATAAACAACTAACATTTTTAAGCATTTATTACTGTATCAACAATATCAGAGAAAGCTTCTTCCAAAAAACTTTATTAATTTGTTATAGACTCACGGACATATATATGTGTATACAGATATATACATACACACACATATACACATACGTGTACAAACACATTATATGGATCTGGAAATAAAATACATGGCTGCAAAAATAAATGTTCTCAGGTACTTAAATATGCACTGGAACAATAAAAGGCTCAGGGTATTTTTGTCTTGTAAAGCTCAAAGGAATAAAGGTTTATGAAAATGCTTTTGAAAGTATAATTATTACAAAAGAAAAAGTTGGCCTATAACTCTACCATCTATCTGGATATGGGGAGAAGGACGAGTAAAAGATTTTTAAAATGTGCGCAGGGAATTTCCTATGAGACATGCTACTACGGGTTAAATTCTAAGCTCAGCCTACTATTTGTGATATGTGCCCCTTTCACTACAAGAAGTCTGGGCCAAAGTTGAGAAGATTTTGCACAAATCCATTACCACGAGGAAAAAAAGAACAGATAACAATAGGCAAAAGGTGTGCCTCACTAACTTTGGTTAGTATTGTTGCTATGTGCATTCTATAGGAGTATAATGTTTGTCTCAAAGCATCAATTCAAAATGTGGTATCAGAAGAGACATATGGCCATAACCCATACTTTGGAATCTCAAAAACTCATTTACTTTCAAAAGCAAGCAAGCAAGGTTACTAGCTTTAAACTTTAGCAATGTCTATATGTGTGTTCACTCATTCATTCACAAATACTTACAGAGAACTTATGCTGTGAAAACTTACATTTAGTGGGAGAAACTGCAAAGTAAACAGACTATTATAACACAATATAGTAAATCCTACAACAGAAGAACTAAAAGTGCTAGAAATACAGAAATTATCAATCAGAAAATATTACTGAGTTAATTAGTTATAACAGAAAAGACTGTGGTATTTAAAAAGTATTTTCTGAAATACCTTTATAAGAAGTAAATATATCTCAATGGAACTCAGAAGATCTGTCTTTTTACCAGTTCTGTAAATTGAGGCTCACCCTCTCCCTTTACCAATTTATTTTGGGGTCTAAGTCAGAAATTGAGGTCTCTTCCTTGCTAGATATTTTGCATAACTATTTTCAATTTTTGTTTTTGATCTGTCTCTCTGGCTGTTCTGTTTTTTTCCTACAAGAGAAATATGGCCACAGAAAGCCTATAAGGCATTTAAATAATAGTGCCAAACCTTTTCACAATACACATAGAAGTACTTCCTTTTAATAAAGGTTCAGGACAAACCTCTGAAAATAAGTAAGACATATGTGTCTATACTACTATTACAGTCATCTTCCTGTCAAATAAATAAGCATGGTTAAATACATTACTACAGGAAATACATATCCCCCAATCACATAATTTCTGGTGCACTTAACATCAGATACTCAACAGTAGGCTGATAAATAGAACCAATCCAAACTGGAACTTGGTAAAGCTCTTTACGTGGTAGGAAAATACAGCATTTTGCTAATAAACCTCAGATAAGATACAGTAAAAAGAAAAAGGTTACAGGGTATAGTTTTTAATAAATATTGCTATACTACAAATTTCTCATATATCAACTCAATTGTTAACTCTCAAATTTCCATTTCTAGCCTGGATCTCTTGCTGGAATTCTATTTTGTAAACCAAATCACCTACTTGATATTTACAAGTCTAATAGGCCTTTCAAAGTTAACATGTCCAAAGCCAAATCTTGACTGCCCAGCTGAAGCCTACTACTTCACTGTCTCCTCCAATTCAGTAAACAGAGACTCCACAGTTCCAATTGCTTGCGCCAAAAATCTTAGGAGTCATCCATGACTTCTCTTTTATGCCTCAGATCCAATTCATCAGCAATTCCTGCCCACACAAGGTTTGACACATATCCAAAATCTGACCTCTTCTCACCCTTTCCTGTTACTACCCTGGTCCAAGCCACTATCATCTTTCATTTGGACTACTGTAATAATTTCCAATATGATTTCCCTGCTTATAACTTTGCCCCACTCCCACAGTTTATTCCACATAGCAGCCTCAGTGAATCTTAGAAAGAAAAGTTACCATCAGCTTAACAGTTTAATGAAGAAAAATATGATCCTATTAATTGATGTAGAAAGAGCACTTTATAAAATTCAACACCCAATCATGATAAAAATTTTTGAAATTGAAAGAGAACTTTCTTAATCTGACGAACAGCATCTACAAAAACCCTACAGCTAACATATACTTAATGGTGAAAGACTGAATGCTTATTCCTAAGATCAGGCACAAGACAAGCTTGTTTGATTGCACCACTCCTATTAAACATAGTACTGGAAGTACTAGCCAGTGCAGTAAGACAAGAAAAACAAATAAAAGGCACACAGATTTGAAAGAAGAAACAAAACTATCTCTATTCACAGACATATTAGAAAACTCATGGGATTTACAAAAAACTCCTAAAAATTGTTTAGCTTACCAAGGTCTAAGGAAAGAAGGTGAGTTAACAGAAATCAATCCTAACTGACAATGAACAACTAGAAACCAAAATTTAAAACACAGTATCATTTACAAGTGTTTGGTATAAGTCTAACAAAACATGTACAAGGTTTGTATGCTGGAAACTAAACAATGCTGATGAAAGAAATCAAAGACACCTAGATGTAAGAAGAGATACAGTGTCCACAGAATGAAAGACTCAACAAGGTAAAAATGCAGATTTTCTTCAAATTGATCTATAGATTTAATGGCGTTCCTACCAAAATCCAGGATTTTTATAAAATTTTATAAATTTTACATGGGAAAGAACTGGAATAGCTAAGAAAAAATCTGAAAAAAGGCAAATTAAACTGGAGGAATTTTACCATCTGGTTTTAAGACTTAACTATATATAGTGACAATAATCAAGATAGTTACTAATGGAGGGACAGACACAAAGATCAATGGAACTTAAGAGAGAACCCATTAACAGAACCTTACAAATACAACCATTTGATTTGTGACAAAGGTAAAAAAGCAATTCAATGGAGGAAGGATATAATTTTTCAACAAATGGCGTTCAAACAATCTAGACATCCACAGACAAAAATGAACCTGAATCTAAACTTTACATCTCAGGGGTACCTGGACGGCACAGTTGGTTAAGTGTCTGTCTTTGGCTCAGGTCATGATCCTGGGGTCCTGGGATCAAGTACCACAACAGGCTTCCTGCTCAGCAGTGAGTCTGCTTCTCCCTCTGCCCTTCCCCCTCCCCTGGCTTGTGTGCGCTCTCTCTCTAATAAATAAAATCTTTTTTAAAAAATAACATCTTAAAGAAACAAACCACATCTTAAATAAAAATTAAGTCAAAAGGGTCATAGCTCTATATATCCAAAATGTAAAGGTTTCAGAAAACTTACTAAAGAAAATCTGAGATCTAAGGTTACATAGTGAGTTCTTAGACTTGACAACAAAGGCACGATCCACAAAAGGAAAAATCGGTAAGTTCAATTTCATCAAGATTAAATTTTTTTGCTATGCAAAGGACAATCAAAAAAAGAGATAGATAAGCCACAGACCCAGAGAAAATATTTACAAATCACATACTTGACGAAGCATTTGTATCCAGTATATTTAAAGAACTCACTAGACTAAACAAGAAGAAAAAAAATCCCATTAAAATATGAGCAAAAGACTTAACAGACACTTTACTATATAGGATATACAGAGAGCAAAGAACATGAAAATACATACAAAATCATTAACCATTAAAGAGATGCAAATGGATGCTTTGATAAGATGCCACTACAAACCTAGCAGAATTTCTGAAATAAAAAATACTGACAACACCAAATGCTGGTTAAGGATGTGGAGAAACTGGATCTTTCATATATTGCTGGTGGGAAAGGTATAGCCACTGTGGAAAAGTGGTAATTTCTTATAAACATGTATTTATCATACAACACAGCAAATGTACTCCTGGGGACTTACTGTAGAAATGAAAATGTATTTTCACAAAAACCTGTAGAGTTTTATTTTTATAGACTAGAAACTCAAGTCCTTCTGTCAGTCAATGGTTAAACAAACTGTGGTAGATCCATACAATGGTATACTTCTTTGACATTAAAATAGAATCAACTACTGATACAGGCATTAACTTGGATGAATCAAGAGCATAATGCTGAGTAAAATAAACCAATCTCAAAAAGTAACATAATGGGTGATTCCATTTAGTCAACACTCTTGAAGCACCAAAATTATAGTGACAGAGAACAGATCAGTGGTTGCAAGGGGTTAAGGTTGGGGAAAAAACACAAAGGAGGTTCTTCGAGGTGATGAAATAGTTCTAGCTCTATATCCTGACTGTGATGGTTATATGAATCTTATATATATATAATAAATTATATATAGCCATACATATACAAAGTGAACAAACAAACATATTCTAAAAAACGAGGGGAAAAAAGGCAAATAGATCATGTCTTAAAACCCTTCAGGGCTTCTTATCATATCCTGAATAAAATCTAAAGTCTTTACTACAATATAAAGACACTACATGAAATACATACTTGGATCTCAGCACCCTTCCTCCCTCTCTCAGCTCCAACTACAGTGGCCTTCTTGCTCTTGGAACATGGCTAGCACTCCCCCACCTAAACGCCTCTGGACGTGCTACTGCCTCTATTTGGAAGGCCCGTTCCCTTTATCGCTTCATCAGGTACGTACTCAAATGTCATCTAATCAGAGAAGGCTTCCCAGTCTTTCCCCAATAAAGTGGTATCTTCCTACTCTCTCTTTAGGAACCTTGAAATGAACAGAAAGAACTCAAATATATTCCTCACACGTTATTGCCCTGGTATGTTCTTATGCTGGTAAATGGCAGACATTACACTAGGCACTCTGGTACTCAAGCCAGGGCATGTAAGACCATTGCCTTGTTTTATTTCACACTCAGTATTCTCTTCTCAAATTCATTACGTACTCTTCTCTTTAATCATTGCCTTAATTCATTAATCCAGTTCCTTATCCAAATACATGGCTGTAAGGCCTGCCCCTTCCTTCCAAGCCTGGCTCTTTTCTAAATATTCTATACACTACAGCCAGAAATATCTTTTCTTTTTAAGACCTTAATTTATTTATTTGACAGACAGAGCTATCACAAGTAGGCAGAGAGGCAGGCAGAGGGGGAGGGGGAAGCAGGCTCCTCGCTGAGCAGAGAGCTTGATGCGGGGCTCTATCCCAGGACCCTGAGATCATGACCTGAGCCAAAGGCAGAGGCTTTAACCCACTGAGCCACCCAGGTGCCCCCAGAAGTATCTTTTTAGAATGTTATTTTAGGCACTTGCCTTTCATCATTTATAGACTAAGGCAAATCTACCTTACAGAGCACAGAGGTATTTTCATGCTCTGTCTTCTAATTTTCCACCTCATTTCCTATAACCCCTCACTAGTGCATGATGAAATTAGTTACTTAAGGTGTGTGGACTTTCCTTCCTTCATCCTTCACACATGTTGTTTTCTTGGACAGAAATGGCCTCTCTTCTCCCAGCTTGTACTCCTTGTCTGACATACGCTCAGATTAAGCATCATCTCTCCTATTAAGATTTCGCTGTCGTATCCCTTCAGCCCTCACTGAGTCAGACGCTCCTCCTATAGAGTCCTTAAGGGCTTTATGTTTTACCACTACCACAGCATTTGTTACAGAATAGCATACCAGTTTGTATACATGTCTGCTGAAGGCAGGACCTAGATCTTATTCATCTTTCCATCTCTGTCACCAGCAAAGTACCTAGACACATCAAAAACTCAAAAACAACTCAAAACTATTAGATAAGTGAATTAGGTTGACTAATAAAGACTGTAGAGATAAGACACAGTGGAAGAATGAGTCAGGTAAGATTCCCTGGGTTAGCCAACTATTTCACACAGGTGTGTCACAGAAGGCATCTGAAACAAATTCTATGGAGTTTTTTTCTACTCTTTTGATCACGTGACAGTCTATAAAAGTTGAAGTACTAATCCTGTAGCTTGGTTTGGCTAAGATCACCAGTTCGGTTTTCCTGTGGACCAGCTACCTTCCCCCAAAATACTTCTTGTTCCACTTGTTGATATATGGGAATGGCTCTGAACAGTAATCCTGTAAATTCATGCCATTGTTCACAAGGGGGAAAATCTCCTGAAGAGAATGAGGACGTCTCACTAAGGCCGACCAATTACTTCACCTACAAAAGCCCTGAAAAAGAAAACGAAAAACAAAAAACGAAACCTCAAAGTAAGGAAGGAAGGGAGGAAGGAAGGAAGGAAGAAAAAGGCAGGCTGGCAAGCACAACCACACATGTCAATACATTTTCCTATGTAAAGAAGCAGAACTGTCCATGTGGAAATGGAAGTTTATTTTTCCATTTCCTTAGAAAATCATCATAAAGTGGCAAACAGTACTTACTTAAGTACCATTCAGGTAAATGTTAGTTACGAGGTAAACAGCAAGTTGCTCTCAACGCAAATATACAGTACCTATATCTCCACCAACTTTTGTTTGACTATGATATCTTAGATATCTCTGTTAAGTACTTTTTCTTTTCAATTCTAGCAGCTACTTAACTGTAATGCCTACATACAACTGCTTCAGTTCCAAGGAGTAAATGTCCATGTTTATGAGGTCACTAATTGCAAATATACAATCTGTGCTTAATAGATTAAAATGGAACATACATTGTGTGGTCGAATTCCTTTCAAAAAAACAAGTTTTGTTTGTTTGTTTCTGCCTATATTACTGTCTTTGCTAGAACTATTTTCTAGGGATGACTTTATTGGTGAATAAAAACCTATGATCAGGAAATGCTAGTATAAAAGACAGGACAGCCTATAGAAAGTTAAGAATATGGAAGCAAGTATCTATCTTATTTTTATACCATAGATTTGAATGTAATTAATTTCTTTTATTTATTTTTTATTTATTTGGTAGAGAGAGAGAGATCACAAGTAGGCAGAGAAGCAGGCAGAGAGAGAGGGGGAAGCAGGCTCCCTGTTGAGCAAAGAGCCCGATGCGGGGCTCAACCCCAGGACCCTAGGATCATGACCTGAGCAGAAGGCAGAGGCTTTAACCCACTGAGCCACCCAGGTGACTCTGAATGTAATTAATTTTTAAAGGTAGACATCTTCAATTTAAATCCTTATGTAATTGATTACTGATCCGTTACATATAAGATGAACTCTGCTGCAAAGGACAAAAAAGCAAAAATTTGCTGACCTAATTATTATTGGCATTAAGTGACCCATCTGAAAGGTTCTGGAAATACGTTAAGTTTTTATCAAGCATCTGAGGAAAACAAAAATGGTCTTTGAAGAAAACAAAAATTACATAAATAATCCTACAAACTACATACTGACTTTGTTAAAAGAAAAACTATTTAGCTACAGAAACAACACTGAAAAGACCAATTAGATTTCATAATCCTCTCTGCAATATTATTATTTATCTAATGATTAATGGCTAGACTTCCAATGCCTCATGGCTTTATTTTACAGACTGCACACAAACTGCATGTGTTAAGAGGAAAGCGTATTTATTACCTCTAGGATTAGAGATTTCATATACACACTACAAAATGTTCTAAACATACTTTTTATTCATTCATTCATTCATACTGTTTAGCAGTGACCACAGTAATTGGATTTATATTTTAGTAATAAATTACTCGTATTACTTACAAGGAAAAGTTCTGAAGTTTACTGGGTGATCGATAAACAAATGGTATTTGTTAATATGTTAAAATACTATTTATGCAGATGGCACTTAATACTTATTAGTAGAGTAAAATATCCTACAACAATCACATTAATTCACTCAACAGATTAAGATAAAAACACTTAGGAAAAATCAAAGCACAAAATCATAGTTAATCCAGTAATAAACATTGGGAAAATCAGCACTATATTCCTTTTAAATGTGAAATAGACACAGAAGAGTATTAATATGTTATTTCAGTTATTACTGAAATAACTTAAAAAATATTAACTAGGAACTTAAAACAGAAAAGGTACAAAGATCATTTTATATAAAGTAGCACAAGTTTTATGGTATTATATTTAACCTCGTATTTAAGGTGTTATCAAATATGATCCGTGGCAATTTTCTAATTAGAAAGAACTTAATTATGAGCATGGACTACTTTCAAATTGAAAATACAGGCTTCTTCACAGGAAAGGGTAAGGAAAATATGAAGAAGTCACAAGTTTATTTTGTGATTAAAAAATAATGATGATGCTTTGTTTATTTCATCCTTGGTCCAAAGAGTAAGTAAATTAAACAGTAAAGAAATTATTTCCTTTTCATTCTATTTTTTGAGGAAAAATAAAGTACCCTAAAGGAAAAACCTAACAAAATTCCAAATGTAAAATCACTTCTAATTATTTAAGCTATATGTCTTATGTAACTACAAGAATTTGCCTTGTTCTATTTGAAAGATTAATACTTTAAAAAATTAAACTTGACTAAATAGAAGGCACTCAATATGAAATTAACATGAAAAAGTTACAGGGAAGAAAAGATGCCTTGAAAAACACAAGATTATCATAGGATATATTCTGCATTTTGACTATTTATTGATGCCTATTAGGTTCAAAGTCAGTACAGTACTAAATAACATAAGAAATACAGATAATGTAGTTAAAACTACCATTCAAGATAAGTATTAGTATACATTATTTTTCTAAAGAAAAGTCCTAGGCTCAAAGAGCTTGAGTGGTCAATCTAAGGCCACATACTTATAGCCAGCAATACAACCCAGGAGTTGAACTTGTGCTCATCTGACTTCAAAGCCCAGGTCTTTTCTTATTAAACCTGAGTGAACCCACCATGGTAAACTTAAGATATTTAGTTAAAGGGGTAGAGATTGACAAGTTGACAAGAGAGACCAACTCAAAATCAAAAGTAATATTCTCTTCAGTCCCTGACAGAATAAAAACTAAGTAAACTCCCCTCATCTCTTATCTCTCCAGTTCATATCAGAATTATTGTTTTTGTTGATTTGTCTAACTAAGCAAAACTCGCCTGGTGTGAGAATCGTCTTCCACAGGGTCAAGTTGCTGATTTCAAGTTTTCATTTGTATTGGGCAAGTATTTTCTCTCATTGATAGGGAATGGAAAATCATTTCACTGAACAGCTATTGGCTCTATACTGATGAAAGAAGCCCGCCCAGCTGGCAAGATGACAAGCAGCAAACCTGTGACATGCTCAGTTTTGCTGACACCAAAATGGTTAACATTAAGATAGGCCCAAAGAAATTTTCCTTAATGTAAGTGTTAAGAGTAAAACTTCAAATTAAAACTCAAAATAATAGTATTATCTATTAATTCAAATAGAAGTATGGTTAATAAACCAGGGAATAAATAGATTTTAGTAATTGAAAGGACTCTTTCACACACTTTTGGGGAAGGGGCAATAATTTGCTATCATTCTCCCAGAACATGTCTTCGGCACCAGCCAAACAGACAAGTTAAATGGTCAGAATTACCCCCCAGAAATGTTCAAGACTTTGCTGGTAGCACTAATCTCTCTAATATATCTAGGAATGCTTTGACTTACTGTTTTGGCAAGGTTGGGTGGAGGGATCGGATGCAGGGATCACACACTTTGATGAATTAATTCTTTTGAATAATTTTTTAGTAACAACCAACATTCATTTATTTCCACCAAAATCTTCGTTAAATTTTACACTACTCTTGCTTCTCTCCTGTCTCTTTCTCTGCAGGACATTCCCAACCTCTATTATTTGACTTCTGTGACTTTTGCTAGGACTGTTTTTGTTTTTCTTAAGTGAAACAAGAATGCCATTTTCTTTAACGATGCAATTAAAATACTACAAATTCTTACCATGCTCTCATCTATGTCCTACCTGTTTGTGGATAAATCAGACTTTCCTTTGGAAGCCAAACTGTGGTAGGTTGTTACAGTTCAAAACAAGTCAACAAAGACCATAAGAATATCGAAATATTAAATTGTATTCCTATCTCATTTCTAAAACAGTACTGGAATACACCAAATTTGAATATAAGACAATTTGCTCCCATACCTTTGAAGAACATTTTTTTAAAACCCAAGAAATATTTCGTATAAACGACTAAATATCTTAGAACTTGAGGAAATCTTAGGTTTTAAGAAAGCTAAAATTAGGGGCACCTGGGTGGCTCAGTGGGTTAAAGGCTCTGCCTTCGGCTCAAGTCATGATCCCAGGGTCCTAGGATCGAGACACCCCCCCCTACATTGGGCTCTCTGCTCAGCAGGGAGCCTGCTTCCTCCTCCCTCTCTGCCTGCCTCTCTGCCTACTTTCTCTCTGTCATATAAATAAAATTAAAAAAAAAGAAAAGAAAGAAAGCAAGCTAAAATTACTATTCATTAGGCAGAGGATAACTTGCCACAGAACAGGAAAAAGCTGGCTGATGTGAAGATTTAAACATACGAAAAATGGTTACTGTTGAAGTAGGGTAGGGCGTGATTTTTTTTCTGTGAAAACACGAATATTCCTCACATCATAAGCATGTAACAACGTGACTGAACCCATTTAATTCATATAAATCTATAAATCAGTATAAATCTATAGTTTCATTGAAAGTGCTTTAAAGAGAAAGATAAACTTATCTTTTAACAGTTAAGAGCATGTAAGTATAAGCATGTGTGAATTATTTTTTCTATTCTTATAAGCACTGCTATTCACTTTTTCACTTGAATGTCAACAATTTCATAGGAATAGGTTAATAAATGCCAATCTAACTGCAAATTACTGATTTCTTCCTTTCAATTTCTGTGGTATTTCTCAAATTTTCGGCTAGATTAAAAAAAAATGACTTTCAGGAGACCTTGCCTGACACCTCAGTCTGTGCTTAAACTAGAGATTCAAAGACTTAAGCCCAGTAGTCACTTTTCAAACTCAAAAGTGGCTTACCACCAAAATGAGTTGTGATACACAGAAAAATTAAGAACCACTCAACATTTAACACGCAGTATTTCTTGAGCTCTTAAGCAGAGGCCAACCACAAAGATATGGTGAAGTCAAAACTGAAATGAAAATAAACCATGGTCTGTCCCTGAGAAGCTCAGTTAGTGATCTTCCAGAATAAAAATGAAAAACAAATACTTCAATTTGACTGGCTATTCCACTTTCCCCTCAAAAAATCTCATCAATAATTTGTACTCTTTTATCTCTGTAAAAGTCTTTCTTAATACTTTGTGAATTCTTTGGATTAACCCCTTCACACAATAAAGGAGTAATAAATTATGAAAAGAGCAAACATTTATCGAATGCTTTACCATATGCCAGACTATACTAAATATTTCACAACTATTGCATAAATTGGAATCTTAACACACTATGTGTATTTGTCAAAATGCTGAGATCCAGCTCGTCAATCTTAATAAGCTATGTCACAATATTCTGTCACCAAAAAAACACTGTATACCTGATATCACATTGACTAGGCAACTGTACCTACCAATTTCCCAGACAGTACTAGTGACTGTAAGTTACAGGAGCATTTTAATTAACCTTTGCTATCAGACAAGAATGCTTTAGTTGTTACCAGAGCTTCTTGGAAGGGTCACCAACTTTAACTATATTTGTTTGACAGAACTTTCTGGTAAGCAGCAAACAAAAATGTTACAACTTACCTAGCCCCTTCTATATAGCAGGTAATTGACACAAAATGTATAATTTACAATCACATCAACCTTAGTGATATTACACTCTTTTTAGACAGAAGAGAACAAGTTCAGAGAGGCTACAAAATTGTAATCCTCTCTGAATCACAAAGCTAGTCAGGGGCGAACAAGGATAGCAGACTCTAGATTTTCTATTGAGCAACAAAGCAGCTTTCTGAAGTATGAACAATAGGAAATTGCTATCAATGGAAACTACAACTCTAAAATACAAACATAATTGTGTTTCAAAAATTATAAAATACATTCTTAAAGAAAAAAAATTGCAAGTTTTTGTTTTTGAAATTAAGGATAATACTGAGCATACAGTTCCGAAAAGAGCCAATAAACAATGTCCTTTCTCAACAATTTTTTCTGTTTTATTTTTCTCCACAGGACTTTTTCATCCAAGACATATTAATTTTACTCATTTGTTTTTCACTACCAAAATGTAAACTATGTAAGAACAGAAATTCTATGTTAGTCACTGCTGCTACCTCCAACATCGCAAAGGTTCCTGGCACACAGTAAGTGCTCAATAAATATTTGTGAAGCAAATGAAAGCTTGGCACTCAGTAGGCATTTAGTAAATATCAGTGTCTTTTTCTTTCTTTTACTATGAAAGAAATACTAAAAATAATTAAATTATTAAAGGTCAAAAAATTTCATTGTTCCCTTGATAACCAAATTTTGAACTGGAACAGATTAGAAATGCAACAGATTTATTAAAAATTTAACATTAAAAATATTACGAAGCAAATCAAAAAGACATTCAGCAATTTACCATGCATCAAGAGAGAAGGGGGGGGGTCTACATAAAGTATATTTTGAAAAAATGCTCTTTTAAGTGCCTAAACTTTAACTGATTTTCATAGGTATGTTTTGTGACATTAATATCTATGATTTTAGTTTGTGGCAATTCTGACTTGGATCTCCTGAAATACCAACTTGTCACCTGACACTTTTTACTGTGCTTTTAACAGTAGCTCACTCCTCCTCTGAGGATTTAGAAATTAGAAACTAAGCATATTCTATAAAGTGACTATATAAAAATCAGAGTGAAAAGCTAAATGAAATGCTTAACTTTAATGCTAGAAGGTTACTTGGTACTAAACATTGTGTTTTCAGGGATGGAACACTTAGAAAACAAAGAAAAAGCCATTCTTAAGCTATGACTTTATCAAGATCAGTCAGGTTTAGTGGTCAACAAAAGAGAATGCTGCAAGTACAATACTAGCTACCCCTAAGAGTACTTCCTCAGGTTTTTTAGCTTTCTGATTAAGCAAGTGTCCTTGATTTTATAGGACCAGAATCACAAGAAATGAAATGTCAAACTATTATAAGTGTTTTCAAAATATGAGCCAGAGGTAAATAATACGAACAAATTCCCATAATTTAAATGTCTCCAAATCCTTACCACTTTGATACAGGTTTATTTCATTTTTATAAAGATTTTATTTATTTATTTGTCAGAGAGAGAGAGAGTACAAGCAGGGGGAGTGGCAGGCAGAGGGATAGGCAGGCTCCCACCTGAGCAAGGAGTCCAAAGCAGATTTGATCCCAGCACCCTGGGATCGCTACCCAAGCTGAAGGCATAAGCTTAACCGACTGAAGGTTTAAAATAAGATGACATACATATGGTCACAGTCTATCAAAAGATTCAGAGCAAATCTCCTTAGTACAGTTCAGCTTGCTCATTTTCCTATGCTTGGCAGCCACCACTACCAACATCTACATATTTCTCGCTACCCAAAACTGGTCATCTAATAATCCCTTATCTTCTCCTCATTACTATTTTGCCCCAGTCTTTGCATTTGCTTCTGTAATTACCTCATAAGCCTTCTATTACAGACAGTCCCAATTCAGATGGATCAAATAAAGATGGCATACGTGGAACAAAGGAAAAGTGCTACTACTGTTCTCTGGGTCATAGGAGCCTGGCCAGGTAGAGAGATGATGGAATTGAAGCCTTTCTGAATTACAGTTTAATTTACAAACTTTACATTTTGGAAAGATTACCAGACACTTTTTTCTAAACGATCTATAAAAGACAAAAATTCCCTCTTCAAGTATGTTGATGATTGTTAAAAAAATAAACTTTTAGTCTTCATCAATTTGTTTCTTAAAAAATGTTCAGAAAATTCAGACATCCCTCAAGGAATCTGTGGCATGAAATGTATAGTTTCATGTAAATGATCTACATTACACCTATTTTTCAAAATGCGGTGTGTTCACAGATATATATATGTATATTTCATCCTGAACAGTATTGAGAAAAGAATTTTCCTTGATAGAAATAGAATAAACTTTTACTTGTATAAATAATGTTAAGACAATTACTCACGTTACGAATACTAAAGAAGGAATACTCATTAACATCATTGGGGACCTGGGTAGTGTCTACCTAACTGCAGAGTTTAAAAACCTCATTTCATTAGATATAATAACTGTATGCAAGTCTTAAAACAATCCTTAGTTGAAGCCAAGTACTTCTTTCCACTAAAGAGAGGACCAAATATAGATGTTATTTCAATCAAACAGGACTGATTTAAGTCAAAATATATTTTTCAGGAAACTGGTATCAGAGGAGATGCCCATCATTTACCAGTTCTTAATGAGTTAAAAAAGCACAGGCTCTACTATTTAATCAGTTCACCAAAGAGGGGTGAATATACAGTTCATCCGTGTCCTGTGAGAATACTTTTAAATTCAGAAAGTCATACCACGTACCCAAGAGAAAAAAATGAAATAATGGACAATATTCAGTGGATAACTTACTTATCTAATTAACACATTCAACTTCCAGTTGATCCTTTAAAGATTTAAATTGTAAGACCCTATATTAGAAACTGATTAGATAAAAAGGAGGGAAAAAAAACCCAAAACAAAAGAAAAAAACCAAAAAAACCCCAACAGAAGTTCTGAATCACTGGAATTTTTGTTCTATTTCCTGTTAACACACTGATGGTACCATCAGTCAATATATTTGTTCCATATATGTTTTTAAATACTTCAGGATCCCTTTTAAATTAACTTGGCCCTAATTTAATTTGTAACTCATTTATCTGACAATTCCTTCCATTGTTTCTAATTTAAGTGCTCAGCCAAAACATACAATAAGATGAAAAGCATGCCCTCTTTTATTAGAAAATGCAATGGTTTCAAAACTAAAGTTTCAAACTGCAGGGTTTATTAAAACCAACCACGATTTCACTGTCACAAAAAAGGGGGCCAATACTCTGCTACTGTAAGAAGAAAAGTGTGGCAACCAGTTAATAGTGTAAAAACTGAAAGCAAAAATTCTATTCCATGCCCACCAAAATTCCCAGCCAACTCTGATATTGCATAATTAGCAAGATTCTCTGAGTGAGCTAAAGCACAGACCAGTTCCTTTCATAAAAAGTGAATCAACCTGACCCTAAAATTTGACACTTTGAAATCTTACCTAAAACAGACAAAATGGATGCAAAATTACACTGCCTCACTGTTGCCTCGAATACGACCTTAGTGTTCAAGAACTTTCCAGTGAATAAAATGCTCTTGAAAACAGCCTCGAACTGGGGACGTGAATTTTATGAACTACTGAGAAACCCCTGTGAAGCTGCAAATTCCCTCCGCTCTCCTGGAAACCCCTCTTATCAGAAACATTTGAAGAATTTCTCCACAACAATTAAGCGGACTTTAAGAATGGAAACCTAACATCTCAAATATACTATATATGGAATGAAACGTAGCCAAACACATAAATACAAACACACGTTCTCTGAAACCTTGATATACAACTCTGCCGGAGCAATTCGACAGCATCACCAACAGAAAGATACACCTGTCACCTGTTCAGCAATACCCAGGCCCTTTCAGCCTCCCAGCTACAACGACAATCTTAGAATTAAGATTAGAATCTTAGAATCCAGAACACTAGAATTACCCAGTGAAATCAGGGGGCCACATATTCACAGCGGTACTTGCTCCCCATTTCAAAAAGGCTGCAGAAAACCAACACTGCAAAAGCAGCGAAGTTCTCCCCCACCCCCCGTCCCCACACATCTCTTTCACTCTCTCCCCCCACCACCCTCGCTAAGTCATCTTTATCCGGACCATGGCTCCCCAAAAAGGAGTTTTCCTTTCCCCCACCCCCATCTCACACATGCCTGAGGGGCGGGCCGGGGGCAGCGGTGCAGGCAGGGGCCCTCCCCACCCCCTGGCACTCTCCCCTACCCGGGGCTCTCCCCGGCTCCCGACTCCAATGAATGTCCCCCTCCCCCTACACACATACTCCCCGGAGCCCAGGCCCGGCCCGAGGCTCCCCACCCCCACTCGGTCTGGAGGACTTTGGGGGGCCTCCCACTCTGCCTCGCCACTGGGGGAGGAAGGAGGCGGAGGGAGGAAGAGTGAGAGGAAGAAGCGGGCGCCCCGTTAGGGCCCAGCGAGTCAGCAGAGCCCCTTCCAGACGAAGAGGGGGGTGCGGGGAGTTGAGGGGAGAGCCGGGACTGGGGATCCCGCCGAGGCCCGGCAGTGCTGTCCGTTTACCCTTAGCCGCCGCCGCTTCCCCCTCCTCCTCCTCGGCCGCCGCCGCCGCCGCCTCTCCCACTAGGGCAGCCGTCTCCACCGTCGCCGCTGCCGCCTCCACCACCACGGCTGCCGCCAGCGCCGCCGCCGCCGCCGCCTCCGATTCCACCCGGCAGGGGGGACACCTCAGCCCTCCCTCCCTCCCCGCTCAGCCCCTCCGATCGGCCGCCGCCGCCAACTCCCTCCGGCCGCTGCCGCCGCAGCTCGTGGCTGAGGGGGAGGGGAGAAGAGGGGGTCGGGCTGGGTCGCCCCGCCGGCGGCTGCTGCAGATCAAAAACGCTGGCTGGGTGGCGTCGCCGCTCCCCGCTCCTCGGCTCCGGCTGGCTCGGCCTCCCCACCTCCCTCTGCCCCCACCCCCCTCGCGCTCGCCTGCCCTCCCCCCACCCCCCCAGCTCTCGCTCGCTCTCGCCGCGGCTCCGCCAGCCCAGTGCAAATCAAAATACTGTCACACAATATGGCGGCGCAGCCGCCGGCAAACACCGCGAGATCTGCGGCCGCTGCTGAGGCGGCGGCTGTGACGAGGCCTCCCCCAGCCGGCCGGCGGCAGCGGCGGCGGCAGCGGCGGCGTGGGGATGCTCTTTCTCCGCCCTGCACCCCTCCCCCGATACTTGCAGACTCCACGCCCGCTTAGCGAAAGCCGGAGCGAGAGCCCTGCTCCGCGATGCGAACTGGCGCTGGCTGCCGCCGGGGCAGTGCCAGAGGGGCAGCCGGCGCAAAGAGCTCGGGGAGGGCCCGGGAGCCTACGTTTTCAAATCCCGACCTCTCATACTTTGGAGGGCTCTGTGTGTGTGTGTGTGTGTGTGTGTGTGTGTGTGTGCGCGCGCGCGCGTGTGCGGAGAAAGTGCAAGTTCCCCCACCCACGGGGGCCGGTAGCAGTTCGCGCTGAAATCTGCTCGGCCCGTCCGGAAGCGGGCGGCGGGAGCTGCCCCGGGGCGGCCGAGCCCGCGGGTGGGGGCCTAGTGCTCCGGGCTGGGGGCGGCCCCCGCGCCGTAGTCGCTCCGCATCTCCCGCGGGCCGGGGCAGCCTGGGGCAGCAGGTGGGCAAGCGGCGGAGGCGGTGTCTGGCCGCGGTGGGGCCGGGACACACCCCCTTAGAGCCCGGAGCGACGGGGCTGGAGCCCTGAGTCTCAGAGTGTGTGTGGGAGAAGTCCTGGAAGCGTCGGCACTCCCACCGATGAGACTTGAAAAGAGTCGGACTTTGAGTTTTCTAGAGCGCTTGGGGAAGAAAAGAAAAAAAAAATTAAAAGCTGCAAGAGTTTTGTTGTTCCGATTTTATTTTAATTGCACGTTCCTAGAAGTCCTAGAAGCAGAGCCAAAGACACTTTAACTTGGGGGGGGGGGGGAAGGAGAGACTTGTTTCTATCATCTTAAAGAAATATTTGTTTAATTTCCCCTAGGGGGGGAAAATACGAGTTTAACACTCAGACATTTCTCACAATGTAAAATATTTATTTAAAGATTCTAGTGCTTTCACGGTGTCCAAAACACTACGGCATTTTTCTGTCCCCGTCCAAAATGTCCACATCCCTGCCAGTTTCTTCCTTGAAACCATTCTTATTCCCCAGAAAAATCCTGAAGGGCCATTTTTATATTTATTCCCAGAATGAGCGCTATACCTATACTGAATTTTTTAAAAAAATATCTTTTAAGAATTACAGGTTTCTATACACTTAAGGGACTTTTCCCAGTTCCTTTTTCCGCACTCATCATTTGAAAATACCTGTAATCTTGGAATAAAGAACCAACTCAAAACCTTTACCATTTCAAAAGCCAAAAGTACCTGTTATTTACAATATCAGAATTTAAGTATTTTCTCTCCTATTGATATCATTAACAGATATAGACATAAATTAAAAAATGGAAATGTTATAGTCTTAATTTATTCACTGGTGAGTAATAAAAAATCACCAAACCTTGATACTTTTAGTAGTCCTGTTTGATGAGTTATTTCCATACTCAAAGTAATTGAATAAATGAATTTAGAGAAATTGGATCTATTATTAAGTAAATTGCAACTGGTCTTTGAAACCACTAAAAAGCACAAAACCAACAATGTCTTGAAGTGGTAGAAGTGTCTATTTTATACAAAAATATTTTTAGAAACTTATTTAATGAAATAAATGTGTATTTTAATAGAAACAGAATGCTTTATAAACTTACGAGTATGATAGGTGAGAACATACATTGAAGAACTTTGACCTGGATCTAATTATGAGGAAGAACCAGACAAACCCAAAAAGAAGAAAAGTTTTATAAAATAACTGACCCGTATTCTTAAAGCAGTCAGTATCATAAAAGACAAAACAAAGTCACAGATTAAATGAAATTAAATAAACATGACAATTAAATGCAAAATGTGACCCTGAACTGAATCTTTTACTGGAGCAGAAAATTGCTATCAAGGACATGGGGATAATTGATGCAACTGGAATATGGACAGCTGAGTAGATAAAACTACCGTATCAATGTTAAATTTCCTGAATAGGATATGTCCAAGAATATCCTTATTCATAAGAAAACAACACTGAAATATTAAAGGGTAAGTGGACATTAAGTATGGGATTTTCTCCCAGATGGTTCAGAAAAAAATAAATAACATACACACACAAACATATACATGCACACATACACATCTCTCATGTCTCCCATACACATGTAGACAGTGATTGATAAAATTTAAAAATTGGCGAATCAAGGTTATTATTTTTATTAAAGAACCAATTTTATTTCTATTGAGGGTGGAATATGATGAAATAGGGGTTCTCTTCTAAAATACGGAATTTAAAATTAGCCATAGGGAAGAACTTTTAAAAAGTGAGGATTTAAAAATACAAGAACAGATTTATTTCTGGAAGAATAATTCAGAGGATAAAAGAAAAGATATTTTCTTTTTTGGAGTCTATAATAGAATTATAACTTACTTTTCAAAGATGGTTTAACTGTTCTCGTGCTGGAAGGTGGTAGGCATTTTTTGCGTGTGTGTTAAAAAAAGTGTAACATAAAACTTACCATCTTAACCATTTTTAAGTGTGCAGTTCAATAGTGTTAAGTATATTCACATTATTGTAAAACAGAGTTGTAAACTTTTTTGCCTTGCAACATTGAAACTCTATACCCAGCTCAACACTAATTTCCTCTTCCCTCCGCCAGCCCTTGGCAACTACAGGATTATTTTTAAATTCTAAGAAATGTTTAAATATTTTAAAAACCTGATAAAAATGGAAATTTCTGTGCTGTTCTTACAATTTCTCAGTAAGTTTGAAATTATTGCAAAATTAGAAGTTTTAAAAAACAAAGAGCTTTAAACTACAGAGTTCTGCTTGACTAAGAGAGTAAAGTTGTAAGGTAGACAGGTCAATAGAAAGATCCTTTTAGTATGGACTAGCCATTGTGTCTCAGTAACAGGGGAGAAGTTTTGTCTATTCAGCTTACCCTTCTCCCCCATTTAATCTACTTGAATTTGGAACAAAAATATCTTGGAGCCCTTACTTATATACTGTATTTGGTAAATGTGATTTCCAAATTTAATGATCTAATAAATATTCAGTGTCTATTGGCCTCAAGGCTCTGTGGAGAAAATAAGAGAGAATAAAACATACTGTGCCTTTCCAGTGCTCTTTGTAGTGATTACAGAGATAAAAGAGATAAAATCCCTCCGCTACATTCAAGAGCCTTTTAGTCTAGGACTATGCTGTCTGATACAGTGGCCACTACCTAAGTGTAGTTATTTATATTCAAATTAATTGAAACAAAATGAAAAATTCAGTCCACCAGTTGCACTAACCACATTTCAAGTGCTCATTAACTATCTTCACAGAAAATTCCATGGCATAGCACTGGTGGTAGAAGAGATCATGCTATATAAATAATATATTTTATTATTATTATTTATTCAAGGTAGTAATAAAGACCAAAGACGTTTAGGGGAAGAGTTGACTTGGTAGAAGAGTTTACTTTGCAGGGTGTGAAGTAGGGAAGGGATAGCTTCAAGAAGAAAATTGTATATGGACAGGAGTAGGTAGAACAAGAATATTCTCGGGAGAGAAAACTTGAAAAAAATCAGGAAAGGGAGAGGTACATTTGAGGGATTGCACTTAATTCTGTGTAACTGTTACATGAGGTATGAAAAGCATAAAACCACAAATGCTGAGTGGCTGAGTCTGAACTATTCTCTAGGCAATAGGAAGTTACCAAAGGTCTTTGGATGAAACCAAAGACACGATCAAATAGTTCATTAATAGTTCATTAGGAAGGATAATCTAGTAGCAAGTATATGAAATAGATTAGGTTTGAAAGCAAACAGATCACATAGTCCTGCAATTGCCCAAATGAGAGATCACGAAGAACTGATATAGTCTGTCAGTAAGGATGTTCTCACAGGCATGTAACAAATCTCAATTTAAAATAGATTAAGCAATAATGAAATTTTGATGTCATAAATTTGGATATTGTAAACTAGAGTGGACTTCAGATTTAAAAGATCCAGAAGGTTGATAATACCATCAAGTACCAAGTTCTTTCCTTCTCTGTTCTGATGTCTTGGATGTGTAGGCATCATTGTCTGCCTAATGGCAAGATGGTAATGGTGGTTCCAATGATCATATCTTGAACTCATAATGTCCAGAGGAAGTAGAAGGGTCTTCTTAAAAGAGGGAAAATGTTTCCCACAACCACTTCCCCATCCCAGAACCCAGACCCCATCTTCTAGGCCATAATTGAATCACATGCCCATTCATGAAACAATTCCTGGTTTATATGATGGAACAAGCATTGAGGAGTCAAAGACAGATAGATGAGAGTCAAAGATGACTCAGGGTTTAAGCCTAAATGACAGCAGTACATAGGAAGAGGAAAAGTTGTGGAAGGAAAGAGGATGCTTGTTGTGATAGTCCTTCTAATTTGAGATGTCAAAGAGATAATCTAGATGGAGATGATTAGCATCTGAAAACATGAGACTGGAGTCCAGAAAGAAGATCAAAGTTGGGGATATATACTGGATGTCATCTGCAGAGAGAGAATAAATGAAACCATGTGATTGTCAAAGGAAAGGAGGAGTGGAGAGGATCTACAACACAACCCTGAAGGATGAAGTAGAAACAGGGAAAGCAAGAGAAGTAGGCAAAGTTGGGCTATATATAGGACAGAAATGAAGGAGAGGGGATGGAGTTTCAAAAAGGCAAACAGTGTTTAGTGCTATGAAGAGATTCAGGATGATGTAGACTTAGAGGCATTGGGTTGCTGACTGGAAGGTCATTGTGACCTTTAAGAGAGGTTTTTTTTGTTTGTTTGTTTTGTTTTGTTTTTTTAATGGTAATGTAGGATCAGGTAGATTTTAGGAGTTAAGGAATGAGCAGATAGGTAGGTAGGAAAGAAAGGTAGGTAAGTATGAAATACAGACTATTCTTTCCAAAGGTTTGGTAGTCCTGAAAGGGAAAGCTACACGAATGAGGATGTTTATAGCAACATTTACTTATATGATTAAAAATTGGAAGGAACAAAGATTTCGAAACATACTGTTATTTTAAGAATTAGAATTTATGTAACCAATTGTGTGGACACAGTTATTTAAAATAATTATTAAGATTACGGAGCAGTATGGAAAAAATTTTTATAATATTAAGTGAAGGAAGAAGATAGAAGTGAAAACTTCTAAAAAACACACACAGATTACAACACCAAAAAGTATACATGCATGTGTATACAAAGATACTATGAAATAATCATAATTGTCTTGGAGTGGCTGAACAATGAGTTTTCCAAATTTTATGTAATGTTATAACAACTTTATAATTAAAAATGTATATGCATGTATTTAAAAAATAAAAGACAGTACAGTAACTGGGGGAAAGGTAAGGCTGAAAAACATTTGTTTTTGCTTGTTTGTTTGCTTTAGCAGGAAATAAGAGACATTTAGCTGTGTTTATCTGCTGAGGGGAAAATTCAAAGGACAGTAAAAGACTATATGTGCAAGAATGAGGTGATGATGCTTGAGCACGCAAGAGAAGCCTGGGGGATTAACACTGAAGGCACAAAAGGAGAGTCTGAACTTTTTAGGAGAAGGGATATTTTCTGAGACAAAGATAAATAAGAAAGGAAGAAAATTTCCCCCAAAGTGTGTGTGTATGTGCATGTGCATGCAAATTGAGTTGATTCTAATATTTATATGGAAATATAAGGGCCTAGAATAACCAAGATAAATTTCAAGGAGGAATAACGTTAAAAGACTTATACTACCAAATTTAAAGATTTATTAAAAGACTCAATAATTAAGACAGTATGGTATTGGCACCAGGATACATGAATACACCAAAGGAACATAATAGAGAATCCAGAAATAGAACTTGATTTATGACAAAGGCACTACTGTAATTCAGTAATATTTTCAACAAATGGTGCTGGAGCAACTGGCGACTCAAGTCCTACCTCACACCATATATAAAAATTAATTCAAGATGGATCATAGACCTAAATGGGAAATAAAAACAAACAAACAAAAAGCATCTATTAATCAAAGGAAACTATCAAGAGCGTGGTAAGGAAGAGAGAATATATTTCAGTTCATATATTGACAATGGATTCACATTTAGACTGTGTAAAAGAAAAACAAAAAACTTCTGTAAATCATTAAGAAAACCAAACAATGCTATTTTTTAAAGGAGGAAAAATCTCTTAAAGGAGTGTACTATAAAAATGACCTCCAAATGGCCAATAGGTTCATAGGGAAGTGTTTAACATAATTTCTTATCAGGGAAATGCAAATTATAAACACAATGACAAATCATTACCTACCTACCAGAATGGCTAGCATTTAAAAGACAGTCAGTGCCCAAGTGTTGACCAAGAAAGACAGAGAGCAGCCTGAACTCTCACGTGCTACAGATGAGAGTGTAAATTGGTTTATCCTTGTCAGAAGATTATTTGGCAGGATCTGCTAAAGCTAAGCATATGCCCACTCTATGACCCAACTCTGTTAGCGTACTTTTTGTGTCAACTTGTTTGAGTCAAACATTATTCTGAGTGTTTCTCAGATTGCCTCCATTATGTGGATGGGCCTCATTCAATCATTAACTCTTGAATAGAATAAAAGACCAACCTCCACCCCCAAGTGGGAGAAATCCTCCAGCAGATGGCTTTCTGACTTGAACTGGAACATCCGCTCTTCCTGGTTCTCCAGCCTAATGGCGTTTGAACTGAAACTGTGGCATTGGCTCTTCCTGGGTCTTCAGCCGGCCAACTCCTACAGATTTTGAACTTGACAGCCTCCATAATTACTGTTATTTCTTTTGTCATTTATAAAAAACAGGTAAATTGGGCTTCATAAAAAATAGAAACTTAAGATTATATTCAAGAGAAATGAGAACTTATGGACACACAAAAACATGTACATAAATATTTATAGCAGCATTATTTATAATAGCCAAAAAGTGGAAACAACTCTAAAGCCCATAAATGGATAAACAAGATGTGGTATTTCCATCAGTGGAATAGCATTTGGCAATGAAAAGGGATGAAGTACTGATACATGCTGCTGTGTGGATTAACCTTGAACGTGTTATGCTAACTGACAGAAGCCACTCACAAAAGATTCTATACTGTATGATCCTGTTTATATGAACAGTCCACTATAGGAAAATACATAGAAAGTAGATTAATGGTTGCCAGGGGCTGGAGAAAGTGGAGGAATTTGGAGTGACTTAACTGGTATAAGATTTCTTTGGGGGATGATAAAGAAGATCTAAAATTATATATTGTGAAGGTCCCATAATTCTGAATATACCAAAACCCACTGGATTTTGTACTTTGAAAGGGTGAATTTTATGGCTTATGAATTATATTTAATAAAGCTGTTACATATGTAAAAAGAATGAATTACTGATTAACAAAATAGATGAATATTATAGATATTCTGAGAAGAGAAAAGGGCTAGACACAAGAGTATACATTGTATGATTCTGCACACATGAAATTTAAGAAAAGGCAAAAGTAATTGATGGCGATATAAGTCAGAACAATGGTTACCTCTAGAGGATATTGGGTAAGGAATTTGATTATGGAGAGTCATGAAGAAGCCTATTGGGATACAAGAAAAGTTCCACATCTTGATCTAGGTGATGGTTGTTTGGATTCAAAAATATGTAAAAATCTGTTGAGCTATACAACTAAAATTAAGTGTGAGTTTGTCACTTTAATGAAAATGTTTTTCACTTCAATTAAAAGATTTACAAAAATGAAGATATATGGATGACAATGTAGAGAACTTAAGCTCAGAGAGAGAGACTGAGGCACCTGGGTGGTGCAGTTGGTTAAGTGTCCGATTCTTGGTTTCTGCTCAGATCATGCTCTCAGGGTCCTGAGATCATGCCCTATGTTGGCCTCTGTGCTCAGTACAAGTTCACTTTGGATTCTTTTTCCCTCTACCCCTTCCATTCATGGTCTCTCTCTTTCTAAAATAAATAAATAGATCTTAAAAAAAAGAGAGAGAGAGAGAGAGAGGGATGGTAGAAAGGTTGTGGGGTCCTCCAACATTTCAGATATGTGGAAAGCAAGGTCTTTTACTCAGAGTAAGGATGTTGGATAAAGGATTACAAATTCATGGAAAGAAGATAGTGTTATGAAGGAAGAGAGTCAGTCATCCATTTTTGTCTTGTCTCTTATAGGATAGGTAAGGTGGTTTACATGCACATGCTCTTAGGTGTAGGAAATATAGTGTGTATGTGTTGTGTAATGCCACTGTGAGGAGAAGCACCAGACATTGTTATTATGTATAATTTAAAAACTTCTTTCAGGAGAATAATAACAATGAAGATCATGGGATATCTGTAGTCTTCTTCATTTGCTCAGCTACCTTTTGCGTCAGGACTAGACCTGAAAACAGGAGTTAAAACAGCTAATCTCATCTTTATGTCTGCTTGTCACTGTAGATCATAGACTCTTCAATAGAAATGTGCTTTATTCAGAAAGATTTCTGTAAGCATGATTAGCAATTGTCTACAGTCTGTAACAACGTCACTGTCTTTAACGTGGGCATGGGTGTTCAGTATTTTTAAGGCTCTTCTTTACCTTTAATAAAAAAGTTTTTTAAAAACCTGCTATTTTCTCAACCAACTAATGACAGGTTCAATTTCTGAGAATAGATTGTGATGCAAAATCTTATTTTTTTAAAAAGATTTTATTTATTTATTTCACAGAGAGAGAGACAGCGAGAGAGGGAACAGAAGCAGGGGGAGAGGGAGAGGAAAAAGCAGGATTCCTGCTGGACAGGGAGCCCAATGTGAGGCTCTATCCCAAGGTCTCGGGATCATGATCTGAGCTGAAGGCAGACCTTTGACGACTGAGCCACCCAGGAGCCCTGTGATGCAAAATCTTATTAAAAATGATTGCTACTGCCTTATATGGAATATGGCACCTTGATACAATGGTGTGATGTGCAAACAAACAGGTAGGAACTCAAGGCACACTAAATGTATCAATTCTAAGCCAATATTTATTATACAGTGCTTTACAATTCACAGTTTTTTTCCCACATGTTATTATCTTCTTTGTTCTCCACAGCTTCTTTTGTTATACATATTATTACTATCCTTAACAATTCACGACTAAAGATCTTAAGGTAAGAGGTTAAATGACATACCCAGTCTAAAACAATTAGTAAGTGAGCAGTGGGGCTTTCAATAGATCGTCTGACCACATATCCCAGAATTTTTTTCATCATACCATCATATAAGACATATTCTCTTTGCTTAAGCAATTTATAGTGGTGATAATAACAGGGTGAGAGGTTTAAGAGAAACAAAGTTACTCTGGGAGTTCAGAAGAGCTGGAGATCACAGGAAAGTTTTCTTGGAGATGATGTTTCAGATGAGCCTTGAGGAAACCACTGGCTTGCAAAAGGAAACAAACAAACGAACCAAAAAAAAAAAAAAAAAAAAGGAAAGAAAGAAAGAAAAAAAAAAAAAAAAGGAGAGCATTCCAGACACATATGATAGAGGAAAAAAAAGTAAAGTCAGATAATCATAGAGAATATTTTGGGAATATAACCTAGTTTGGTTTTGCTGAACTGTAGGCAAAAAGTAAGACAGTGGTGGGAGACAAATTTAGGAGGCAGTGGTGTACCGTTCAAGTTTTATGAACAATGGAATATAAATGGGTCTGCTGTCCATCTATCCTCTCTCAGGTGCAGAAGGAAGAGAGGGAGGTGGGGAGACTAGAAAACTGACTATTTCTGGGCAAAGGGATGGAGAGCCTGAACAAACTTGTGATGAAAAGGCAGAGTCAGAAGCAAGAGAAATTGCAATAGAAGATTATTAAAAATCATTTTAGACAAATGAGATAAAGTAGGGGGTGAAGGAAACAAAGTTATCAAAGAAGGCAATGTGATTCTGAGCCTGAATAATGGGGAATTGTTTCTCCCTTTAACAGAATTGTTATCCCCATACTAACAGAAACAGAAGAAAGGTGGAGAAATTGCTCTTGTGGGAAAGGTGCATTAAAATTTTAATGTGTTGAACAATGATCTTATTTGTCCTGGGGACCCACTCAAGCCTTCTCCACCGTTCAGATGGATAAGGATGAGAAGTTCAACTTACAGAGACTATAACGATCAATAAATGTATGAAAATGTATTACCTCATTGGTAATAATGTAAACACAAGTTAAAGAAACAAAGGAGACTATTTTTCCCAGCCTAGCAGATAAAAATTGAAAAGACCAACTATTCAGAAACAAACTTAAGAAATATATAGGATTTATAAGAAAATTAAAAAATACTGAAGGACACGATAGAAAGAAAAAAACAGAAATAATATGTTCTTGAGGGAGAAGACAATATTTTAAAGATGAAAATTGTCCCTAAGCTCATAAATTTAACTCAGTCACAATCAAAAGTTGACAAAGTAATTTTATTTTACTTTTCTGTTTATTATTTTTAGTAAACTCTATACCCAACACGGGGCTCAGACTCATGACCCCAAGATCAAGAGTTCCATGTTCTTCCGACAGAGCCAGTCAGGTGCCCTGACAAAGTGATTTTATTTTATTTAATTAATTAATTGATTTTTTAAAGATTTTATTTACTTGACAAAGATCACAAGGAGGCAGAGAGGCAGGCAGAAAGGGGGAAGTAGGCTACCTGCTGAGCAGAGAGCCCAATGTGGGGCTTGATCCCAGGACCCTGAAATCATGACCTGAGCTGAAGGCAGAGGCTAACCCACTGAGCCACCCAGGGACCCCGACAAAGTGATTTTAAAGAGCATTTTGACATTTTATTAATGAATTTGAATATTTGAATAAATTAATGAATTAATGTATTAATTTGATTAAATTATTATTATTTTATTTGTTTTATGAATCAAATAACCAGGATGCAGAATGGTGTGTGCATCATGCTACAATTTGTGTAAAGGAAAGGGAAAGTCATACACATACACTGGGAAGGAGAATGAGGGCAGCTGAGGTAAAGGGGAGAGAGTAAGAAATCTCCTTTTGTCCCTTCTCCTTCTTCTGATTTAGGAAATGTGAAAGCATTGCTTATTAAAATTAATAAGATCAATTGAGAAGAATAGCTAGAATAGTTTTTGCAAGGAGGAGTAATTGAGGGGCAGACTGGGACATACTTTCCTGGACAAAAGACTTGTTCCAAGGATTAAATGAATGAGCATATGTAAAATATTTGCAGCAGTTGTTGACACATGTAGTGTGTATAAAAATGTTTGTTGTTATTTTTATAATCTTCATATGAGAAATATAGGACTCACTGTTTATCTGTCATAAGGAATATATCGATAGATTTTTACTATATGAAGCTTAAAGATTTTGGGTAGAAGAAACATTTTTAAGAAAATATGACAAGAAACATATAGTGGGAGAATTTACTTACAACATATACGATGGGCAGGGTCTGTCCTGTGTCAGGGGTCACACTACAGGCTGGCTGTGTGGTCCTGAAGAAGATGGTCTTTGCCCTCTGAACAAAACAGAGTTCAGTTTCTACAGACTAATGTTACTATCTCTAACATATAGAAGGTTATTAAAAATTGTAAGGTTAAAACCCCACAGGAAATGGACAAAGGTCATAAACAGATTACTTTTAGAAGTATTGCTAATGGTCGATACGTGTAAGAAAATAAATTCATTCTCAAGACTCAATTTCACTCAAAAACCATGAGATTTATTTCTTTTTTTGTGGACTAATGCTAAAGTTTAGAGAAAGAGAAACCTCAGCCTTGGCACAGTAGAGACACAGGAATTCTTATATACTAGGAGTATGAGTAGAATCAGTATAAGGTCCCCCAACTCTGTTTAACAACGTGAATTGGAATTTTAAATGTGCAAACTGTTTTACCTAGCAATTCTGCTCAGAGGAAGAAATAATTGGACATATATTTGAAAGTGTATGTTCAAAGATATTTACTTCAACCTTCCTTATGATAATAAAAAAATAGAAAACAACCCAAGTACATGTTAATAAGTAAGGAGCTAAATTATGGTGCTTTAATACAATCAAATATAATGTGATGATTAAAAAGGATAATGTAGATGTAGAAAATGTAGAATGTAGAAAAAAAATCTGGAAAGATAGACTTCAAAAGTAACATTGGGTGGTGATATTAGATATAATCTTCCTTTTATTCTTCACATTTTTTGGTGGTATTTTTCTGAATTTTTTTTTTAAAGATTTATTTATTTATTTGACAGAGAGAGATCACTAGTAAGCAGAGAGGCAGGCAGAGAGAGAGGAGGAAGCAGGCTCCCCGCTGAGCAGAGAGCCTGATGTGGGGCTCGATCAAAGGACCCTGAGATCATGACCTGAGCCAAAGGCAGAGGCTTAACCCACTGAGCCAACCAGGTGCCCCTATTTTTCTGAAATTTTAATAATGAATATGTTACTTATATACATACAAACAAAATAAAACTTTTAAATAAAAACAAATTAAACTATGTTTCTTAAATATTTTCCTTCAAAAGTCCTTCAGGAATAATCTTTAACTAAAGCCGTGACAATTGAAGTTTTTATGATGGGACTCTCAGGGTTTGCACATTCATATTTTTTCCTGTCCTAAGTCAGTAGGGAAATCTTTTGTAAATAATAAAATATTTCAAGAATTTGGAATGAAATGACGATCGCAGAGTACTGACCTCATTCCACGATGGTGAAAAAGAATTGAAGAAAAAGGAACCTTGACAGGGCATCAGACAAAAAGTCTGAGCAGTAATGGCCTGCCATTTCCAGTAGGTTCTTTGGCTGGCCTGGAGGTGGAGTGGAATAGGAGAGAGGTTGGGAGTTGCCTCCTCCTCCGTTTGTCCTCCTGCCTCCTTGCCCAAGGTGTGTAAATTTCCATGTCAATCAGGCTTTAGGGTGCCATAGAGTTCCTTCCCTTGCCCCTGTCACTCTTCTCCCATCCTTGCTGAACCTGATCTTATTTGCCCTAATGTCTGGACATTAAGTCCTCTCCACTTTGCTGCCATTATTGCACTAAGGTGACTGAAAATCCTTAATTCAACCCACTCTTTTGTGAGACTCAGGGCCTTAATGCTTACCGTATTTGCAACAGAATTGCACTGTAACTCACTATGCTTTTCATCAAGAAACAGAACAGAACTCTGTCTGAGCTTCAGAGCTTGGGGCAGGAGGAGGGACTGCCTGCCTCTGGGGACTGTGGGGTGATGGTACAGTCAGTGATTTCACACAGGTCCCAAGTAGTCTGAAAACAAGACAGACAAAACTATAATTGCTATTGTGTAGGGAGCCACCTTTTATTAAGACATTTCGATTAAAAAGGAGTTCCTATTCTCAAAAAGTTTACAAATGACAAAATTCAGATCATAAACTTGGTGTGGTCTCTCCAGGCTTCCTACGTCTGTGTACGTGCAGGGTGGGCATTTCCTCTCTGCTTCCTTGGCCTCGTGAGCCCAGCAGAAACGTGATGCCGAGCACACAGTAAGTTTTCAGTAAGATGATTTCGTCCAGATTTTATAGACCTATAGAAGAGTACCCCCTCTTCTTTCCCTTCCGCTTACCTTCTCATTGAGCAAAATGCCTATATAAATTCAGAAGAAGAAAGAAAACTAACTTGGACATTTCGGAGGGGGGTTGGATAAGGGGAGGCACTAGAGGGGTATGTTACCTGTTCCTAGACCTAAGGTTTGGTTTACTTACTAGAAAAATTCATGACATTTTCTAAGCATTTTTTTCCAAAATAAACGTTGAAATGCTTGCTATTATAAAATGGAAAACCTTATGAATGCTGAAGAACTTTATAATAATAAGCCTATATATCGGAATTGGAGGAAAAAATGACATGTTAAGGAAATACTTGTAGACTTCAGTTTCAGCTACTACAGCAGTTCTTTAAATAAAATCTAAAAGAATGTTACCTCAGATTTATGAATAACTGCTTTGTCTATGTTACACTCAAAGTCAGCATTTCACTGAAGAACCTTGTGTTCTATTGTTTTTTCTTTGAACTACTTTCCTTTCCACGTGATGGTGTCAGGATTCTTCGTTCCTAACAGCTCATCTATTAACAACAGAGAACAGGCGGGACATTGGAGATAAGGAAGTGATTAGGAGGTGCTTTTATGGGGTTTACTGGTTCCGAGTCTGAACAGTCTAGTGAGATTTGGATACAAGCCTTAGAAAAAGGAAACACTTTCAAAGGGACAAGCGATTGCACTATGTGAATTGCAAACTTGCGGTGAGCCAAAGGGACATTATAGGCTCAGGTAGCAGAACTTGATGTTGGATGATGTTAGTAATGCACATTCCTGCCCAAACTCCACCCCACTTATACTCATCATCAACATTTCAGAACTATATTTGAGCAGAAAGAAAGATGTCCTGTTCATGACAAAATAATTTTCGACATTTTCAAGGCATGTTTCCGAAACTGGAAAGACTACTGTACTAAGCCACTTCTAAACAAATGAGTCTAGGGCTTTAGGTGAAATGCTGAGACGTCTGCGGAGCTCCAGATCATATTAAAGTTTTCCATAGAGAAACCAGGTACACACTATTAATTTGTAAAGTCGACTGCTCCCATGAATTGAAGGCAGAGCATCGGGACCTAGCTATTTACTGTTGTGCCCACCATTTCCCCCCCAACTTTACTTATCAAAATGTGACCTGTCTTATACCATCTGCCTCTGGTGTGCGAGGACATGCCCAACTAACTATTGAAGTTCCAAAAAGAGAGTTCATCCAACTGAAACAGACTCTTGAAGATTGGATGCCCAGACTTCTATTACTGAAGGAATAGGGGAAACCAGCAAGAAACTAGGCTGTCTGGTAAAACCCACAGGGCACATTGGTATAAATGGAAAGGTGATCCCTTTTTTATAAAAACCAAAAGCATTTTTAGAATTAATGAGATCTTGGAGCACCTGGATGGCTCAGTGGGTGAAGCATCTGACTCTTGATCTCAGCTCAGGTCTTGATCTCAGGGTCACGAGTTCAAGCCCCATGTTTTGCTCCACCCTGGGCGTGGAACCTACTTAAAAAAATTAATTTAAATTAAATTAGATTAAATTAATAAGATCTTCTTTAAGCTGAGAGATGAATTTGAAGAAACCACACTAGCTGACCAGAAAACCAAGAGTATAGTAACCTTGGATAATGACTCCTTGATTCAGGGGCAGGCCTGGGCTGACGAGGAGACCCCCCAGGAGGACAACATTGGTGGATAAGAAAATGGGGGTGGGAAGCTCCATGAACAATGTTACCTGCACCAGGATATATAAGAGTCCGTAAAACACCAGGGCTCAAACTTTGAAGCACTCCCGAAGCATGATCCCAACGCTTGAGGCCTTCATTATAAGATATTTCAAAAGCTGAAAACATAATCTATATAGCGCAGACTTCAACGACCTCAATGTATAAGTAAGATTACAGTTACCTTAATACTCTAAATTTTAATGGTCCCGAGAGCCTATAACTCCATTAGCAGGCTTCTCCCACTGCCCACCCCCCCCACCCCCAGATTACTGTAGTTTCCCTGTTACTGTCCACTAGCGGAGAGAAAACTCAATCGCCCTTTGGGGTTAAACTGTAACTGTTGGCTTCTTGCCATGCCTTCTGGTTTTGGTTGTCTCAAGTGCCAGAGATTTTTTTCACTGGCGTCTGTGGTAATTTTCTATGGCTGCTGACCACCCTGTCAAGAGCCCCCACTGTCCCACAGAGATATGGCTCTGGCCAACCCACTGTGTGACCTTTGCCAATTAACCCTGTTCATGATGAATTCAGGAGTGAGGGGAGGGTGGTCTCTTGTCCTTACTCAGTCTCTACCTTGGTTAGGTCATAGCAAAACTCCCCAAGCCTGGGTTCATTTTTGCCAAGGTGCATCCAATGTACTTGGGTGACTAAGTCAGGATCTTTCCTTTTCATGAAGAAGGTTGCAAAGTCTGGAACATTCCACCCCAAATGACGTAGACCTTGAAGCTAAGGATCCTGAGTCTTGATTCCTTCCACCCTCTTTCAGCCTTCCACCCACTTCTCCCTGTCATTGTCTTCTTAATTCCTTGCCAGAGTCCCTGGTCTGACATTGGATCTGACTTTTAACTGTGGTGTATTGTGACTGGAGTGTGGAGTGGGAGGAGGTGATGTGGGGTGGATGTGGTAGTTGGGGGAGACATGGTTTAAGACCTGAGACTGACAAACTGTTCTGTTGTATAACACGAAACTATTCTCAAGATCTAACATTCAGTCAGGAAAAGGTTGAAGGAAAAAGAAGGATCCTAAAAAGAATTATATTCAGTCCTGTGTTGAATTTTAGGATAATCCAGAGAACTGCAAAATTTTATAAATGGAAAGGATTTTAATAACCATTTCATACAAACTTCCTCATTTTACCTGTGTGGAAACTAAGCAATTTGCTCAAGGTCAGAGTTACTGGTAAAACCAGTGTTACAGTCAAGATTATCTGACACTAGTCAATCTTTTATCCATGATTCAGCCAACATGGTTTACTGATCAAAGCCGTTCTTTCTGATTTTTCCTAACATGTGAGGGAAATAGGACACTTTAGTTCTCTCAAATCAAACATATATTAACACATAGATATATTAGAATGGATTCCTCTTTCTTTTCTTTTTTTTTTCTTTAAAGATTTTATTTATTTATCTGACAGACAGAGATCACAGGCAGGCAGAAAGGCAGGCAGAGAGAGAGGGTGGCGGTGGGGGGGGGGGAGAAGGCTCCCTGCTGAGCAGAGAGCCCGATGCGGGGCTCAATCCCAGAACCCCGGGATCATGACCTGAGCCGAAGGCAGAGGCTTTAACCCACTGAGCCACTCAGGCACCCCTGGATTCCTCTTTCTTGATTCACTCACAAATTATCATGATTACAGGATCTATATTCAGTTCATTCCCTTCCTATTTCTGTATAATATAGTATTCTTATAATGTTAATATATAGAGACCCAAATTTTTCAACAGTTAAAACAAAAATCCTCTGTCTTCATCCAGAAGATTCATCTTTATCTAGAAAAGACATTATTTAGTTTATCCAGCTTCATTTTTATCTAGCAAAAACCTGGGAATAGGAGAAATAATTTCCCCTTTGTACTGCATCATCAGGCTTATTAACTTCCTTTCTGATGTGAATTATACTGGCAGCTAACAGTAGATACTAGTGTGATTACTACAGCCTCTTGACCAGAATTAAATATTTCAAATCAATGCTATAATGAGAATTTCCACTAAAATCAGACAGTCTTAACATAGTTTCTTCCTTCTGTTGTGATACTTTCCATTTTCTGTTTTGTGTGATATACATAAAAATGTTTAGTTTGCTTTCCAGTCAAGGAAAAAAAAAAATCCCTATATTCATTTAGCATGAAAAAAGATTCTTTAAGCAAATCCCTAAGGAGAAGTTAGGATTGTTGGTAACAAAGGAGCAAAGCATTTTTTTAAAAAAATTCAAAACAACGTAAGTAGAAGGAATGTACTTAGCCAGTTATGAAATAAATCCCTCTAGCTGAGATTATCTTCAAAATTCTCAAACAGTTTCTGTCAGGTGATGACATATCAGAATATGATATCATTGTATGGGATTTGCTCCTGAAATGAGAAAAATTAGTGCTTTCTTGTGTGTTTGTGTGTGTCCTAGACTTTGTAAATGTCTTCCACACTTGAATTCTTCCTTGGAATAACCTTGAAGAGTAAATACCGTAATCTCCAATTGATACATGAGAAAAATGAAGTTCAAAGAGCTTAAATGACTGTTTCAAGGTTGTACATGTACTAAGTAGTAGAATCTTGATTTAAAATGATGTCTTTTGATTTTAAAACTACATGTCTTACCTCTAAAGAAAAAAACATTTCCAAGGAATCACATACATATTCTCAGAGATATCTAGAACAATAGCTACTTTAGTACCAAATATTAGAGTAGCTATGGACATAATCCCCTAAGACCCCCCCTAAAATTATTTAATTTTGTCTTTCAACTAAATTGTGATTTAGTAACAATGGTTTCTTTGGGTGCTTCAAGTTTTTTTTTTTTTTTTTTTTTTTTTGCCCTAGTTTTTAGGCAAAACAAAGTAAACTGATAATCATATTGTGAAAGATAAAATAATTGTTTTCAGAATTTCCATAGTCCAATGTATGGTCATAAAAAGCCACATACTTTAAACTAAATAGGGAATATGTAGCGTAATAAGAAAAAACATTAAGCAGAAATATCATGAATTTCATGATCATCATTAATTAGTTAAAAGTATAGTCCTTTGTTAAAAAATACCTTGGCTTAAAAATTATGTAAGTGTATGTGCTCACTGAAAAAAAATTAAAACAATTCAGCAGAATACGAACTGAAAATTTTACCTTCCTGTTCACACTCCAAATCATTATTTGTATGTCTGTAGCTGACCAGATACATTTCCCAGTCATTGATTTTTAAAATAAATGGAACAGACATAACAACCAAATATAATGCATGATCCTTGATTAGATTCTGAATAAGAGAAAAGGATAACAAATCTATTTTAAAAAGCTATAAAGGAAGTTATTGGGATGATTAGGAATTTAAAATTGATTCTCTCTTGATAATATTATTATATCAATATTAACCTTCTTCAGAGTGATAATTGCACTGGGTGTGGAAGAAAGTCTTTGTTTTTAGGAGACATGTGGTGAAGTGTTGGGTGTGAAGATGAAGATGTCTACTGTCAGCCTCCTTGCTGAAAACAATTAAAAGGGGATACAATAATTTAAAAATCTACTTGAAACACTGATGAGATGACAGGACAGTAAGAACTGGTCAGGTCAAACATGAAAGGACAATGAAAAGAAAGCAAGGAATATGTCAATTTTGCCTGAGGTCATTTTGTGATCCTGGAAAATTAGAACAGACTCATTTTAACAGACTTGAGTACCTGAGACAAATGTCAGGGTCCAGAGCTTGCTCAAGATGAGCAGCCAGATCAGTGATGGTACCCACAAGAAGCTGAGATCTCAAACTTGGAGCAAACCCCAAGTGAGATGACCATCTCTGTTGCAATCTTCCTCTCAGCTTGAATTCCATATAACCTTTAAGAATGTTAAACCTTGGGGGCGCCTGGGTGGCTCAGCGGGTTAAAGCCTCTGCCTTCAGCTCCGGTCATGATCCCAGGGTCCTGGGATCGAGCCCCGCATCGGGCTCTCTGCTTAGCTGGGAGCCTGCTTCCTCCTCTCTCTCTGCCTGCCTCTCTGCCTACTTGTAATCTCTATCTGTCAAATAAATAAATCTTAAAAAAAAAAAAAGAATGTTAAACCTTGAATTTGGTATAAGGTGGTTTAGGGTTGGTAGCATGTCACTCTTATTAGAAGCAAGCACAAATCCTCCCTGGAGAAAAGTGCCTTCACTTTAAGCTCCAAATTATTTCTATAAATATAAGTGCGGTACATGTTCAAAGATAACGAGGCACAGAGATAACAGAAGAGCAATGATGGCAGATCTGAAACTCTCAAATATAATTACCAGAAGTAGATGAATTACATAAGTGAAAATTTAAATATAGTGGATGGTTTATTTTTTTTTTAATTTTTTTTTTAAGATTTTTTTTTTTAATTTTTTTGACAGATAGAGATTACAAGTAGGCAGAGAGGCAGGCAGAGAGAGAGAGGAGGAAGCAGGCTCCCAGCCAAGCAGAGAGCCTGATGCGGGGCTTGATCCCAGGACCCTGGGATCATGACCTGAGCCGAATGCAGAGGCTTTAACCCGCTGAGCCACCCAGGCGCCCTAATATAGTGGATGGTTTTAACACTCAATCAAAAGCAGCTAAAGATATAATGGGTAAACTATATAATAGGTCAAAAGAATTTATCCTGAGACCAACATGGAGAAATAAGAAGGAGATCTAGAAACACAGAGGATACTGAAAGAAGATCTAACTTATATCTAATTGTAGTTCCAGAAGGAGAGGGAAAAGACATCAGGAAAGACTAATATTTAAAGAAATAATGGTTAGAAGTTCCCAGAGCTGATGAAAGACACAATCCACAGATTATAGATTCCTCAGCCAGGTAAACCAAACCAAACCAAACCTTCACTTAAAGTCATTATAGTAAAATAACAGGAAACCAGTGACATAAACTAAGTCTTAAAGGCAAGCACAGGAAAAAAAAAAAGACAGATGATCTTCAAAGGAGAGATAGTTGGCCTAAATAATGTCTTAGATGGCTTGACTGGCAGCTCTACAAAACATTTATGAAAGACATAAATCAGGTCTTTCATAAATTCATCTAGAGAATCTTGAGTCTATTTTAAGAGTCCACCATAACACTCACTCATGATGAAAATTCTATTCAACGTTGTACTGGAGGTTTTGGCAGCACAAAAAGTGAGAAGGAAAAATAAAAGTATAATAACTAGAAAGAAAGAAACTAAACTGAAACTTAGAAAATATGATTATGCACTGTTGTGTATCTGTGTTACAATTTAATCTGAAAAGTTAAAAATATCATACACAATATTTGAACAGCACTTCATGATTTTCAATGCTGTCTTATCTCAATGGTCATATTTAATCATCCTAATTCTGTGAGGAAGCTAAGGTTCAGAGAGGTCAGGTCACAAAGCTGGTTGGTAATAGAACCTGCATGAGAACTCAAGTCTACCAACTCTTTAAGAGCCTTTCCAATTTGTAGGCATTTTTATTATGGTATACATTTTATTAGCAATTATCTATAAAGCAATCCACTTGGTCTCACAAACCCGAGATCATGATCTGAGCCAAAACCAAGAATCAGACGCTTAAGTGATGGAGCCACCCAGGTGCCCCTACAGTAGAATACTCTTATGATGACCTTTTTATATTATTAGATGATATAAATGAAGTCTCATATTGTCTGTGAAGTGATCTGATAACATTTTGAAAGATATCATAAATTTTTCTGTAAGAGAACATGTTAAGCTTATATTTAGAGGAAGATAATTTTGAAGAGTTGACATGAATACTAATTTATTAACTATCTGAGAAGGTATTGGGGTCTTGCCACATATGCCCTTCTCAATTCAGGCTGAATGTACCTGGAACATCTGGTATTTCATTCGTTAAATTCAACATTCCAGTGGAAAATGCTCTTGGAATGTGCAAAGATTCAGACAACAAGCCAGGACAGCTGCATCTGAGACAAGTTTTATTTTGAAACACCAGAAAACCCATGCAAATATACAACAGCAACACACATAAGAAGTGAATTAATGACAGCTTACTGGAGATGACTCAAAAAGAAAAAAATCCAATTGCATTTTCCAGACTTCTTCTAGGATTAAAAGAGGTGGGTTAACTCTTCATCCAGAACGAGATGGTAGATTTATACAAAACAAATTTATTCTACATTACATATGAGAAAATGTTTCAGAACATTTTATAGTCAATGATTTTTTCTAAATAAAACAATTCCATTTACTTTTCACCGCAAATTTCTCCTCCCCATCTCCCTTCCTTCATGTCTCCAACTCTAAACTAAGAGAAAGAAGGACAATTCAGAAGTTTTCTAATGCTGTATTGTCATTAGTAAGCCCCCAAAAGAAGGCCCTGTGGTCAGGAAGCCTAGCCTGAGAAGGCAATTTCTGGAGTTCACATGGTTGTTTTCATTGGGAAACTCGGTTGGAAACTCCCAACATGCCAACTTTTCAATCAGGGAAACTAATAAAGGTATGTGGCTGGAAAAATTAATTTATTCATCTGCTCAAAAAATTATTATTTAATTCTCACATATTGAGTAACAATGAAAACTTTTGTAATTAGCTCGAGTTATATGATATTTTTATTAAAGAAAAACAAAGGAATTTAATTAAGGTTAAGAATGTTAAAGAAATAGGTCATATGATTAACTCTGAAATAACTTCAACTTTTGAATAAGCTCATTGTTGCTTAATTAAGGTATATTGATTTGTAGAAACTTCAGAAGTGTTCTTGTTCCAAGTCAGAAATATGCTGGATTTCTTACTATGTAACTTTTGTCCTTCTTAATTTACCTGTTGGAACACTGTCAGTTTAGTGTTCTTTCAAAAATAAATTTAATAATTTGTTCTTCCTCTATTTAAAAGGAATCTTTTGGTTTATTTTAAATCTATTGGTTTATTTTATGTTTTTTCTTAAAGTAAGCAAAAATTCTAGAAATGCTACTGGGCATAGTCTCATTGTTTAAACTTGCAACTTTATAGCCAAACCCTTAATAACTTTACATTAAACACTCACCCAAATTTTATTCTTTATCTTGACTTGTCCAGTACTCATGGACTCCTAGTTAAGAAAGTTCCTGATGCCAGCGTTGATAGAGTTTAATTTGTAGTATATGGTACTAGGAAATGAGCTTCATTTGTCCATGCTGTCAAAAATTTATTAAAACCCTCACTCTTTACAGGACATTGTTTTAATTAGAAGCACCATGCTTCTGTCAAGTGAATAAATCTATTTGCCATCTCTTTTCTCTCTTTTTAAAGATTTTATTTGCTTCTTTGAGAGAGGGGGAGAGAGAGAATGCATGTGTGTGCACATGAGCTGGGGGGAGGGGCAATGAGCTAAGCAGACCCACCACTAAGCAGGAATCCTGATGCAGGGCTTGATCCTAGGACTTTGAGAACATGACCTGAGCCAAACGCAGACGCCTAACCGACTGAGCCACCCAGGCGCCCCCCATCTCTATTCCTAAATCTGAAAAATCCAATTACTAATCATTTCCTCTGGGAATTCTGCTAAGATTATTCATTTATGTTCTGAATTTATGTGATTTTAAGGAACATTTATTGGTATGTTGCCTTATAACTTGTTTTCTGGTGATTTAGTTCTTATGATCTCTCTTCATAGTTGGACTGTAGACCTTTGATGATACGCACTGTCATCCATTGCTCATATGACCAGAAAATCTCTGAGACGAGCCCTCATTCACCTAGAAAGCTCAAACAATATTCCTAATGATGATTTCAAGTCACACCAACATTCTCAAGTGGTCTCTGAATTCTCAAGGAACGTTTAAATGGAGTTTCACACTGTATCTGATTTTTTGAAATTAGAGTGTCTGAATGATGAATGTATGTAGTCACGTTCAGCACACAGAGCACACTATTCCAATCATTCCAAATAAAGGGAAGTTTACTATGTGATGTTCTGCACAGAGCAGGAACTTAGAGACTGTGTTTGATTTTAACAAAATGGAATGAACCTCCCCAAAATGGAATGAACCTCCCCCAAAATGAACATCTTTTACGTTTGGTTCCCATTATTTTAGATTTTGTGATAAATCATCAAACAAGGCCCAGGCTGAAGCTATGAAAATGGGGTTTATCTACTAAGTTATTGGCATAAAGTAGGTTTACTTAGCACCTACTGTGTACCATATACTCTTCTAGGATCTTGGGATATATAAGAAAGCAAAATATGCAAGTATTCCTGCTCAAATGGAGTTCACATTCTAGTGGAGAGGAGTACATCAGAAACACAATTAAAAGTTAGTAAATGGGGGTGCCTGGGTGGCTCAGTTATTTGGGTGTCTGACCCTTGGTTTTGGCTCAGGTCATGATCTCAGGGGTGTGGGACTGAGCCCTACACTGGGCTCCATGCTCAGTAAGGAGTCTGCCTGAAGATTCTTTCCTTCTTCCCCTCTCCCCACTCCCTTTGTCTCTCTCTTCAGTGAAGAAATAAATCTTTAAAAGAATTAGTAGACATATTGGGTAGTGCCAGTTCCTATGTAGGAAAATCAAGTCAGAAGAGAGGATAGAGAAGATGAGAGGGAAGCATAGAGAGGGTGGTTAGGTAAGGGCGCTCTGCAAAGGTGATGTTTGAACAACAACTTACAGCCATGTTGGCTGAGCCTTGGGCAAACCCGCAGTGAAGTGTGCACCTGCCAGGCGCAGGAACCAGTGAGCAGCTCCATAGCCTGGAGTGGGTTGGGTGAGGAGGTGAGTGGTGGAACATGAGGTCAGATCCTGTAGGACTGTGCTTCTTCACACTGGCTACTCAGAAAAATCTCAGATTGGTAGCATGGACATGAATCAGGATTTGAAGGATTCAAGCTTAGGCCCCATCCCAGAGACTCTGGTTTTCTAGGGCTGACCAGGCGATCCACTGAAGACCATGGTGAGGATTTGGGCTTTTTTTTTTTTTTTTTTAATTTTCCCAGTCTTATTGAGATGTAATTGACATGTAATACCTCATTGGTTTAAGACGCGCAGCATAATGATTTGATTCATATACATACATATTGTGAAATGATCACAGAAATTTACTTAACATCCACTACCTCATATGGTTATACATTATTTTCTTGTGATGAGAACTTTTAAGATCTACTGTCTTAGCAACTTTGAAATCTACAATACAGTATTGTTAGCTACACTTACTATGCTGTACATTAACATCCCAGATCTTATCTTATAAATGGAAGTTGATACTTTGTGGCCACCTTCACCCATTGCCCTTCTCGCCTACCCCCACCTCTGGCAATACCAATCTGTTCTGTTCCTATGAGTTCGGTTTTCTAAAGTTCTATATACAAGTGAGATTGTACAGTATTTGTCTTTGACTCATTTCACCTAGCACATTCCTGTCAAGGTCCATTCATGCTGTCACAAATAGCAGGGTTTCCTTCTTTCCTGTGACTGAATAATATTTCTATATATCACATACACTGTATTTTCTTTATCCTTTCATTCCTGGAGGGACACTTGTTTCCCTCTTTGGCTTTTATTTAGAGTGAGATGGCATGACCTATCTTCTTAGAAGAATCATTTTGGTTCCTGTGTTGAGGTGCAAGGGCAGAAACAGGGAAACAATTGACTTAAGGAAAGCTATTTGGCGTGCAGTCTTAAAAAGAACTCCGGTGAGTTCAAGATACTCTAAAGGAACATTATCAAGCATTGTAATAGTATTGCTTGGTACAAATAAACAACGTATGTGGCGGGTTCCTTCATGCATAATAAAAATTGCATCATTCTAAAAGGATGTTAGAAATCATGTGTGATTAGCCTTTTCTGCAATGGTTTGGGCAAGAGAGGTTTTGCTGGGCTCAGAGGAGAAGGCCCTTTTCTCTCTCTGGTTATGGTGTCACATCCCTCTCCCTCATGACTCATGTCTCGGGGGCTCTGCAGAGGAGCAGGACCAGAGGAAAGGCGCTGACGGGCTGTGATGCAGACAGGGAGGTGGTTCGTGTTTGTTTGTGGGCTTACCTTGAGGTATGCAGAACATGGGCTCTGGCGGAGGAGCTCATAGTATTTTCTGAATTTTCTGAATTTACCCTTCTCTGCTATTTTGCTGAGAGGTAGGACAAAAAGTAGAGGGAACCAGAAAAATATCCACTCTACTGAGAGGCCAGTGGTGTGAGAGGGAAATGACACAGGGACCGCTTCGTTGGAATCTTTATCCCTCAGGTTTCTCATCTGGAGATAAAGGTGTCCACTGTAAAAAGTGAGTTTGGGACAAGTGAGATAATCCACATAAGGTACTTTGCACAGTACCTTATGTACCTTTGCACAGTAAGGACTTAAAAAAAATTATTGTTATCCTCTTGGGTTGTTGATTATATGTTCAAACACAGAAATATTTAATGTAATTCATCATAACCACATTTTATTCTTTGGCTTAACATAATTTGATGATTGATCTTAAACATGGCACACACTTTTATGACCGCATCGAGCTTCCAAACGTTATCAAGTAAGGAACTAATTTATGGAGATTGGTTCAATTGAGATTAGTGCTTACGACCTACCTGTAAATAATACACCCAATACATAGGTTTTTGGGTCTTTTATTTATTCTCCCACTTCAGAAAGTGTTCAGCACTAACCTACCTTTACCTGAATTTCTGTTTACAGGGAATAGCGTTACCTGGCAGTTCAAGCAAGCACAATATCTTTATTTTAACACATATAGAAAATAAAACCAGACATACTACCACAATGAAAACAAGTTCGGTAACAGGTTGAGTGGCTCTGTGCTTGGTGGGTTGGCAGTATGTTTTAAAAGTTCTTCGGATGATTCTGATACATTCCCAAGTTTGAGAGTCACTGATTTAAGATTTAAAAGCAAATCAGTTCGCCCACCTCCCCAGCCACCTCCATGTGAGGCTGTAAAGCAGTGAGTCAGACATGTATAAGGGACATTTCCACCTTACAAGTTGTGTTTATCTACACATGTTTGAAGAGGTCACTCAATATGTTTTTTACATGAGTGCATGTGATTAAGAGGGTATATAAATATATTAAAATACTGGTTTTAGAAACTTTTCCCCATTTCTCACCTTATGGAAGAAAAGATTCTTTGTTCCTTCTGGATTTCATATGGTTAATGGGAATAACAGGTGGAAATGCAGAAAAAGTTAAGAAAAGGAAGTGGAGGGGCACCTGAATGGCTCAATCAGTTAGGCATCTGCCTTCAGCTCAGATCATGATCCCAGTTCCCAGGATCAAGCCCCACATTGGGCTCCCTGCTCAGCGGGAACCTGCTTCTCCATCTCCCTCTGCTCTTCTCCCATGTGTGCTCTTTCTCTCTCTCTCAAATAAATAAATAACATCTTAAAAAAGAAAAGAAAGGAAAGAAGGTGGATCACTTTGTTTGACATAGGCTGGGACTACCCCTGGGAGGCATGGGAAGCTAGTCCTCTGTAAAGAGATTCTGGGAACTGTACAAGACAAGGCTCTAGGCACAACTGAGAAATATTTGAAAGTTGTCAACAGTGTCTTCTGGCTTTCTCTCCCAGGGGTCTTGTTCTCTTGGTTTACCCACTGCGGTTGTATAGGTGATAACTCACATTTACTGAAAGCCTATCTTGCACCTTCTCAAAAAGCTCAATGAGCATTGTACCATTTAATTTCATAACTATCCCAGGAGAATGTGGCCTCTTAAAAACAACGAGACTCACAGAGGTAAAATAATCTGTCCAAATCAGAGATAGAAGAGTCAGAAAAAACTCAAATTAGAATTACCTGTTTCCAAAGGTCATGCTTTTTATCTCTGTGCAACAGTGTCTCTGAGCAGTGCCCCAGATTTCAGAACAGTGCCTTCCTCCTCCCTTTAGTCACTTTCCACTCAAATTGTGATCTTGGATGCTCCTGGCTCTGTAAGGGCAGTTGTGTGGGGAAGTGGCTATCTAAATGGGGTAGCAGTCATAATTCAGCAACCTCTTTCAGGATTGTTTGTGTTTAAAAAGAGAATGCTCAGAGAGGTAGCCTTTTCGATGTTAACACTTTGGGGTGACCTCTCTAGCAGTATAGCAGCTGTTGGGGAAAAAAATTGTCTTCTACCCTTTAAGGTTCTTCTGGCCGGTCTAAGAATTAAATTGACATGAGACAGATTAACAGGAGAAAATACAATTTAATTACACACATATGGGGAATCCAGATAAATACGAGATTCCAAAGACAATTAGGCCAAATGAAGCATATATATCATTCTGGAGAAGGGAATAGAGGTTGGAGGCTTCAAAGAGAAGGAAGGTAATTCACAGAAAGAGTAGAAAGAGGAAATGTTTAGTAAACAAATCTTTCCAGGGAGGAATTTTAACAGACAGACTTTGCTAAGTTCCTCCTTGTCTACCACTCCAAGTTCATATCATAATGTAGTTATCTATGGTGATAACTCTCTTCCAGGTGTAGGTCCTCTATCTAAATTCTTTAAGGCAGTTAGGAAGAAGGTCATAGTTTCTTCCTGAGCCTTCTGTTTCTTAAAAATAATCAGCTTAAAGTAATCTACATGCCCGAGACACATTTTAGGGTGACAAATTTTGCTCCCCCTACATAGCTAATGAATAAGGTATTTTGGAGTAGTTTAAAGAGAACTTTCCAAATCAAGCTCTTCAGCCAGCTGTCTACCCTGATCATGCGTAAGGAGAGATGTACATATGCTTTGGTGTGTGTGTGTGTGTGTGTGTGTGTGTGTTTGTGTGTCTATGTGCACGCATGTGCGTGTATGTGTATGTAAAGGGATCATTCTGTGGCAGATGCAGATTAATCTAGAATGAAACTTGGACCTAATTTTTTGTTCAGTGGTTCCTTTTCTTAGTCTAGTGAGATTAACATTCTCAGAACTAACTTAAAAAATACTTGTTGAACATTTACTATGTACTCAGTGATAGACATTGGGGTTTAAAAACCAAGTTCAGGAAACAGTCTAGTGGGGGAACCAGAGATAAAACATTATAAAACATTGTTGATAGAAGAGTGATGGATATGTTCCCGAAGAACTGTGGAACAGAATTATGGAAAAGAGACACCCAAGCCAGCTTGGGGGAAGTCAGAGAAGTGTTCCAGCTGGTGCAAGTAACCCGTTGCTTATTCTTAAAGAAGAGATACAAGTCAGAGCAGAGGACGTGGCTAGAGGCACCCAGCCTAGGTTTGTGGGGAGATAAAGCATTTTGGTATTGTTTCAGCATAAAGTAATTGGTAACTTAGGATTCAGCAAGTGGTAAAAAAAGACTACACCGAAGAGGTATGAATTTCTTAAACACTGTTTAGGAGCCCTGCCTTTCTGCTGTAGACCATAGGAGGTTTTTAAATGCTCTAAGATGAGAAATGACATAGGTCAATTTGCATTTTACATGTATGATCTGGCAAATGAGGGTTAAGTTTGAGGAAACCAAATGAGAGGGAAAGAAGTTGCAGTTAATTGTTGTAGATCCTAGTGACCATGCACCTACAAGATTGTTATTATTTGTGTTCTGAAATCTGGAATTATTTGCCCCATTAATTTTAAGGATTTTTGTTATACTTTAAATATGTTTTTAAAAATCAAAGCTACAGGGGCACCTGGGTGGCTCAGTGGGTTAGGCCTCTGCCTTTGGCTCAGGTCATGATCCCAGGGTCCTGGGATCGGGCCCCGCATCGGGCTCTCTGCTCCGCAGGGAGCCTGCTTTCCCCTTTCTCTCTCTGCCTGCCTCTCTGCATACTTGGGATCTCTGTCAAATTAAAAAAAAAAAATCAAAGCTACACATAGTTATTAGCCAGCCACCTATTGTTCCTTATTCAACTCTAGTCCTCTTGTGCAAAATCCACCACTTGTCTTCTAATTATTTCTTCTTGTGGTTGCTTCTTTACCACGGAATGATGTTCTTCTGTCCCTGCAATGTGACTTATCAACTCCAGATATTATCAGTAAACTTCTCGTCCTATTACACAATGATATAACATGCTGTCTCCCCTCCTTCCAGTTCACATTATACTTGCAGCACATTTTTAGCTCCTCTATTGGTTACCAATTCATTTGCAAGGTCATGACCTGAAATCCATGGCTTCTACTACCTACATCCACTTAGCATCAACCGAGTGGAGTAAAGAGATCCCAGTGAGAGAGGAGAGGGGAGCTGGTAAAACAACCCAGCCAGGAGGCCTCCCACAATACAGCCACTCAAGACTATTCATTGGAGAAATGTTTAATTTATCAACATGTTTAATTTATTAAGAGCTGGATCACTCTATGTGGCCACTTGTCAGACTTTATTTATTAAGGTAGAAAACAAAATCTTCACATAACTTTTTTTTTTTTTCTCTTTTGCCTCTCCATCCCCAGATCCCCTATGCCGTCCCAGTCAGTTATAACTTACTATGAACCAACAGTCAAGAATGCTTTTTTGGTGATGTATTATGGCCTTATGTGGGTGGGAAGAGATTTCTTTTTTAATGCAGGCAATAATTTTTTTTTGTCTGTGCATGGCAAAAGCCGCTTCCTCTAAGGGCAGTGGCAACCAGAGCTCCTTCAGTGTGTGACTAATTCACGTGACTCAGCCACAGTCTTGGGCTTTGTTGTGGAAAGAGAGTCAATTCCTGCTGAATATGTATCTGTTTTGATTATTGTCTTAAAATTTGAGCTGAAAATGCATTGAGTAACATTTTAAATCTCATATTTAATAATGACACTTTTTTGTGCTCCATTTCCTTAATCTCTAACTTCATTCTTTGTAGTCAGAGAATAGACCTGTATGACTTGAGCCCTTTAAATTTTTTTTGAGATTTGCTTAATGGCTCAGATTATAATTTAACTTGGTAGATGTTCCATAGGTGCCTCAAAAGAATGTCTATTTTGTTGTTAGAAGGACTGTGCTAACAATGTCTATTAGGTCAAGTTAATGGATAGTTTGTTTGAGTGTTCTGTATTCTTACTGATTTTTCTACTTGTTAAATCACTTATTGAGAGGGGTTATTGAATTCTGCAAATATAATTATGAATTTTTCTATTTCTCCTTGCAGTTCTGTCAGTTTTTGCTTCATGTAATTTGAAGTTTTGTTATAAGCTATATAAACATTTAGGATTATTATGTTCTCCTGATGAATTGACACCTTTGTCATTATGAAATGACTTTTTAAAAAGTCTCTGGTAAAATTCTTCAGCAGTGGAATCCCTTAATTAAGTCACTTATTCCGTAAGACCTCCGGATGACTGAAGGCAAGACGACCCACCCATAGCAATTGGAGTGAACTGCTCTTTATGCCTGACGGAGAGTGGTTGGTTTGGGGTCCTGGGTGCAAGATTCCGGCACTCTTTTGAGTTTTAGACTGAGTCCTTCCTACATTTTGAATAATGATAATGGCCAATGGAAACATTACACTTTGAAGACATGAAACTAAAGGAGATATAACTTTGTGAGGTTCAAGCATAAAATTTTATTTTCTTCGACCACTGCCTTTGATTCCTTTCTGTCTATTCTTCTTGTTCTACGAGGCAGCAGGTTTTTAAGAGCTCTAGTACTGGTCCACTTACTTTCTAATCACATCCAATTTATTGAACCTTATCCACTGTCCATTCTAATCACAGGTCTCGTTCAAAACCTTTCTTCTCCCCCGTCACAGGTCAGACTTCTGGCTTACAAGACCTTCAGCAAGGAAGCTGTGGGGTTTGCCTTTCTGTTCCCTTTCCTCATTTCATTTTGAGGAATTAGGGACAGAGAGGGAGGGTGGGAGCACAACTACCATTTCCTTGTGTTGATTGTTGTTGCCTTTTTGCTAAGTTGGGTGGATTGTGGTTGCTGTCTTTGTGCCAGGTGCCCAGAGTCTGATTCTCTCATGGAATATATAATCAGTTCTTAAGAGACCACATGGGGCTTCCCCACCACACAATTTCCTTTTTTGGAGGTCTGGCTCTGACCTGACCTCTCCAGCCTCCCTCAGTACCTGCCCCCAGCAGTCCGCTATCGCTGGTGGAACTCACCCACCAGGCAGACAGATCATCAGAGCATGGCTCTGCAGGGCAGATTCCTCTCACCACCTCCTGCAAGCGCCACTCACCCACAGGACACTCAAATGTCTATTTTGTGCCAAGAGGAGACACTCATGCCGCTCACTGCCATCTCTTCTCTAAGACCTACCATTTCCCTGCTCAAGGAGGTAGAGAGAAAATCATCAGTTTTACCCCCTTAAGATGTCATTCTTGGTTTTTTAAGGTACCCTTAATCCACAGTTTTTGAATCTTGGCACTATTGACATTTAGGGCTGGGGAATTCTTTGTGGTGAAGGACTCTCTGTCTCGTGTATTATAGGATGTTTAGCAGTGTCCCTGGCCTGTATCCACTAGATGACAGTTGTGACAATCAGAAAAAAAAATGTTCCCAGGTATTGTCATATGTCCCCTGGTGATAGGGTGACCAACTTTCCTGGTGCTAGGGCTGAAAGTCTCATGTCTTGGTATAATATGCAGAATACTGTCCCACTAAAGCAGTCCACATGCAAATCCCCCAAACCTGTGAATGGATTACCTTCCATGGCAAAAGGATCTTTGCCGATATGACTAATTAAGGATCTTGAAATGGGAAGATTATCCTGGGTGATTTGGATGAGGTAATGGTAATTGCAAGGGTCCTTATAAGAGGGTGGCAGGAATTCCAGAGTCAGAGACATGACAACAAGAGCTGAGATCAGAGCGATGCAGTTGCTGGCTTTGAAGATGGAAGGGGCTGGAGCCAAGTAAAGTGATCAGTAGCTAGTAGTTGGGAAAGGCAAGAAATAGATTCTCCCTGAGAGCCTCCAGAAGGAACGCAATCCTGTCAACCCCTTGACTTTATTCTAGAAAGACTTCCGACCTCCAGAACTGTAAGATAATAAGTTTGCATCATTTAAGCCACTGTATTTATGCTTATTTATTATAGCAGCAATAGGAAACTAAAATGCTTGAAAATTCCTCTGTCCCAACCCAAACCAGGAATGTTGGTCATCTTGTATGGGGGACAAAATTACCCCATGAGACACACTGCTCTAAGTTTTAGAAGTGCTTTTTCTTGAGCCTTGCTCACTTAGCTTTAAAAAAGGATGTACGTCTCCTTTTCCTTTCTCATAGGATGAGGAAGGAATTATCTCTTACCACAGAATATTACATCCCCCACAGGGAAATTGTGCAACAGCTTCCTCTTACCACTCTACTAACTCAGTCTTTGGGAGGTGGGGTGTGGGGCTGGACGTGCGTGGTGTTGGTTTTGTGGGAGCATCTGACACAACTGATGCTTGGTTTTTTGTTCCCAGCTTTTGCCAATCCTTTTGCTAATTCCAAGGCAAAAGAAAACTCCCATTCAACTTTCTACTAGCCTCAAAAGTTGCTTTGGGCAAAGCCTTTGTAGCTTATAAGAAGCAACTTCTGCTTTCTGGTTGTCTATGAGTATGAGTAAGAAGATCTGATTTCAAGTACAACAGTTCCATTTCCTACCTCTGGTGGGCTACTTACTTGTCTCCCAATATATGCTCTTACATAGTAACATAGTTTTAAGAAAAGCACTTGACTGCTTGGCTAAGAAGTATATTTTCAAGCCTTCCTATCAGCTGGCTGTGGATGAGGACTAAGATCTGGCCAAAAGGATGTTAGTAACTTCTGGGTCATGTCCTAAAAAGGAAGTAGCTTGCCCTCTGCTTCCTCTTTTTTCTAGGGTAGGAATACAGATAAAATGATGGTGAATTACCTTCAGCCAGATGAGGACAATATGCCAGAGCATAATGGAGCCACAAGATAGAAAGAACCTGGGTCCCTGGATGACCCCAGGTAGTAGAGTTACCTACTTATCCTTAATTAAGTAAATTGTGTATGTACAAGCCTGTCAACAAAATCATTTCACATTCTTGTCCATTTCTGTGTTATACATAGTAGAGATTCCCAAATACTGTCATACTGATGATGTTTCTGACAGTATTTTCAACTGTCCAAGTCTAAATGAAAAAATAAGAATAATATAGTGGTTAAGAGAATGAAAAGAAAAGCCATAGATATGGAGAGTATATTTGCATATATCTGATAAATGACTTGTTTCCATAATATATAAAGAACTCTCAAGAATCAATAGTAGGAAAACCAAATAGACCAATTAAAAAATGGGAAAAAAATTAAGTTGACATTCCATTAAACAAGATATATGGATGGCAAATAAGCATGTAAAAAGAGGCTTAACATCATTAATCATTAGGGAAATTCAAATCAAAAGCTGAAAATACCACCAAACATTAGAATAGCTAAACAAAAATCAACATTGTTAAGCATAGGCTAAGACAGGAGCATTGAAACCCTCATCTATTGCTGGTGTGAATCAAAATGGGATGGCCACTTGGGAAAACAGTTTGGCAGTTTCTTGTAAAGTCAAAATACACGCTTAGTATGTGATCTAGCAGTTCCTCTCCTAGGTATTTACCCAAGTGAAATAAAACCCATGTTCACACAAAAATCTGTATTTAAATATTTATAATGGCTTTATTCATTATCACCCCAAACTGCAAACAAGTACTGTTGGAGAAGCTTCAGTCTATGTTTGAAGTTCTCCTTAGTTCTTCTTTGGTGGGGAAGGGGCAGAGGGAGAGGGAGAGAGAATCTTAAGCAGGCTCCATGCCCTGCGCGGAGCCTGGCGTGCAGGGTTTGATCCAAACTAGAATCAAATGTCTCTCAACTGGGAAACAGGTAAACAGAATGTGATACATTCATATAATGGAACACTACCAGCAATAAATGGAATGAACTATTGATACATGCGACTATGGCTAAATCTCAAATACATTATGACAAGTAAAAGAAGTGAGACTCATTAGTCTACCCACTGTATGATTTCACTTGTATGATAATCTTGCAAAGGCTAAACTGCAATGACAGGAAAACAGGTCAGTGGTTGCCAGGGGCTGGTGGTGGTGATGGGATGAATTGCAAAGGAGCACAAAGGAATTTTTTTAGGGTAATGCAGCTATTCTATTGAACCGTTTTGTCATGGTAGGGTTACACAACTCTATCCATTTGTCAAAACTCAAGGCACTGCACACTAAAAGGGTGAAATGTACTATATGTGAACTATAATGAAAAATGGAAAAAAGAATAATGCAATGACTTTTTAATCAAACTAGTTAAAGATGTTATATGCATTATAATTTGTGGCACTGTGTTGATGATAGTACAGTATAACATTTCTTATTATTTATTTGGCAGAATAAAAAGTTGGCAACATTATATTGGAATCCCAGAGTTTTGGCAGACATCTTCCTGGTGGATGTAATCTCAGCCTGGGATTCACTGCCTTGGAAGTCCAAACCCTGTAGATCGAATTAAGGATCATTGGTGCAATAAAATGGAACAACTCAAATCATATCAAGAAAGGTGTTTACTAGGGAGATACAGAGGACTTCTGTGGAACCCAGATGCAAGGGCTCTTCCTGGCCTGTGGAAACAAGAAAGCCTTGGGCAGCTTCCTCCATTCTCCACCCCTCATTTTCTCTCTCCTTTGTTACATGTTGTCTCCTCTGCTGTTGTTTCCATCATACTCCTCTACCCTGGCTGCATCCGGGATTCTTCTTCTTGTTCATGGCCCAATATGGCAGCCACCCCAAGTTATAAGTGATACCTGACTTAGCCCAGATTCACAAAAGACAGAACCTGACTAGCTCAGCTAATCATGGGTCAACTCTTCACTTCAGAGAAGGCAGCTGTGGACAGAGAGCATTGGGTTATGAAGAACTGAGAGCCTGGGGCTGTGGGCATGCTTCAGAATATTGAAGAACGGGTGTGGGAGGCAATGACTGGTACCTTTACTACAAATGAGTTGTGTTCATAGACTGCTCTTAGTAAATGCTTGGCAAATGAGTAAAGTAAACCAAGAAATGTTTCCAATCTTCTCTCTCTGTGTTGATGAAAACAGGTCCTGAATTGTGAGACTTTGACCTACTGAAACTCTGATGTTTACAATATATTCAGAGGATGTACCATTTTTCATAGCACAGAGACTAATGAAAGCAGCTTTTATTTAGGTGTTATGCCTCTGGCTCAATTCTCAACCTATCTTAAATAAAAATAATGTGTTATGTCTTCATAGATCTAGTGAAATGCTAACAAATCAAACTTCCCAATGTCCCTGAATATCCTTATTTATTACACTAGGAACCTAGGATTCAGAGAGGTTTAAGAAACTGCAAAGGCTACACAGCAAGGGACTTTCAGTGCTTTGATAAAGACTTGGAAGTTTCTAGCTCCCAGACTCATGCTCCGTCTACTAGGTCACTCTTTGAAAAAAAATTTTGACATTAAAAAGATTGACTCATTCTGTAACCATGAGAATTGGAAACAACTACTGTACTGTGCTTTTTTAAAAAAGTTTTTATTACACAAGCAATACATGTTCATTATAAAGAAATTAGAAATTGTGGCAAGCCAGGCAGAAAAAATTGCAGACAGAGATATTTTATTTTAAATACAAAAGGGAAGATTTGCTTTTTTTAATCACTGTGGCAGGTCAGCCTCTCCACATTCAGAACAGCACCAGCAACTTCTTTTTTGAGGGTTGAAGAAGTGAACGTTTTCCTCCTCTTCCCACATTGCAGCTCCCCTGTTGGCCTTTCAGAGAGGGAGAATCACACTTTTGCTAGTGGCTGCCAACAGGCTTCCGGTCTAAGAGCTTTCCAATGTCTTCATGGAGATAAAGCAAAACCACGGCTCAAGTCCAGAGGAGGCCTGAAGCAAGTACCATGAAAAATGTACTCTATGTTTGAAAACAAAAAACAGAAACAAAAAACCCCCACAAGAGCCAGCTCAGTTCAACACATGTATTCAAGATTCAACGTACTGTATGCTAGGGAGTAATGACAGCCTTCCCGTATGCCAGATACTTGCTATTATTATAATACTAAGTGGAAGGACAATTTTGTTTTATTTATAAGGACTCTGAGGATTTTGAGAGGTTATGTAACTTGCCTAAGGAACCACAGCTAGTGAATTACATGGACAGAATTTGAACCCAGACAGTCAGACTCCAGAGCCTGCTACCTTAATGCAGTACTATCTGAAAAGACAAAATTCTTGGATTCATTAAACAAGAATTTGGGGTGTGGGAGCAGGAACTTAAAAACCACAAGAAGTACAAGGAGAGGTTAAGAATCATTCATATTTCTACCACTCAGAATTAATCATGTGCCGTGTTTGTTTTTTTTAGGATTTAAAAAAAAAATCACATGCTTTCAAAAAGATAACTCAAATAATGCAGAGGTAGACTAAGTAGAAAAAGTAGACTAAGTAGAAAAAGATCACCCAAAGTTCCCATCATTAGATAAACTCTACTGCAGATATCTTTCTAGCTGCCTATTCATATAGTGAGGCAGGCACTTTATTTCATGCCTCTAAATTCGTTTCGAAGTCCTGTTCAGTGATAAGGCATCATGGGAAATGTTTTTTCTATCTTTTTTTCCCCATTCCTCTCAAATGCATGTTGGGCCCTTTTAGGGTAGAGAGTCATCTTCCATCCATCTATCCTTCCATCTATCCATCTCTCTATCCATCTATCCATCATCCGTGCATCTGTTCAGTGGTTACTGTGTCCCGGCCATTGCGCTAGGTGCTTGGGATAAGTAGTTTCTGGTAAATGGTAAAAGAAAGCCTGGTGCAAAAAACAGACAGCTGAAAACAATTACAGAAATTTAATAGCAAAATAAAAGGTACTCTGTAAACATGGAGGTAAAATGGCAGTAACAACAATTTACACCAATTGAGAAGTTACCAGGTCGGGCGCTATTCCAAGCTCATGAAGTGTATTAATTCATTTATGCCTGGCGAGGTCAAGGAAGCTTTCCTGGGGGAAGCGACATTTGAGTTGAATTGTGAAAAGGCAAGGAGTCACTTAATGGAGATGAAGGTGAAGAAAATGTATCCCAGGCAAATGAACAACCAGAGAGACTGCACTCTGAGAACTGTGAGTGCTTTGTTGGGAGCCTAGAGAGATTTTTCAGTGGGGAAGTAACAACAGCTGAGGGCGGAAAGGTCGGGTCAAGAAGGGGCATCATGAAGGATTTTAAGGAACTGCATGGCATAGTTTGATAAGTATATTATAAAGGTCTTTCTGGCTTTATGTGGACAGTAGCTTGTAGGAGAATAAGAAAGACCTGCAAGAATTGGTTCCAGTTGAAAATTGATAAAGGCCTGAATGAAAGGCAGTGTATCTGGGAGTGAAGAAGGGGAAGGAGAGATGTCCAGGGGTTGGAATGGTTAGGGAATAATAATAACAACAATAGGAAACATTTACTGAGCACTTAGCAGTGCTCATCAATCTCCCCCACAGTCTTACATGTAGACCCTGTCATTAGTCCCATTTTACAGATGAGGAAACTTTCTTTCCCTTTTCCCCTTTGCTCATTTGTTTTGTTTCTTAAATTCCACTATGGGTGAAATCATACGGTATTTGTCTTTCTCTGACTGACTTATTTCACTTAGCATTACACACTCTACTCCATCCACATCATTGCAAATGGCAAGATTTCATTCTTCTGACGGCTGAGTGATACTCCACTGTGTACATATTCCACAGCCTCTTTATCCATTCATCAGTCGATGGACATGTGGGCTGTTTCCAGAATTTGGCTATTGTAGATAATGCTGGTAAAAACATCAGGATAAACATCTCTTTGAAGGGTTCCTGTATACTTTGAGTAAATACCTAGTAGTGCAATGGCTGGATCATAAGGTAGTTCTATTTTCACCTTTTTGAGGAAACTCCATACTGTTTTCTGTAGAGGCTGTACAAGTTTGTATTGCCACCGACAGTGTAAAAGGGTTCCCCTTTCTCCACATTCTCACCAAGGAACAGACTCTTAACTGCAGAGAACAAACTGGTGGTTACCAGAAGGGAGGTGGGTGCGGGGGCTGGGTGATGGGTGAAACAGGTGTTGGGGATTAAGAGTATACCTATCATGGGCACTGAGTAATGTACAGAATTGTTGAATCATTATACTGTACCCCTGAAACTAATATTACACTCTATGTTAACTAACTGGAATTTGAAAAAAAAATTTAAGAAACCCAAATGAGGAAGTAGAGCTGTTAAGTAAATTGCTCAAGGTTATAGAGTTAGCAAGTGCTGGGGACTAGTACTGAACTCAGGTTTTCTGACTTCTGATCCCGTGGTAGGCAAACTCCTAGCATTTTCAACAACTATATTTACAAGGGGAAACCAAGACAGAGACTCAAAGAACAACTGGATGTGAAAGTAAGAGGGTGATGTCTATGATGATTCCCAGATTTCCTGTATTGGGTGGGCAAATCCTGGGAGCAACTGGAATCACTGTAACATTCTAAAATAAGAACATGAAGGTGTCATAGCACGCATGGAGAATCGCTGCTTAGCAAATCAGATTAATTTTTCTCCTTTTATATATGTGATGGAATTTCTCAGTGTCACTGTGGCAGAGAATGACAGTTATCTTCCATACCCATTTCATCTTCTTTAGTAAATAGAAGACATGATTTTTGGGTGGGTTCATGACCACCATATCATTTTCACCAGCTATATGTGGCGACATGATTAAGTGTAATAAGAAGCCAGATGAACAATTTCTGAGAAGTGCCCTTAGAAGAGAAATGCTAGCACTTCTTGTCTTTCTTCTTTCTGGCTGGGATACTGACATGATGGCTGGAACTGGAGCAGCCATCTTGAACCATGACATGGACCTGGGGATGGCAGAACAATAACAAAGAGGGAGCCTGAGTCCTTAACACTATGGGGGGGCTACATCAGCCCATGGCTGATGGCCTTTGTGTGAGTGTGTGCCTTCTTATTTAAGCCACTACCATTTTGATTTTTCTGGTTGTTAAAGCCAGCTTAGTTTGAATACATTGATTATGATATGCTTTGTAGAGCATATTTCATGATAGTATTTGTTTTCACCTTTTGTTTTGGGTGAGGATACCAATCATTTACTCACTCAACATAAATTTGCTGAGTTCTTAGTATTCGTTACAGAATATTCTAGAAATTGATGGCACAGCGGTGAACAAAACAAAATCCCTGCGCTCACAGAAGTTACTTTTGAGTGGAGAAGAGAGCTAATGAATGAATATTTATATACACAACATGGCACCAGTTATTAAGCTAGTACTGTTCCAAACTATCCTTCTTCTGCTTTACAATGCTGGAGCTGAGACTCAGTGAATTATGCTTCTGCTTAGTCTGTTGGATCCTTTTGGGCCATTAGAGAGCATCTGGACTGCCGGAAGAGGCAGAAGGGACATATGCATGTTTCTTGCTCGCCATGAAGTGCCAGCCACATTGCTTTCCTCCAGAAGTGTCAGCACCACCGGCAGGTGCTTCCTTCCTAGTCGTCTGTGCTCTGGCCTTGCAGGAATCCCCTCTTCCGTGTTATGTTAATTTGCTAGGGCTTCCATATCAAAGGACTGGAGACTGGGTAGCAGAAATAATAGAAATTTATTGTCTCACAGTTGTGGAGGCTAGAGGTCTGAGACTCAGGTGTTTGTCAGGATTGGTTTCTTCTGAGGCTTCTAAGCTTGGCTTGCAGGTGGCCTGTTTTCTCTCAATCTTCACATGGTCTTCCTTCAGTACCCATCTGTACCCTCTGTACCCAGATCTCCTCTTCTTATAAAGACAGTGTCATACTGGACTAGGGCCTTTTAACTTTACTTCTTTAAAGTCCCTACTTACAAATACAATCACATTCTGAGGTACAGGGAGTTAGGACTTCAATTTATGAATTTTGGCAGGGACCCATCTTAGACTATAATACTATTCCAACCTTCTAAATTTTGATAATTCCAACCTCTTTCCTTTGCTTCCTAGTCCATGGGGTGGGAGCCACTTGTTAAAGCCATGAAACCTTGAGTTCCTTTTTTGTATTTTTGGTTCTTCAGTACCTAGTGCTCAGTTCTTTACAGTAGGTTTTCAGCATTAGAATAACGGGCGTGGGTTCTCCCTCTCACACAGCCCTGACTAGTGCAAGGCGAGATTGTGTGGCAATCAGAGAGATAGTAAGGCGATGTCCCAGGGAATCAGGCTGGTCTCCCACATAGGATGTTGAGAGGCGTTGCCTCCAAGAATCACCACATTCATGCTTTGGCTCTTAGCTTGTTTTGTCAGCAAGCCTTGAGTTGGCCAGGTTCTTGGTGGTGGGTCTTTGTAAAGCAAACTGAAAGGAGATCAAAGTGCAGAGTAAGAACCTGATGACCATTAGGTTCTTACTGATACCAAGCTTATTACAGGATATTCATGCCCTGTGGTTAGCTCTTCTCTTTTTTGAGGAAATCTACATAGGCATCCAAGTGTGATGGAAGGATCCTTGATGAGCGTGAAACAGGAGCAAAGGTAAAGGGCGGGGTGGTCTGAGCAGTGAGGCGACCAGATTATGATATTCTAATGTATTTGTCTCTGCTAAGGGACCATCTGCCAGGTGGACGAGAACCCTTGTCTTCACTGGCAAGGATGCCCTCTCAAGAGATGCAGACTTGAGCAACATCTGGCTCCCTTTTTCTAGATTTCACACAGGTCAGTGTGTTTTTCTGTTCACATATCCTTCCTGCATGTGTCTGTGACTGCTCCTCTCTTTTATATCCAATGAATACCAGATGATGTTTTTTGTTCCTTTTATTCTTTTGATTTTTCTTCTAAGGTGACTTTCACCAAAAGCTAATATCACGGAATACATCCCACTTTTAACTGAGCACATAACTTTATTGCAGTGTTTGAGGGTGGTAACCCATTGTAAGGCCCATGAGTGGGCTTCAGATCAATAGGACCTCTTCCTGGAAGGATGTGGCCGGTGCTGTCACCAAGGGGCATGTCTAGCAGAGCACAGAGAGTGGGGATGAACATGCCTTCCTCAGGGTTGACATCCTATCTGGCTGGTGAAGAGAATTATGTGGGTGCTGTGCTAGGATACTGATGCGGGTCAGTGTCGGATTAGGAAAATCTTTGACTTCTAGACCGAGGAGCTTGTACTTTATACAGATATTAGGGAACCATCGAAGACTTTTGTGTGGGGACTGAGGGGCTCACATTGGACCCTGGCCTTTCACTTCCAGTTCCGGGGCTCTGGAGGTATAAGCCCTTGTTATGTTTCCTCTATCTCCCTCTTCATAAAACTTCACATTCAGTAAAGATGCCAGGTGGAGCAGGGCTCGAAGGGTCAGTGGTTGGGAAGGAGGGGTGCTGAGGAAGCTCAGGGAAGCAGGAGCAAAAACACAAACATAAACCGCAGAAGAGGAAAGTGAGCTATTGGTTATTATTTCCATTCCTGTGGATATGAAATATTATCCCAATTGTGGGAAGCTGAGAAAGGCCACAGCAAAATAAAAGAGAAGCGGTCGCATGAACAGTGATGTTCAGATGTTGGAATACATCTAAGGTGCAGACTTACATTATGGAAATATCCTTAACCTCAACCGAATTCCAAGAACATTCTAAAAGAGAAGGTTGGCAATGTCAGTTTTGCTTTGTAGGGTCTTTGCCATCAGAGACCCACAAAATTGTAAACCTTGGAAACTGTTGTGTTTTAAAAGAAAGGATTCTGAACCCTTGTCATTTAAAATGTATTTTTCCAGCATCATTTCAAATGAGTCACCCCCCCCCCCCCAGCCCCCTTTCAGGCTCCAACTCACTAAGTGTGTCTAATGCAGATGGAGAAATCCTACAGTTCTAAAGATAAGTATATCCCAAATGCCTAAGCCACACTAGCTCCCACGGATGCAAAATGTTTGGATAAAGACAACAAAATATAACAAACTGGGCTTTCTGACTCTTCGGCTATCATGGAAGTCACTGGAAAATGTAACCACATCGTGGCTTTTTGGCAATGGCTCACACTTTCTCTTTGGTCACTAACTTCTTCTCTGAGGCTGGTGCCTCTCACACCTTGGAGCACTTGTCTTGGCCTCTGCAGTTTTCCGCTGTGGCTCACCTTGTGGTGTCCTGGGATGCGACTGCCATTGTAAATGTGCTTCTTGTTACCGTACTGTCTCTGCAAGCTCACTGAGGGGCATGTCCTTCCTTACTCTCCTGCTCTGTTCCTGGTTCCCTGTGTCTTCAGCAGTGACTGTGTTGGGTTGGAGTAAGAATTCCCTCTGCTCTCCCCCGCACCCAGGGCTATAGTTTTTTTTTATTAGTCCCTGAGGAAGAAGGCCTTGCTTCTTCCATTAGTCACAACTATTAGTTACTAATCATTAGCCATTAACATCAGAACTCTCATTTGACTTAGTCTTCACTTGCCTACATCCCCTCTGCTGGGGACACTGGCAAGCTCTCCCTCAGGACGGAGCAGACAGTCAAGCTCTTCTCAGTAAGGATCGTCCCTCCTTGCTGGGATCACCTAAAGTTCCTGTACCAAACCTGGGCCATTTGATCCTGACTTCACTGGGAGGCCAGGGAATTCCCAAGCCTCCAGGCCCTGCCCAGGAGGCTCACACGTGGCCTTTGTCCCTCTTCTTTGTTCACGAGGCTCAGACCAGGTGCTCTCTGCCCGCTCCACTGGGCCCTCGAGACCACACAACCCCCAGCCGCCCGCCTTCATATTTCTGAATTCCCGCGATGGGCAAGCAGAATAGGCATCACCTTCAGCATAAACTGAAAAACATTCACTTGATCCTCCTCTGAAGCTGGCAGGAAGCAAGCTGGGAATACGCCATGGAAAGAAGAACACGACCTTGCCAGATTCTCCAGTTTCCAAAGTCAAGAAGAGATGGAGTTGGTGCCCCAGAACGGCCCGCCCACCAAACAGCCCCCAGAGAGGGCTCCGCGACAGGGGCGTGTCCACTACGGAATGTTAGGGGAGAGCTCGTGGGTATGATTACCACCGGCCTGTCCCATAATAGCCTTTAGAAATTCCTTTTAGGGAAATTGTATGCCCGGAGTTGCAGAAGTGAAGAAGCCTATTAAGTTACTCTGCATTTTCGGGGCGGAGGAGGGACTATTTTTCACCATTTAGGGTAAACTTGGCTCATGCCATTCATTTGGAACAGTCTGTCAATCTCCCTATGATGATATCCTACCAATACTTTGGTTTGGCTAACATGGTACGTCTTCCCTGTACCAGTTCCTGTGGAGCTTACCGCCTGCACACAGCTTTCATACTGTAAATTCCTGCAGGGTGGTGACTGGTAAATCTTGACTCCCACGCAGTATCAACATAATATTTTGTGCATAGTAGGTGGCCAAATTAAATTGAGGTTTTTGTGTCTGGATAGTAATAGGAATTTGTTAAATTTACGTAAAAAAAATCTGTTTTGATATAGATAACTATCCATTTATTTCTAATTAAAAACATCTTTTTTTTTTCCTGTAACAACTATAACATGACTCCTTTTTCCAATAAGAATATTTTAACAGCTCTGAAAATTGGACATCATCATTAAAGCTTCTCAACATTTGTACTTGGTCTAAATCCTGGAGGAAAAAAAAGACGTAATTAAAATTTGATCGGTTGAATATTTCACAAAAGAATATTTAACTCTTTAAAAGAGTTGAGAGAATAAATCTTAAATATTTAATTCTGTTTTTCTCCTCCTCCCTTGGATTTAATTTTTACATATGGGACGAATTCGCGGTGGGAGCTACTGATTGAAGACGGATGATGGTTAGTGACGTGGATTTGCCTCTTACTGCTGTCCTGTTGTTTTCCCTAAATGGCAGGGATATTTACTCAGCCAAGGAACACAGTCCTCTCAAGTTCCTTCCATTAGCTCTGGATTTTATTTTGCCAGGTGACAACTTTAGCATTTGAAATTTTTACCTAGAAAAACAGACCTTATAATGGCTGACTCTGATGTTTGGCACGTCAATGCGGACATCAGTTGCGTCTAATAATCTTTGTTTATACACATATTACATTTCTCTGTTAAAGATTTAGACACCCTTAAACATCCACACCCTTCCACCAGACCTCATTTAGCTCACGATTTCCTGGTAAATATTCCATTTCTTCAAGAAATGGGGATTTCACTGAGCTTCAACTGGATACTCAGTCCACATTTAAATAGCCTTTGACAAGCAAAGTTCCACCTGCATAGAGACAAGAGTCCTGCCCTAAGTGGTGTTCACTCTGAAATTTGGATCCAGACGTACCGTCCAGGTGCTAAATTGATTTCCCATGGGAATCAATGATGAAGTTGTCTTGAGTAGTCTTGAGCTGGATTGGTGGAATTTAACTGTTCTCTGGAGGAGACACAATCCCTCATTTCTCTTTTTCCCTTTTTCGTCAACAGTTAGACATCCATGGACTCTTGTACCCCCAGACATGAGTTAGCTATCATTAAGTGTAATTTGGAGCTTTAACAATGCTGTCGATACGCCGCGGTATTTTGTCATCACTCTGCTCTTGTTACAATCCCTTTCACTTATAGAGACTTCGCCCCCTTTCATCTTTGTGGTCGCCAGACTTGTAATTTGTTTTTCTGTTTAATAGAAACCTTAGGATCATTGGTATAAAGGGTGCTATGAAAAACACATGCTTTTTAAAATAAATCTTTTTGCCTTTAAAACTTAAAATATTGTGTTTTCATCTGCTCTAGGACCTACATGTATATTGTACAGCATCTCCTCTAAACTTTTCAACAAGATAATGAACACATTTTTGTACGCTTTTATACGCCTCTTCTTTTCCCTTTATATAAAAGAAATGAAGGACAACATTTGTGCAGCAAAGGGGACGCTGTGAAAAATCTCAAATCCTGGCAAGGATTTTGATTTTCTATGGATGAAAGTACGGAAGAACCAAACTCTGGTAACTCTTAAAATGTCTAATTCTTCCTTTTTTTTTTTTAATGTCTAATTCTTGCCTTGCCTTTCCTCAAACAGACAGACAGATAAACAAAAAAAGTGTTTTTTTTTTTTTTGAAGAAAGTAGATGATATAAGGGCCTCTCCATCAATTTTTCCAATTAGAAAGACAATTTATGTTGAGACCTGTTATTAAACATGACTTAAACGAACTACTTTTCAACCTAATCAAGAGTAAACATGGCTTCTAAAGTTTTAATTTTAAAAATTTCAAAGTGCCGGGTGCCTGGGTGGCTCAGTGGTTAAGCCGCTGCCTTCGGCTCAGGTCATGATCTCGGGGTCCTGGGATCAAGTCCCACATCGGGCTCTCTGCTCAGCAGGGAGCCTGCTTCCCTCTCTCTCTCTCTCTGCCTGCCTCTCTATCTACTTGTGATCTCTCTCTGTCAAATAAATAAATAAAATCTTTAAAAAAAATTTCAAAGTGCCTTCTTTTACTGAACTGTTTGGAAATTTGTATTTCATGTGAGAATCAAAGATTTTGTCTTAAATGAGTTTACAACTCTTAACCACAGGTCAACAAATGTCTTTCACATGTACATACCTGTGTACATGTGACTACCATTCTGATGGGGACACAATATGTTTGCAGTGTCCTGGAAGACCCCCTTGAGTCCCTCTTTTTTTAGATTTTATTTATTTATTTATTTATTTATTTAGAGAGCAGGGGGAGGAGCAGAGGGAGGCAAGAGAGAATCTCAAGCAGACTCTGTGCTGAGTGCAGAGCACAGATGCCGGCTCATTGGGTGGGGGTCAGGGGGAGCTTGAAATCATTAACTGAGCTGAAACTAAGAGTTGGAGGCTTAATGGACCGAGCCACCCAGGCTCACCTCCCTTGAGTCCCTTCTTAGTTAATAGCACTCTACTCCCTCAAGTCTTCCTTGATTAACCACCACACTCCATCAAACTCAGTGGATTAATTTTGCCGTTCTGGATCATCATATGCATTGAAACGTACCATATATACTCTTGTGTCTGGCTTCTTTCTGTCAGCATAAGGTCTGTAGGATGACTTGTCTATGTTGTGTGTAGCAAAAGTTGATTCTTTCTTTCCTCCAGGTTCTTCACAGAATCCAAGTCATGAGGAGTAGTAGAGAAGCCCAGGGCTGAAGGGAGAGACCAGGTTCCAAGTGTTGGTTCTGACGTCAATGAACTCAGGGGGTGACTTTGGGCCACTTGCTTCATCGCTTATTCCTTATCTGCAAGGTGTGAAAGTTTATCTACTGGGCCTCTTAGCACCATGGGGAAGTTTTAAAGGCAGCAAATTAGAGACTTTGAGAGAGTATATTTTACACCTTAAGGCTCTCCCACCCTTGTATAAATAAGCATCTGTAAAACTGCCTGACTTCTCTGGAGACTTCAGAATGTCTTGCCTTCAGCTAGGGAGGGCAGTGCTAGCCGCCAATTCTGACTGTTGGTGCAGGTGTTAAGGATCTTGTTTTAAGGTGTCCAAATGATGTAATGTCGAGATGAAACACTCTTAGAGAAGACTTGAGAGAAAGTGGAAAGCTTAAGCTCCACAGTATGTAACATATTCCTCAGAGAGTCCAACCACACCCTCAGCCTTAGCAGAGACCCCATCCTCTATGCGTGTGTGCGTGCGTGCATGCGTGTATGCGTGCGTGCATGCGTGCGTGCATGCGTGTATGCGTGCGTGCATGCGTGCGTAGGGGCAGCACGATAGAGTGGCTTCTGCACTATGACCAAATGTGGTCAACACTTCTAGACCATTTATGGCTTTTTAGTTATATATTTTTCTTCCTCTGTTCTGCCTCCTATCTGAAAAATGGGCTGTGTTAGTTTCCTATTGCTGTTGTCAGGAATTACCACAAATTTAGATGTCCTATTTATTTATTATCTTAAACTCTGGAGGTCTGATATCCAAAATGAGTCTCCTGGGCTAAAGCCAAGATGTGGACAACACTGTATTCCTCTCTGGCGGCTCAGGGAGCATCTGTGGTCTCATCTTTCAGCTTCCACAGGGGCCCATTTTCTTGGGCTCGTGGCTTCTTCCTCCATCTTCAAACTAGCAATGGCCTGTTGAGTCTTTTTAAAGTCACGTGGCTCTGGTATCGAGTCTTCTGCCTCTTCCTTCCACACCGATGGACATTTGTGATAACACTGCGTCCATTCAGATAATCCAGGATAATCTCTTTTTAAAATTAGATGATTAGCAAAGTCTATTCCAACCTCCACCTTAATTCCCCATTGCTGTGAAACTGGATGCACTCACAGTTCTCAGGATTAGGATGTGGGCATTTTAGGTGGGGAGCACGATTCTGCCTATGACACAGGCACATGGTAATTTCTCTATCCGGTTAAAGAGAGATTGGCTAACTGCAATGACCATTATCTGGATTCAAACTTTATTTAATTAGAAAAAAAATCATCTTTTGTATAAAAATCAATACCTTCTTCAATGCATTATTAGCAAAGAAGAGTTATATATTCAATGATGGGACAGGAGGCTTCCTTAGATATAGGAATGTGAGAAAGACAAAATGGTATAAACATGTGGAGTGTCTTTACGTGAGGGGCGTGTGTGTGTGAGTGTGTGTGTGTGTGTGTGTGTGTTGAGTCAGCTGTGTGTAAAACTGGCTCCCACTGGCTTCTGAGATCCATCATGTGCTGATTTTCCTAAGTTTACATTCAGGGAAATAACGTTAAATGGCTTTAAATTAGCCCTGATGGGAGAATTTACACCATGGAAATTGGCAGATGTAGCAAGTCAGGGTTTTATTCTCCCCAGAGAGCCTGTTGTTCAACATGGATGGGCAGACCCACTGTTTTTGGTTTGTGCACACCGCAACAGGGTTGGGCAGTGCTGCACACGTGGGTCCTGCAGCCTGGGAAGCCACAGATCCCCAGACCATCAGGATGAGCCGGCAGTGTTCCCAACAGAGTCTAGACATCTCTAGTTGCTATCAGAGCTGTAGGCTGCACTGGCAGCTAAGCCCTCTCAAGAGATTCTGACCCCAAAGGTCTGGGGTGGAACCCAAGGATTTGCATTACTGACAAATGCCAGGTGATTTCAGAGGCTGGGGGTTCATTTTTGGGCCACACTGACTGCCCAACCTGGAAGCTCCTAGAAGGCTGGAGGGCCAGACATCTTGGCCTGCACTGTATCCATACACTGTGGGTTCTCAGTAGGGAACGACAGAGTCATTTTAAAGAAACATAGAGCCTAGTCCCTAAGAAGTTTTCCCCCCTTTTTGGCCTCCCAAGTTTATGATCATTATGTAGGCCTGTGGGTTCCGAATATCACGTTCCCAAGTTCCCGGAGAAGAAGACACTTTTTTAACCGAGTGGAAATGAGAAAAGTTTATGCATCTGCCGAGATGTATCCTCCTGAGTCTAAATATTCTGAGTATTTTAAACCATCTGAATGGTTTATCAAACTTTTCATTCTCCGTGGATGCGTTTGCTGTTTGTTGTGCAGAAACACACCTCCCAGCCACAGACAATGTCTGTAGACAGGAGGATTCAGTCTTCACCCAACTTAACCCAATCTGTTATGTTTTGTTTTGTTTTTAGCAAACCACTCTGACTCCAGCAATTTTCTTAGCCGAAAAAGTTCGGTTAGTTGTGTGGTTGTTAACTTCATGCTTTCTCATCTCACATGTGAATGGGATCAGAAGGATTTTCTTTGAAAATATGGTCCAAATGAATTTATACTGAGTTGATTGAAAAATAGAGAGAGAATGAAAAATTACTACCTTACTAGACTTGGGCCTCAAGCCCTTTGATATTTGATACAAACTTTTACCCCCTAGGATGCAATCTTTCAGTAGCATGTAGGCAAGTTTCAAGGAAAGGAAAGAGTAATGAAAAATCTAATATAAAGACTATAATTTTCTAAAGAAGTCTGTTCCTTATTAAGATCAAGTGCATGTCAGTCATCTTATATTTTTGGAACACCAGTGAATGTGAGGACTGTACAGGGGACTTCCACATGTGGAAAATTTTATCCACTCTATCTGATTTTTTTAGTTCAATAAATATATGAAAAAGGAAGCAAATGAGGATGTTTTCTATATCTTATCAGCAGAATAAATACATAGGAGTTATTTCGTGGAAAAGAACCCCTGACCATGTATGACTTGGGCTTGAATCCTAGCCCTGTCTCTGTGGGTCTCCTTTACAGAAACACTATAAAGAAGGGGGAGAAGAACATTTGTCTTAAGTCTCACATAGGGAGGTCATGAAACTCAAGTGCAGTGACTTAGGTGAACATTTTATAAGAGAGTAAAAATGAAATAATATAGTTTATGATGATATAGCCTAGTTTTTGGATATAATTTACAAATATTAAATTCTATGTGCACATAGATATCCGGGCTTAATAATTTCAATTTCTTGGCCTTTATTCCAATTCCCTCTAGGAGTACAATTGAATGATTGTATTACCATTTTGAGATGAAATCATAAAGATGCTTCATCTTCCTTTGCTTCTTTTACCTTTTTTTTTTTAAGATTTATTTATTTGAGAGAGAGAGAGAGGGAAAGAGAGCATGAGAATGGGGTTGGGGGAGTGGCAGAAGGAGAGGGAGAGAGAGAATCTCAAGCAGAACCCTGCTGAATGAAGAGTCTGATGTGGGGCTCGATCTCACAACCCTGAGATCATGACCCAAGCCAAACCCAAGAGCTGAACACTCAACCGACTGAGCCACCCAGGCACCCCTCCTTCTTTTTCTTTTGGAAAATTTCTTTCTTTTTTTTTTTTTAAAGTATAGTAAGAACTGTGCCCTTGGAAGTGTCTCAGCATAGTGTGGGTTTTCCCCATGTTAGTCTGTTAGAGTTAGAAGTACATCAGCTGCTTCCTGCGAGCTGGATGGAAAGAGTTAGTTGCTCACTCTTTAGCCCCCTGATTGCTGAGTCTCATGACACTCTCTCTATATCTCTTTTTTCCTGTCCCCATTAGAAGTGTACCTAGGCTTTTCAGGAGGCTTGAGCAGTAAACATGGCCTCTAGTCCCCATGGTTCTTCCCTTTTTCAAATCTGAAATGAAAAGAGAGGCACTTCTAAATGTAAATATGACTTTTTGATCACTTTATAATATCCTTTCCTTTGTTCTGTCTCTAGTTCATACACACAGCAGCTTTGTGTGAAAAATATATGAAACGTCAAGGGGCTGTGAAAGATGAAAGAAACATTAGTGAATCAAGATAATGAACACTTCAAGATTTCTTAAATTTGTCAAGGGTACTCATATAATTTCTTTCCTTGAGTATTTTTCCTATTCATAGAAGGAATAGCAATTAATCATAGAAAATGCAATAAATATGGAAAAGTGCAAAGAAGAAATCAATTGTCCATTATTTCACTCTCTTTAGAGATAATCGTTATTAATAGTTTTAGAGTATCTTTTTAGTCATATAGTCTTATTTTCTTTATAGGGATGTGGATATATGTATAGACAACCCTTTTTTACATATTTAAGATCATACTTCAAGTATGTTGGATAGCTTGATTTTCTAAAATAGTCTATGTTTAACCTTTCCCCATGTTAGCAAGTATTTTTCCATAGTATAGTCCCTGGAACAGAGAGGTGTTGAGTAAATATTTGCTGAATTAATAAAGAAATTATTTTTACTGGATGCATAATATTCTAGCATATGAAAATACCATAATTAATCTCATATGTTCCCTATTTTTCCATTTGGAAGTAGAAATAGCATGGGTTAAGGCAAGAAGTTATTTGTGTAATTACAGCCACGATGAGGGAGGGAGAGACCATCTGCAATGAAGATAAGTAAGTCATGTGAAGCTCTCTATGGAGGAAGGCTCAGGGGAAGAGGGTGAAACTTCCAGATGAAGGTGACTGTGAACCTTATAGACTTTGTTTCAGATCACTCAAAGACTTCATTTATCAAACATGGAATAATGTGAAAGGAGGGGTCCTAAAGTGAGTTCAGAAACAGTATATGGTCTGAATCAACACCTAAGAATGTTTTCAGACGTGAGAAACAGAAGCCCCACTCAAACTGGCTTAAACAAGAAGGACATGTACTCAATCATGTGAGAATGGACTTTGACTGAATGAAAATCAAGAGGAGTTCAGATTCAGGCATGGCTTGACCAAGTTTTTTACTTTATTTTTATGTGATTGTCACAAGTCTGCATTCCTCTATTGATAATCTTCCCCCCTCCCCCCCAGGTAGTTTCTCTGGAATCTTTGGATGGCTGCAGTTGACTACCAAAACTACCCTGTTTTCTTGTTCACAAAGAGGTAAGGAAGATAACAAGAGAGGGACCTGGTATATCTCATAAAAGAAAGTAATAATTTCCCCTGAAGATTCTAGCAAGTCTTTTTAATGTTATGTTGGCTGCAGTGAGCCTAGACATCTCTATTCTGAAGTCCATGACTGAGGAGGGTTAATAAGATTAACTCAAAATTAGCAGCCAGAGTGAAATAATTGATACGATGTGTGATGTATTTTGGTGTAACAAACAACCACAAAGTCTCAACAATAAGCATTTATTTACCTCCTGTGTCTGTGTGTGGGCTGGTGCCTATCTGATCTAGGATGGGCCCAGCTGTTATAACTTGACTGGGTTGCCCTTGCTCACATCTCTCTCCTTCTCTGTTCCATATAGCTTCTCCTGGGACTACAGGCAGGTCCTTCTCATGGTGATGGTAGCAGTGAATGATGACATGTAGAAGAAAGCTTCTTAAGGCTTAGATCTGGAAGTGACACACCATCCCTTCTGTCTCATTTCATTGGTTAAAGCAAATCACATTAAATTAAAGAGGGGGAGAAATATGCTCTATCTGATAGTGGAAGAACTTCAGAATCATATGGCATACGCTGTGGGCAGAGCTAAGGGCAGGGTGAGGCGAGTGAGCCCTTGTCTTCTGTGAAAACTTTAAGGGGGTGCCAAGATAATTTAATCAGGCTAAACGATATATTTTTTAAAACTGATCAACTTTATTAGTGATAAGAATAAAACTCACATAATAAGATTCCGCTAGACCACCATTTCAATGGTTAATACAAGAGTGACTGATGCAATCACTTTGGGAAAAGGTTGTCAATTCCTTAATCAATTGTACATATTTACTTCTATTTTCCACATCTGTAATGAAAACATAAACCCATAAAAAATTTTTACAGAAATAATTGCAATAACTTTATTTTTAATACTCAAAAGTTGAAAACAATCCTAATGGCCATTAACGGAATAAGAGATAAACAACGCACTGTTATATTCATTCAGAGGATTATTACTCAGCAATAAAGTGAAACTAACTACTAAGACACTTACATCATGGTTTTGCTCAGATTCTATGCTGAGTGAAAAAGGGCAGACACAAAAGAGTATTGTTTTATTTTAAAAAAAGTGTTATTCCATGTATGTGAAGTTTTAGAACTTTGAGAAATCAGCTGTAGTGAAAAAGTCATAAGAGTCGTTATCTTTAGGGAGGCTTGACTGAATGGGGCCATGTGGGGACTTCCTGATCAAATATTTAAATGACATTTTAATGAAATATTTTAAAAAGTCAAAATAGATGCAAAAAATCAACCAGGAGCATAAGACCAAAATTTTTAGAAAAGACAGGATCAGTATGGGGAAAGATAAAGAATTATGGCCCATAACTCCATCGACCATAGACCACCAACCACAGGGTTCCCTTTATAGAATTCTCATGTCTCAGTCTGAGGAGGCTTCAAAATAACTCTGCCCTTTTTGAGGTTTGTTGCTTTTTATCTTTATAGGCCTGTAGCTGAAGTTCTGGTTATCTTGGAAGTCTTTAAGAAATTTAATAGGAATAATTTTCGGAAAAATATCCCAAAGAAAAAAACTGTTTCTTGAGACTTCTTTGGTTAAAAACAAAACAAAACAAAACAAAACAAAACAAAACAAAACAAGAAAAGAAAACCACGTTCCATTCAATAGTTCTTATACATTAATCCATTCCTTGTTTTTTAGCTTAAGAATTGGTATACCTATAAAATTTAAAATTATCAGGGTAGTACAAGGATTCTCTAGTGACTTGAGTTTCATCATTTTTTTAGATTTTTAAATACAGTACAGTATGTGTCTTTTTTTTTAATTTTAGTTATTAGCCCCTCATCAGATATATAAAGTATGTGTCTTAACAAAGTACAGCGAAAGTCTCCTTGGGTCAATGGCAAGTTATGCCATGGATGCTTAACTTTTTATAAATGGGGTTGGCTTAGGAATTCAAGAGCATGTGTTTGTGTGAGGAGACCTTTCTCCTGTCTTGGGTGGTGACTGATGTGTTGATCCCAGCACTGAGGATGTTGGCGGGAAGGAAAAAATTCCTAAGTTCACAGGACTCGCTGTGTATGGAACTGCCCTGGGTCCATGGGCTGCCGCAGAATTATGTGGGAAGTAATTTTCAAACAACCAGAAGAAAAAATTGGATCTAAAATTCTATCAATGTTTGACTTAAAAAAAAACAAATACTTTCTCTAGCTTGAAAGACTAGAGCTACAATTTGTCCCAATGGGAATCACAGGCTGGCTCATATGGGGCATACATCACCTTTCCACCATCTGCCACGCCCACCAATCCAGTAGCCACCAGAGACTCATGGGGAGGAGGGTTGGGGTGGGGGCTGGCACTGAACCCAGGAGAAATAGGAATCTTGTTATGTGGTAGGAATTGACCGATCCTAAGTGAGCTGTTATCCTCAGACTATTTCCTGTGATGGCCTAACATGGAGCCTGAAATCGTCACCCCTATACTCATTTAGGAAAGTAATTAAGGCTCTGCATCTTCTAGAGGCGGGTCAAAAAGCTGACATGTTAACTGAAAAAGTTAATTCAGATAGTGACTGACTCGTGCCATCAGTGGGATTTAAAACAGAGACAGAGAGAAAGGGAATACAAAACCATGAAATGCTAGTGAAAGCGGGACAGTATGGAGAACAGCCAAATGCCATTTGGAAATAAGCATGAAAAGAAGGGAGATCTTTGGAGAAAGCTATGAGGAGATGCAGGAGCAAAGTCGGTGGTTTCAGGGGCCTCTGTGGTGACATATTAAACATTGGTATGAAGTGAATTTTTGACATAGGGTGGCAAATATAATTTTGCAAGAAAAACCAAGATTTGGAGCAAATACAGAGAATGGGATAAACCAAATAAAAAAATCTAATTAAAAATAGCTAGCACAATGCTGTATTTCCCTTCTAAATTTCCCCTTTGAAATCTTTCTTATGCCATCTTTTTTTTTTTAAAAGATGTATTTATTTATTAGAGAGAGTGAGCAGAGAGTGCAGGGAAACTGACACAGGCCTCCATCTCACAGCTCTGAGATCTTGACCTGGGCCGAAATCAAGAGTCAGATGCTTTACTGACTAGGCCACCCAGGCTTTCCTGTTTTATGCAGTCTTCAGGGTTATACCTTAAAAAAAAAAAAAAAATCCCAGATATAAAAAGGGCATTTCTTTGATTTAAAAAGTTTGGTGAGTTCTCACTGCCTGCAAACGTGGATGTTCTTGCATGGCATCGAATGCTCTTTAAATTCAGACTTTATCCTGCTTCATATAAAATCCAAGAGAAATATTTACTGCCATGTGCTGTTTCAGGATCTGGACGTACTTCTGAACAAAAGCCACTCCCGACTCTGGCTTCCCACACCGTGGCCCCTGGTGATTCCCAAGCTCAGCCCTGCGCATGTTCTTCTGGTCCATTTCCAGGAGCTCCTACTGATCTTTGGAGACCCAAATCACAGAGAGCTCTTCTTTGCAGCCTTCACTCACAGGTTAAGCAGAAGTAATGGCCCCTTCTCTGTTTTCACATAGCTCATTGTTTGTCCTTCAAGTACAGGACTAGAACTGTATTATTAGTTGATTGCCTATCTCTTGAATTGGTTTGCAAAACTGATGATAAGCATGGCCTGAGTCAGCGGTAACTGACTGTAAGTGGACAAGGAAAGAAATGGGTGGAGTCACCAGGTCACAGGAAAGCATGTCCTGAAAGCGAGGGACCAGGGGAGATGTGGTGGTGAGGAGCAATGGAGAGAGAGAAGCCTTTGCCTGGAGTCATCCAGAAGGGCAGGTCTCAGATTCGTATGTCCTGGTAGGATGTTTTGGAGGGCCCAGTGCTAAAGAGGAAGTAGGGGGCCGAAAGTAGGAGGTGACACTGAACCCTTAGGAGCAGAGTTCCGTTGGCTCTGTAGGACAAGCATGCTCCAGGCACTGGGCCGTGCTCTGGGGAGATGTGACCCAGATCTGCTTCTGGTAGAGTAAGTGACTGTGGTGTGTGTGTGTGTGTGTGTGTGTGTGTGTGTGTGTGTGTGTGTGTAGGGAGGCAGGGAGCGAGGAGGAGAGACTGTAGCATAGCAAACTTTGAAATTAGATGAGCAAAGAGAAAATGAAAGAAAAGGTAGGAGGACATCTCATAAATATGGCTGGGTCCACTTGGCATTCCTCTTCTGTGTAATTCAACCTCAGTGTGTGTATGTGCGAGGTTGGGACGATCAGGGGAGGAGCCAGGAGAGGGTTGCCACATGTCCTTAAAGAGGTAGAGCTGTGGCAGAAAATGAACAGATGTGATAGTAGCCGGGGACGGGGGCATTACAGCTTTTGGGACTAGATAGAAAAAATGGTAGGTGTCGCCGGAAGAAGGTCAGGAAACAGGCTGAGGAGGAGCAGTGAGGGGGCATTCCCCTGGACACTCCCCCAGACACTTGTTCCTCTTATAGCAGATCTCCAGGCGTATTCCTGCTTATCTTTTTGTTAATTTCACTTCCCAGAGGGTACAGAAGGAACTAGGGAAACGGCTCTCTTCGATAAATTTTAATGAACAAGGCGGAATTCGGGTTCACACAGTGCTTCTTATGGGTACCTTGGGAGAAAGTTTGCAATAGCTGGCCAGGGAAACTCAGACATGTACAATTTATATGAACACTAAATTTGCAGAATGCTGATTTCTTAAAATTCAAGGAAAAGATGGATATGATTCCATGGCCCAGGATTTTGGGAAGAGAGAGAGAGGGAGGTTCAAGATGTTTTAAGGAGCTCACAACTGGGACTATGATTATGTAATTACAACTGATCTTATTAAAAATAAAAGGACCCCCCCCCAAAAAAAAACCCCAAAACCAGAGTGGCTGCACCAGGAGCTGTCCAATGAACTTTAGATCTAAAGGGACAGACACAAGAGCTGGTAAGGAAAGCATGTGATCAAGTTAAAAACCAAGTAAGGAACATGGTAAACATAAGTAAGAATCCTATCAGGAATGCTGACACCCCAGTGAGCTGAAGGTTGTAAAAGGGGATGAAGACTTTATAGTCCTATTAGGTCAGAAGATCAAAGGTATAGTTTGGGTGATGAGAAAGCCCAATGGTGAAGAGAATGGTCTCCTTCCTCTCAGCTTCTACATCTATTACGGGGACACTGAGAGTACCCATCCCGTAGGGCTGTTTTAAGAATGAAGCTAAATAGTACGTGTGAAATGCCGGGGAGAGGGGCTGGCCTACAGCTGGAGTCTGAGGCCACCTGTTTCTGTATAGATTCATGAAGCAGGGCCCCATGCCAGGCCCTAGGCTGTGCTGGTGAATGAGACAGGTGAGGTCTTCACCTTCATGGAGCTTACATTTATAGAAGTAAAAGGTACCAGGAGAAGCAATAACCATGTGGGAAGGAGTCTAGGGAGATGGGAGTGCTTCTCTGAGGATGAGCTATTTAATCTGAGACTGGAAGAGGTTGGGGGAGGGGGAGGGCAGAGGAACAGCAGGAGCAGGGAGCCGCCAAGTTAAGGAACCGAAAAGGCGGCCGTGACTGTGGGACAGGGATTGCTGAGCGAGTAGCTCAGAGAAAGCAGAACACTTGCACTTTCTGTTTTGTTTTAGCCTTTTTGGTCAACAAGAATAACTTTCAGATTATGACAGTCTAAATATTGGAGAGGGGAAATCAAAAGAGCACTTAGCCCTTCAAAACAAGGGCAAGACCCATCATCTGAGCTATGGGCTGTTGACTTCCTCACCTTGGATGGTCCTGTGCCCAACAGTCCGTGCTTCAGGGTATGTCCAGGCCCATTCACCACAGCAGGTGAACTTGGGATTTCTTGGATCTTTCAATTTTTTATTTTAGAAGGTTGTTGTCAAACAAAAAACATAAGAACTTCCAATGAATGGTTTTATAAGACACTTTTTCTCAATGGCACAACTTACGTAGATGGAAGAAATCACCCAGGAAGTTTTGAGAATTTGCTGAAAACTGTTTTAGACAGCTTGGGAGAGAAGCAGCATCCTGTAAGAAGCCCACAGCTGAGGGGCACCTGGGTGGCTCAGTGGGTTAAGCCACTGCCTTCGGCTCAGGTCATGATCTCAGGGTCCTGGGATCGAGACCTGAGTCAGGATCTCTGCTCAGCGTGGAGCCTGCTTCCCCCTGCCTCTCTGCCTACTTGTGATCTGTCTCTCTCTGGCAAATAAATAGATAAAATCTTAAAAAAAAAAAAAAAAGAAGCCCACAGCTGAACACAACTGAATTCTTAGGCCTGAATGGGTAATTTGTTTTTAGGAGCAAATACTAGGCAGCCATTTCCCTGTGAAGTAGGAGTCCATCTGTGGTAAAAAGTTAAAACCTAAAGGCACAGGAAGGGGGGTGGAATAGACACCAATTCTTGGTTCAGGATAGCTTAGAAAAACGAACCTGGAAACCATCCATCTGTTGGGGAATGGTGGAAGGTTGATGGTGTGGAGTACTGCGTGGCTGTTGAAAGAAGGAGCTAGATGGTTGTCAGTGATATATACTTTAGTGAACAAAGTAAGCTGTGGAATTAAGTGTGCACTGCTTCCAAGTTCGTAAAAATAAAAACCAGAATGCCCTAATTTTGTGCATATGTGTTATTATCTATTTGTAGAAACTCAGAGAAAGGTATTACCTCAGGAAAGTGAGAATGGAAAGATGTTAGGAGGAGAAATAGCTTTTAGTTTATATAGCTATGGGCTACTTTATTTACTTAAATAAGTTCAAATTACTTCTGTAATTTGTAATTTGATTTTTAAACACATTAAAGAAATAATTCAAATCAGATGTCAAGAGGAAGAAGAAACAAGGAAAAAGTTCGTGGTGATTTCACACCCTCTTCTGTAATATAAAACTACACTTCAAAGTGATGTACTATGAGATGGAAGGCTCTTCGCGTGACTCTTGGGAGAATGAAATAACGTGCCATGTGGACCCGGTGGCTGCGAGTCCTCCAGTCACCACTGCGTGTGCCTAAGAAGGCTCCCAGCCCACGATGAGAGGTCAAGGGCCAGCTTAATCCAGATCACTCTCCTCTTTCCAAAAGTTGGATCTTTAAGCTCCACGGACACCTAATATCAAGCTCTTCCTCTGCATTTTCGCAAAATCTATGACCCTGATCCTTTTCGAAAAATGAAAAGTTTTGAAAAGTTCACTCCTAGTATCTTGGTTAGGACTGTGGACCCTGATGCGGTAGCTGGGGATCCAGGTAGCTGGATGCCTGAGGTCAAAGCTCAGGGCTGTCAGATGGCAGCTGCTTGATTCATTTCTCTGTGTCTCATGAAAGAACGATACTTCTGGGAATGGAACCAGTGAAGACAGTACAAAACGCTTGAAGCAGCGTCTGCCATATAGTGTTATATAGCGTGTTGTGATCTCAACAGATTCCTCTGGACACAGCTCTTTGACTATTCCTCTCACTTGTTTATTTTGTTTTTGTTTTTTTAAAAATATTTTATTTATTTATTTGACAGAGAGAGGTCACAGTAGGCAGAGAGGCAGGCAGAGAGAGGGAGAAACAGGCTCCCCACTGAGCAGAGAGCCTGATGTGGGGCTCGATCCCAGGATCCCTGAGATCATGACCTGAGCCGGAGGCAGAGGCTTAAACCGCTGAGCCACCCAGGCACCCCCCTCTCACTTGTTTAATTGTCTTCTCCTACTCATCCCTCTTGGGCTTTGAGCAATCTGAGGGCAAGAACCAAGTCTCCTTCATCTTTGAGTGGCCAGGGTTGGGCATAGAGCCTAGCATGGGGTGGAGGGTAAATGAATGTTGGGGGAATGGAGGGGATGATGGATGGATAAAGCCATTCTTGAGATACTTCCTGATGTAGGCTATTTCCAAACACCCCAGCAAGCCTCAGTGTTTGTGTTTGCTTTTGGTACGCTTATTAGTACTTACATCTTACTGGTGTGTGTGTGGTCTAATTTATCTTTCTTTATATCATTTATGTTCCAACTTAAAATTATGTACTTCTTGGTTCATGATGTGGGTTTACTTTCTTTGGTATATCTTTTGGTTACCCACTAGAAGAGTCCAAGCCTGACTGTTTTTTGCCAAATGGGTTGGGAAAGTGTTGGGGAGGGTGGAAATATGAATGGTACTTCTCTTGGGATATCCTAAAGATGGTGACCAGAATTTCAAGGGGGTATTTTCAGATTCTGAAATATAATAAGAGAAAAAGGAACCAACCTCTTAAATGAATAACCTTCAGTCACCTCTACCCGGGTCCACATTTCAATTTCATTTCATTTCATCTACTCCTCCCCTTTGGTGGTGCACTGAAGTGAAAACAATCAGGAAAGGTAGGACTTAAAAGAGATCTATTCAAAGGATGGTGTTAGGAAGAGTTCCATTTCAGAGAATAGCCTTTCACTCTTGCCAGGTGGTGGTGGTGAGAATTCTTTCATTGAAACAAAAAGCTTGGGGAAAGCTAATAAGGCAGAAATGTGGACCATCCATCTCCTGTTTAAAGAGAAAACGCTATATAGTAAGAGGGCTCAGATGAAGTGTCTCCTGTTTTTTAAGTTTGGGGGGTGGGGAAAGGTTTGGACAAGCCTACTTCCGTTTCCTAGTACACAGAAACTAGATATAATATCAATCTGTTATAAATAAACATGATGTCTCCTCCAACATTCGTCATTGCTTCTGACTAGTCTACTTGATCTGTGAAAATGAGATTACTTGAAAACCTGTCCTAGATTTTAAAGCTGAACAAGATATATTGATTATACAAATATTTTTATGTCACCATATATCTTAATAAAATAACATTCATGTCTGGAGTGTATGTCAGTCTGGACAGCCTGTCCAAAGCCAGATCTATTTATTTAAATCGGGAAAGGCAAAGGGCCAGGCTGGCAGCCTCAGCTTGTCATGCTCTCATGGTTGAACACAGATAATAATAATTTTGGGTGCACATGGGCAGATTTCTGAAAGGAGGAAATTAACCCCTGTGTTTACATTATGAATCAGCAGGGAACTATTTCAGATGTTGAGACCAACAGTAGGCAGAGCCAAGCTTTTCTGTCTTTTTAGATTTTGAGCCCATGTGGAGATCCTACTGGAATTCCAGATTCAGATTCTAATTTCTGGGAATTCCAGTTTCTAATGAAGTAATGAGAGGACTGGGTACCCAGGGTCACCCTTTATGAAGTGCATTCTGGCATGATGTAGTTGGTCATTCCCCAGGGAGGCAGGGACTTACACAGCCTGCCATTCTTGGATGGTTTGTCCATGGACCAGGCACTGCTGGGGGGAGGGAGGGAGGATTTGATGGCCACCTGTGGGGGTGAGTCTAACTGTGCCATGGAAAGGAGAGATGGGATCTCCTTTTGTCACATCATTTTCTCCATGGCAAAACAGCCAGGAGCCAGAAGCTGCTTTGGGGTTTACCAGGGGACAACCCAGAAGGAAGACTTCTCAAGAACAGTGCTGTTTGTTTCACACTGGAAATTCTCTTAAACCATCCATTCCGGGACCCTCCAATTTTGTTGGCTGCTCAATACCAGAGGAAATGTCTCCTTTTGGGCATTGTGAGTCCATCATGAAATCTTCAGTTTCCTTTCTCTGGGAGAAATTTATTTTTTATTTTACTCAAGGACAACTTCATAAACCTTGTAATTACACACACTGACCTTTAGGGACTGAATGTTTACGTGTATCCCACTCTCCCTTCCTACATTGAAGCCCTAACCCTCAAGGTGATGGTATTTGGAAGTAGAGCCTTTGGGAAGGAATTAGGTTAAGATGAGACCTTGATAGTGAAGCCCTGATGATGGGATTAGTGCGTTTATAGGGAGAGGAAGAGACTAGGACCACCCCTTACCCCTTCAAGTAAGGATGCAGCAGGGAGGCTGTGTCCACAGGCCAGGAAGCCACTTTCCTTAGGCATCGAACCTGCTGGGTCCTTGATCTTGGACTTCCCAGTCTCCAGAACTTGGGAAGAAATAAACGTCTATGGTAACACCTTCTAGTCTATGGTATTTTGTTATAGCAGCCTGAACTGGCAACAAGACACTAACAATAAATAGAGAATAGTTTTGTTTAGATTTCATGGTGCTAATAGGTTTTGATTTATATGTAAAAATTACTTTTTATTGACATTAGAATTAATGGGACCAAGGGCGATGGCTGAGTTATTCCAAATCTCCAGGGACTCTTGTGGTACTATATTCCTGTGGAAAAAAAATCAATCAAATTTGATGAAAATGAATAGCGGGTCCATGAAGCCAGTACAGCTAGAGACCAAAGACTAGAACGGGCGTCATCACAATGATTGTGTACTTCAAGCATGATCTCTCCAAGAACATTGTTTCTATATAAATATGTTTAACCAGCAGGAAGGAGGGACATACCAAGCAGTGACTTCCCCATTCTATAGAGATTAGTTTATCAGTTTCCTAACAGAAAGTGGAGCCCAATGGCACACGGAAGATAAGGTTTGAGGGTGAGGGTGTTTGAGAAAAGGTCAGGACGCCTGGGGAAGGGAGTGGAGGATGTGGTACTCGAGGAAGACCGCAGGGCCCCAGGGAGCCCCCCTTGCTGGGCAGTAGAGACAGGAGGCACCAGCGACAAGGCAGAGGCTCAGCTTTGGGTCGAGTGTTCCTCCTTCCTGACTCTTCCTGCTTCTCATGGGCTCTGTAAGTTCAGGGAAGCCATCCTGCAGGCTGACTCGGGGTCTATGCAGAGATGCAATCAAAGTCCATCCCTTGGCTTGGGATATACAAGAAATCACAACTCAGTTTATGAATCACTCTAGATAGTGTAGTGTGGTATTAATTTCAGGTACTATAGGCCTGGGAGTCTCATGTGTTCTCTGAAAGATTGCAGTCAAGTCTGACCCTCTTTGTTGACTTACCTCATTTGCATTGCATTTCATAATCCACGGTATTGACAGTTGCTTGTGAACAGAATTAATTTGCAAGCAGATTTTATTTATTTTTGTTTTATTATTTATTTATTTATTTATTTTGTTTATATGACAGAGAGAGAGAGAGAGAAGGAGACAGAGTAAGCATAAGCAGGCAGAGCGGCAGGTAGAGGGAGAGGGAGAAGCAGGCTCCCCACTGAGCAGGGATCCTGATGTGGGGCTCGATTCCAGAACCAGGGATCATGACCTGAGCAGAAGGCAAAAGCTTAACCCCTGAGCCACCCAGGTGCCCCTCAAGCAGATTTTAAAGGAATGCATGTTCAAACTAAAATATGTTTGCTGGTATTCAATCTTTTCAGACATTTATTGGATTGGCGTCTGACAAAATGAATGTAGCAAATAAGTTATTATTACTTGTAATGGCAATTTAAAAACATTAAAACCATTTACAGCACACAGAATCAACAGCCTATTAAATTAAAAGAGTTTAAGCAAAACATCACCCTTGAAAACAGGCAAAAAAAAAAAAAAAAGGAGCTGTTTGCCTACTTATTACCAAGTGTAAGCATTAAACTTAGCCAAAAATGTATTATTTTAGTCTGCTTGGATGGCCATAACTAAATACCCTAGACTGTGTGGCTTACCTGACAGAAACGTATTTCTCACAGTGCTGGAGGCTTGGAGTCCAAGATGAAGATGCTGGCAGGGTTGGTTTATTCTGAGGCCTCTCCTCTTGGTGTGTAAGTGGCTGCCTGGTCGCCCTGTGCTCACAGGACCTCTTGTTCCTGCACTAAAGCCCTAGTGTCTCTTCCTCCCAGCATACCTGCCTCAGGTTCCTGCACCTGTCATCCCCTCAGAACCCCTATCTTCTGATTCAGTCCCAGTGGCAGCTGGGGCTTCAACATTTGAATTTTGGTGGGGACCCAAACATTCAGCCTGTAACAAGTATCATAATCAAGTGTGCAGCCATACATAGTTATATTCGTTGAAATAGAACTCATTGACTCTGCGCGATATGTTTAAATATAACTATTTGACTTTATGTTGGTTGAAAAGTAATGACCAAGAGGAATGGATAGGACAATTAAAATCTGTTCATTGTATTGTGTATAGAATATACCAAAATCAGGAAAGAATAAAAACATAATGGAAAGATTGAATAAAAATAAAGGCTCTTGATTTGAATCTGTCTAGTCTATGGGTTTATAATGATGATGATGATGGTATCCTAGAATTTTACAGCATTTTACAGTTTACAGAACATTTTGACCTACTTGACCTCATTTACACTGGAATTCCAGAAGCTCTTTCCTGAATGCCTATGTCTATTGAATGGTGAAAGGGTTCTGGCAGGGAGGGGAAGTTTCCCTGTGGAGGCGGGGGAGTGTCCCTGCTGTTTCATAGCCTGGAGATATCCTGCTGCTGTCCTGGGAGGTAGCAAGCTAGATGCACCTTCTGGCCAAAGGGGAAGTTGAGAATGAACTCCCAGATTCCTCCTCTGCTCTTCCCAAGCTAAGGAGACAAGGAAGACCCCTGCCACAGCCAGGTGACATGGGTCAGGCCCTTAACCCAGGGCCTAGTCTCTAGAGAACCTTCAATAAAATATAGTTACTAGAATTAATAATAATAAAAATAGCACAGCCAGAAACCTTGGAGTGGCCACCAGCAGGGTCAACTTGGCCATTCCAGGCCTGAAATTCCTGCTACTTTCCTCCGCTTTCCATCCAGGGAGGTCGACAGCTGGGCTGTCAGTTGTGGTCAAAGGACCCATTTTTCATTCTGGGCCTGCTGCTAGCCCTGTGGTTTAGGATTTGAATAGATTGGCCTTGCTCCTGTGCAGAAAGGACTGACAACAGGCTGAGCTTACCTCTAGAACATGTTGTCACTGGACTGTCACCCCTGTGAAGACAGGTGATACTTCTGCCCTGTTCAGCATTTATCCCTAAGGACTAGTTCAGTGTCTGGCACATAATAAGTGCTCAATACACATTTGTTGAATAAGGACTCACAAGTCTCCATCCTGAGTCTCAAGGGGGTAACCAAGTGCCAAGCTCAGGACAAAATCCACTCCTTGTTAACATTCTTGAAAACAAGCACGCAGGGGGACGGAATGAGGAAGCCCTTGGAGGCAGCTTGAACAAAATGCAGTCTTATTTTTTCTTGCCAGTACCTAAGCTCACTGTATTTAAGTGAAACGTCTTAACACCATGTCAAAACATTTACATATGCCTTTCTAATTGAAAGCCTCGGACTGTGGCAAGGCTTCGACTGCTTAGAGCACCTTTTGATCACCACAAATTCTAGGCTTGTCCCTGACATTGTTTTGACAGAGATGTTGGGGCTGGAGCCGTGGTCTGCCCATCACAGGGCTTAGCCTCTGCTTCCTGGCTAGGTTCCTGGCTCAGGTGACCTCACCACAGAATCCCAGTCAACTCTGGCCATGGCAACTCTGGGCAAGATTTAAAGAAATGGTGACCAAGAGACGAGGCGTGGCGCTGGTTTGGGCTTGCCCACCAGGCGATCCTCTGACACTGGTGTTCGTGATGGCGAGGCATGCCAGGCTCCCCGGAGACACGCAGTTTCTGCGTGTGTGATGCCTGCAGCGATTCCTTTCGGAGAGTCACTGGAATTTTAGATGGAGAAGGGTGTTTGCGGCCGGCTCTCGGGTGGTGAGGCAGTGATACTCCATAGTCCCCTGAGTGACTCCCTCGTGGAGGTCTCAGAGATAATTGCCTGCCATGGTCCTCTTTCCCAAACTAGTCCTCTGAATAGGATACATGTGAGTTTTATGGCGAAGATCAGATAGGCCCGCAGCCCTAGCTCTATGAAGCTGGGTAGTTTTGAGCACGAACTTCAAACAAGCGACAGGAGAGTTGTGGCCACGCCGCCTGAGGAGGGACAGGCTCTGCGGGACCTATGGGAGCCCCCTGAGACCAGAAAACTCTGCTGCAGTGACAGAGCCTACCTGAGGGGGCAAAGGCAAACCTGTGTTTTGAGAGAAGAGGAGAACATGCCCTCGAAGCCTCAGACAGCTTCCAGAATGGGACAGGTTTGTGTCGTACAGGGCCCCTTCTCAAGGTGGGATGACCTGGATCCCAGGGTGGGGTGGGAACTGGTGGGTAGTGGGACTGGAGGTTAGTCGGGCCAGCGCCCTCGCTAGGCACTGGGTCACTGGGCCGGGCCAGGTAGGCCACTGTTAATTGTGGTCATTCTGAAGCTGGTCAGTTAGCTGGCCTTGTGCACACGCACCAGGTCTGGAGTCCTGGAGGAGCACAGGCCCGAAACCAAACACATCTTGTAACCTCCTCATGGGTGGAGAAAAGGGGGACAGAGAGACCAGGCGCCCTCTGGCATAAGAGAAAAGAAACATGGACACTTAGGGACCTTCGGAAATTTCGAAGTTCCAGTGTGGAGTTTCACATTTGTGCAGTTAGGTTTTCGTCAGGCCACGGAGGTGTGGTCTGCGCCTGGCACTTTCCTGGGCGCTGGGTCCGCTGCAGTGATGAGGAGAAGGTCCCTGAGCACAGGCGCTCGTTACCTGGGGAAGGAGGCAGATGAACAAACACGAGTAAATGCTGGTAGGAGCCTGGGGCAAATACCACAGAAGTAAGGAGGGAAAAGGAGATCTGAATGCTGTGAGGACAGAGTGAGGGGCAGACATACTGTCCGGGAGGGCGGGGCTGGGAATGTTCAGGAAAATGTCACAGGAAGAAACATCTGAGACAAGTTTTGAAGAAGTGGACCCTTGTCAGGCGGATGGCTCTGGGGAAGAAGGATGGCAGGAGCCCCCCTGGGAATGGAGGGCAAGGTCCAGGACAGAGGCCGCGCCGGAAGCCAAGGCAGGGCCACGCTGGTATGGCTAAGGGGTTCTGGTTTCCTCGTGTAGGTCTCAGGAGGCTCTGGAAGGCTTTGCAAGCAGGACAGGTCTGTCTTCCAGTGTGCGTTTGAGGAAGATCAGCTGAGGACCTAGTGTAGGATAGGTGGGATGAGGGTATAGTGAATAGCTCAAGGGAAGGCAGGACTGATGGCCTCTCCACTCTAGCACAGCATGTGGCCCAGATTTAGTCCCTTGATGGCTCCTTTGTATCCAGGGTGTACGTGGTGGTTCCGGGAGGCTGCTTTCTGAGAGGCTCTGTGTTCCTGGAGAAGCAACCGGGGTGCTAGGTAGATACGGTGCCTCTTGGTGGAGGGAAGGAGGCTGGAGCCGGAGAAGGGGAGGGGACTGTAATGGGGACCACATGGTTTTGCTGGGGACCAGCTCCCGAACACATGGGAGAGTCCTCTGAGGCCTCCAGAAAGTCACTACAAGAAGACTTTGCAAAAAATGTGGTAGTACAGGATTGCCTGTGTGACTCAGGCAGTTAAGTGTCTGACTCTTGGTTTCGGCCCAGGTCTTGCTCTTGCCATTGTGGGATAGAGCCTGTGTTGGTTCTGTGCTTAGTGGAATCTGCTTCAGATTCTCTCTCCCTCTCCCTCTCTCTCTCTCTCTCAAATAAATAAATAAAATCTTAAAAAAAATTGTAGGGATACAATAGCAAGTAAAGTCAAGTAAAACGGATGAGGAAAAATTTTATTTTTGTATAAATTTACTTTCTAAGAAATAAAATGAAGATCACATATTATATTTGGTTTTGTATCTTTCTCTTTTCACTTAGCATTATTTCAAGAGCATCTGCTTATGCCCTTAAATATATTGTTATTTCTTGCCTAAATCTAAGGAATTCTTTATGCTCAGGAATAATGCTTAATAGCACCTAACACAATCCACAGAAGGCATCTCCATGCAAATAAATTAAAATATTTTGCTTAGGTTAATTTAAAAAATAAAAAGAGTTGGAAAGATAAATTATTTGGCTCTGCAGTGGCATGTCGGACCAAGTATAATGTAGCAAAATATCAGCCTTACAAAAAAAGTCAAAGGAAAAGATTATGCTCCAAATTGCTCCTGGCTGACTGGCCTTCTGGTTATTAATTCAAATGTCCCTCCTATTGGTGCCGTTAATGGCTTCAAACAGATCTTGTCTCCTTTTATGCAAGGGGAAAACTGGACCCATTCCAAACAAAACAGCAGTAGCAGAAGGAAGCCAACATTTGCAGCATTGTTAGATAACTCCAACTATTAATTTTCTCCAACCAAGTCCCTTTCCATTTTTCACAGATATTTCTTACACAGCTTAAATCTATAAGTTAGATATTCCTAATGCATAAAAAAATGTTAAGAAAAAAAAAAGGATTTTCCCATTGGATGAGCATCCTGTCTGCCCTCCTGGGCTATTTCACCAAGATCAGGTACTGACACAATAGAAGAAACCTTTGATATGTGGGTTTTTGTTTTGTTTTGTTTTTTTGTTTCTCCACTAGAGATGGAGGATGGGGGATGGGACGGGGAATTTAGAATCTTTGGGGACAAGGAGAGAGTGAGGCAGAAATAATCTGAAAAACTCCTCACATAATTCTGACAAGTCCATGGATCGAAAACTACTTAGAGTTGTTGACTCTCAAAATTTAAGAGATCTTTGAGTTCAGCCAACAGTATCTTTTATGTCAGGCTGGAGCCTCCCTTGTATGATCCTATGATCTATGCTCAAATACCTTGGGTGAGAATGACCTTGTGGACATTGTGTTCCTGGACCATGTTAATACTTAGAATGCTTTTCTCCATCTTGAGCTCTGTGTAGTGGTCATTTTTCATTTTTTGGAAGCCTTAAATCCGTTTCTCCTTCCTAAGAGCACCATGATTTTCTTCTGGGCATAATCAACCTTCCACTGGAGCAACCTGGGTTGTCCCAATGTGGAAGTCAAAGACATTTCTGGAAATTTCTTCTGCCAGACTCTTCCTGTCACTTCCCTGGGACAGTCAAAGGGTAGGCATGTGACCCTGGAATTCTTTTTTTCTAGGGTTAGTACTAAACAAGATGGTAAAGAAATTTCCAATACCAGGATCTTTTATTATCACCTCTTGTTGGCTCCAAATCTGCTTGGCCCCCAGTTAACTTCAGGCTTCAGTAACTGGTGAGCTCCTCTATCCAAGGCAGGTGATTTCTGTCGCAAAGGGAAGCAGGAGTCATCAATTGAGAAAGGCCTTCCTGAGGGGTTCATGTTTGAAGAACAGTTAAGATCCATAATTACCTAGTACTTCCCTGTGTTGGGCCAAGGTCAGTATTGGCGATGCAGGGACGAAACAGCAGTTCTGGCTTTTAAGAGGCTCAAAGTATAATGGAGGAGACAGACAAATGACTTGACCATGACACTTATGTGTGACAAATCCAACACAGAGATAAGAGCAGGTTGCTGGGCACTGGGAAGCTCCAGGCCAATGTAGGGAGCATAGTTTGCTTCTCCCTGGAGGCAGAACTCCCAGGATAGGCATCCTCGGCATACAGTAGGGGTCTCACAATGGAGAAGCAGAGCAGGAACATTGAGAGGAATGAGATCTACTGTGAACACCTGAATGGCTCAGACTCTGCCACTGTGCTAAGTGGTCCTAGCTGTCATTTGTGCCCAAAAAGCCCCACTGCTCTCCCCTGGCCAGATAGTCACCATAGCATTAGTTTCTTTATTGATTATTTTCTCTCACTACTTATCCTCACCCACAAAGCTCTTCTTACCATCTCTGTCTCTGGGGGGCTAGATTTCCATCAGGATGACCCACTCATGGTATGAGGTGTAGAGACTAAGCAGGTGACCTCAGGATAAAGCTCATTATAAAGCTACTTACTATGGACTGGCATGGGAGTGGATCATCACGCTGGGATCTCAGCTGTGGCTCCCTATGAGACTTTGGCTCCAGTGAAGATTGCAATGGGAGAAGCATAGCAGCATCCCTCATAAAGGAGGGTGGGTATGACAGGCATTCTGGGGTTCATTCTGTTCTGGGACTCTTTCTTAGAAGACAGTCTAGTCCATGACTAAAAGCAGAGGCTTTGGTTCTAAAGCTTATCAACTGAATGATCCTGGGCCACTCCACTTCTCTAAGCTTCAATTTCCTCATCTGTAAAATGGAACCCTTCTTCATAGAATTAAAGGAAATAATTAATAGAAGGCGATGAGCACAATGCTTGGTACATAGTGAGAGCTAGATTAATTTAATTCTTTTTTTATTCAGAATAATGAGAACCTCTGACCACTTCTGTTGTTTGAACAAGGCAAACACTCTCCCAACCATATTCCTGTCATGGACCTAGTCTCCTATCTCCATGACTCTTGTGAGGTCACAATTCCACCTTGTATTAAAATATCACGCTCCCTTTGCCCCTCCTTGGCCAATGGTCCTTGGAGGTGAGCCTTGTATACCGCCCTCTCCCCTCCTGTTCTCTGCTGAGAATGAATGGGCTCCTTCCAAACTCCTTCCCTCTCCAGCTCGCTTCTTGTTCCCTGTCCTGTAAAGTTTACAGTTGTACTGGAGTAGTTTTCTCCCTTCCTCTTCGAATTTCTATTTCTGGTTCTTCTGTCTCGGTCAGTGAGTTTCCTGCCAAACATGTTCTTCTCAAGCCTGTGGATGCGTTCACTGTCCCTTTGCCAATAACTGTTGTTCTGTGTGGCTAGTGCTGGTCCAGAAAACCAAACTCTGCTCTTTGACACCAATTTAAAGTCAGCTGTTCATTCCTCATTTCTTCTTTTCTTTTCCAAAGTTGTGAAACTCCAACTGGAAGAAGAGGTGTGAAGACCTCCAAGGCCCTCAGGCCATTGAGTGACCTATCCAGGACTAGAGATCCATTCTAGATTTCTTCCCAAGTGTCAGCCTTCCAAAAGAGAATTCTACACTCATTTAAAAGAAATTTTGATGAGTTTTAATTGTTTAAACACAGGAACTCTAATTTAGCTTAACTTTTTTCTTTCAAGAGAAAGTAAACTCATTTATGTTTCATATATATACAGTAACTATATATATTATTTTACTTGCTTTTTCAGATTACAAATACTATATGGAAAAGATATTTAAAGCATATTAAACTTACTTTGAGCATTATCCCCAAGTCAAGCTTAAAATTTAATTTGTAGGAAAATTAGAAGAAAACAACACAGAAAGTCACTAACATATGATAACGCTCTACATGGTTTCAGTTTACAGAATGCAGTTAAGCCTCCAACTGTGTAAGTGTTTAACCACAGATGCATGCCTTTTTCCCAGCTCTTTAGAAAATAAGGTCTAGCATTAATGTGGTGACTGTTCAAGTTCGCAGAGCATGTGGTAGTTAATCAGCGGCCCCATTGTCCTTTTCACATATGTGGTAAAAGAGAATCATTGTCTACACTTCCATCTCTCCTTCCCGATGCCCCCCAAATACTGGTGTCAAAGTTCCAAAGTACAAGGACTGAACTGTGACGTTAAGGCTCCGCAGTTAGTGTGGCAGCCTGGGATCAGACCGGAAGTGTTCTGAAGGTAGACGCACCTGACATCCATCTCTCCTGGAAGAAATGGCCGCATGCTCTGTCAGTGAGCTCGCCTGCCTCCTATTCCGTAGCCTTCCTCTCTCTCATGGCAAAGCCAGGGGCAGTGAAGACATAAAAAGCTCCAGGGAACTAAGTGGACTGTTTTCAGTTACCCTGAGACGCCAGAATATCAACCTGACCGTACAAGAATATGTAATATAATTTGCTAACCTTTCTTGTGAATGCCAGTGTTTCAAAAGTGGGGTCGAATTCCTAGGACAAAAATAGACCTTCCAGTCCACTACAGCTTGTCCTTACAGTCTCGTAGGCAACGAGGCTTCCACTGAGGCCAGCCTGATTGCGTACTGGTGAGAAGGGGCAGCCAATCCAGCTTGCAGATTTCCCTGCACTAGACGGATTATGGCTGGTTAGAATAGTCTATTAGCTTCCTATCAGGGAAACAGAGTCAGCCATCCCACCGATCAGTGAGTTTTTGCTCTGCTGCCCCCCTAAAGAACTTGATACATTTATTTTTAAACACCATTCTTTGCCCCAGGCACTTGACCTAGGAAGTATCTGCTATTGATCTCAGTTGCACTAGAGACCAATTTATTAGTCTCTTTGGTAGAACAACTCCAGCCCCTAACACTTGAGGGAGTAGGAAACTGAGAACATGCCCTTGCTGTCTGCAGAGCAGAACAACTTCCTAGGCTTGTAGAACTTTAGGGCGTTCCGCAGGGCAGTGCCCCGAAGATGAGGTGGAGGGAAGGGCATCAGTGACTGAAGAAGGGGTTCTTCACTCTCTCTGTCATGACTAATGACGAGGGAGGGGCTCAAAGTATCACATACATGAGTAGATGAATCAGTGAATGATCAAACACATTCATACAGGATGAAACCAAAGAGAGACCCATCATTGTTCACTCCTAGCATATTACAATCAATAATCCTCATCGATAGCATATTGCAATAAATGCATCTCAGCCATAGGGTATTGTAATAAATAAAGCCTTTCGCTTTGCTTAATTTCATCAGTTTCATCCAGTATGTACTTGGCTGTAGGAGCACAGAGGGAAGCTGAGATTTCCTTATACAAAATCCATTCAGCCAAACATGGGCTTTTTGACATTCCACTGAACTTGGAGCCAAGCCTTTCCGTTATTCTAACTTCTTACCCACTTCTGGGAGAGGTGTCCAAACATACTTTCAAGCCCTTGAAGCTAGCCAATGTCCTGAGCAACTGCAATTAGGATTTGGGGAAATTTAAAACTTGGGTCCAAATGATAACATGACCCCTAAAAGAACAAAGAAACCGACCCCACTGCCCTCTGCTCAATGGTTTGAAAACTTAACCTCCAAGGGCACCGCTGGAGGCGCGGATGACATTGGAGGCCCCCAGTGGTGCACGCAAGAAACAAGATCAGGACTCGCAGAGATTCAGATCAGAGTCTCGTGGAGCCAGCCTCGCAGGAGGGGGCGCATCCGATTGTCCACAGCGCCCATAGTCCCCAGATCCCCGCTCCTTTGGCTAGCCACCCCGTGCCAGGCCTCCTTTCCACGCCCGGCTGACTCCGTGCAGGCTCCAGTTTCCCTCATGGAAGGAAGCCCGCGCCGCGCTGAGATATGTGGCTTTTGGCATTCCTAGCAACCAAAGGACACCTCTGCGGATCCACAGCCTGCGTCGTGGTCCTGCGTCCCGTCCCGGGGAAGGGTCTGCAGTTCTCAGGAGGGAAGCCCATGCCCTGTGTGTAGGGGGCGGGGTGGGGGGGGTTGGGGGGGTGGAGGGCGGGGGCGGAAACCGCCTGCTGTTGCCTGGCACGCCCCCCCTCCCCCGCCCCCTTCACTTTATATGCAAGGCTTTCTTCGGGTTCCAGGGGCTGTCTGCAAAAAGCACACGTTTTCTTTGTTAGCAAAACCACATCGCCAGTTCAGGGATTTACTTTGCACTGTTGACAATTTCATCCTTGCTCTTGTGTTCGGTTTCTGAAACCACACATTTTTTTCTTCCCTCTTGGTTTTGGCATCTGGCGTGTTTTCTTCTTCTATCTGCCTCTCTCCTTGTTGCCCTGCCTCGTTCTCAGGATGCGTGCGCTTGGGTTTAGACGGCTGGCTTGCTTTACCTTCCTGCTGGATGACCTGAGGAATACTAGTTTTAGTTTCACTCTTTTTAGAGGTCCCTTGTGTGCTCACCTTTCCCCGAGTTTTTGTTATCAGTGTCAGTCTTTACAACCTACCTTCTTTCTAATTGTTCCCTTTGCTTTGTTTCAACCTCCCAGACAAGAAAAGGATGGTCGGGGTCTGTTTTGGGGGTCACTGTGCCCTCTCTCCTGGGGTCTCTTCCCAGCATCTGTGTGCATTCTGGGAACATGTCCACACAGGGACATGCACACATGGACACACACATGGACACACACATGGACACACACTCCCCTCTTGCTTGACTAATTGGCCATGGCTGTCCTGGGGTTTCCATGGTTCTTAGAGGCCAGTGTGATTGAATTGGCTCTTTGGGACTCTTAAACCCAGCACATTTAAAAGGTTGTTTTGGAGAGAGCTTTGACAAAGGCTCTTTCAATTATTTTTTCCTCTGCTTCACCAGTGCACACTGTTGTAGCCTGTCAGAGGCCAGGCCCAGGATCATTAGGGGGCCAAGCCATTAGGCCTTCCTGCTTACTCTGCAAATATAACAGGCTTATCACGTAGAACTCTGTCTCCAGCTGGTTTAAAATGTAGGTGGTGCCAGTGGGAAGCAGCTGTTACAGGCTGGGGAGCCAGGAGACGATGGGGACGTTTTATGGCACAAGGAGGTCAGAGTTGACAGCTCCGTACAGTATAACGTACCCTTCCCGTCTCCGCTGTGGTGGCAGAGGCTTCTGAAGGACGACTGCCTCCCAGGGTCCCCAGATGCCACCCTGCCCTTGCCAGCCAGGTCCCAGGCAAGTTTAGCACTGGCTTTCAATAAGTGGGACCAAAACACTCAGTCGCATCACAGATAATGAATAATTCATACATTTGTAATTCAAATAGTCGTGGTGATGCATAATTCAAGTGAAAAGTTGTTATTGTAAATGGGGGGAATGGATTCATTTCAGGGATTTTTTTTTAAAATTTCAAATTACTATTTTCCTTAGGTTTCAAGGTTGGAGCAGCCTCTATTTTTGCAGCTGTTTTATCCGAATTGGTGCTGGGCTTCTTGGCGTTGCCACAGTGTTGATCAGAGAGGGCAGTGTTTCTGGCTGCGATAGTTCACCCAATAACAAGGACTTTCTGCTTTTTTCATCCTGAGAAATGAGGTTAGTGTGGACATTCTATTTGTTCTCTCTCTCCGCTTGCTTCTCGCCCCAACTATGTTAGAGGATTTTTGTTGTTGTTATTGCTGTTGTTGTTGTTAAAAACCATTATATTCTGAGATAATAATCTTATGATTTCACTCATATGTGGAATTTAAGAAACAAAACAGAGAAGCATAGTGGAAGGGAGAGAAAAATAAAACAAGATGAAATCAGAGAGGGAGACAAACCCTAAGAGACTCTTAATCATAGGAAACAAACTTAAGGGTTGCTGGAGGTAGGGGATGGGGGGATGGGGTAACTGGGTGATGGACATTAAGGAGGCCACGTGATGTAATGAGCACTGGGTGTTATGTAAGACTCATGAATCACCGAACTCCACCTCTGAAACGAGTAATATACTCTATGTTAATTAATTGAATTTAAATTTAAAAAAATAAATAAGAAGATTAAAAAAAACTCATTATATTCTGAAGAGTTTCAACCATACACAAAAAAGTAAGCAGAATAGTGTAACGAACCCCCAGGTACACATCACCCAGTAACAGGAATGATCAAGACATCTCCTTTCATTCCCATAGATTATTTATTTATTATTTATTTTTAAAAGATTTTATTCATTTATTTGAGAGAGGGAGAGAGAGAGAGCACAAGCAGAGGGAGCAGCAGGCAAAAGGAGAAGAAAACTCCTCACTGAGCAGGGAGCCGGATGTGGGACTCAATCCCAGGACTCCAGGATCATGACCCCGAGCTGAAGGCAGTTACTTATCAGACTGAGCCACTCAGGTGCTCCCTCCCCCCAACCCATAAATTACTTTCAAGCAAATTCCACATTTTCAAAAAAAGTAATTTCATCTGTGTCATCCAGTATACTTCAGCCTGTTAGCATCTCTTCTAGACTTTTAGGAAGGATGGCCCATATGGCCCACATTGTAGCCAAGGTCAGAAAAGACTCCTCCTTGGTGATGCGTTCCAGGGGCCATTGTGGCTTCATGGAAGTCGAGGGCAAGCAGCAACCTGGTCTCACCCCCAGTGACATCACCCAGGAAACCAATCCCTTGAAGGAATGCCCTGCGTGCCCCCCTCCACTCCCCCTCTCAGGCAGTGCCTGGCATCATGGGAATTTGCCTGGTCTGCTTGTTGGTGGTAACACGACTCTCTTTCTCTTTGAGCTCATATCAAGTTTTTAAAGCCTCTCCTCTGGCCTACGGTTGGGACATCAAGGAGCTAGATTTTTCACAAACAAGCTTCCCTCAGTTTTCATACTTTCCATGCAAAGTAGACTATAAAGGTTGTGGTTTGATGATCAAAGTGTATTGGAGCAAAGAAAAGAGAGTCATTTTAAGAAAATGACTCTGGACATAACACTACTTGGTCATGCACAGAAGGTGAAGAATTTGTTTGCCATTTCTAATTTCCATAATTCAGATAAGGTGGCACCACAAAGCCCCTCTCTAATTCTAACATTAAACATCATTTACAAGAGATGAGCCTTGCTTTCCGTAATATATATGTTCCTGAAAAAACTAGGGATATATTGTTCTGTTTTAGCTTGTTCTTTTGGAGGGGAGGGGAGCACTAGTAATTTCTGCTGAATCTGGAGTTCTGCACATGGATTTTGAAATAAATCTATTTGAGAAGAAGAGAATTCTCCTTAAAAAGGGATAAATACCCCTTCAATTCCTTCCTTTATTCATCACACCCTTTTGAGCTCTAAATACTTCGTTAACTGAGTACATTTTATAAATGTGGGTTTGGGTACCTCTAGCATTATCTAGTTGGCCTTTTGTTTTTCTAAACAGCGGCCTCACTGAATGCAGTAGCTGACGTTGATCACACTGGGATGACGGCACATCAGTATTAGCAAAACACAAATGTCTTCCATTTGTGTTTTCATTTACGCTCTTAAAAAACCAGTGTTAATGGAAAGGCATTACTCGGTGGTGCCATTTGAGTCACAGACCTGCCTGTCTCCATTGCTCTCTGCTTTCTGACTTGCTGCCGATGATGCTCAATTAGGAACACATTAAGATAAAACAGTTTTACCTGGGAAAGGCGAGTTATTATAATCATTTGACCTTTGAGTGACTCGGGGGTGAGGGGCCCCAACCCTGTCCCCCTTCAGTCAAAAATCTTCATATAACTTTGACTTCCCCAAAACTTAACTACCTTTTTTTTTTTTTTAAGATTTTATTATTTGACATAGAGGGAGAGAGAGAGAATGAGAGGGCACAAGCAGGGGGAGCAGCAGGCAGAGGGAGAAGGGGAAGCAGGCTTCCTGCTGAGCAGGAAGCTGGATGCAGGACTAGATCCCAGGATCCTGGGATCATAACCTGAGCCGAAGGCAGACCTTTAACTGACTGAGTCACCGAGGCTCCCCAAAACTTAACTACTAATAGCCAATTATTTTTCAGAAGCCTTAGTGATAATGTAGAACAGTTGAGTAACACATAGATTATATATTTATTATACTCTGTATTCTTACAATCAAGTAAGATAGAGAAAAGAAAATGTTATTAACAAAATTATAAGAAGAAGAAAGTACATTTATGGTACTGTCTTGTGTTCATCAAAACAAGCCCCCTACAAGTTGACCTGTGCAGTTCAAACTCATGTTGCTCAAGAGTCAACTGTATTTCTTTTTCTTTCTTTTTTTTTAAGATTTTATTTATTTATTTGACAGAGAGAGATTTATTTATTTGACAGGCAGAGAGGCAGGCAGAGAGAGGGGGGAAGCAAGCTCCCTGCCGTGCAGAGAGCCTGATGCAGGGCTCGATCCCAGGACCCTGAGATCATAACATGAGTGGAAGGCAGAGGCTTAACCCTGAGTCACCCAGGTGCCCCTCAACTGTATTTCTAAAATAGCAAATTATCCTAAGTCAGTGCATCTCAGAACAGAGCGGAAGCAATGGGGGCCGGACACAGACATCGGGACTGGAGAGGATCATTAGAGTCCATCATCGCGCCTGTGCACGGACACGTACACGCTCCCCTGAGGACGAATTGGAGCACGTTCTTTGGAGTCACAGAAAAACGGAGCAGATGGGTCCTCAGACTCCCTTTCACCCTGCTTTTTGACCGGGAGCGGTGGTGGGATGGGGTGGTGGAGGGTGGGGCTGTAGCCGGCTCCAAAGATGGGTAATCATCTCAGCCTCACATGGCTAGAACTCAGGGTCCTCTTGTCCTTCCTGCTGCATCTGAGCCCCATTCATTAGAACCTTGTATGCTCCCAGCGGTTGCTCTTCTGTGCTTTTGGACTTTGTCAGCTTGACTCCCAGTTTTGCCTTTGGAGTTTCTGCGAGGAAGGGCTTCAGCAGGACTCCAGCCCCGCTCACTGCAGCAGACACCGTGGGCCTCGTACCCTCCTCGAACCGCCGATGCTTTAATCTTGGATTCTTAGCTCTTCATATTCCGCTTCTCAAATTCTGCTTGTTTTTGGAATACTTGAAATCCTACGCTCTATTTTCTCCCAATTCTTAAGCAAGGGGACGACCTAACATTCATTCATACTCTGGCAGGGAGCAGGTTCCCCTTTGCACTGACGGCCTGGTGACTTTCATCTTTTAAGATGAAATTTACTAGGGGGAGGAGGGATTGGGTAAAGCCTTTCTAGCTTAAAAGTTGTGTCCCCATCCTTAGGATTGGGACAAATAAAATTTCTATTACTATTCTAAAAGGCTGATTGATCTGCAAGAGGGTAGGAGCCAGGAGGGAGGCTACCACCTACCTTACAATACAGCCCCGCTGGGACCCTTCCTGTCACCTGCCGGAAGATGATGCCCCTTGCCTCATTTCTTGCTCTGCCTGGGGCATTGTAGAAACACTTTAGACTACGATTGAAATCTGGCAAATTCTGAAGTTTTTCCCGAGACAATGAGTCCTACTTTTCCTTTTTATTAGTAGAGCCCTGTTCTTTTCCAGTTTTCTGATGTACAAATTGGATTTAGTTACGGTAAAGCTCTGAAACACAGATGGACTTTGAAAGCTGGCAAGTACTTCTCAAGTTGGTGTTTCTGATTGTTCAAAAGATTCATGTCCCTCTTGCATCCACCCACAAATACATTTACAAATCATTACCAATTATCCATTTTCCTTGTTTAGCATGTACACTCCTGAAGCCGGGGCAGAGTCTTTCTGTTCCTGTTGTTCTGTTTGGTTGTAATATGCATGGTACACTGAGATTATAAATATATTTCAGCTGAAAATACCAGTTTTTTAAAAAAAGTATTAATAGAAATTCTAAGCACTTGATCAAAACACAAATTCCAGAAAGAGGCCAATTAACCCCAACATCTTGTATCAACACAGACCTGAAAAATGACCCACGAGCATCGTATGCTATCAATTACACTGACACGTTTTAAAAAAAATATGTCTGTAGGAGAAAATACCTTAATTCCTTTGTCAGTTCTCCTTTTACATTTTAAGAGTCTGCTTAACTCCCACATTGAGGTATGTAGGGCAGCATTAATCTCCGTATCAACCTGTCCATGATTTAAAAAGGCAAAGCAAAGAATACTCTTACACTGACATTTTAGGACTAGTTTCTTCCTGTTGCTCTTTTGTTCTTTGAGACATTTGTGTTTTCCCTCACCCCTTGTGGCACTGTGGACTGGCATGCTTCCCTGGACAGGCCCCAGATTCTAGCAGGATGAATGTTTCTTTCATGTAATCTCAGTGAGAACCATAGTAAGTAGTACCGCGAGTTACACTGAACCAAGGATTACCAGGAGCAAAAGGAAAACAGGATCCATTATTTCAGAGTTCAGCCCACGAACCACTGATATGCTTGTTAGCATTTGACGGAACAGATAGGAAGATTTACAGGAAAAATCCAAGCCATTTGACTCGATCCAGGAAAGATTTTTTTTGGAGTTTAAAGAGGGCAAAATTAATGAATGTTGATTCAAAATAGAGTAACTCTTCCAAAAAGGGAGACTTTGGTTATCTTCCAAAATGATTGGGTCACCATATTGTAAGATAATACTTAAATGCAATTAGCTCCTTGTACTATCCAAAGCGTGTGCCAGAAACACATGATTACATCTCATTCATTATCACCTTTCCCAGGTCATGGGCTGCTATAAACATCAGTTTCTTCCAAGGTCAGCTGTAGTTACCTCACTGAAAACTGTCTAGGTATATTTAACTTTGGGGATGGGTCCAACATGCCACTTTAAAAGATGATCGTATTGTTTTTCCTGCTTTCCATTTCTGAAAAGGCGAGGCGTTGGCCAGTGGGTACTCAACGTATCTGGCTGCAAATAGGTTACTGAGAGCCAGGCAATGTGGTGCCTAATTTCAGCATTCACTCAAGTAAAATTATTTATGACAGTCCCTACTGTTTTTTTTTTTTTTTTTTTTTGTTTTTTGTTTTTGTTTTTTCCTTTTCTTGAAGGGAGAGACATGTAGTCCCAGTCAGATTGAGGGAATATCTGCATTCTGTCTTAGCTACTGGTGCATTTAAAATACGGCCTGGGGGGCGCCTGGGTGGCTCAGTGGGTTAAGCCTCTGCCTTCGGCTCAGGTCATGATCTCAGGGTCCTGGGATCGAGCCCCACATCGGGCTCTCTGCTCAGCAGGGAGCCTGCTTCCTCCTCTCTCTCTCTCTGCCTGCCTCTCTGCCTACTTGTGATCTCTGTCGAATGAATAAAATAAAATCTTTAAAAAATAAATAAATAAAATACGGCCTGGAAGGTTTAAACTAGGTATGGTATATACAAAATTGGATTAAACGACCAGAAAATGGAAAGCATTCATGTAAAACATCACTAAATCAAGTTTTCAAATAATCACATAGCTTAACATTTTTTACATAAGCAGCTGAAACAACATTCAAAGAACTCTTGAAAACAATGGAGTCGATCTTTCCGTACCATGCATTTAATCACCTAAGTCACAGAAGCCCAGCATAATGGAGATCTGAATGGACATAATTGTCATTTCTAACCATCCAAATTTGTATTTCAAGTTGAAAGCATTTCCCAGTGCATTGGAGGGGGCGGAGTATCTGAACCTTCCATACTTCTTAAAATGGCAAGAAACATAGGCTCCAATCTGGAAACGAATGGGGGTTCTAGAACCATCCCATGTCAGTGCTGGATGAGTGTTAGGTATCAGTCATTTTAATTTCTCTGTAGTGGCATGGATTCTGCGTACTAAGGAAACAAAACAAAGCTGGTACAAGATCAGATTGTCTGACATGTTGTCCTCATTGATAGGTCAGAAGGTTCTGAGAATCCAATTCTGTAGCAGAAACACAGAATGGGCTCTGTTGTTCATACTGAAACAGAGTTGATGATTCCCCATTTTCTTATCTAAAAGCTTTTTGTAATGGAATATCCCTTTAATATTAATAAGATTGTCTTTTGAGTTTATAATTTATGTTGCTCTTTAGCAAAAAAATAATTTTTTATTAGACTTGATCTTGGTTCAGAAAACAAGTCTGACACAGACAGTCATGAATAGAAGGGGGTAGAGGTCACAGTCTAACAGAAGGATGGATTGATAGTACTCTTGATCTTTTTGTTGCTTTTGCTTTATTAATTAGAAATTCCTAACAGAGGTGATATGGGTTCCTTAGGGAAAATCGCTCTGGGAAAATAACTTTTCTAAATGTACAGAATCTGAGGGGTGTGTGTGTGTGTGTGTGTGTGAGAGAGAGAGAGAGAGATAAAGAGAGAGAGGGAGGGAGAGAGAGATTGGCAGTATTGTATTGTTGCCTGGGGCTAGGCAGCAGCAAGAAAAGTATGGACCCACTTCTATTCATCTGTGAGTTCCTTATTTCCAAAGGAAGTAACTGTTACATACAGTCATGTGGTCAAGAGTAGGTGAGTAAATTTCCCCAAGTCTGGTAATACAAATAGAAATCAGGAGTTGGAATACTGACATCTCTGAATGTCACACCAGGGCTCAGATACTCGGGAAGTCACTTCTGTCTTGCTTGCATTCCAGGATAGATTACCCAGCAGAAACTATTCTACTTAAATTTTATAAAGAATTTTTACCTCTCTCCTCCCTACAATAAGAGAAGAGACTTTAATTCAGTAAGTTAAATGCTGTGATTAGAGAGTGTGTTGTTTCACTGTGGGAGGGACAGGGACAGAAAACCTGGCCTCTGAGAGTGCTCCCCAGCTTGGCGGGAGCAGCGGTTCTCAATGTGGGATCTGTGGACCCCTGGGGTTCCCCGAGCCCTATAAGAGACATTCATGAGATCAAAACTGTTTTTAGAGCACAGATGTTATTGCTTTTTTCACTGGGTTGATTTAGGCACTGGAGATGCAGTAAAGAGCGGTGGATACCACTGCTGAGGCCACAAGTCAAGTCAGCTCTGCATTGTGTTCTGTACTTTCACCAACTTGTTTGTAAAATATGCTGGGTTCATTGAGGATCTCATGAAGCAGTTACAAGTATTAATTACATTAATTTTGATCCTCAGTTACAAGTCTTATTAATATATTTTTTAAGGATTTTATTTATTTATTTGAGAGAGAGTGAGTGAGTCTGGATCCCAGAACCCTGGGATCATGACCTGAGCAGAAGGCACATGCTTAACTCACTGAGCCACTCAGGTGCCCAGGTCTTATTAATATTTTGACAAAATGGGAAGTACACATAAAGCCCTTCTTCTATGTTCCTAAGCACCACAGGGGGTTTGAGAAAAACACCTTGCGGTTATTTGAGTCGTGAGCTTAATTAGCTGCTCTTTTCAGGGAATTCCACTTTGCCTTGAAAGAACGACTGACAGGCAAATGGTTATTCTGACTTAGTTATATGGCAGAGATTTTCTTGAAAATGAATGAGGCAAGCTTTCATTTCAAGGAAAATAACTGACAGGCTTTGTTGCCAAGATAAAATTAAAGCTTTCCAGTGAAAATCAGGTGTTTAAAAAAATTTGTGTCTTCCACTGTGGCTTGACAGCTTCCCCAAACTCCAGGTTTTCTGATGAGTTTTGTAGTAATATTGACAAATTTGGAGATATTATATAATGAAATGTGCCAATGTTTGGAAAATCTGAATAACTCTGTGAGTTTCTAAATGACCAGTGCATGATGTTGTAAAACCATGTGTGGGTTCATAGTAAAACAGAGTCCAATGGAGTTCACAGTAACAGAATATGAAAAGTTCATCCATAATGGATTCCAATTCCATTTGCTAACATTTTAAAAAAGAAACTACCACTTGCTGAACCTTGGTATGGTATTAGAAAGGAATAGTCATAGTTACCGTAAAAGGTTATGAAAAGATTCCTACCTTTTCCAATTTCGTATCTGTATAGAGCTCGATTTTCCTTATGTATTTCCACCAAAACAACATATCAAGACAGATTGAATACAGAAGAAGACACGAGGACCTGGATAGTCATAAAGAGATTTGCAAAAACGTTCATCTCGCACTCATTTAAAAAAAATCATATTTACTTTTTGTGAAAGTGTTATTTATGTAAACATGCAATGGGGTTATTATTATTTTAAATAGGTTATCAATAGTTGAATAATTTCTCAGTTTTCAATGATAAAACATCAAATATTGATAGATATGACCTACATAAACAAAAGCTCTTTGGGGGTCTCAATAATTTTTAATGTAAAGGGGTCCCAGAGAGTAAAAAAAAATTGACAATTGCTGGTCTATGTTTACTATGGTAACTATGCAGTCAAATGCTCTACCACTGAGCTATACCCCCACTATGGTAACTATGGTTTACAGTAAGGGACTCTTGGTGCTCTCGGGGATAGTAGAAACACAAGGGGAAGTTATCCAACATAAGGGAAGACTTTGGGGACTGGGAAGATCAGGAAGAGATTCACTGAAACATGAGTTAATTATACATAAACAACTAAGTTGTGGGGGTGAATCAGGTCCCTGAATGAAAAGAAAGGCAACATAAAAAGTAGCAGGTAACTTTAAAAAGGCTCCCTTCCCTTCCCTCCCTTTAGACCAGAAGCCTTTCCTTGCTCTTCATTTTAAAAAAAGAATGGTGATTAAAAGGCCAGATCCCAAATGAAAAGATACTTGGTTGGAACCCCAGCAAGCCTACTTCATTAGTTGTGCAACGCAGTCAGATCTTCATGGTCACCTCAGTTTCCCCATCTGCAAAATGGAGTCGTTTGGTATAAAGTGTGGCATCGCATTCGCATTCTCGTGTACCTAACCCAGTGCCTGGCCTGTGGTAAGCGTTCAATTAGACACACATTAGACACACACACACACACACACACACACACACACACATACACAGAGACACGCACAGCACAGGAATATGAAACACCTAAGAAAACAAAAGTTAACGTGGTAAACGGAGTTGGCATAACAATTTGGCAAATGGTGGTCCTATCTCATCCAGAATATAGATATTTAAACTGTGAAGCTTCTGGGTGTTAATGATTTGAGTTCTGGGAGGGGTCCTGTGGGCCTCTGCCCTCTGGCTGTCACTGGCATACCCCCTTCCCCAAGCCAACCCCAGAGACTATTGTATTTAGTAACTGAGTGGGTGACAACAAAAGCAGGTTTATTTAAAAAAAAAAAACAACTGAGCGTACCAAAAGGAAAGTTCATGAAGTTTCCTGGACACAGCTCTTTCTTTTCTCAGTCTGGTTTCTGCCGGCTGTACGCTCGGTCTCTTTTCTTTGCAGTCAGGGATTTTAATGGCCTTTTAAAAAGTACTAGGTTTCCTTTCTCTACTCATTAGTGCACATTGCCCAGGCCTCTCTGCTGAAGTGCACCAAACAGACACAGGACACAAGATCACAGAAGACTTTTTCTCCAGAAACATGAGCTGTTTCCTGCTTTCTGTGCATTTTTAGTCACTTTGCTCCAGAGAAGCAAACTCAGTCACAAGCCCTCCTTGCTCCAGGAGAGGCTGGAGGCAAAGCCCGCTGCATCCAGAGCCAGCCAGGTGCGGTGCCGACCCTCACAGCCTGCGCCATCTGGGACAGGTCACCTTCTTTGAGCTTGGCGCTTCTCATCCGCAAGAACAGGAGAGCAGCTCCTTTTATCCTTATTCCCCACCCTGCCAGCTCTGAGCATGTGGCTCTTCTTCCTCTTCTTCTTAATATTTACTTATTTTTTAGGGTGCCTGGGTGGCTCAGTTGGTTAAGCAACTGCTTTCAGCTCAGGTCATGATCCTGGAGTCTGGAGATCAAGTCCTGCATTGGGCTCCCTCCTCAGCGGGCAGTCTGCTTCTCTCTCTGGCCCTCTCCCCTCTCATGCTCTCTTTCACTCTCTCTCTCTCTCAAATAAATAAATAAAATCTTAAAAAAAAGAAAGACGTATTTTTTAGAATGAGAAAGAGAGAGAGAGAGAGTGCGTTGGGGGAGGGACTAACGGAGAGGGAGAGACGATCTCACGCTGACTACATGCTGAGCGTGGAACTCATCACAGGGCTCAGTTCCATGGTTCTGAGGTCACCTGAGCTGAAACCAAGACTGGGAGGCTTCACCGACTTCACCACCCAGGTACCCCTCAGAGCACTTGCTTCTAAGGGGACACCCCCTCTGGAGGTATGGACCTGTTTTAGCCTCTTTGGCTGCAAGACCAGAAACCCAACTTGAACTAGCGTAGACACAAGACTTGGATGCTTTCTGCAGGCTTAACGTCCTTCTTTTTTTGTTTTTAAGCTTCTTTTGAATCTTGATTGCAAATTAATCTTTTCTTCCTGAATAAGCATTTTTATAAATCTTTTTTTCCCTGAATGAGCATTAATCTTTTTTTCTGAATAAGTACAAAACATGCGCAGTGTTCTTTTGGCATTCTGCAAGAATAAGTGTTCTGTGTGGCCAAGAACCAATTTATTCAAGTACCAAATTTACTACAAAGAGTTTTTTAGGCAGCATATGAAACAGGAGATGTTGAAGGCGAATGATAAGCTTTCTGCTCTAGAAGTGTTTGGCAAGTACATTTGTTCAGATCAGCTTCATCTCTGAGTGCAGAAAATCCCAAATAAATTCACTGGCAATGCATACCACCGCAACGGGAGAGGCCAAAGTACAGAGGATTCCAGAAGCCGAGAAAAGCCTGGTTGAGTTGGACAGGGAGACAGAAACCTCAGTCTGTGTCAGGTTTGCAGTGACAGCGATCAAGCTCCTTTTGTCTTGTAGCTTTAGCACGAGTTGCCTCCACTCGCAAGGTCACATCATGGTCTAGACCTAGCTTTAGCCTCCATGCTTATGTTCTAGGCTTGCGGAAGGAGGAGAGGGAGGCCCTATAAATCACCTCAGATGGCATCCCTTTGGCGAGGACTCAGTCACATGGCTTCATCTAGTAGCAAGAGAGTCTGGAAAATGCAGTTTTTATTTCAGGCAATCACGTGTCGGCTAAAAAAGGGAGAAGGATCTATTACTATAGTGAAAGGAGAAGCAGGTAATTGTGGTGCAGGATTTTCCACCTGTAGTGCCTACGGTTCTTGGTCAAGCCCCTTGGAAGAATGAAGAGGTAGGTGGACCAGATGAAGAATGGTGGGCAGCAAAGCAAAGTTTATTGAGCGATAGTACAAAACTCCCAGAATGGGAGGGAGGTCTGAGAGGGTTGACCCCCAGAGTTTCCAAGTTTAGGAGTTTTTATGAGCCCTTTCGTAGAACTATCTTACGCAGTCAGGGTGTACTGTTGTGCCCATTAGGGCTCTGGTCATGTGTCTGTCTACCTATTAGGTTAATGTCTATGAACTGATGGTCTTTTTTGCTGACATCGGGGGGTTTATGTCTTTACTGCCCTTTGCCCGGGATAGGGACAAATGCTCTGTGGTTAATTGTCTTATTTTAGGACGTTTTGCAGAAGTCATTTCTGCAAAGGCTGCAAAGCAGAATGCTAGTGCACTCTGTCTCAGCTACAAAACCAGATGTCAGTGCTGTTCGATCTTAGGTGTCCTGCTCCATATCTTCTTGTTGGGGACGCCGGCCTGACTATCAAACTGTCCAACTCACTCCTAACCTCGGGAGGCAAGTAGCAGCCTCTGCCACCAATAGTTTCATGTTGATCTCACTGTGGAGGTGGTAGGTGCTTCGGGCTAAAGCGGAGGTTGGCAAATATTTCTGCAAAGGGCCAGATAGCAAATATTTTTGGCTTTGGCGCCATATTTTCTGTGTGGCAGCTACTGAATTCCGCTGCTTTAGAGAGAGCATTCTCGAATGCAGCTGGATTTGACACTTGGGTCTTAGTTTGTCTTCTCCCGGCCAAAACAATAAAACACTAATACCAGTACTAAAAATCAACATTTATTCTCCATTTACTGTGTTATGTGCTAGACACCATGCTGAACGCCTCACAAACATTTTCCTAACTATTCCTTCTAGAAACTCTATGAAGTACATATCATTGTCATCATTATCATTGCCAGTTTTGTCTATGAGGAAACTGAGGCTCAGAGAAGCTAGGTGACTTGTTCAAGGCCACCTGACTTGTCAGTTGCAGATGGATTTTGAATGAAGAGCTTGACTATACAGTTCACTCTTACTCTGCTCCCCAAGAAAGTCTGGGCAAGGGGGTAAACAGAGCCTCGTGCCTGGAGATTTGCTCCAAAGCAGTGGCTTTAGAGGGCACAAAAGACTTAAATGATGTTTAAAAGCTCAGCATCTAGTTAGCAAAAATTGTTAGTTAAAATGGGTAGAAGTTACATAGAAATTGTTTGGGAAGAAAACTCACTGCGAGCCATTGTTGATTTAAGGGCTGCTGTAAGTGCTCTTCTTGGCATCCTAACTTGTTTGGATCAGGATAACTCTCTATATCCAGATATGGTGGGGGTCTTGGTGGGAGGACATGATGCCAGGAAGGTGTGTGTTGGTCGGGACTGTTGTGTATCACCACATGACCACGATGAGTGTGTGGCCCCATATGGTTGTGCAGTGCACAATCTGTACCATGGTGTGATGTGGTCCTTGTATTGGGTGAGGCCAGAAGGAGACAGGATTTCAGAAGCTGAGAAAAGCCTGGTTGAGTTGGACAGGGAGACAGGAGCCTCAGCCTATGTCAGTGGAAACCAGAGCCCAGATGAGCTGTGTTTTCAAATAAAGGGAGTGATATTTGGGTGGGGGTAGAGACAAAGGAGAAAGCGCCCCCAGCTCTTGCTGCTGGGGAAACTCTTGAGCCTATTTCATTCATTTAACCCATTGGATGCTGAAAGCCTTTCTTCTCTGTTGGTAACTGGCACGTCTATTTTGCAGCATCTAGAAGCTTTAAATGACATACAAACAGATTTCCCCAGAAAGATGCTGTCTCCAGGGAGAGCTGTTCAGCTAAGTAAAGCATGGACTTCCTTTGCTGGAACACTCTGGCTTTGCCCCCCCAAGACCCAGAGTTCCTTTCCAGCTCCTTTATAATTCCTGGAAAGCCACCTGATTTCTCAAATCGAGGATAATTTATTAGGAAATCTTGCCATTTGCAACAACATGAATGGGTCTTGAGAACATTACGCTCACTGAAATAAGTCAGACACAGAAAGACAAATACTATATGACCTCATTTATATGTGGAATCTAAAAAAAAACCAAAACCCCAATCTCATAGATTCACAAAATAGATGGGTGGTTGCCAGAGGCAGGGGGTGGGGGAATTGAGTGAAGGTGGTCAAAAGGTACAAACTTCCAATTATTAGATAAATACGTTCCGGAGATGTAATGTACAATATGGAGACTATAGTTAACACTGTTGTATCGTATATTTGAAAGTTGCTAAGAGAGTAGATTCTAAAAGATCTCACTTAAAGGAAAAAAATGTGTAACTAAGTGAGCCAATAGATATTAGTTAAACTTATAGTAGTAATCAAATAACTGTGGCAATATATACACATAGCAAATCATTATGTTGTACATCTTAAACTAATACAATGTTATATGTCAATTACATATCAATGACACTGGGAAATTTTTAAACAGATAAGTTATTATTGATATAATATTAATAATCAGGACAATACATACATTTTTCAGAGCAGTTGTATGTGCATTCTCTCATTTGATGTTCATAGAAACTCTGAAGGGAAAGGATGACCGAAATAAAACTGACACATACTGACCTTGGAAGCTACAGGAGTGACTGGCTGGATACTTCAATGTGAGCTATCTTGTTCAGTCCTTCTGCTCTTGTGGGAGGTAGGTATTATATAGAAGGAGAAGCAGACACAGAGAGTAATTTGCCCAGGCCATACAACTCTCAGCTGGCTTATGCTATTGTCTGAACTCGAACTCAAGTCTTCAGAACTCAGTTTCATTTGTCCTGTCACTCTTACTCAGCTGTGAATCCCTATAGAGGGTATGATGAGACAGTCAAAACTGGTAGGTGTCAGAAACTTCTGAAATCAACAGATTTCATCCAAACACGTGGGGCTGCCCAGTGAAACTCTCTTTATTAATGTAGACCTGTGTTCATGAGAAAGCAATGAAATTAGCCTAGAAACATTTGTTGATTTATTCATTCATACATTTGACATTTATTGGGAGACAGGCTTTGTTGAGATGCTGGGTATAAGAATAAGAAGACTAACATCTAGTCACTACTCAGCAGCAAGACCATATGAGCACTTAAAGATTGGCATTCATTCTGCTGGGTTAGGTGTTCATGCCAGATCGGTTGCTGATTTTTTTTTTTCTTAAGATTTATTTACTTTAGGGGCACCTGGGTGGCTCAGTGGATTAAGCCGCTGCCTTCGGCTCAGGTCATGATCTCAGGGTCCTGGGATCGAGCCCCGCATCAGGCTCTCTGCTCCGCGGGGAGCCTGCTTCCTCCTCTCTCTCTGCCTGCCTCTCTGCCTACTTGTGATCTCTCTCTCTGTCAAATAAATAAATAAAATCTTTAAAAAAAAAGATTTATTTACTTTAGAGAGGGAGTGAGCATGAGTGGGAGGGGCAGAGGGAGAGGGAGAGAGAATCTCAAGCAGACACCATGCTGAGTGTGGAGCCCAATGTGGGCAGGGCTCAATCTTACAACCCTGAGATCACGACCTGAGCCAAAACCAAGAGACTAAGAGTTCGATCCTCAACTGATTGCACCACCCAGGTGCCCCCCATTGTTAAATATTTTGAATACCACCACTGGATACAGCAATAAATAGATTCCTGTCCTTGTGGACCATATATCTTCATTCGAGGAAAAATGAAGCAATTGAAAAAAGCAGTTGGTACACAAGTCAGGCAGTGATAAGAGACATCATACAAATAAAACAGGATAATATTATGAGGGTAACACATTTTCAGCTTCTTATCTTGTATTTAGTTTGCTGTATGAAGATATTTGATTTTGGATCAAATGAATGTCAATAGAAGTTAAAAGCAAACTTGAATAAACAACAACAATTTACGATGCTGCATTGGAAGCTAATTTAGGCATGGTGACTGGGGAAGGCATTTCTTAAAAGGTGATATTTAAGCTGGGATCTAATGTCAGGAGGGAGCCAGCTTCCAAGAGAAGGGCTTCTCTTGAAGACAGAACAGTTCCTGTGAACATCCTACACAGGAATAAGGTTGGTATGTTTGGGGAATGGAAAGAAGCCCAGTGTATGAGAGGACAGTAGGTGAGAGACAGACAGGTGTACACAGGCGGGTGGAACGGAAGACATGGCAAATTCATGCAGGGCTCTCAAAAGTTTTGAATTTATTGTAAGTCTCAAGGAAGACATTGAAGGCTTTTAAACAGGAGAGGGACATGGTCCAATTCCTGTCCTTAAAAGGTCTTATTGGTTGCAACATGGAGACTAGATTCTAAGGGGGCAAGGCGAGATGCAGGGAGACCAGATGGGAAGATTTTATAGTCATTTGGAGACTGATGACCTTGACCATGCATATAGCCATGGCAAGGAGGGAAGTGGATTGCTTTGAGATGTATTTTGGTTGTGGAGTTGACTGATAGCTTGGACAAGTTAGAGAGGAGGAGGAGTCAACTTTGTTTCCTAAGTTTCTGGTCTGAGCAATGGAGATAGAAAGGACTGGGGAAAAGCAGATCTTACATGAATTCTGCTTTGGGCATGTTAAGTCTGAGATAACTGTTGAACATTGGACATTAAGTTAATGCACTTTCATGTGCGAGGCCCACAAGGTAAAAAGTGAACCACGTACATAGCATAATGAAAACCATAGTCAAAGGATTAGAAAGGATTTCTTAGGCTATTGTTCTGGAAGTGTGATTAAGTGTGAACTTCCAAGGAAACTCCAAGGTGATTATTAATATTAATATTAAGATTTGTGTGGGAGAATAGTAGAAGGGAAGTCTGGTGAGAGCCAGCTCATAGAAGACCCTATAGGGAGATGCTGGGAACTATTCGAGGGATCTGAATAGAGAAAAATGTGACCACACTGAGTTCTTCAAAGATAATTCTGGAACATTATCCAGGAGTGATTGGAGGGAAGGGAGGCTGGAACAGGGTGAACAATGAAGATTTACTGCCAGCAGTCCAGGTGGGAGATGATGAAGGCTGGAACTCAGTCAGTGGCCCTGTCCAAGAAGATGAGAGAGCAGATTCAAAAGATTTTCAAAAGATAGATTCCACTGTATTTGGGGATAATTTTTGGCTGTGAGAGTGGGAGAGAAGTCCTCAACGGGTTAGTTTTTTCAGCCTGGGTGCCTGGGTAGATGCTGGGGACAGTAAATGCGGTTAAATGAGATCCAGAGCACAGGTCCTTGAGGGCGGGTGAATCTGACCCTATCTTGTTTTTCCCGTGCTAACCCCAGAGCCCCTTTTCAGTTGGAGAAGCTGATTTGCCTTAGCACTTCCTCTAAGCACTTCCTCATTCAAGAAAGTCTTATTGAACAAATTGATAGAGAGCTCAGAACAGAACAACATTGTTCTGTTTGACAGAGAGCTCACCACAGAACAACACTGAAGAGGTAGACATTCAGGAGACTTGGTAGGTGGCAAGAGAACCAGAAATCAGGGGAACCAGAACCAGCAGAGTAGAAAGTGAGGGAATGGCCAAAGGCAGGGTGAGATGTTAAGGAGAAGACAAATGAAATAAGGACCTACAAGTGTTCTCTGGGTTAGGGTGTCAGCAGTATGGCTGGTCAGTGCTGTGACAGTGGCGTGGTGAAGGTGCAAGTCAGGTGGGGGCGGGTAGAGGGACAAACGGGACAGGAAGTGGAAAATACTCAGTTAAAAAACTTGTGGATAGTGTGGTAAGACAATCGAGAGATTTGCCACCCAGTTTCTCTGCTTTCTCTGTGAATTAGGAGGAGGCAGATAATGTCCTGAACTTGAGGAAGCAGCATGGAAGATTAAGATCAGTGGTGATGTCTTAGGACAGGGAGTTTAAGAAAAAAAAAACAACAACAAAAAACTCTGAGAAACGGAAGACTTCGGTACTCATTTCGATCTCCTCCTGAGTTCTAGAATTGTCCTTCAAGGAAAAACCTCCCTGCCCATGAGACTTGAATTTGAGCTCAGATTCACTGATGTGTGGAGATGTGAACTCTTCTCTCCCTCTGGTCGCAGAATGATTCTCTGTCAGAATGCAAAATTAATCCTGTGAGAGAGCCCAGGCGTTGCCGTTCAGCTTGGCGCCATCAGACGTCCATTTCTATTAGCATTCCAGGTCAGGCCAGTTGGTTGTTTTCAATTTGTACAGTTGATTTGCTTTAGCACTTCTGTTAAACACAAAAGAGCTTGGATTTGGGACCCCTGGCCACTGCTGACACCAGTGGGGACTGGGGAGGGGCTGTGAGGCGTTCTAAGTGCTGTCCTTCAGAAAGAGATGTTAAACTTGTGTTTCTCCTGATAGATGTTGGTAGCTGTCCAGAGAAAAGTTAAAGTTCCCACTGCTTTTTCCAGAAAGAGTAATGGGGAGCCCTTGTGTTCCAGCCAACAATCCCTCTTCTCAATAAAACAAATAGGTTCTAATGTTGGCAGCTTTCTGAGCTGTTGCTGAGAACATAAAGGCTGCTCTGTCTTTTTCTGTGGTAAATATACAGCAAGTATTTAACTCATTACTAGATAAATCACATTGTGATGGATCAGAGTGTCTGGTACTGTTTTTTGTTGTTTTTTTTTTTGAACATTGATTAATACATTCCTCCTTTCTTCTTCTTTTTTTCCTTGATGTTCCTTTCCCCCCAGCTTTACTGTGGTATAATCAACAATCAGAATTATAATATATTTAAAGCGTGCAAAGTGGTGGTTTGGTAAATTTCTCCTTTCTTGACTAACTCAGTCCCGTAAAGAGACACAAACATATTTAGTAATTTAAATGCGGTAACTAATTAGAGAAATGAGACAATTAGAGAAAAGATGTGGCGAGATTCTTAGTGTTCACCCAGTGGTCTGGTGTTTCTCTACATTTCCCTGCTCTCGTGGGCCTGGGCGGGTCATAGCCTCGCTCTGGCTGATGAGAAGATGGGCAGAAGTGAGCTAAGCCATTTCTCGGTCTGACACTTAAAATCATCCTGCAGGATTCTCTAGCTTTCTTTCTCCCTTTTATGATGACCGTGGAGGTCATGGGTTCCAGGTGGCATGTGTTTAAAATGGAACACAGCCACCCATTCATATCAGACATTATGTGATCAAGAAATAAACTTTTATTGTGTGAAGTTATTGAAATTCCTGGGTTTTATTGCTACTGTAGCAAAACTTATCTTAACCTATCAAATGATATCACCTTATGAAGAAAAACAAGGTCTTTTACAAGTCCCCAGAGACAACTGACGTGAAAAGAGACAGGGGGTATACCTATCTTAGAGCCGTCTGCAGAGATCTACCTTGCCTGAAGATCATAGTTTATATACCTGTAGAAATTTCCAGAGGTTTTTATATTCAGTTATTGTGGATCATAGCATCCAATAATAGACTTCCAACAAGAAACCAAGATTGCTTTCCTTTCAGGCTACAGCTTGATAGCACTCAAACAAATGACAATTTATGTATAATTTACTTATGTGATGGAATTTCCCAAAGTCATTCTAGCTATGAGTAAACTGTAGTTGTAATCATAGTAACCTCTCATGTTTTTCTATCTCTTTTTCTTGCCTGCTGGTGTAGACCCTGGGAAGATCTCTTCAAGTGTTACTGGTGAGGTGTGTGTGGGGGGGGAGATGTTCCCTAGAGAAAGCCTCCCATGTAGTAATAAACAAGTCTGGTCATCTATAGCTGTCATAGGGTATGACCCATTTTTTTTCTCCTTGCCAGCCTCCTCCACTGGGTCCTACATTTCTTCCAGGTGTTATTTCCTCCTTGGCCTGGACTTTGCTACAGCTTAGTACATGTGAGGGACAATCCGTAGTTGGGCATTAAGGAAGGAGATAAAATAAAACCACTGTATTAGAAGTACACTTATGCCTCTACCTCTTAATTTCTCAACTTTGGGTAGAATCTATTGACTGCAACTAGGAAAGATGAAGGGTTTTGCATCCTTACAACTATTATTTTGCACGTCTTCCTCATGACAATTGTACTGAATTTACTGGGGACAAGGGGAGAGGTGAACCCTGTTCAACTATCCCATCAGCAGCCCTCCCCACAGTTACTTTGATGACTGCCCCCTGGTCCACTCCTGTTCTCTACTGGATGACTCAGAGCTTGGCAGCTATTAAAGTTTGGGTCAGTTAAGGGTCTTGTCAGGAAAACAGAACTCATGCCTGGTAGTCCTGTGGAGGGGATTTAATTAGGAGAATTAATTACAAAGATCTAGGGAGAGTTGACAGATAAAACAGGATGATGAAACAACTCAGATTTTAGAACAAGAGGAGCATAAAGGCAAAAACTTCTCAGAGTTTAGCAGCCCAAGCTCTCCCTGGCTGGTGGTTCGAGAACACCAGAGTAAGGTCGCCTAGATGGAGCAGGGCTTTCTGGTAGGAACTGGAACCATGAAGTAGATGTAGCTACTGATGGAGAGTAGAGTAAGAGGGGGAGAAATACCCTGCTTCTTCTTTCCACCATCAACTATGTGGGAGTTCTAACCCTCAGTATCTCATAAGAAGAATATGACCTTATTTGGAAATAGTCATGGAAGATGTAAGTAGTTAGGACAAGATGAAGTAATACTGGAGTAGGGTGGGCCATTAGTCTTAGAGGGACTGGTGTCCTTAGAAAAGAGGAAAGACACAGAGACTCACAATGAGAACACCACAGAACAGCAGAGACAGAGATGGGAGTTAGGCATCTATGAGGCAAGAAAGACAGGAAGATAGGAGAGAGGCATGAACTTATTCTCCTTCACAAACCTCGGAGGCAACCAACCCTGCTGACACCTTGACTGGAACTTCTAGCTTCCAGAACTGTGAGAAAATACATTTGTCTTCTTCTAAACCACCCAGGTTGCGGTGTTTTATTACAGCAGCCTTAGGAAACGAATATGGATGAGCAAGTGATTCTTCTGGAAGGAGTGCTCTCGGCATTTAGGTGTACTCTGGGCTCCTACTTTCTCAGCAATGCCTTTATATCAGTGGGATCCCATATACTTCCTGGTTTTCAAAAATATGTCAAGATCGCTCGTCCACTGCACTCAGGACTATGATGGATTTAGTCTACTTTTTAAAGAAGTGTCATTTAAATGGAATTCCATGAAGAAGAGCAAGAGGACGTAGGTACTCAGTCTGTCATCCTATAGCAGAGCCCTAATGCCTGACGTGTCTGGGATCAATGATGGGGCACCCTTAACTCCTCCTTCCCAGTGATGGGGTCTTCCAGCCACACCTATCATGAATAGAAGGCACATCAACTACAAAACAAGGACTTGGGTAAGAGAAATCGGTACAACCACTTTATGGAAGATGGAAACTTTGAATTTTTACTTCCCGATTGGTAGAATCATCAAAATAATTGGAATGCTGGGATTTATCTATAAAGACATATATCTTCTCGGGGCGCCTGGGTGGCTCAGTGTGTTAAGCCGCTGCCTTCGGCTCAGGTCATGATCTCAGGTCCTGGGATTGAGTCCCGCATCGGGCTCTCTGCTCGGCAGGGAGCCTGCTTCCCTCTCTCTCTCTCTGCCTGCCTCTCTATCTACCTGTGATCTCTCTCTGTCAAATAAATAAATAAAATCTTTTTTAAAAAAATGATATAAGGCACTTCTCTATTTCCCTTCCTAACTTCTACTTAAAAAAAAAAAAAGACATATATCTTCTCTGTAAGAGACCTGGGATGGCCTTTCCTTAACTTTTATATTATCGACTTGCCATAGTTTATTGTCAATGATTTTGAGAACCTTATTATTTAATGTTTAGAAATAACCAGTGTTGTGTCCGATCTTCTGCTCCTCCTACTAGCTAAGCAAATTCTGTGTTTCTAGTACTTCTAAAGACTTTTGAAAAGCAAACAATGATGAAAACAACAACAAACACAAAACACGCATGGCACAAAAAGCCTGAGACATGTCCACGGGCACTGAGCAAAGTGACTAGTTATGTGCCTACAACCCCCCAGGATGAAAGGGACCATAGAAGCAGTCAACTTATAAAACTCCAGAGTGTTCTCTCTCTCTCTCTCTTTTTAAAGATTTATTTATTTGAGAGGGAGGGGGAGGGGGAGAGAGAGAGAGAGAGAAGGAGAGGGAGAGGACACAAGTGGGGAGGAGGGGCAGAGGGAGAGGGAGAAGCAGAACCCCTGCTGAACAAAGAGCCAGACATAGGACTCCATCCCAGGACCCCAGGATCATGACCTGAACCAAAGGCAGAGTCTTTTTTTTTTTTTTTTAAAGATTTTATTTGTTTATTTGACAGGCAGAGATCACAAGTAGGCAGAGAGGAAGGCAGAGAGAGAGGAGGAAGAAGGCTCCCTGCTGAGCGGAGAACCCTATGCAGGGCTCCATCCCAGGACCCTGGGATCATGACCTGAGCCGAAGGCAGAGGCTTTAACCCACTGAGCCACCCAGGAGCTCCCAAAGGCAGAGTCTTAACTGACTGAGCCACCCAGGTGCCCCCTCCAGGAAGTTCTTACCATGGGTGCTGAATCAGCATTTGGTAATTACTTAGGATATCCTTGTCTGATGGGGAAAAAATAAAAGCAGCCTTCTGATATATGATATTCCCTCAAAATGACTAATAACAAGGATTCAGAGACTAGAAAACCATTATTTTGAATGGCGTTCTTGCATGGGCCGCAGTCTTAAAGTGCGTGGTTTTTCAGATCTAAAAGAAAAGGAAAAAGGAGTTATCCAGATCCGTCTTTTATCTGTTTTAGATTATTTTTCTCCACCTCCATGCAATAAAATACATTCCAGGGGAAACACTCCTTGCAAAACTACGTCTTGCTTTTTGCATTTGGGAGAAGGAGAAAGCAACGCTTGTTTTAAGGATTCTCTCAGCATGACTTTCTCAAATCTCCCAGAGAGATCTGCCCACATTTGCTATTTTCCTGGTTTCACGCAGGATGGCTTTGATAAAAATCCTACTTGTTTCTAAGGTTTAAGCTGGCTACATTTGCTTGATTCAATTTGAAAGTTGTGATCTTTACAATACTTGTGTGTTCTACAGGAATGTGAATTACTGCCTGGTTTCCACAGTGTCTGTATCTCCAGGCCTGCAATGCTTTGCAAATGAGAATCTTCAGAAAACCCAGGCTCAGGAGGCCCCCAAATGGAACACTGGCTCTGTGCCTGCCACGGCCACTTGCTAGGTCCGTGAAGGGCAGAGGCTCAGCTTCCCACGGCACACTCACCACGTGTTCTCACCAGTGGCTCTGGTTCCTTGTCTTGGTTGGTGCTGAGTGTGGGCTCTTAGCATCCTGGAGAAGCCATGTCCCCTCTGGCAGGGCTCCAGGCTTCTCCCACTGCCCCATGGGAATGCTGGTGACAGTCACTGGGGTTCTAGTTCACAGAGTTCTGGATCTTTGATTTCAGTCTCTTCCTGACACTCAGTTTTCCTGAGCTAAGAGTTCCAGACTTTTTTCCCTATAACATTTTTCCATAACCTTTCCTGACAAGGTGTTCAAGGCTTTCGCTCTAAAGTGTCCTCAGTCACTCACTCAAAAATTTATAGAGAGCTTACTTTTTGTGTCACCCTTTGCTAAAACACAGTGAGAATTACCAAGAAATACAGGACAGGCAGAACGGATTTAATTTGGTGACTCCTGGGCACTTTTTTTGCATGTTAGTGGTGTAACCTTATACCTGTTGGATGCAGAACAAATCTTTTTCTAGTCTCTGGTTTCTCTTTTGAATGACAAAAGATACACACAGTTTTTAGAAACCATTTAAATGCTCAAGCATGTCTTTCCTTTCCTGTCTGATTTTCGTGCCTAGGGAAGTCTGCTCTGCTTCAAAGGATTTACATTCTGACCTTGGTTCTACATTTTAGGAGCATACAATTTTGGGGACTTGTAGTGGGAGACACACCAGTCTTAGGACAAGAGCTGCAAAGGAGTATTTGCAGAGAAGCAAGACTGTGGATGGAGAAGAAAAGGTGGTATAAAGTGGTGAAGGACTCAGATGACGATGGTCCTGGGGGGTACTTCTGGGTGAATCACTCCTGGGGTTTTTGTTAAGTCACCTAACCTCCTCTTCTGCAGAAGGGACAACTAGCACCCACTTTATATGCTTAGTCCGAACTCATAACCAACAACAAATGCATGTGAAGCATTTAGTGCACAGAAAGTGTTAACCATTGTTATTACTGTTATTAGTGCAAAAAAGACAGGGAAACACTTTGGACAAGATAGGCTGGAGTTCGAGAGATGGGACTTGAATTTGCAGGATATGGAAAGTTTGGTAGCTGAGGAGTAACATGGGATAGGTGATACTTAGTAAAAACTGATCTCTCTTTAAGGACCTGTGGTTCCCTCAATGCCATATTTATATCTTTTTATCTCAACATTATATCTCCGAAAAAGATAGTACATCTTTTTTTTTTTTTTTTTTTTTAAAGATTTATTTATTTGACAGATAGAGATTACAAGTAGGCAGAGAGGCAGGCAGAGAGAGAGAGAGGAGGAAGCAGGCTCCCCGCCAAGCAGAGAGCCCGATGCGGGGCTCGATCCCAGGACCCTGGGATCATGACCCGAACCGAAGGCAGAGGCTTTAACCCGCTGAGCCACCCAGGCGCCCCAAGATAGTACATCTTAAACCCAATCACACTTAAAAGTTATTGTGACTTTGTCAGATGGTGATTATTCTATCAATTCACGATTGATTTTAGGTAAAGATTTTTTGTCTCATAATCAAAACCAGTCAATCTTAAAACATAATAAACCAAAACTCTAGAACTGAATTTCTGGATCTTCATCTGTAGGGAGCTAGTTGTTGTTAATTCAGCTAAGATCGACTGAGGCTTATCTCTCTGGCTCTCAGCACACACCTTACAGTTTTTGGAAGTCACCTTCAGAGAGAGGTGGCCACCTTCCACGTTTGTTATAGACAGAATGTTTGTGTTCCCTCACCCCAATTCATATTTTGAAGCTCTAAGCCCCAGTGTGACTGCATTTGGAGATAGGGCCTTTATGGACATAATTAATGTTACATGAGGTTATTATATGGGTGGGGCCGTAAACCAGTAGGATCAGTGTCCTAATAAGAAAAGGCATCCGGGGCGCCTGGGTGGCTCAGTGGGTTAAAGGCCCTGCCTTTAGCTCAGGTCATGATATCAGGATCCTGGGATTGAGCCCCGCATCGGGCTCTCTGCTCCGCAGGGAGCCTGCTTCCTCCTCTCTCTCTGCCTAGTTGTGATTTCTCTCTGTCAAATAAATAAAATATTTAAAAAAAAAAGAAAAGAAAAGAAAAGACATCCGAGGGTTGCCTGTGTGGCTCAGTCAGTAAGCATCTGCCTTCAGCTCAGGTCATGATCCCAGGTTCCTTGCTCAGTGGGGAGCCTGCTTCTCCCTCTGCCTGTTGCTCCCCCTGTTTGTGCTCTTTCTCTCTCTCTGACAAATAAATAAAATCTTAACAAAAGAAAGAAGGAAAGGCAAGAAGAGACATCAGAGAGTTTGGCATCTCTCTCAGTGGTTGTAAGGAGGAGTGACCACGAGAGCACACAGTGAGATGGCGGTTGCCTACAAGTCAAGAGAAGAAAACTCCATAGGGCACTAAATTTGCCAGCAACTTGATCTGGGACTTCCAGCCTCCAGAACTGTGGAAACTGAGGAAAGACACGTCTGTTGTTTAAGCCCCCCAGTCTGTGGGACTTTGTGATGGTAGCTTAAGTAAACCAGTATAACACGCACCCTCAAACTCTCATTGTACATATGGCTAGTAGGGGTAATTTTAATCTAAGTTGAAGTTATTTTTTAGGGATGGAATTTCTGTTCCTCCATTCCTCCCCAATCAAGGTTACATTTGCTTCAAGGAAGAAATATCTGGAGCCCAGATTCTAGAGGAGAATAAAGAAACACCGTTTCTTATTCAGTAGGATGCTGGGTTGCTCCTGCACGGAGTATGGGAGGGTATGGATCAAGAAGCCACATGGTCAAGTCAGCTAAATACTTGGGAGAATTACAAAACACCAAAGGGAAAATCCACCCCAACATTAAATGTTAATTAAATTAGCATTTAATTTATGAAATCCTAGTTGCGCTTTCTTCCGTAGAGATTAGAGAGATGACATGGCTTGACTCATGACTCTACCTGCTGGTTTCCTTGTGTCAAGATACTTGAGAGACTGAAGATACGAATGGTTGATGGCTAGGCCATATGTAAAAACAGGATTCTGACCAGCAACCTGCCAAGGAAACCAAGACTTTTCTCTACAATAAACAATCCCGGAAGCCTGCCTGTTGGAAATCAGATTTGTGGACTGCAGTCTCTAGTAACAAGCCAGGAAGCTAAATTATAACTTCGGTTAACAATTGATCCTGAGCTGATTAATATTAATTAATTAATATTAAAAATAACAGAATCATCTAATTTATTAATTTAATGAATTTTAATATTTATTAATTTATTGCTTAATAATTAATTAATACTAATTAATATAAATATCTGCCTGTTTCTCTAATTTTTATCCTTGCTTCCAGCTAAGGACTAACCAGCGAGAGGCCCAATATGTATCCCTAACCAATGATGTGATGCCCAACTTCTAGGTAGGTGCCCAGTTTCCTGTGCCAACAGTGTGCACTGAGCACACACTTGAAAGTCTTTCCTTTTCCACTGAAAGCTTTCCTGCTCCTCTGCCTGCCTCTGAGTCTCTGTCAAAATACAAGTGACTTTGGCTTGAATAAACAGAGCTGCAAGTCCTCATTTGGTTGGTCTTCGTGTATTTTCCCACTGTCTTTCCATCTATTCCCTAGAAGACCTGAGAGGTTCTTTTCCTCCCTAATTGTGCTCTGAAACATTTTCTGTCCCACTTACGTTGGAAAGACAGTTCCCTCACCCCAAGCCTCCCCCCTCCCCGCCCCCCAACTTGGGTTCAAGGGATGCAGTATTTAAAAAAAAAGTTAGATTTTTGTGACAATACAAACTAATCCTTATGAGCACGAGGAAGGGGCACATCCAGCCGCAGAAAGAGAAACTGATCCCATCTTTGGGAAATGTAGACTTCCAATAGAGCACGCAGGGTTCATGCCCCCAAAGTCGTTGTTCTAGGCCAGTGATGGGCACACAGGGCCTCCGACCACCTGTTCCTGTCCACCCACCCCACCCCTGCGACCATCCCCCGTCCCTTTTACGAAGGTATTTATAGTGACTTAAGCCCATGTTTCTGCGTTGCTGGATCTGACCCCTGGCAGCCCGCATTTTCCCTGTCTTCACTGTTGTCCGTTCCGCTTCATGGGATGTGTGGCCTCCTGGGTGTCCCCGTGGGGATTGGGCAGGCAGTCTAGGTGCTTGTTTTGTTCAAGCTAGTGAAAGAGGCCTGAGGAGCACCTCAAAGAAGGCTTTCAAACTGCTGATCTTGGCAGTTCTGCTGTTTTGAAAGACAACAGAACAGCGGGAAGGAGGAAAGCTTCATTCCCTTAGAGCTTCTCCGCTTAGCTCTGGCAACAGGAGTAATGAAGTGCATTGTGGGGGAATTGTTTGAACCAGCTCTGTATCTGCATTGCCTGGAATAAGTTTTTTTTTTTTTTTTTAAGATTTTATTTATTTATTTGACAGACAGAGATCACAAGCAGGCAGAGGGGTAGGCAGAGAGAGAGAGGAGGAAGCAGGCTCCCTGCTGAGCAGAGAGCCCGATGCGGGGCTCGATTCCAGGACCCCAGGATCATGACCTGAGCCGAAGGCAGAGGCTTTAACCCACTGAGCCACCCAGGCACCCCTGGAATAAGGTTTAACAAAACAAAACAAATCAACCAAAATACCTCTCCACTAGATTCAGACGGATTCAACACTCATTTTAGTGTGTTTGTTTCTCATGAATACAGAGGAATCATTCATTAACTCCCTGCGTTCTGGATGGCTAATAAATTGAAATCCATTTAAATGAATTTGGAACCTATGGGAGTTCTGATTTGACCCCATGCATAATCTACTTCGTTGACGAAGAGTGCTCTTTAGAACTGTCTAGCTCTCAGTTATAAACAGCTGACAGACTGTTTAAGGAGAAGTTCTGGAAAGTGGTCAATAAGTGCAATTAATGGGAAAAAGAAAGTTAGTGACCTTTCAAAGTGTCACCCTAGCACCGCACCCCAAGTGTAGACAGGAGAGGGTGGTCAACATCCACTAAGTGACTGTCAGTCAGCCAAGTACACACAGAATACAGGAAAAATGTATAAAAGGGACCTTACTTTTGAATTTCAATCATGGATTCTCTGCCCTAATCCAGGGTTTCCTGGTCCTAGTTCAGATGCCCTCTCTCCTTTCTCACTAAGCAGGCCTGGTAATGGACTCTCCAGGTATCTGTGTAGTCACCCCTGTTTAGACAGTAACCCTATCTGACTTTTACTTTCCTCCCTTTCATCCATCGCCCCTCCAACCTCCGAATCTCCTTGCTTAAACTTTAGTCAGCCTCCTCTAAATCCTCTTTTCAAGTTGGCCCTGTCCTTGGCGCCATTCTTGGCCTATTGAGTCATCCAATTTTTGCAAAGATTCCTGCTAGACCAGTTTATGGAGAATTGTCCCCAACCGTGATAGTCAACCAAGCTCCTCTTCCTTCTACTCACCCTTGATACTTGACTGAATTCCCCTGAGTAATTTTTCATCCATTCCTTCACCTTGCCTGTTGGCTATAAATTCCCACTTGCCCTTGTTATTCAGAGTTAAGTTCAATCTCCCCCTCCTCCATTGCAGTAGTCTTGAATAAAGTCTTCCTTGTGGTTTCTAACAAGTGACAGAAAAATTTCTCTTTAACACACCCCAGCGCCAGGGTCCCGCCTCCTCTGCGCATGGAGTTCTCTTTGTCCTTCAGCTCTCCATCCTCTTCTTCCAATTAATCTGCTTCCCGCTATTGGGTGCTGTGGGCCACACTGAATCCTGCAGGATGGAAGAGAGGAGAGGACAAGAGGCTTTCTCTGTGGTCCATTCTCAGGGCCTGGTGGGAAAGATAATCAGAACCTTTCCCCTGCTCAAGTTAGCAGGACTACGGCATTGCCCTTCCTTCCTTCTGCTAACAGAGATCCTGCCTCATTTAGTCACCCAGGTCTGAGACCCAGGAGAAAAAAAAAAAAAGGAAGAAAAATCTCTAACCACCTTCGATTTATGTTGCTGAAAGGATGTGTCCTGTAATGTTGAAAAATCCCATTCTGCACAGAAGGATTTCCCTCTCTGTGGAATTAGAAAAAACTAAAGGGATTTGAAATTGTTACAAAGCAAACAAACCCAACAACCTGCTGTGTTATCGATGCTGTGGAAGAAACATGGATGTGAGGTCAGATGGACATAAATTTAAAACCCAGCTCTCCCATTTACTTTGCTGGGATCAGAAGCAAGCAGGTTAATTTCTGGAGCCCCAGCTGCCTTATGTGTAGAAAGCGCTATCTCACACTATCAATGAGAGAAATCAATAAGAAACTGGGACAGTGCTTAGCAGTTATTATTTTTTAAGATTTTATTTATTTTTTTGAGAGAGTGAGTGAGCGTGTAGGGGGAGGGGCAGAGGGAGAAGGAGAAGCAGACTCCCTACTAAGTATAGAGTCCTATGTGGGGTTCCATCCCAGAACCCTGAGATCATGAACTGAGCTGAAGTCAGGCGCTAACCAACTGAGCCACTTAGAGACCCAGCTAATTATTTTTTAATAATAATTCCTAATCCTCATTCTGTTTAGGGGACTGTAGTCTCTAGAGGCTGAAAAACTACATAATTCAAAAAGTTCTTAATGTTTACTTTCAAGTTTTATTTTGGGATGTTTTTGATAGCTTAACATTATATTTTGACAAGTCACAATATTTTGTATGTTTGTTAATATTTTATAAGTCAATCATATTTCTTTCAGTGCCAAATATGAAGACATTTGAAAAGAGTTGTGTTTCATCTAAGCTGACACATATTTTTAGATAGTTCTATAGTTCTATAATGTGTCAGAAGTGAGAAAAACAAGTTTAGTAGAATGTAAAGCGGTGTTTGCAAACACTGGAGCTCTAAAAACGTCACAGAAAAATGTGAACATATGTATAAGTAAGAGAATAGCATAATGAACCCCCACGTGGTTATCACTTAGCTTTGATAATAATCACATTCTGTCGCTCTTGTTTTGTCTGTACACCACCCACCATTTCTTGCCATTCCCTTCAATGGAATGTTTTAAAGCAAATTCCAAGCACTGTAATTCAGTGTGTATTTCTAACAGATAAGGTCTTTCCTTATGTTATATATTCACATTACTATGATCACACTTAATAACGTTTTTAAATAATTCTTTAGTCCTAATACTGTTCTTACATAGTCTCAGTATCTACTCCATGTTTAAATATTCAGATTGTCCCCAAAACATCTTTTTATGGTTGACTTGCTTGGACTAGGATCCAAGTAAGATGTGTACTTTGGTTGGCATTTTTTAAAATTCTCTTGTCATCTCTACTATTCCTCCTTTCCCTCCTACCACTGGTATCATTTATTTGTTGAAGAAACTGAGTCATTTGTCTTCTAGCATTTCCCACGATGTGGGTTTGGCTAATTGCATCATTGCAGTATCATTTCACATAGATTTCATCCTCTGTATTTCCTATGACTGGTAGTTAAGTCCAGAGGTTTCATTATTTGGAAGATGGATCTTTGTTTTTTTGTTAAGCGGGAAAACTTTGTGGTTGGAGCTGGTACTTTCTTTCTTTTTTTTAATTTAATTTTTTATCTTTTTATTTATTTTACAGACAGAGATTACAAGCAGGCAGAGAGGCAGGCAGAGAGAGAGAGAGAGAGAGAGAGAGAGGAGGAAGCAGGCTCCCCGCTGAGCAGAGAGCCTGATGCGGGGCTCGATCATGACCCAAGCCGGAGGCAGAGGCCTTAACCTACTGAGCCACCCAGGCACCCCTGGAGCTGGTACTTTCACATTAGGAAGCACATAATATCTGTTTCTTTTGATGAATTTTCAACTGATGAGTGCCAAGAAAGGGTATTTTGCTTCCAGTCCAGGAAAACTTAACTCCTCCTCCCATACGTGGCAGAAAGGAGGTGAACTTTGGAGTTAAACAGACTCAAGATAAGGTACTGAACTGTATGACCAGATAAGACACGGTGACTTGACTTTTTTGGGTGCTGGATATTTTTGTTTTCTATAAATATTTTTGAGTCTTATTCTGGGATGCTTGTACTTGGAAACACTTTGATGCTTTGAGACCCTGTTTTTACATTTGTTAGATGGGACAAGAGTCACATTTAATCTAGGGCTAATTTGGTGTCACTGCAGAATTGAGAACTTTTGAGTTGGCTGCACAAGTGTCCATGAATTACGAGGATTTCTAGTCAGGCTGGGATTCTGTGTGGGCGTCGGTACTGGTCCCTCTAATCACTTATGGTGTTCTTTCCCCAGCCTCCAGGACTGTCCTTGTACACAGGCACTGTTCGGTCCCCTGTTGAACACTCAGATCTTTGGAACCTGCTGTCTCTGCAGTTCTTTCCTCTCTGGTATTATGCCCTGTAAATTCCAACAGCCTTGGTATCCCAGACTCTCAGTTTCACTTCTTCCCCTTGGGGAATCTGCTGGCCTCCACTGCGGTCACGCCTCCCTGTGTCATGGCCAGGAAATACAAGGTGATAAGCTGGGCCAGGCATAAGAACTCATCTCTTGAGAATCAGTTTTCTTTGTTACCTGATATCCAATGTGTTGAAAATTGTTGTTTCATATATCTTGCCTAGTTTTTTTTAGTTGTTTCAGATGGGAGAGTAAATCATGTTTCTCTACCTGGGCCAGAGTAGAAGTCTTCAAACAGACCTTTTAACTATATTTAGTCTAGTAATCCATGAACATGACCTATCTCTCCATTTATCTAGACTTTGTTTAGTATTTTTCTGGATAAAATCTTTAAATTTTCAGTGTAGAAGAATTCTGTCTATTGTTTTACATTTATTCCTAAGTATTTTATTTTTTAAAAGATTTTATTTATTTATTTGACAGAGAGAGAGAGAGAGAGAGTGAGAGAGGAACACAAGCAGGGGGAGTAGGAGAGGGAGAAGCAGACTTCCTGCTGAGCAGGGAGCCTGATGTGGGGCTCTATTCCAGGACCGTGGGATCATGACCTGAGCCAAAGGCAGCCCCTTAATGGCCGAGCCACTCATGTGCCCCTAAATATTTGATTTTTTAAAACATCTTTCTGGTGTTCTTTATCATTTCTAGATGATCTGTGCTTTTATCTGGTATCAATTCCATTTGACCCAAAGAACTTCTCTGTTGTGCTCACTTACTGGCAATGAATTCTCTCAAATTTGTTGACTGTAAATATCTTTCTTTTTTTTTTTTTTGCCTTTTTATAAAATGTTATTTTTGCTGGGAGGAGAGTTCTAACATTTTTCTTTCAGCATTTCAACTTTTTTTTTTTTAAAGATGTATTTATTTGAGAGAGAGTGAGAGAGTGTGTGTATATGAGTTGGGGAACAGGCTGAAGGAGCGGGAGAAAGAGAATCCCTCAGCAGACTCCCTGCTAAGCAGCAGAGCCTGACCAGGACCCAGAGATCATGACCTGAGTAATAACCAAGAGTTGGGCACCCAACCAACTGAGCCACTCTGATGCCCACTCTTTCAGCATTTTAAAGATGTCTCTGGGGTCACCATTGTTTCTGAGATAGGTGAGCCATTATTTGTATTATTGTGAATTTTGAGTAATACATTTGTTTCTTTAGCTGTTTTAATTTTTTCTCATTATATTTGAGTTTTAACAGTTTGGTTATTATATGATAGATGTGATTTTTGTATTCAAACTATTTGACATTATCTGAACTTCCTTGATGGCTTGATGCGTTTCGTCAATTTGGGGAACATTTAGGCTATTTTTTCTTTGAATATTTCTCCCATCCCATCCTGTATTCTTCTTCTTTCAAGACTGCAATTACATTTATCTTATACTGTTTCATATTGTAGCAAACATGTTAGATGCTTGTTCCATTTTTCCTGCCTCTTTTTTGTGGTTTAGGCTAGATAATATATATTGACTTGCCATAAACTTTACTAATTCTTTCCTCTTCTGTTCAGTCTTTTGTTCTTCTCCATTGAATGGTTTATTTGTTTCTGATACATTATTTTTCATTTCTGGTATCTTTATTTGATTCTTTTTTTATAGTTTCCAATTCTGCTGAAGTTCCACATATGTCCATGTATCTTGTCTAATTTTTCCATCTAGATCCTCTAATATGCTTAATCACTGTTATTTTAAGGTCATTGTCTGATAACCCCACCATCTCTGGGCTATCTTTGGGTCTACTTCTATTGACTACTTCTTCTCTTGATCACAGAACACATATTTCTTGCTTCTTTGCAGGTCTTGGACTTCATGATTCCATGCCAAATCTTGTACGTAAAACAACAATACAGAATAAAGTAAATAATGTTTACTCTTAGGAAAGAGCTTGCTTCTTCTTTGGACAGGCTGCTAGTGAGGGAAGATAAGTCATTCTAATCTAGTTGAACTGGTACAGGCTTTGTTATAACTCAAGTAAGAGTCATTTAGCAGTCACCAGCTTCGATGTTTTAAAGGCAGCAACAGGATCTTCCCTTCAGTAGGGCATAGGATCTGAGCACTGATGTAACTCCATAGTTGTCTTTATGCTTCACAGTCCAGTCACCAACTTTCTAAACCATACTCAGTTGCCAACTCTGGCGCTTCTGCAGAATTCTCTTTGTTCCTGTCCCACTTCCAGGCTTTTACTCCTTGGGAGATCTCACCAGCTTTCTGTCCCACACCAAACTCTGAAGGGTCACTACAGGCATTCAGTGAAGGTCCAGAGTATCTCAAAGGGATTTTTCTCACCTCTGCTGTCCTAATCCTAGACATCACAGGAGTGTTGCTGTGTTCTCAGTGAAAGCTTACTGTGCCTTCAGGGATTTCTGTCCATTTCCCTGCTTTTCTTTTAGCCTTCAGTGTGCTACTAACTAGTATTTGGAGAATGTCTGTGTACCTCAGAGGGGTCTCTCTTTGAGTTCCTTTCCCATCTTCAGTCTTGGATGGACTTTCCCTTAAACATGATGAGAGCCTCTAGAAAAGAGTTGGCTCTTTAACAGGTGCTGCTCAGGACTCTAGTCCATTAAGGGTGCCTCTGATTATTACATATTTGTTGAAGTTCAATTGGCTTTTCTCAGTTCCTTTCTGTACAAGATTAAACCTCTTCCAACCACCCTAGGAAGTATGAAGCTACTATGGATTCGTCCCTTCTAGGAAGAATTTGACACTTTCTGAAATTAAGCTCACTGAAGTTTGGTTTTTTAAAAACTATGATTTTTGTACTTTATCTTGTTTATTCTCATTGTCAGGGCCCCTATAACAACCCCCCCCCTTTTAACCCTATAATATCTTTAAACTTTTTAAAGCCATCTTATTCTAAAATGAAATCTTATGCAGAACCTGAATATATAAAACAGATCAAAGTTGAACGTTCTGATTAAAATATACTTGGTGGGAAGGATGAGGGTGGTGGTCCAGAAGTTCCCACGGCTCTCTCATTAATTTCTGCAGCAACTATTTGGAGAAATTTTCAAGTTGTTTGACAATCACGGATTGGATCATCAAGTGGGAATGTTTTGTTTATGCGTCCAGTCTTTATCATTTAGTTTTCTCAAATCCCAATGTCCAGGGCTCTCTTTAGGTTTTACATGTCTCTGCTTATGCTGCTTTCCCTCCATAGGATAATTGCCTCTCTCCTAATTTAAATCACTTACATTTCAGGGTCCAGTTCTCCCCTAGGGAGTTCTGTTGTTCCCCAGGACTGTTATGACACTTATCGGTTGGGCTATATAATTTAGACATTGACTGTGGGATGTCTTCTCCTGGTTTGGTGAATATTACTCTGCCTCTATAGCTGGACATCCTTCCTCCAAAGAGGGACTATGTTGGAATTCATCTTCTGTCTTTTTGGGGCTGGAAGAGAGAGGCAGACTGAATATTTGCTGCTGTGACTACTCTGGAAATGTGAAAACTGTTTTTTGGTTAATGACTCTGCGTCAGCCAGAATTATTCTCTATTTATGGTTTAATATCTTTGCATTGAAGCCCACGTGGTTTCTGCTTAAAATGAACATTGATTCAGATCACTGTGAGCCCTTCAGAGTCAGATGACTCCCTTTGTTTCCACAGCTATGCCATTGGATGCTGGGACTCCATGTGTCTTCTTAGTATTGGTGATGCTTGAAGATTTACCATACAGTTATTTTAACTACCTTGTTTCTCCCATCCTTCATCCTCTGAACTGGCCAGGACCACTCATGCTAGCCTGCTGTTTCATCAAGCCTTGCCTCAGTGGGGTAGACTGGCTGTATTCCAGAACCACACTTCAATTGGATTAATGTGGCTATAAGAGGTGCCAACTGAGAGTGTGTCTTTTCCCTGATATCCACTGAGCTGTCAGCAACACAACTGGCCTATTGCAAGGTGGCACCTAGAATATCTAGGCAAACTCTCAACATGTAATTGTGAGGATTTAGAATTAGTATGTTACTTTTGACTCTGATGGCTTTCCCCAGAAATAGCTATTTCCGGGCATCTCTGACTCAAAGAGATTTCTGAGAGATGAAATATTTTCTTCCATCCCCAGGGAAATCAGAGAACTTTTAACTTTTCCTTCTCTAGGGTAAGTCATCTACCCCTTTTTTTCTCAAGTATATTCTTTCTGAATCTTGGGGGTTGTTGTGGTGATAATACCTACCTCTTGGAGTTACTATGGAGATTAAAAAAGACATCAGCCTTGCTTAAGTTCTATGCGTATTCTTCAATATGCCTGTTGTCAAGGTCTTTTATGTTTTCCTGAATCTTTTATCCATGTTCTTCAAGCTCTTTTATGAAGTAATGGGGGCCAAAACCAACGAAAGACATAACACCAAGAAGATTATTTTCCTTAAAAAATCCAGACTTTGGGGAGTCTAGTTTCAAGTTTTAGAACCCTGGTCTGAATCCTCATTATAACATTCACATCAAATCTGTGGCCTCGCACAGCTGTAGGAGGGGTACGCAGGCCCCGGATTTACAAGAATGTGAAGGGTAGTTGGCAAAGACCACATGTGGACACCCTTTCACTTGGGGGGAGTTTTTATGTTTTCAGGGGCACTCTAAAGTACAATTTTCCTTCATCAGATTTACATATCTTCCTTAAAAAAATAAATTTGCACTGCCTCTTTTAATTGTGTCAGAGCCAATGCATTTATTTTGCTTTCATTAAGTCATTTGCCCGGCTGGCATTCTGCAACTCTGAGCTACGCACTGAAAAAAGTTGAAATTTAAAACCTACCCAGCAATCTGTTGGTAGACTGGGACTCTATGAAGCCAACTTAAAATGAAATGTGTTTTGGGGGCACCTGGGTGGGTCAGTCAGTTAAGCATCTGCCTTCAGCTCAGGTCATAATTCCAAGGCCCTGGGATCGAGCCCCACATTGGGGTCCCTGCTCAGCAGAGAGCCTGCTTCTCCCTCTCCCTCTGCCTGCTACTCTGCCTACTTGTGCTGTCTATCTCTCTCAAATAAATAAATAAAGTCTTAAAAAAAAAGAAATGCATTTTGGGGTATGGGTAACCTTAAGTCCAACTCCAACCTCTCATTAATCAGGTGACTCCTGCTCTTGGGTGATGGGTTTGGGCACAGATACTCAAATCACTGTGTGGCTCTCCAGAAAATTTAGCTTGGGACAGCTAATTTTGTTTTGCAAAGGGATTTATTGTTAAAATTCCTTGGGACTTGGATTGTACCTTTGGGTACTTTATCATCTGGATTCTGAAATGAAACTTCTTAGGTAGCAGAAGGGTTGAAAGCTTGGCTGGCAGCAGTGGTGGAACAAACCTGTCCTCTGACCAGCTTGATGGGTGAGGGGATTTACTGCTTATGTAGATAAGATTCACAGTAGTTAGACACTGTCAGCATGACCTGGTGTAAATACGGTACCCTTCCTTGACTTTCCCAAGGGAAAAATAGATCTCATGACATTGACTTTCATTTCTTAGCTATAGTATCTAAAGCATCTTTTCTTATCAAGGGGGCTGAGACAACGGGCTTTACAGGTCTCCATTGCTGGGCAGATTTAGGAATGTAATCTGACATGCAGTTTAACTGTTCATATATGGACGTGTTTACAAATGCATGTATTATTATTTTTTAAGTTTTTATTTAGTTAGTTTACATACAGTGTTATATTAGTTTCAAGTGTGCAATATTCAACAGTTCCATACATCACCCTGTGCTCACCACAACACGTGCACTCCTTAATCCCCATCACCCATTTCACCCTTCCGCCCACACCCCTCCCCTCTGGTAACCCTCAGATTATTCTCTGTCATTAAGGGTCTGTTTCTTGCTTTGTCTCTCCTTATTTTTTCCCCTTTGCTTGTTTGTTCTGTTTTTTAAATTCCATGTATGGTATTTGTCTTTCTCTGACTGACTTATTTTACTTAGCATTATACTCTCCAGCTCCATCCATGTCATTGTTAATGGACGGACTGCATTCTTTTTTAATGGCCGAATAGTATTCCATTGTTGCATGTGTTATTTTAAATGTAAATTTACACATAGAGAAAATGGGGGATATGTGCAGGAAACAAGTATTTACTACTTGATGGCATTAATATCGGTTTAGATGATAATGACAGTGTCTCCTCAAAGGAAGGAATGAACTAAGCTCCACTGTAGTCTGTTTTCTACTTGACTTAATGGTACTTTTAGGTGGTTATTCATTTATTCATTCATTTAACACTTTGTGCAAGCACTGTTTTGGGGGCTGAAGACATATCCTGAAAAGTATAGATTGTCCCTTTGAGAGATTACAGTAGAGTGGGAAAGACAAAATAAATAGGTAGTGGTTATAATAGGAAAGAGAGGATGCGGAAAGCACAATGGAAGGCTTCAGCCTCTGGACAAAGGCCTACCAACCGCTGGAGGAAGTAATAGCATCTTTATATTATTATAATATTTCATGCGTAAGTACCACTTTTTCCCAAATCTCCCCTATTCTTTAAAATGTCCCCCTGTTTTCCTATGTTTATTCTTCTACACAAACTTTGTATTGTTTTGATCAAATTTCAAATCTGGACTAAATTTATAGTTTAATTTAGGTAGAATCATTATCTTTATCAGGATTGAGTTTTCTTACATGAGAACCATATATACTTCCCTCCATTTGTTCACTTTTTAAAATACAGATTTCTAGTACCACTTTATCATGTATGTCCTACATGTGTCTTGTAGTTATTGCTAGACATCCCCAGCTATTTTTTGTTATTGTGATTGGGATTTTTGAATTATATTTTATAATCAATTAACTATGGTAATGAAGAAAGCTAGTGAAGTTTGGGTATTTATGTTTTACCTGGTCATAGAGAGATCACACCAGACATAGGTGATTCTCCCTCTTGTTTACTGACTGCTATAGGTTAAGTTCCCTGAGAAACAGACTGGCAGGTGGAGGTCTGTGCACAAGAGATTTCCTGGAAGATTCCCTCAAGAAGGCAACTGTGAGGAATGAGGGAAGCAGAACTGGGAGAGGGAAAAATTGAGCCACCCTGCAGTTGCAGCAGAGACATGGGTTGGTTCCACAGGGACCTGTAGATCTGGGATGGCCCTTCCAAGTTGTCCTGAATTGAGGCAGGGGGGCCAGACCTTTGGAGCCCCCCCGCCCCCCCGCCAATCTATTGTGCATTGGATGTGGGCTTCCCTTGAGAGGGAAGTGTGAACTTGGCCAGGCAGTTCCCTTCAGCAGAGGGCAATCCCAGAGAGCATTGGAAGTCAACTCTCCATCTAATGGGGGATCCAGTGCCTCAAACTTGAAAGGGAGAGCAGGGCAGTGGCCCATGGCGGGCCTTACACTAATATTTTCCTATTTCTTTCTTTTTTTTTTAAAGATTTTATTTATTTATTTATTTGACAGACAGAGATCACAAGCAGGCAGAGAAGCAGGCAGAGAGAGAGAGGAGGAAGCAGGCTCCCTGCTGAGCAGAGAGCCTGATGCGGGGCTCTATCCCAGGATCCCGGGATCATGACCTGAGCTGAGGACAGAGGCTTTAATCCACTGAGCCACCCAGGCACCCCAATATTTTCCTATTTCTGATTCCTAAATGACTAGATAGTCAAGGACACCAACAACGCTGATAAGCCAGGGAGGTGAAAAACACCCAGCTAGCTGTCCTTTTCTTTACCTTGCAAAGACTTGTTATTTAAATTTACCTTTACTTACTGTTTTTTAAAAGATTTATTTATTTTAGAGAGGGGGAGAGGGATAAAGGGAGAGTGAGAGAACATCTTAAGCAGACTTTTCCTGAGTGTGGAGCCCCACAAGGGTCTCCATCCCAGGACCTCAATCACAACCTGAGAAGAAACCAAGGGTCCCTTGCCCAACTGGGCCACCCAGGTGCCCTGAAATTTACCTTTTGAAGATTTGTAAGGCATTTCACTCTGAGGATGATATAGATAATGAAGGTTTTCAGAAACAGATAAACTTCACTTTGAATTCACTTTGATGTTCTGTGAGGCATTAAATAATATTAATTCTCAGCATAAGGAGACCTACAAAGAATAAGACAGTGTGTCTTCTGTCCAAACATTATTGGATGAATTTTAAAATGCTTTGACTAGTTCAGACCTGCTGAAAAAAATCCCACCTACCCTCAAAACACATTCAAAGTAAGACTTAAATACAGTCATTTCTTTGCTCTTTCTCTTCAACCTATTGAGGTATAATTTATGTAAAATAAGATGTGTCTATTTTAAGTGTAGATGTTGATGAGTTTTGACAAATGTATACATCTATGTAATCACCCCTATAATGAATGTCTAGGACATTCCCATCACTCTCATCCCAGTCCATTCTCCTGCCCTCCCCCTAGCTCACCCCAGGCAATCCCTGATCTGCTTTTTGTTTCCATAGATGAGTCATAGAAGTTTCATGCATATGGATGCCCACAGCATGTATTCTTCTATATCTGGTGTTTTTCATTTACTATTTTAAAGATAGTTTTATTGAGGTTTAATTTGTACACAGTACAATGGATTCGTTTTAAGTTTACCGGCACTTAAAATGTAATTACTGCCACAATCGAGATAAGATATAAGACATTTCCAGGGCCCTGCAAAATGCTCTGCAAAGTGCTCTTCGGAGTCAATTATTTATTTGCAGAGCCTTACCTGCTGCTAATCCCATCATGTTATATTTTCCTATTGGATGCTGTTTTCTCACTTAACAAGGTCCCTTTGGATCTTTTTTCCAATTTCCCTCTTTCATCATTGCATTCATGCTTTCTTTTGTATCCTTTGATATGATTATAAGATTTTAAAATCTGAATCTTTTCATTTTCAATCATTTAAGGTCCTTGTCTACTAATTCCATTATTTTTGTCATTTCTGCATCTATTCCCATTGATTAAATTTTCCCCTGGTTTTAAGTCAAATTTTCTTGTTTCTTTACATGATTTCTGAATTTTTATTGGATGTTGGGCATTATAAATTTCATTTTTCTGGGTGCTCATTTTACTATATTTCTTTAATGAGTGCTAGGCTCATTAAAGCGCTGGGCAAGCACTTGTTACTTGGGATCTGTTTTATTGAGACTTTCTTTTAAGATAGTTACAAAGGGTTTAAGACTCCTGAGGGCCCCATGCTGATTTCTACAGTTCTTTCTCTGCCTGGCTCCATTTTTTAGTATTTCTGCCTCACAGATTACCTTGAACTCCCCCAAAGTCATATCTGTAGTTTCCTCAGCTCATAAAAATAGCCAGGCTCTCTTTGCATTACATTCTTTTGCATCGAAGTCCAGAAGGTTCTTCCAAACAGAAAACTTTGTCAATGGTAGGGTTATCTTCATTTGTTTTCCTTTCTTAGGAACAACCCAACACTGCTTGTTGTACAATGTCTGAAAATAGCTGTTTCCTATATTTTCTCCAGTGTCATAGTTGTTTATGGCTGGATGATAGTTCTGGATCCTCTCAATGTAGCTTTTATATTATTGTTTTTAAAATGTATGTAAACGATATTAGAATTTTAAATTTATTTTGTGATCCAATTTTTTTTTATGATGTGAATTTGATTTCTATAAATACATCCTCAGTTTCATGTAATGGAAATGCGGTCATTGACTTTTTGTGGTTTAAAACATAAAACCATTTAAGTTATAGTTCAGTGGTTACTGGCACCTCAGATCTAATACATTCTGTACTTCTTTAGGAACAAGAATAATTCAGCATTAACGTGGAAAAAACATTTTTCCTGATTATTACAATAATATATTTGAAACTCACTAGACAAAAAATGAGGTAGCCTTCAGTCATAATTGGAAATAAGACTACACACATTAGAAATTAACTAAGGAAGTTGGTATTTTTGTTCCTTTTTTGTCTGTTCTCTTCCTGCATGCCTGGTTTGCTTGCTTTAAATGACTTAAGCACATGAATTGTCTCCACCAAAGGATCAAGGTAAACTATGTCCCAACCATGAATAATTGCCGGTATACTCAGTATTTAAAAATAAACCATAGTATATCTAAAGAAATCAGGCAGTGAAACTAAACAGAGATAAATATCCAGGTAGCACTGAGTTTAGAATTTGCTTCTGGCCAGGAGAAGGATCTGTCGGTATTCCTACCAGTGCTCCTAGCTCCCCACTGTAGCACACTTGGAATTACCCACCCAGAGACGTGTCTTTACTGATGTAGAGAGAGTCACCTTGTCATGAACCTTTAGAGGCAGAAAGGGTTTATAATCAGCGCCCTGCTTCATCCTATAGTACAGTTAGTGATCTTGCAGTGCCCAGGAGGCTGCCACTATAGCCATTGCCTTCTCGCTGGAAGGGAAGGTAGATTTCTGGTATACTCACAACCCAGGATGCATTTGTCATAAAACTCATTCGCAAGTGAGAGTGCCTATAGTTGCAAGCAAGTTATCGTACTCCAGTGTGCATATATGAAAGTCTAAATTGGCTTTCGAGTTGGATGGAGAACTTAGTCTCTGAGAAAATATGAGTTTCAAATTGGAGGGAGTCCTTGTTAATCCTGTATTCATTACAGGAGTCTCTATAGTTATGGGGTTGCAGGAATCATGGGAAGCTAAAGTCAGAGGCAAGCAAAAACCATCAAAGCCAGAAAGTATTCATTAATGACATGACAAACAACCATCCCACCTTAATGGCTGAGTATTTCTCAGCTCCTCATGTCAAGGCCTTTATGGCCTGTCTCTTGTTGATGGTCAGATATTGTTAACATACAACAATTAAAATACAAAAACAAGAGATTCAGGAACTTATAAAACTGATGAAAGTAATGTTGGAAAATTGTTGGAATCATACTCGAAGTTTTGAACAACACAAGTCTGGCAGAGTTAACCTGTGAACAGTTGAAGAAGAGAAATCAAGTATGGGTGAGGCCAGGATATATCCCGAGGCAGAAAAGAATTTGATTATTAGATGATTAAGGGAAGCCTTGGAAGGTTAACAACATCCTAGATTTTTTTTTAATTACTTTATGACCACACTGAAAAAGCCAAACTTGGATATCAAGTGAACTATGAGGCTATCACACAATTTGTTTGAAAAATAATAATCTCAAGCCACCTGAGTGGCTCAGTCCATTAAGCAATCAACTCTCGGTTTTGGCTCAGTTCATGATCTCAGAGTCATGAAACTGAGCCCTGCTTTGGGCTCCACTTTCAGCACAGAGTCTGCTTGAAACTCTCTCTCTCCACCCACTAGCTCAGGTGGTCTCTCTCTCTCTAAAATAAATAAATAAAATAAAATAAAGAAAAAGAAAAATGATAATCCCCCTTTCAAGAAAATCTTCATGCAATCGATCTTTTTTAAAAAATTAAGGCATGGTTGTAATTTAGCGTAAATTTTGTTAAACATAATATAAATCTATTTTTTAGAATATCTTATTTATTATGACAGAGAGCGATAATGAGAGAGGGAACACAAGTATGGAGGGAGCTGGAGAGGAAGACATAGACCCCACTGAGCAGGGAGCCTGATATGGGGCTCCATCCCAGGACTCTGGGATCCTGACCTTGAGCCAAAGGCAGACACTTAACAACTGAGCCCCCCGGTGCCCCAATATAAATCCATTTTTTTATAAGTTCTAGCTTTATTATTCAAAATTAAGTTCCTATCAAACTAGTTTTTATTTAGTGTGAAATTTTGGTCCCCATTTTAAAAAGATTTAACCGACCTTTAGCCGGTTGTGCTACTGTACCTTTTTACAAAAGCAATTTGGTGTTGCAGGCCCTTAGTAAATTGAGGACCAAAAGGAAATGTCTTCTGGTGACTTTCCTGGTATAGAGATTTTGAGATGAATATTTATCTGGAGGTCTTCAGAAATGTAAAATTACTAGCTCATTACTAGACAGTAGGTATAGTTTGGTCCAACAGCACTTTTGGGTCCTCTTTATGGAAAGAAAAGGAGGACCCTGTAAATCCTAGATGCTAGAAGGTATTCCTGCGGTGGCCCCGCCATCTTGGCTTCATCTCTCCCTTCTCTTTACCCTGCATGCCTCACTTTCTCCGCTTGCATTTCCTTTTCTTATACAGGGCTCTTTTTTTCTGGCCTAAGGCATTCTGGTAGTGATAGAAATCATCCTGGTAATTGTCTGAGTACGTTGTTCAGACTTAGATAGTCACAACCAGATATGAATTACCCAGTCACCAGCTTTAAGTACAGATATGGTCAGCTGTCTTTGTTTCATCTCTCCAGCGATGCACACAGGCCACCATTTCTCTCTTTAACAGGAAGTTCATATTTCTTGCTCTTGATCTCAGTTATCCCCGCTCCCCACATTACTTAAGCACCCTGGAGGCTTGTTCAATCCAAAGGGTCAGTCTTGTCCCGGAATGCCAGTAGATAAAGAATGGGAAAGTCTGATTAGTCTGATACTGGGCTTCAGTTTATGGCTGCCATGATTCGACCAGGCAAATGAACCTGCATAGCCCAACGTGTTTTCATCCAATGTTTTAAGATATCCTTTCTCATCTAGATCTTTCAGGTGTTTATTTATGGCACCATCGGTGCAGATATTTTTTTTAAAGTTTATGCTCACACGCTCAACCAAATGATCCCAGAGTCCAATTCTTGGTGTAAGAAGTGCTGTGTCTGGAGGTTTGCAACCTCTGCCATCCCCGTCCCCTGCATGCTCCTTTCCTATCCATTTGGTGCCAGAAAGGAGTCAAACATCTCATGCCTTCCAGGTGTTGTCCCCTTTAGACCCTTAGGGCTCCTCATGTACCAACAAAACTTAGTTAAGAGCCTGCCGACCCATTAGATAGCTTCTCAATAAAACGGTACCTCAATAAGGTTGTTTTTGTGGCAGTGAAGAGAATCCCAAAGTCTGTGAACTTACAAGGTATCATCTAGTCAAAATCCTTTATTTCGGAAAAGGTCAAGAAAGAAATACAGGTGAGGGCCCAAAGTGTTAACAGTTGAACAATAAGAGATCTGAGACCAGAACTCCTCAATTTTAACATGGTGCTCTATGTACATGAGTTTAATAATATTATGGCATAGTCAACCAAACTCTTCCCAGAAAGCTTTCTCTTGTATCTTGTTTGCCTGAAGGAGAATTAAAACAATCCATGGGCTTCTTTGAATTGTAGGACCATCCTTTTATATGTCCTGCTTTGTTAAATGTGATAAGAGCATCAGATGGGAGCTGAATATGGAAGTCACTTTCATAATATACACTGTGTATACTGAATTTTTTTTTATTATTTCAAAGGTCAACCAACATTTTTTAAAAAACAAAAGGGGAGGGGCGCCTGGGTAGCTCAGTGGGTTAAAGCCTCTGCCTTCAGCTCGGGTTATGATCCCGGGATCCTGGGATTGAGCCCCACGTGGGGCTCTCTGCACAGCAAGGAGTCTGCTTCCTCCTCTCTCTCTGCCTGCCTCTGCCTACTTGTGATCTCTGTCTGTCAAAATAAATAAATAAATAAAATCTTTACAAAAAAACACCTCCCCCCCCCCAAAAAAAACCAAAAGGGGAGGAGGTAATGGCAAATAGAATTGACATATATATTTGCTTATGTGTATAATGCTAATATAGTAATTTGGCCATCCTCTGAATGACTATCACTGAGTTGAATGGATTCCCCTGATTTTGAGCTGGGCCCCAACCACAGGGGTCATGTTAAGATGGCGTCCTGAAAGTGCTGTTTACATTTTTGTCCCCTGATACCTCATCAAGTCTCTTCATTCAATTCTTATTTCTTTTTTTGACTTAATTATTTATTTATTTCGATTTTTATTTCTGATTCGTTCTTTGGTCTTTTTCCTCAGGCTGTGTAGCTGGAGTTTCCTTCCCTTATCTTGGAGCTGTAACTTCTCCAAGCTTGAAAATATTACTGCTATTGCTGTACCTCGTACCCTGCAGACACTTTGGCAAATTTACCCATTTGTAGAACGTGGGGTGCGGTTTGACCCAAACACAGTAAGAGGAGTGGTGCTTGCCCACGTGACACTGGCCTACCTAAGCACACGAAGAAGGGACCGCTCAAATGATCCTCCCTTAATGCCTGCAAAGCCTCTCCAAATCCCTTCCCAATTGGTAAATCCCTTACCCAGATTGGTAAGAACTTGTTAGAGTCCCCCTGTTAAAAAATGTTCAGTCTGCCTCATTCTGCCCCCGCTACATTTTTTGGTCTCTGGATTCAGCTGAGTGCCTGGCACATAATAAGCAGTCAGGGAATATTTGTTGAGTTAAAAAAAATTTGAAGAATTCGTGACCCAGTTCGATGGAGAGCTCTGACCTGGGGCGAACAGGAATAACGCGAGGCGGGGCGGGGATTGGTGAGGGTGGGGTGCGCCGTTGGGAAATGTGAGTTCTGGGAGGGGTTCCTGTTGCTTTCATAGATGAATTAAAACATTTGATAACCCTGTAAATAGACTACTGTACAGTTACATAAATGGCACACTTAGCTTGTGGTTATAAGGTGCTAAAATAACTATGAAAAATGAAGGAGTCCATCAATCAAATGGTTGTTTGGCCTATGTGAAAATCAACCAACCAATGGGACCAATTTTTTTCCTTCTCTGAATTGACCCCATTGTTCCGTGACCCAACGCTTTGGTGCAGATGGCCAATTTAAGGCAATGCTGACTGCTGATTACAGTGTTCTGCAGGCTCCTGCCTGTGAAAAATGAAGCAAAGAACGCTGGCTCAGCCATGATGCTGGCTCGGGAGACATTTGTTCAAGTCCAGTCGAGGCTGTTTTATCCCTGAGGTTATCAGACTGATTCTTCTTGGAGGGCGTTACGTAGGTGGTTGAAGGGAGAAACGAGAAGGATAAATGTGGAAAGTAGGTCCCATGCTACGATCTCTCCAATGTAACGGCAATTCCTTTTGAGTTACAGTAGAGAGAGACACGTTTTTGTATCTGTGTTAATATGCACTTACGTAAAGACACAGTGATAGGCTGAGCAACGGTTCCCTCAAAGACATCAAGGTTTAATGCCAGGCACCTGCGAATATGCTGCCTTATTAGACAAATGTCTTCCTCCTCTCCGTTTTCCCAGTTCCCTTCCTCTTCCCTCTCCTCTCCCTTCTTTTTTCCTCTTCCCCCCACTCCTTCCCCTCTTGCTGTCCTCCTCCACCTCCTCCTTCTTTGCTTGTAACCAGCATTCACTCATTGGACATTCTGGCATTTTCTATGCGTGCTGCTGAGGTGAGGGGCAGCGTGTCATACTGATCCTGCTCTGTATCTTCCACTGTCAGGAAGGCGGACAGACAGCATTTTTACAAGGCCCATGGTTGCACCTGCCCTTTTTGGGCCAAACCCAGGATCCTGGGACTTTTCTGAACTCCCTCTCTAAGAGCACCTGTTAGTTTCCTAGGATTGCTGTAACAAGTCACCAAAGTCTGGGTGGCTTAAGACAACAGAAATTTTTTCTTTCGGGCCAGAAGTCTGCCATCAAGGTGTCTGCCAGCTGTGCATTCTCTGAAGATCCAGTGGACAGTTTGTTCCATACTGTTCTCCTCGCCTCTGGTGTTTGCTGGAAATCCTCTGTGTTCTTTGGCTTACCGCTGCGTAACCCCAACGTCTGCCTCCATCTCCGCATGGCCTCCTCCCTGTGTGTCTGCGTTTGTGTCCCTTCTCCTCGTCTTATAATGACACCAGGTGCATTGAATTCAAGGCCCACCCTACTCCAGAATGACTTCATCTTAACTTACGTCTGAATTGCATCTGCAAAGACTCTATATCCAGACAAGGTCACGTTTATGTTTTGAGGGTTAGGACTTAGAGTATCTTTCTGGGGAACACAATAAGAGCCTTCTTTTCATGGGACTCTCCTCTGACCTTGCTCAGCTGGGGATGACCTTTGAGATGGTACTTGATGTCAGTGCTGTTCCAGTCTCCCTTGGTAACTTGGGTAAAGGGCAGCTAGTGGTAGGAATATACATGAAAAACAAGTCACTAGCATCCTGGAGCAGGAGCCCAATAGGGTTGGTGTTGGATCTGGAAGGAGACTCCTGATTTTGAGAAACTCTGGAGACCTCAGCAGCCAGAGGTGTGGAAATCCATTCCCGCGCTGCCATTAGTAGGCCTCAGCTCAGCTCGAAGTGTTGCTTTCCCAGCCTCAAGGTACAGGTGACTTCCCGTCTCTTTTCACCAATTTTGCTCCCCCACCTCAACTGTAGCTTGTTTTCTGTTTTTGTTTTTCAAAGATTTATTTATTTATTTGAGGGGGGGGGAGAGAGAGCGAGCAGGGGGAGGGAGAAAGTTAGAGCAGGAAAGGATCTTAAGCAGATTCTATGCTGAGCACGGAGCCCGATGACATGGGACTCATCCCAGGACCCTGAGATCCTGACCTGAGCCGAAACCAAGAGTCAGACACTTAACCAATAGCCACTCAGGCACCTCTGGAGCTCATTTTTGATTTGGCTTTTCCAGGTCTTATTTGGCTTCCTGACATTTTAGCTGCATGAGTCATCACAGACTGACACGTTCTGATCCTGCTGCTATGGCATGTATGCTTGTGTCCCCTCCCCACCCAATTCATATGTTGAAACCCTAACCACACATTTGTGGCCCCCCACATTTGGGGCCTTTGGGAGGTAATTAGGTACAGATGAGGTCATGAGGGTGGAGCCCTCATCATGGAATTAGTGCCCTTTTCTTTTTTAAAGATTTTATTTATTTATTTGACAGACAGAGATCACAAGTAGACAGAGAGGCAGGCAGAGAGAGGGGGAAGGGAATCAGGCTCCCTGCTGAGCAGAGAGCCCGATGCAGGGCTCCATCCCAGGACCCTGAGATCATGACCCAAGCTGAAAGCAGAGGCTTTAGCCACTGAGTCACCCAGGTGCCCAGATTAGTGCCCTTTAAAAGAGAGGAAGAGACACCAGAACCCTGTTTCTTTCTCTTTATTTCTCTCTGTCTCCATCTCTCCCATCTCTCTCTCTTTCTGCCATTTGAGGACACAGGAAGGTCGCAAGGCAGAAAGAGGTGTTCACCAGGAACTGAATCCGACGACCCCTTGCTCTTAGACTCTTGGACTCCAGAACTCTGAGAAACAAATATGTGTTATTTAAGCGCCCAGTCTGTGGTATTTTGTGACAGCAGGCTGAGCTGACTAAGACACATATCTTATGGAGAGTTTCTGAGGGACTCGAGCCCTCTGTGACAGGCTCCAGTGGATATCTTGGGAGGGCCAGGCCTGGGATGTGAGATATGTTCATCTCCTCTGGTCCTGGGTTTTGTGTGTGTGTGTGTGTGTGTGTGTGTGTGTGTTGCATTTTAATAGGAGGTGGTTGTCTAACCCAAAACCCCCTCTGAAATGGTGGCATTTGAAGCTTGCGCAGGCTCCTGACCCTCCCCAAGGCTTCTCAAAACACAGCAAAGAGGCTGCTTTCACTGCGCTGGGATGAGCTCTGGCCAGATTCAGGACTGCATAGAATTCAGAGGGGCTCTCGGCATCATTACAGGCAACTCTGAGGATCTGAGAGGGCGCTCCTGAGGCAGTGCAGAGGCTCGAGCCCCTGCCATGGCAGGGACTGTGTGTCCACGGAAGAAGAGGGACACTCACTGTGACTTGGTACATGAGCAGGAAAGCCAGATCTGTGGATTAGTGCTTGTTTTTTTTGTTTTGCTTGCTTTTAAAGCTGCTAAAGCCCATGCTCTGTTCCTTAATGATTCGAGCCAGCCAACATATGGCTCCTTGACCTCTGCTGTTGAACCTCTTCCAACTTGGAGATGTAAGAGCCCCTCTTCAAGTGTAAAGAAATCCCTTTGCTCACGTAACTGAAGTTTTAAGTACCTCTCAGGTCTGGTTTCAAGTCTGGCAATAAAACAGAAGTCTTGCTCGCCGCTCCACATATTGGGTCTCCCCGGTGTATTTCCAGCACATGCAGTTAGCAGCAGCCTCTGAAATTCTGGAGATGAAATGCAGAGGGCCAAATTCGGCCCCACCAGCTCGGTAGCATCTTGCGGGCCCTCGTGTACTCACAGCTGTGGAATGTTCTGGCTCGTCTTGCTGCACGAGAAAGCCTGAGTACTATAGGAGGTGGAAATCTAAGCTAGATGGAGCTGAGGAGTAAGAGTGTTGAAGCAAGAAGACTTGGCAGCTGCTCCATGCCCTCCTGGGATTGCTCTGCTGTCTTCAGGCTGCAGACCACAGAAGCGAGAGTGCAGGCCCGCTGCAAACTTGCAGTCCAGCTGGGGAGAGAAGACATACCTCAGAGAAAAGTTAGCATTAATGTGGTAAAGTGACATTTTAAGAGAGCTGTGGAGGAACTGTAGTGGACCCTTGAACAACGCGGGTTTGAACTGTGCCCGGTCTCTTACATGCATTTTTTTTTTTTTAAAGTAAATACAGGACAGTACTGAAAATGTATTTTCTCTTTCTTAAAATTTTCTTTATTTCTTTTTTAAAGATTTATTTATTTGAGAGCAAGAGAGAGCACGTGCGCAGGTACGAGGATTAGGGGCAGAAGGAGAGGGAGAGAGATCCTCAAGCAGACTCCCTGCTGAGTGAGGAACCCAGAGGCGGGCTCAATCCCAGGACCTTGATATCGTGATCTGAGCCGAAATCAAAAGTCCAGTGCCCAACCACCTGAGCCACCCAGGAACCCCTCTGAAGATTGTCTTAATAACATTTTCCCTCCTGTAGCTTACTTTATTGTAAGGATACAGTATATAATGCACATAACACAGCCTGGGTATGTGATCAGTCAGGCTTCCCATCACCAGTCAGCTACCTGTAGTTCAGTTTTCGGGGAGTCCAGAGTCATACAGGGATTTTCACCTCTGTGGGTGATCAGGGTCTCCAGCCCCCAAGTTGTTTAAGTGTCAACAGTATTTTATGATAGGAAAAAAAAAAAAAAAGACAACCTTCTCAGGTCACCTCCCTCCTGGGAGCTTTGTACTATCACTTTGCTATCACTCAGTAAACCTTGCTTTGCTGCCCACCAAAAACAAAAACAAAAACAAATAATAAAAACAAAATATAAATAAAAAAAAAATAAAAACAAAAAATAACAAAATGAAAACAAAAAGCCACCCGTCAATAGTCACTGTTCTGCACTGCCAAAGGAAAGAGCCCTGACTTTCGGTTGTGAGGGCCAGAGAAGAAGCCAGGCTTGACCATGGGGATGGTCAGGAGGTTTACTGATGAAGGAAGAGGGGTCTTTCTGGGTGGGCAGCATGACGTGGGCAGAAGGCAGAGAGGGGAGAGTGAAAAGATGTGCTCAGGAGAAGCAGATTATGTGTCGGGATGTTGGGGAAAACAAGCATCTGGACTTCACATTTGACCAATACTCCAAGAGAAGCGGAAGGAAAAACACCCATTCTTCAAAGTCTGGAATTTGTAATAACTGCTGATAATCTAGGTTTACATACCGCAGAGAGTTTAAGTGTATGCTTTATTGTAAAACTTCAAATAAAATATTGTATATACAAGGATACTGAGATATAAACTGTAAAAAAAATCAGAATTTTAAAGACCAATTCTTGTATAAATTCTCTGTTAAGTCTTTTTGTGTCAGATCTTTCTTTCTTTCTTCTTTTTATTTTTAATCACAGAAGGAAATGCTGCCTTATCCAAAGTGCTTTAAAATATCTCACATGGGAAGGTTTCTCAATGAGAAAACAATTATGTAATTCTACTCATGTTTGTCTCACTTCTGTACGCTTGAATTTACTAGAAGCTAAGGGATTCCCAGAAATTGCAACCCCAAGACAGAAACTTCTGAATGCCACCAAAAGGTAGGAAAACCGATGGTTTTAGATCCAGGGCTTGGTGTCCGTTTATGAAGGGTTGGCAGGAGTGAAGCATGGCTGCCTTGTACTCATACATGTCAAACTGGCTTCTAGCAAACAGACCTTGAAAAGGCCCCAGAATCCCTGGAAACTGCTTGCCGTCTGAACTCTAAGTTACTGTCTTTTTCTCAATTAACGTTGCAAACAATTCACATTAGAGTTTGCCAACACTGCAAAGTGAGGAATACAAATGGCGCCTCTGGGGAGCTGTCTTGGTGTCTCTAGGCGCTTCTGCCCATGCTGGTCCAGTCCGGGATGACTTGGGTGGGCTCCCTCTATAGCCAGACAGCATTTTGGCTCTTTGCCCAGAAGCGAAGCCTGGCCAGCTTCAGAACTGTCTGCCCTGGCCCTGCCCTTTTAGGAGGGCACAGATAGCTCTTGGACAAAGCCCATTGAGATGGAAGCCCCCACCGAGAACTTCATGTTCTACGGATGAATGTGTTCCATTGTGAATCCATGTATGTCTTTGCTGCCTGTGGATATTCTGTAAAAGGCCTGTTTGTACATGCTAATTGAAAGGATTGAAGTGTGACAAAGGTTTCTGCTGAAGCCAGGATTAAGAAATGAGGTTTCCTAGGGCCCAACCAGAGAAGACAAGAGCCTTGACCCCCAGGTGTTCGTGGAGAAGGACAGGGAGAGGTGAGCTGGGGTATCAAGGCACAGACCATGGAGAAGAAAAGGCTGGATATGCAGAGGCCACCATAGGAGATGCGGGTGATGGAGTGATGGGGGAGGGGAGAAAAACTTGAATCAGGCTGAGAGCACCTGCCCAGGTGCTTCCACGGAAACTTGGTTCGTCTTCTCCCCTTTCTGGATTCTTCCCTCACCCTACCGTAGGTGCCAAGTGCCCCATGCCTCGGTATATTAACTGTGTCTTCTATCGTCTATATACTGATGATGTTTTGACCTCTGGGCCTTGTGACCCTGGAGGGACCAACTCTCCCGGGGCAGGTCGGTTCCTAGAGATGGTAAACAACTCGCCTACAATTGTACTCGTCAAATACAGACCAACCAACCAAAGCCCACACCCAACACTTCCTTGTCTGAGCTTTCATGCTCTGGGCTGCTATCTACCTCTGGCCAGCTACCGGACCACTAGAGACAACCCCTATTACTCCAGAGCCCCGTGAAATGATTCAAGCTAGCCAGTCCTAACTAGCTTACCCTGCCTTGCTCGTTCTTCCTGCAGAAATTATGATTAAAAACTCTCACCCACCCAGGAAACTCATCCCCTTCTCCCTCTTCCTCCTGGCCAGCCCTGTGCTCCCATGTGTGGTCCCTTGTGGTGAGGCACGCTCTCTTCTCTTAGGAACTGTGAGTAACAAGCTATCTTAAAAACCTAGGAAAACACTCAGTTCCAAAAATACCTGAAAGGTCAGTGTTCTACCCAAGTCATCCTGTCCCCCGAGTCCCCAAACTCCGAAATCACCCCTGCTGCCAGCTCTCTTCTCTCTCAGCATTAGAGACTTCATCTGGTTGATAAGTATGTCAATTTAGTGAGATTAGAGTAAAAATTAAAGTGTAACGTGGAACAGGCAGCAAATATGATCTCTGAAATTGTCTAACGATGTCTCTGAATCGTTAAAGCTGAAGTGAAGCCTGAAGTGTTTACTTTGTTAGATACCCAGGGTCTGGCCTGTGAGTAGAAATGAGGTGAAATTAAAAGTAAATTTCAGATCCATCGACTTAGAAAGATCCAGGCCATGAATTGGCTGGACTTGGTTGGCAATCTTGAGAGATGCACGGCAAGAAAAGCCGAACGTTGATTGGGTGATCACTCTGTGCCAGGACTGCTCCTGAGGAATCAATCACTTAATCCTCCAACAACACTGCTGAAAGTAACTTACCCAAGGTTACAGGACTAGCTAAGCAACAGAGATGGGGTTCAAATTCAGGCCATGTGGCTCCAGAACCTGGGCTTCCAACCACTTTTCTACTTTGTATAGCTGAGCGAGCCCTGTTTGGGGGCCAGATAGATGCATGTGCCAATTTGAGCTTACCAATTCTCAGTGGTGCAATTGTGAGTTTGGAACTTGATGGGCTATGGTATAAGGGTTCATTGACAACATAAGGGGGATAATCCTTATCCAACAAGGCTCTTTTGAGGAAAAAATAAGTGGTAGATAAATATCAGTGCCCCTTTTCAGTTCTAAGCTAGACAGAGCTGGTCATGGCATTATTATGCTTCACGAGCGACTCCCTTGTTACTCATACCTCAAGTGTTCTACGTGAGTCGATTTAGGGAACTGGAAAATGTGTCATGAGAAAGTCACCCCTCTGAGGAGGAGTGTAGGCGAGCCGGGATGACGTTCAGCCAGCAGGCTTCAGTATGCCCACAGCAGTTGTTATCATACACAGCATGGTGGTTTCAGTTGGTCATTAGCTGTTTCCCTGGGACTCCATCCCCACCGCAGTCCTGTCACACCACGTCACCCAGCTTGGGGCTCCAGGGTACTGTCATTGGCTCAGCTGCTGATCTGTTTGAGCCCATGCTGGTGGTTAAACATCCCCAATATCACCACTGTGGGCCAAAGCAGAAGAAGGGCTACCCTGTGGGCCTCAGCTGAAGACCCCAAGTCTTGGGTTGAGGCCAGCCAAAGCTGGAAGCCTGTGCTGGGCCAACTGCCCTCTTCTTCTGTGCTTAGGGATCAAAGAGAGAAAGAGGACAAGCCAACAGTTTTCCTCCCTCTGCCCTGCTCCTCATTCTCACCTTTGAAAGAACCACCTAAGAGGCAGAGTAACCTTTTTAGACCCTTCACAAAATGAAGATGTCCATGTTTATGAAAATATTATTCCAAAGCAGATGAGGCCACATTAAGCTGACCCAAGAGATACAATCACCTCTCTCTGGGCTTAGGCCATATCGCATGTGGCTTCTCTGAACTGAAACTGCTCCCAATTGGAACGGGCACTCCTTGAAAATACCCCACCAAGAATCCCATCTGTCCCGGGACCACCCAGCTTCACTCATGTTGACTATCAGTCCAGATACAATCGGCTTCAGATAGATCTTTTGAAAACAGTTTCTTGTGAGCTTGGCCACAAAGCCAGGAGGCATCTTAACAATCATATTTGAGCTGTATCTTGGAGCACGGGTAGGTCACTTTGGAGTTTGAGCCAAGAGTTTATGCACTTTGCTGTGGGCATCTGGGAGAAGGCTTCTGAGATCTGGCGAACTCAGGCGAAGATAGTTCACGAACTGTATTTATCATACCACTTTGAAAGAGAAACACTGGGGTCATATTTCATTTCATTTATAGTAATTGCCTAGCTTTCCATGCAATTCCTCTTGTGTAATCTAGATCTGCTGTCTCCAAAAATCCTATAAAGTCCCCTTACACAGAAGAGGCATTGAGTGCCTCAGTTACCAATGGAACGAAAATACCACCATTCCCTCTGGTGTTCTTCCCTATCAAATTGCTTGCAACTGAGAAATCATAAGCAAATCCATTAATATTTTCAGGGAAATAGGAATCCTTTTAAATTATTTGAACCTTTTCAAGAGGTAAGATCGATTAACCTTATCCACATCCCCAGTACACCGAGAAGCTGAGAAGTGGGGGTGATCAGTTTCTGGGTACAGGCTTGCTGTTTACACACATTGGAAGAACTAGAAACAGCCTGAAGGGATCCTCTAACCTGTTTTGTCCCAAAGGCTGTGTCTCAGGATGTCAATAGAGGTGACTCATTAAAATAACGGTTTTGATCCCTTAAGGTTTAGAGCAGTGATTTGTTGAGCAGTGAAGGGTATGTGTTTACTGTAGGGCGTTCACGGATTTTTAACAGACTGATGTTTGTGACCAGGTGATGATCTGTGACACAACAGTTCTCCGGAGAAAAAGCCCTTCCTTAAAGCATCTGCAGATGTCTGTGCTATAAATATTCTCTCTGGGGTTTAAGCTACCAACCCAGCATCAGTGATCGCGAAGCTGGTTGTCTGGACCACTTACGATACAGACGGTAGATGTAAGTGACCTTGAGAGCCAGCATAAAAGCAAGATGTAATGAAGGAATTCAGAAGGATTGTTTAGGTGATTATCACCTTTGTTTTTAATATAACTTAGTTCCGTGTAGGTTCTAGAATTTATTTTTTTTTTTAAAGATTTGATTTAGGGGTACCTGGGTGGCTCACTGAGTTAAGCCTCTGCCTTCCGCTCAGATCATGATCTCAGGGTCCTGGGATTGAGCCCCACATCGGGCTCTCTGCTCAGCAAGGAGCCTGCTTCTCCTTCTCTCTCTCTCTGCCTGCCTCTCTGCCTACTTGTGATCTCTGTCAAAAAAAAAAAAATTGTGATCTTTTTGACAGAGATTGCAAATAGGCAGAGAGACAGGCAGAGAGAGAGGGGAAAGCAGACTCCCCACTGAGCAGGAAGCCTGATGCGGGGCTTGATCCCAGGACCCTGAGATCATGACCTGAGCCGAAGGCAGAGGCTTAACCCACTGAGCCACCCAGGCACCCCATAGAATTTAATTTTTAATACTGACCATGTTTAATAATTCGCTCACAACATTCCTAAAAATGTAAGGATTGGAATTCTCAAGCCGGAGCAAACTGGTTCCAGCACACCCGTGTTTATGATTCCCAGAGGGGTTGGATGGGTGGGTGGATATTAGATGGCACTCTCCAGAATGATTTGACCCCGGACCTTTCTTCAGATAGGATTTTATAGGATTTGTGTTCTGTGGATCACACTTTGGAAACTGCTGGTCTAGTTCAACCTTGTCATTTCCATACCCCCTTTGTTTTTCTCCATTTTCAAAGCTCGTATATTTTCCTGTCTACTAGCTGGGAGCTTAACATACCACACTTTCACTTAATTCAATAAATATGTATTGGACTCCTGTTATGTGCAAAACATTATGCTAATCCTACAGAAAATTCTAGATGACTCAGAGTTCCTGCTCTTGGAGGGTAAGTTGTAGGACGCATCCACAAGGAACTACTGGAGAAGGCAACGTCTGGTTAGGATGCTGGCAAAAGTATAAGCAAATCACTTTGGGAGTCCAGAGAAAAACAAAATCATATCCAGTTGTTAACGGTAGGAGGTAATCAATTCCAAAGTGGGGCCAGAGTTTCAGCTGTGTGCCTTGTGCCTGGGGCTGGAAGAAGTACAGGTGGACAGAGTGGTAGGCTCGGGCTCTTCTGGTACAAAATGTGCCTATTTACTCATTCATTACTTCAGCAGACAAGGGTGGAAGGTCTTGGTATTAGGCCAGTAAAGTCGATTTATTCAAAAATTTGCATTTTTAAATTACCAGCTAGACTGAGTTATTTGTGCACATACTAGTTAACTCTTTGGGTTTTCTCCTCTGTGAATTGTCCCCTGGTATCCTTTGTCCACTTTTCTATGGGTTTTCCTTTTTGTTCCCCTGCCCCTTTGCTGGGGTTGCTTGTGTGTTCCATTATGTAAGTTTCAGCTGTTTAAAATACTTTCTCCCCACCTGTCACCCATGCTTCCTTGGTCCTTTGTGTCTTCTAGAGGCAATACAGTGGAGTGGTGAAGTCTGAGGGCTCTCAAGCTAGGGCTCATCTCTTGCTCCTGCACTCTATGTGTGTCCTAGGTAGGACAAGTTACAGAGCTGATCTGTGCCTGAGGCCCCATCTGTCAGATGAACAGTAACCCCTGCCTCATGGGAAAAGCAGTAAGAGCAGATGAATGAATACTCTTTAAGAATTTTGCTTAGTAAATATGAGCCTTTATCAGTTAACTTGAAGTCTCTGCTTTTGATGTCATCAAATCCATTAAGTTTTTCTTGTTACGGTTTATGCTTCTTGGGACTTTTGGAAGAAATTTTCCAGTTTTTTTTCTATTAATTTTATATCTTTATTTTCACACTTAGGTCTTTAATGGGGTGAGGTCGTCGTTTGACTTTAATGTTCACCATGAAATAAGCCAACGCCATGCCTGAATAATCCATTTTATGATTTCTTTTACCATACATGTCTTTGTTAATATCAGTTTTAGATTAAATATAATGTATTACATGTAAATATTAAACTCTTATTGCCTATTTTTTGGTTCATATTTGACTGGTACATACTTTTCTAGTCTTTTCAACTTTTCCATATCTTTTTAAAAAATATGTCTCTTGGAAATAATATTAATAATCAATTATAATAAATACCAAAGTTTTCTGTCTTTAGATCTTTGTCTTAATTCATTTACATTTAAAAATAATAATTATAGGGGTGCCTGGGTGGCTGAGTCAGTTAAACATCTGTCTTCAGTGCAGGTCATGATCCCAGGGTCCTGAGATTGAGCCCCGGGTGGAGTTCCCCATGCAGGGCAGAGTCTGCTTCTCCCTCTGCCCCCCCAACTCATGCTCTCTCTCTCAAATAAATAAATAAAACCTTCATAGTAATAGGGGCGCCTGGGTGGCTCAGTGGGTTAAGCTCTGCCTTTGGCTCAGGTCATGATCTCAGGGTCCTCGGATCCAACACTGCATCGGGCTCTCTGCTCAGCGGGGAGCCTGCTTCCCCCCTCTCTCTGCCTGCCTCTCTGCCTACTTGTGATCTCTCTCTCTCTGTCAAATAAATAAAATCTTTTTAAAAAACCTTCAGTAATAATAATAATATATAATGTGATACATAATATAATTATTAGATTAGAAAATATATTTCTGCCATCTGATTTCATGTTTTCCATTTACCATGGCTTCTTTTTGTTTCTTTTTCTCCTTTCCTATTTTTTACAGCCATATCAAATTTCCTTTTACTTGTTTAGAAGTTTTACCTCCCATCTTTATTATTCTAACAGAAGTTAAATTGCCCTTAATTTATTAGATTATCTTGGGGTATTATCTATTATTTCAAGAAGCATTATACAATTCTCTCTGAAATAAGAGCTTATTGATTTTAATAAAAGTAAAACACTATTCAGTTTCCTAATAATTAAATATGTACAAATGGAAAGCACAATAAAATACCACTTTTAATGTCTAAAATACATAAAATTTAAGATTTTAGTAACACCCAGTGTGGGGAAGGTGCATGGAGACAAATACTATTGGTGGAAGCATAAACTTTGGAAATTTGACGAGTATCTATCAAATTTTTGAATGTTTGTAATTTTGTTTTGTTTTTTAAAGATTTTATATACTTATTTGTTAGAGAGAGAGAAAGCACAAGCAAGGGGAGCAGCAGGCAGAGGGAGAAGCAGGTTCCCCGAGGAGCAGGGAGCCCAATGTGGGGCTGGATCCCAGGACCCTGGGATCACAACCTGAACAGAAGGCAGACACTTAATGACTGAATCACCCAGGCATCCTGAATGTTCATACGTTTGGATTCATCATTTCTACTTCTAGGAATTTATCTAGTAGATAAGGCTTTTAATGTCAAATTGTAAAAATTAGTACTCTGTACTATCTCAATTTCTTACTATGAGCATATGTCATCTTTTTCATTAAAAATGTACTATATAAAAATTATATATGTGCACACACACACTCACACACTCACGAAACAAAGAGAGAAATGTAAGCTATCACAAAGCCAAAACAAAGAGTTCTAATATTGAAAGTTTGAGAATCTCTGACCTAAAGTATCACTGCAATTGTCACTATTTAGAATTATTAAGAACTATTACACAGCGCTTACTGTCTCAGTTTGGGCTGCCGTAACAAATCACCATGACCAGGTAGCTTAAACACCAAACATTGATTCCTTACAGTTCTGGAAACTGGAAAGTCCAAGACCAAGGCACCAGCAAATCTAATGCCTTGTGAGGGCCCTCTTCCTGGTTTGCAGATGATGATTTTCTTGCCATATCCTCCCATGCTAGAAGGAGGGGTTGGGCTAGCTCTCTTCCTTTTCACACAAAGACACTAATTCCATCATGGAGGCTCCACCTTCATGACCTCCTTCCTTCCCAAAGGCCCCACCTCTAAATACCATCACATTAGGGCTTCAACACATGAATTTCAGAGGTAACAAACCTTCAGTCCATAGTCATATGTTATTTCAATGAAATAAAAATGAGATTTTCTCTAGTCTTACATTTTTTAAATATGAGTGCTTCAAAAATTCAACACAGTTTTCTTATTTTATTTTGCAGGCCAGGTACCTAAGCTAGGAAGAAGTTAACATGGCTCAATTCATGTCCCATAGTGAGTTAACATCGCCTTGAGGCCTGACTGACTACTGCCATCACTGGGAGTATGTTTGTCTGAGAGACACATCACAGAGGTAATAGGGATTTTCATTCCTCAGTCATCATTTAGTTCTTTATGTACATGTTCCAAGAGTTACCTTATCAAGGGCCACGAAGCCCCTTACATTTTCTGTGGAATTATTCCATTTATTTTTGCTTTTGCAGACCATTCAAACTGTAACCATTGGTCAGTCATCTACGTGGCTTGGTAACCAATGAAATTCAACAATCTTAGTGGCCCTCCATTATAAAGAATTGTATAATAGTCCATGAAATTACAATTCTGCACTGCATTCTTGATACAAGTCTAGAAGCCACAAAATGAAAGCAAATGGCAAGTGTGAGTTTAGAACAGCAGACCTGTGAAGCCATGTTCTTGAGGTCAGGAAGTGAAGGCTTGCAGTGGAACTCACAGACTTGAGAGGGCTTCAGAACAGGGAATGCAAGCAGCCCCATTTCCAGCTTAGATTTATGTTCTGTTCAAACAAAATACCTAGCTTCCTGAATGTTGCTTTGGCTTAATTTCAGGGAAGTAGCAATTCTTAATCCAAAACAATCAAGAAGAATTTGTTCAGTGGTCAAACAGCATTTTTCTGAGTGCTTGGAAATCATGAACGTCCACTGTTGCAAAATATTCTCTAGCAAACAAGGCAGAGAAAATGAATGGAAGTGCCAGACGATGCCAGGGTCAGCCCCAATGGCCCTGAAGCCAACTGAGACGCCAGTGAAATACATGTCTTGATTTCCCCAGCTGTGAAACTGGAACATAATACAGCTTTATGCTGACATCTAAAATTGTACTCTAACAGGTATGTGTATGTACCCGTATGTACACGATTTGTCCACTTCCAACTGCTATGCCATTCTAGTCCAAATGTAGCAGATAAAACTTTGATTAATTCTCAACTTCTCAAGCACATATTATTCACTGCCTCCTCTATGTCTCTGAAGCACTTTGTCTACATCTTCATTATGTATTCATCACATTCTGTTGTAGTTGGTAATTTACCCATCTTTCTTCCCAGATAGACTTTAATTCCTTGAGGGTAGACACTCTGTCTTTGTCTTTATATTTTCAAAGCCAAATGCCATGTAGTAGGCATATATTAGGCACTATACAATGTTTAAAGAATAAAGATATAAGTCAATGACTAAAGTCTACCTATATTCTAATCATGCTGTTATGAGATACTTTGAAAGAGTAAATACATCATTCACCACATAGAGATTCAAAGCGGATATGTGATACAATGTCAGAAGACAGGGTACAGCAGAGGGTATGCTTTCCTGGAAGGCAAAGGGAAAAAATATATACATGTACATCATTTTTATATTTAGAAGAAATTGAGGGTAATTTCCATCCCAAACATTTCTTATCTAAATTCCTGGTGACCAAGGTACTTGGAATACCAAAGGCAGTACAAGTTTGCATTTAAAATACATTCCTGAAGGTCTTAAGGATATTAATAAGGTCACAAAAAAGGCTAGCAACACAGGTCAATTTCAATTTTCTCTTTTGTCTACAAAACTTCTCTGTGTGAGAAGAAATCATTTGTATTCTTACCTACCTTATACCACTAACCTCTTAAGTCTACTGGATACACATTTATTTCAAATTAATTTAACCACAAATATAGACAGGGATTTATTTTATCCATGAATTTCAATTAAGCTGACTACTACTCGTTAATACAACAGTAACCTGAAAGGAGAATTTAGATTACTAATGGCATATGCACAAGCCTGTTGAAAGGGACTTGCACTTACAGTGAGAGGAAAAACATCTTTGTTTCTCAAGCCAGGAGGAAGGAACTAATTTGAATTGTTGGGATGATTTTAGGAATGGGTCTTTGGACAACTGGGTATAATTGGTTAATATTTTTAGAGAGTTGGGAATAAATGGTTAATAATTTTTAACAAAAAAGAATCCCTGGGCTGGATAATAATTTTTCCTTTAGTCTGAGATTCAGTACCAATAATTTCGTGTGGCTTGTTCATCAAGGGGATGGCTGTCGGGGAGTAGGGCAGTGCAGCAAGGGGAGGCCAGGGCCACAGTAGCAGACACCTGCCACACAGAATTTTAGAATATTTGAAGATCAAGGTCTTAGGACCCAAGAGAAGTAGTAGATGAAGTCAAGATCATGATTAATGAGGGCAGGTACTTTTATTTCTTTGATGTAATGACATCATTTATGAAAAAATTGTGAGGATATTCTATAGGGACCAGTCCTTGAGGACATAGAGGGGAGAAGGGTGGTACTTGGGATATGGGCAAGGAAAGGGGACTTAACTTTAGGGAATCAGTTGAATGTCTTTTGCCCCCACATTTGGGGATGATTTGAAAAGGAGGATGAGCACTATGAATAGTAGCCCTTGAATTTCCAGGAGGAACCGAGAGCTCCACCCAACATGAGGTGAAGCTTTGTAGTATGATAGGAGCTTTGCTCTTCCCACTGCAATACAATTCTGTTTTGTTAAGATTCTGCTGACCTTCTGAATGGGAACATCAAGCTGCTGGTCTTTCTAGATATCATCTGCCAAACCCCTGTGATCTCATGGGCAAGATTGTTTCCCCTATGTTAAGACAGCACCAAGCTTAGGAACTCTCTAGGCATCTAGACACATAGAAATGGGGGGATGAGCTTCCACAGCCGGTCCTAGTTGAGAACTGAGAGACAGTGCATCCCTATTACATTCTCAGGAAGACCTCAATACTTGAGATAACTTAGGTGAATTCTTGCAACTGAAGAAATCACCACCAGAACATTCATTTTTGTATCCTCATATCTTGGCCCCATTGCTGGGGTCTAAATTATATTTGTTGACTGAAATTGGACTAACTATAACTGACTTTCCCTAACTGTTTTTGCCTTTTTGTCAAAGGGATGAAACCTTTGACATCTCAACTACTAGAAACTGTTGCCACTGCTACTGATGATGGCCAAGATACTTTAATTAAACAACATTTAAAGTTTTTAGTCCTTTACTTCATAACAACCAGGTAGATCTGGTTGTATATTCCAGCTTAGGGAGCATTCCAAATTCTTTGAGGCTGTCTAGGCACTTGAATTATATTGAGGTGAAGACAAATACACTTCCTTGCTTTGCTTCAAAGTCCTGCACTGGAAAAAAAAAAAAAAAAAAAAGAAAAAGAAAAAGAAAAAGACTTCAAAAAATTTCCCCTAACTTTCTAACTTTTAAAGTATCCTATCTATTCATATCTCCCTGAGATAGTTCAAATTCACATAACTCTAAAATCGCCTATTAAAACACTTTTTAAATAGGTCTCTCCAGATTGGTATTGCCATAGAGCTAGGGCTCAACCTCTGTCAGCCATGTTTGCTGCCACATCCCCTGGAACAATGCCTGGCATCCACTATGAAGTGAGTGAATGAAAAAAAAATGTTAGAATTTCTTTCCTTTTTCTTTTTTAATTAAAGTTTGATCTCACAAACCCAAGTGGCTCAGTTCAGAGTTGTTATGTTGGAAAGCTATATACTTATTCCACTTATTCTGCCATTTTTCTAATCCCTTTGGGAATTCTCATATTGAAATTCCTGTCCTAGACCAAGGCATGTGGTTTTGAAGGATTTATTGGTGGCAAACTTTGCTTTTGCGAGAGCATCTGCTATTTAGAAAATGCAAAAGGCATCTGGAGCCCAGTCTGATAAATAAGTTGAGTAATTTAACTTTATAATCTCATTCATATGTGATTAGAAACTGACAAGATTAATTTTCTGATGCATTTCATAAACTATATCTCAAAACAATCCCAAGATAGGAATTTCACAGATGTTTTGAAGAATGGTGGTACCACAGGAATAAATGTATACTCTAGAGGACAACCACTTTCAATGGAATGGCATTGCTTTTATGCTTCTTAAAAAAAAATCTCATAAAGTTTTGCCACATCAGGGGAACAAAATTCCAAGTGGTTCTTGTTTCATATTCACAGGCAATGCCTGGAGATTATTTGGAGCCTCGTGTTGCTGAGCCCTTCCCTTTGGTCACCTGGACCAGTGTTCCCAAGAGCCATGATGAGTCTGAATTTGCAGTCAGTCCTTCAGCGTGCCAGAGGGGATGGTGTTACTGCCTTTGCTTCTTTAGTCAATTATGTTTTCACTGGAATTAAAATAATAAGCTTCTGTGCTGCCTATTAACTTCCTACATGCTGAGATGAGAATAGCTTGAAGCTGTGGAAAAATGCTGATATACTTAAAATAAAGAACAAAAATAGCCATATAAACAAACCTCAGGGAATTTTAACCAAGAAACTACTGCCAAATAAATCTTCGGCCAGTGAAAATGCTGAATATTTTATTTCAAAAAGGAACTGTATTTTTAGTCTCTGCCATGCTTGTCAACACTCTATTGCAATAATAAACATCACCATTCATAAAAAAAAGATGGAAGCAACCATTTTCACAAACCCTATCAGCCTCTCCATGTAGCCGCGGAAGCAGAGAGATGTACAGTTAACTAAGGTTGACCGGAGATCGCAAGCATCTTGTCAGGGCATTTGCAGTTCAAGATGAAGAATAAGAAAACAAACAGCTCCTTTGAGACCAGTTTGATGAAAATTGCTGGTTTCCATGGTGCCCTTCCCACAAGAACAAAAGATGGACTGAAAGCTAAAGGCAAACACTGGTCATGTTTCATGGTACTTCATTAGTGTTTTCTTCTCTCTCTATTTTCCCCGTTAGTGTTCGTTTCATTGAGCGCACTTGTTGTGAGGTGGACATCTGATGCTGCCAGTCAAATAATTCAGGCAACAAGGCCATTAGGATAAGTATCGTAAATGTGTTCTACTTTATAAAACAATACACATTACCTTAGACAAGAAGGAAAGGCAATCAACAACCAAGAAGGAAATAAAAATTACCCATGTTCCCACTATTCAGAAATAATTCCTGTTAAAATTTTGATACACTGCCTTCTCATTTTCTTTAACTGCATTATGGAGAAATAATTGAAGTTAAATGGGGACCAGACATGTAGTTTTCTATTTTGGTTTTTTTTTTCCTTTAGTTTATTATGAACCTTTGTCCATGTTAGTGAATAGTCTTCAGAAAGGTGATTTTTTTTTTCCCTTTTTATTTATTTATTTTTTTTTTCAGCGTAACAGTATTCATTCTTTTTGCACAACACCCAGTGCTCCATGCAAAACGTGCCCTCCCCATCACCCACCACCTGTTCCCCCAACCTCCCACCCCTGACCCTTCAAAACCCTCAGGTTGTTTTTCAGAGTCCATAGTCTCTTATGGTTCGCCTCCCCTCCCCAATGTCCATACCCCGCTCCCCCTCTCCCAATCCCACCTCCCCCCAGCAACCCCCAGTTTGTTTTGTGAGATTAAGAGTCATTTATGGTTTGTCTCCCTCCCAATCCCATCTTGTTTCATTTATTCTTCTCCTATCCCCCTACCCCCCCATGTTGCTTCTCCATGTCCTCATATCAGGGAGATCATATGATAGTTGTCTTTCTCCGATTGACTTATTTCACTAAGCATGATACCCTCTAGTTCCATCCACGTCGTCGCAAATGGCAAGATTTCATTTCTTTTGATGGCTGCATAGTATTCCATTGTGTATATATACCACATCTTCTTGATCCATTCATCTGTTGATGGACATCTAGGTTCTTTCCATAGTCTGGCTATTGTAGACATTGCTGCTATAAACATTCGGGTACACGTGCCCCTTCGGATCACTATGTTTGTATCTTTAGGGTAAATACCCAGTAGTGCAATTGCTGGGTCATAGGGTAGTTCTATTTTCAACATTTTGAGGAACCTCCATGCTGTTTTCCAGAGTGGTTGGACCAGCTTGCATTCCCACCAACAGTGGAGGAGGGTTCCCCTTTCTCCACATCCTCTCCAGCATCTGTCATTTCCTGACTTGTTAATTTTAGCCATTCTGACTGGTGTGAGGTGATATCTCATTGTGGTTTTGATTTGTATTTCCCTGATGCCGAGTGACGTGGAGCACTTTTTCATGTGTCTGTTGGCCATCTGGATGTCTTCTTTGCAGAAATGTCTGTTCATGTCCTCTGCCCATTTCTTGATTGGATTGTTTGTTCTTTGGGTGTTGAGTTTGCTAAGTTCCTTATAGATTTTGGATACTAGCCCTTTATCTGATATGTTGTTTGCAAATATCTTCTCCCATTCTGTCAGCTGTCTTTTGGTTTTGTTAACTGTTTCCTTTGCTGTGCAAAAGCTTTTGATCTTGATGAAATCCCAATAGTTCATTTTTGCCCTTGCTTCCCTTGCCTTTGCCGTTGTTCCTAGGAAGATGTTGCTACGGCTGAGGTCGAAGAGGTTGCTGCCTGCATTCTCCTCAAGGATTTTGATGGATTCCTTTCTCACATTGAGGTCCTTCATCCATTTGGAGTCTATTTTCGTGTGTGGTGTAAGGAAGTGGTCCAATTTCATTTTTCTGCATGTGGCTGTCCAATTTTCCCAGCACCATTTATTGAAGAGGCTGTCTTTTTTCCATTGGACATTCAGAAAGGTGATTTTTAAAGGCTGTGTGATAGCTGACCACATGCACAGAACTTAAATTTTTCATTGAAATTCCCATTCCCATTATGTTTTACATATCCATAATGAGCACTTTGCCCCATAACATTTTGTATTCTATTACAATTATTTCCCTAGTATACATTCTTTGAAGTGAGATTCCTAGCTTAGAGGGATTATTTGCATACTTTTAATTAACATATTTTTGGTTAAAAATAAATGTCTCTACTAATACACTGAAATATGCTAGAATAACCCCCCTTACTAACTTTTCTTTCAAAAATAAATATTATACACTTGGGCCTTGAGTTTATTCAATATAAAGTTTGCCCATCACTATTGGGCAAACTATGCAAAACAAACATGATGTACAGGTTCACCAAGGTAGATGGTTTATCTCTCACCCCACTACCCGCCAGAGGAAATAGGGCTGGACTAGCTAAGAGGTTCAAATATGAAAGCACAAAGTATGGTGAACGTGTTTGGAGTGCCTGCAAAGACCATCTCTTATCTTACAAGTTCCTTTTATAGACTTTGTCCAAGAATAGGGTTTGGCAACTATTTTTATAATAGATCAGGGATATCTGACTCAACCTGAAGAACTAAATCACAAATTTAACTTAAGGGATAAGGACACTCTTGTTCCATGGATGTTTCTTCAATCCAGAAGACTGGATTAGAGCACCCTTTTGGGGCCATAAGGACTGGTGTGTAAACAGAGAGAGCCAGTCTTCCAAGGGAAGCCAGAGGATGGAAGCACAGAGGGAAGTAGAGGCGAGAGCCCATCATGGTGGGGTTTGAGGAGGTGGGAAGAAGAGAGAGTGAGCAAGCATTGAGTTCTCAACCGCTGTGGATTTCCTATGTATACATTTTCAGCTTCATGAAATAGTCCATTGTTTTTGCAATAGCTCCCCCTTTACTCAAGCTGCCTGAAACGGGTTTCTGTTTCTTATAATCAAATTGACCGAAACAATGCAATGATGTTGACCAACCTTCCTCCATGGGTGTGTCAGGCACAGGCCCTTGGTTTAGGTGGCCTGGGTCCTGGTCAATACATTTTAAACAAGAAGGAAAAACTAAAACAAGAATGTGTAACTGCTGAATATACCTTAATTTGAAAATGTTCTTCTTTTTCCTATGGATAAGTCATATTGGTCAGACCACAAGCTGACATGTGAATTTATTCCCACCAAATAAGTCAGTTGAAAAAAAAAAAACACACCAAAAAAACAAAAAGCAAAAACCAAACACCTCCCAATTGTTCTGAAGGATAAAAAGGGAGCTAGTTGGTCCTATCAGCTTGTACCAACAAAAAATAACCCCCCAAATCTCGCTTCAATATATTTTAAACAGTAATACTAGCTATTTCTGCTACCCCAGTGGGAACAGAGTTTTAATAAACTGCATATTGTCTGGAATGGTATGATTTTTTAACCTGGCAGGAGGTTGAAAAGTACTTGTTATATAGTCCAGAGTTGAAATAGTCAGAGCAAGCTTCTTTTTCATTCATAATTTCCTGAGAAGGTCTCTGTGAGTAGAAGACAAGGAACCTGGGTCTGAGCAGCTGAGACACACTTTTGAGGGATGTCAACTCCCCAGGATCTCAAATGCTATTGGATAATCTTTTTACTTGTCCTCAGATGAGATTCTAAGGAGACGGGAGTGTCTTGGTTTTGTTTTTGTTCTTTGCTTCTATTTTGGAATGGCTATGCGTTGGTGTTGGGAGGGTGATATGTTTGAGGAACAAATACCTAAGGGGCAGAGGGTAGACATACACAGAAGCCATCGCTTATTCTCTGTTTTCTTCTGAAGTTTAAGTTCTGTAGTATGTTAGGACTGATTTCTTGGGAAAACCCCATCTTGGCTGGATCCTTCAGGAACTAAAAGAGACTCTGAAAGAACCATTTTTGCAGTTTCCCCGAACTCGGTACTGAGAGGAGTTCATCCTGTATCCCACTGAAGCCTTTCTGTGGAGTGTCACCCTTGCTCGCCTGTGTGTATGAGAAGCACAGCCGAATGTAACAGCCCTGGGGTCTCGAGGCGGTCACTCAACGGTGCTTAAACTAAAACTACTGATGCCTCAGCTGTGTGAGTGAATTTGGGTATGCAAACCCATGAGACATTTGTGGGGGGACCACCAAAAATGTTTGGGTGGCATTTGGAGGTGCCGAAGTTCTTCCATGGGTGGGGAGGGGCAATAACTGATTACATTTGGATTTCTACTATAACCATCACAACATCCATGTCCCGCGCCACCCCTCCCCCCCCCCGGGGAGGTTGGCACTAGAGAGAGACAAAAGCAGTGACAATGTACACATCTTAAGTTCATTGTAAGGGGCTGCTGTTGACTGACGGTGTCCCCCTAAAATTCGAATGTTGAAACCTAATCCCCCGTGTCATGGTATTTGGAGGTGGGGCCATGAGGTTGGAGCCCTGATGCCAGACTGAATGCCCTTATGGAGACGAGGAGATCCCCTGATTACTCTCTTGGCTAGTGAGGACCCAGGGAGAAAGTGGCGGTCTATGAGCCAGGAAGCTGGCCTTCACCAGATGTTGGATCTGCTGGCACTTGATCTTAGACTTCCGGTCTCCACAACTATGAGAAATATACTTCTGCTTTCCAAGTCACCCAGTCTATGGTACTGTGTTTGTTATGGCAGCTCAAACTGACTAAGACATGGGCGCTGAAGTAATTTTTATTCGCAACCCTCTGCTCGTCAGAAACAATTGGGAAACTGCCCCTCACCCATAGTTTCAAGATGTTTGTAAATCTTTTTTCTTTATCATTGATACTTCATATTTTAAGAGTATTTTTTTGTCTCTGACTCATCTTCTAATCAAGTGTGCAGTGCCTATCTGAATTTATGATTCCGAGCATTAATTTTCCCCCTCTGGGTTTGCCCTGTGTCAATTAATGATTATAGAAATGATAAAACAGATGACAAAGTAAAACATCACAGAGGACACAGAGGTTCAGGAATGAGAAGACAGAAAGACATTGCTACTGGAAGGTGGTCAAAGAATACAAAGTTTCAGTTATAAGATGAATGAATTCCAGAGATCTAATGTGCAAGCTGGTGACTGCAGTGGATATAATGTATACTTAATGATATAATGTATAGTTAGAATTTGCTAAGAAAGTAGATCTCAAGTGTTCTCAATGCACACACGTGCACACACACACAGCTTAATTATGTTAGGTGATGGGTAGGTTAATTAGCTTGATTGTGACAATTATTTCACAATGTATATGTGTATCAAAACATTATATATCTTAAGTACATATAATTTTAATTTATCAATTATATCTTAATAAAGCTAGAAAAAACAAAAAAATTACATTTGTACAAGGCTTTATATTGTACACTGATTGAATTAATAACAGAATAGAAATAGCATAAATATTAATTAATAAAGAAGTACTTAAATAAATTATGGTACATATCTCTGGACAATAAAAAATCACCACAGTCATTAAGAATATTGAGGAAGTTCTTTACAAACTGGTCTTAAAAAAAAATCCCTCCAAGATATATTATTCAGTTAAAAAAAAAATGTTGCAATCTGGGTGGGCCAGGGAACTGGGAGGGAGTGTGAGCAGGCAGAAAGATATTATGAAAGCATTTCAGTAAATGATTGGGTAAGCAGACAGAGCCTAAGGTTGAACCACTGTTCCCCTTGTTAACCTGTGGATCAGGAAGGATCATCCCACCTAGTTCAATGGCAAGATCTTAGTGAACTCTAACTTTGTTGCTGTAGCCAGCCAGAGGGGCTAATGCTGGTTGTCACTGGATTAATTCGTAAACCCAGGATAAAAAGATGAAGGTAATATTGATGTTAAGTAAGGTATGCATTTGTAAGGATCTTATGAAAGTAATAAGTTTTGTCTTTACTGTGCAACATTTAATATGCTTTATCTGATTTTAAGACATGTGAGATTAGAATTACTGGCTTTACTATACTTTCTACTACTTTTTTTTTTTTTAAAGATTTTTATTTATTTATGTGACAGAGGAGAGGGGGAGAGAGAGAGAGCACAAGCAGGGGGAATGGCAGGCAGGGGAAAAGAAGGCTTCCTGCTTGGCAAGGAGCCTGATGTGGGGTTTTATCCCGGAACCTAGGATCATGACCTGAGCCGAAGGCAGCTGCTTAACTGACTGAGTCACCCAGGAGCCCCTTGGCTTTATTCTATATTTTAAAGTTTATTGGAGTCACAGTAGTTGATTAAATATCAGAAAAAATTGTACTTTTAAAATTTGTTAAATTTTCTTGACAGGCATTTGACACCTTGTATTACATATAGATACACTAAACATACAACTATACTATTAAATGTCTATTTTTGTTATTTATGAGAGGAAAATTTGTCTCTTGAACTTATGAGTTAATTTAAACACTGATCAAGGAATGTGAAATGGCTTTTCTTATTTTTGACAATTACTGTATTTCTAAGTAAAAAAGAAACAAGATTTGTAAGTTGAATTTGAACATTTATAAGGACTGAGATTCTTAATTGATACCTTTAATAAACTGAATACTACTTTTAGGCCCCCTACAGAAAGTCTTTCTTTCTAGCACAAAATCGTTCTGACTTTTAAAAACTGCTCATTCCCATTGTGATCTCAGAGACGTGAGTAACTTAAATGCTTGAGATGGAAAATCTCAGGGAAAATCTTAATTTATTTGTCTAGACTTTTTAAATCCCGCTCCAAAATCCAGGTTAACGCAGCTTGGTTCTATCTTTGTAATCTCCACATTGAAACTTGCCTTACATTTGTCTTTGCTCTCTTCCTCCTTGGGAATGCTACTGGAGGGCAGGCGGAGTACAGGATTTGATTTCCCCACCTGGCTTCCCAGGAGGAATCCATTGCAAACATTTGTACTCCTCTTCTAACTGCTTTACTTCTTTTACTAGCTTCCTAACCTCATTCTTCCCCTTGTGCAATTCTTTCTTTCTTTCTTTCAACATATGTATTGTTTGTTTCAGGGGTACAGGTCTGTGATTCATTAGTCTTACCCAACACACAGCACTCACCATAGCACGTTCCCTCACCAATGTCTACCCTCCAGCCACCCCAACCCTCAGCCCCCACCTCTGCCTCCAGCAACCTTCAGTTTATTTCCTGAGATTAAGAATCTCTTATGGTTTATCTCTCTGTCTGTTATCATCTTCTTTCATTTCCCCCCTCCCTTCTATGATCCTCTGTCTTGTTTCTCAAATCCCTCATATCAGTGAGATCATATGATACTTGTCTTTCTCTGACTGACTTATTTTGCTTAGCATAATACCCTCTAGTTCCATCCACGTTGTTGTAAATGGGACATTTCAGGGTTTTTGATGGCTGCATAATATTCCATTGCATATATACACCACATCTTCTTTATCCATTCATCTGTTGATGGACATCTAGGCTCTTTCAATAGTTTGCTTATTGTGGACATTGCTACTGTAAGTATTGGTGTCCCTCGTGCAACTATTTCTAAGAAACAATTCACTTATACAGAATTTCTCATGGTTTATAAAAGTTATCAGCGGTGAATTCATGGATACAGGAGATCCGTGTTAGGTCAGTATTGATGGAAAAAGTGAGCATTTGCAGATCCTAAATGGGTTATGCTTCCCCTTGTCTCTATGATTGTGACAGCCTTTCCTCTCTGTGTCCAGCTCATTCCTCATTTTCTAAAATCTCATCTTGACTGCTTGAAGTATTTTCAGGATTCACTTTTGTCCCCTGCCACATTTTGGGGATTCATTCATGCTGTCGTACGTAGCTATTTGGTATTCTATTCTATGACTTACTACATTATATTTATTCATTTCACTGTTGATGGAAATCATAGGTGGTTTTCAGTCTTTTTTATTTATCACAAACAACGCTACTCTAAACAATCTTATATGTGTCTCCTGGTTTACGTGTGCAAGAATTTTGCTGTGTCTTTAAGTATCTAGGAGTGGAATTGGTGGGCCAAATGTAATAGATGATGCTGAAGGTCATATGGATTTTTACCGTGCTACAACACATGAGACTTCCCGCTGCTCACGTCTTCTTGAACACTTTTTCAAAATTGAGATGTAATTGATATACAACATTATGTTAGTTTCAGATATAAAACACATTATTTTGGTATGTGTATATATTGCAGAATGATAACAACCATCAATCTAGTTAACATCAGTGACCATACGTAGTTACACAATTTTTTTGTGTGTTAAGAACTTTTAGGATCTATTTTCTTAGCAACTCTCAAATAGGCCATACAGTGTTATTAACTACAGTCACCATGCTATACATAGGAATACTTGATATTAAGAATTTTAGTATTTGCCAATCATGTGTTTAAAATTACATCTCATTGGGGTTTTATTTTGCATTTCTCCGATTACAAATAGTTGAGCATCTTTAGATGTCTGTTAATATTTGGTTTCTTCCTTTGTGAAATATGTGTTCTTTTTTGGGGGGGTCTTTTTCCACTGAGTTGCTTATTTTTTTAATAGAGCTGGGGGACAGTCGGTTAAGTGTCTGACTCCCAGTTTCAACTCAGGTCATGATCTCAGGGTGGTGAGTCTAGGCATGTTAGTCTGTCCCATTGGTCTGTTTGTCTATTCCATTAAGACAGATCAGATTATCTTAATTATTGTAGCATTGTAGTGAATTTTGCTGTGTGGTTGAGGATGTCTCCCTACCTTCTTTATCTTCAAGAGGTTTTGACTTTAATAAGCTCTTTGCCCTTTTGTATAAATTTTAGAGTTTGTTCATCAACTTCTAAGAAAAATCATTTAGGGATTTCAATTGGACTTTCATTAAATCTATAAATCACTTGTATAAGAAGTGACATCTTTGGAAAATTGTGCTTTCTAATCTGTGGAGTTAGTATGTCCTCCCATTTATATAAATGTTCTAATGTTTTTAAATATACATTTATAGAATTTTTTGCAGAAAATTGTTACATGTGTTTTTTCTAAATTTATTCCTAAATAGCATATGTATTTATTGATCTTATAAATGGTATCTCTTTAAAACATAAAACTCTTAATACTTTTTATTGGTATGGACAGCACAATGAGCTCTTACAAATTGGTATTATATCTAATAACCATGCTGGGAACTCGAATGTTAACGATTTGTAGATTTTTTTCCCCAGGTTTTCTATGCAGACAGTCATATGATCTACACACAGTACTAATTTTGTTTCCTGCTTTTCAGTTCTTATATCTTGTATCTTTTTGTGCTTATCTAGGAAGACTTAAACTTCTAGAACAAGATAGAATAGAAGTGAGAATGCATGTCCTTGAATTGTTCTTGGTTTCAAAAGATAAACTTTTTTAACATCTCAGCACTAAAGAAGGTATTTATTGTCATTTTTTTAATGGGGACCTTTGAGCGAATGAAGGAAATTCTTTTCCTACTCAGCTGCACACTGAGTTTCATTGAATGCTTTTTCTGACTCTATTTAGATGATCATCTCCCCTCCTCTTTTTAATCTTTAATGTCAATTACACCAACAGATTTTCTGAGTTTGCAGTAAACATGCATCACTAAAATAAACCTAACTTGATTATGATGTAGTACATGACAGATAGAACTCAGGTTACCAGTATTTTCTTTAGGGTTTTTGCTTCTATTCTTCTGTGTGAGAACCCCACCCCACCCAACCCCTGCCACTGGTTTTCAAAAAAGAATTATGCTAATTTTGTAACGTAAATTGAGGTAATGTTTCCTCTTTTTCTGCTTTCTGAAAGAGTTTGGTAACATTGAAAATATCTGTTCCTAAAAAAAAAAAAAAAAAAAAAAAAAAGAAAGAAAAGAAAGGAAAAGAAAAGAAAAGATCTGTTCCTGAACTTTGGGAGAACTCACCTGTAAAAACCTCCCAGGCTTGGTTTTATTGTGGGAAGATTTTAAACTACTGATCTAATTTTGTTTGTAGTTACCAAACCATTCAGATTTTTATTACCACCTGAGCCATTCTAGGAAATTGTCCATTTAATCTAAGTTTTCAATTTATTTTTATAAGCTTATTCATAATTATTTTATCTTTATAATCTCCACTATATCTGTGGTTTGGCCCATTTCCCCCCCTCAGTCCTAATATTGTTTATTTATACCATCTCTCTTTTTTCTTGATCATTTATGCTAGACAATATTCATTTATTAATTTTTGTAAAGATCCAACCTCTGGCATCTGGATCCTCTCTCCTGTTTTTATTTTTCCCATTTCATTAATTTCTGCTCTTGCCTTTCTTTTCTTTTCTTTTTTCTACTCTCTTTGGAGGGATTATATTGTTTCTAATCTCTGGATGGATTATATTGTTTTTCAAAGTTAACCTCTTAAATCGCATGCTTAGTTCAGTAATTTTAAAATTGTCCTTTCTAAAAAAAAAAGATTTTATTTATTTACATATTTGAGAGAGAGAGAGAGTGCATGTGAACAGGAAGGGGCGAGGCAGGGAGAGAGGAAGAGAGAGTTCCCCCACATGAGGCTCAGTCTCACCACCCTGAGATCATGACCTGAGCCAAAATCAAGAGTTGAATACTTAACTGACTGAGCCTTTTTAAAAAAATATAAGTAATGTAATTTTTATATAAATTTAGGAAATAAATTTTCTTTTCTGTACTGCTTACCCCTCCCCCCAAACTAGTCTGGAAGTTATATATATTCTATAACCATCTTTTTGTAACTCCCTTAGAAATTTAATTGTGACTCTCTAATTATCAAGTCTAATGTTAATATTTATCCTTTTGAATCATCCAAGGATGTTTCTATGTTTTTCCTATAATCACCTCTCAATTTCCCTATCATTGCCAAAAATTTAATTATGTTTTATTTTTCTTTTCCAGTTCTCACAAACGAAAGTTACTCTGTGATAGTGAAATTCTCACCACTCTGGGCCCCAAATTAATTCTTTCAAGTCCTAAGAGGGTCCACTGACTTAACCCTGTCTTTCATACACATAAAGACAGTGGACTTTGAGTCCAAGCCTGACTCGGAGGGTACCACAACCATTGAAAACATCAGATTCATGAAACGATTGCTGTTTCTGAGAACTGTTTGTCTCAGCCAAATTTCCCCTTGAGTGAGATGATCAAACAACGGCTACTCTCTCCCCGCTTTCCTGTTTTCATACTCTGACACATACCGTGCTTTTTAATGAAACAACTCTAGGGGAATTTTCTAGTACCCGGGAAAGCCTGCTTTTTAAAAATAAAATTAATGAAATATTTTCCCTTTTATTGGGATTCCACTAATTTCCACGGGTTCCCTTTCTTTTCCCTGTGGCTGAAGTCTTGAGTCTTTATTAGCAAATAAAGTCTTTGGGTAAGGGAGGAGGGGCGTGATACCAGAAAACAAAGCCCCTCAGTGAATGGCAGAGACATGGGCTTTACTTGTCAGGGTGCATTCCCCATGCTTCCTGAGTCAGCATTTCAGAAAAACCCTGTAGAGACGACACATTCTGAGGGGGCCAGCACAGCACCAAAAGGCAAAGTGAAAGCTTTAGATAAGAGAGAAGTGTGAGTATTCTCTCTAAAAAGAGAATGGTATTTCTGCCATGGGCCCTGCAGGGTCAAAGCAATTTAATTTTGTCCTTCCAGGCCTCCTGCTGTAAGTGAAGAAGCACTTATTTCAGACTCAAGAAGGGAGCAGAGATGTGGCCTCTGGCTGCCCCACTCAGACACCCATGGCCTGACTCAAATGACCCTCTCAGTGGCTTCCCAGTAAAATACCCTAGGCTTTTCTGATTTTAGTCTATCCCAAAGGTAATTCCATGCCAAAGCCATAAAATGTGTGGGGGAAAAAAAAAGCCAGTCTGTGACAGGATGCAAATCTCACCTACGATACTGGAAGGCCAGCGTTGGGCCCGACAGTGGCGACAGCATGACTTCCTGGTCAAAGTCCTAGGACAGGAGACCACGGAACTCCAGAAGACGGAACTCCAGAAGTGGCCAAGTTAAGCCACAAAATGACCGTGATGACTTCTGACTGAGAAGAAAAACGGGGCAGAGAAAGTTAATATGCGGGAATTTCTTGTACAAAGTCTATATTCAAAATGATCTTTTCAGTTTTTTAGAATTCATAAAATGAGCTTTTCTAAAATAAGTAGACATCTTTTTGTTCAATAATGCGAAAATCTCTTCATAAATATGCTAGAGGAATTTTTTTCTCTCTCTGAGAATTCACTGCTTATAATACCTCCAGTATCTCCAGTTGTTACCTGTGAATATTAGTGATATTAAGCTATTTTGCTTCATCACCTAGTGTTTTAAGTTTTACTTGGGCTGCTGTAGTCAACAATTTTTTCTTTCATTGTTTCAAATAGAAAATGTATGTTTAGTTTTCCAAGGCATGCTTTTTGAGAGTATACTTTTTTGTTTTTACGTAATAATCGGTTCAAAATATTTTAGTGTTCTGTGAGAATAGAAACTTCATAATTTTACAGATGTTCGTGTATGTCCTTTGATTTAAATTATATTAATATTTGTTCAGTGTCAACTAGGTGCCAGGCATTGTTGTCAGTGCTTTACATATATTATCCGGCCCTCACAATAGCCCCACGGATATGGGCTGTCATTACTTCCATTTTACGTGCGGGGTAGTCCTGCCACAGAGAGTTGCAGTGACTTGCCTCAGTCACACAGCCGGTAAGGCTGGGCCCAGGCTCCAACAGCAGGCTTCTGCCTCCGCTGCCCACCTCCTCACACTCTACTCTGATACCAGAGAGCCCAACTCTGGCCAGATGGGTTCCGTTTTTCACCTGTTTCCCAGGCTCATACACACGTGGAAGCTGTATTACCTTCTAAAAGCCACTAGCACATTGTGCGAAACACGCATGCGGTATCATTCCGCGTCTACGAGGTATCGGAAGCAGTGGAATTCATCCAGGCAATAATTAGAAGGATGGTTACTGCGTTGGTGGGGCAAGGGGAGGACAGAATGGGGAGTTGTTGTTTAATGGGTACAGAGTTTCAGTTTGGATGAAAGGAGTTCTGGAGCTGGATGGTGGTGATTGTTTGCTCAACAATGCAAATACACTTAATGGCTGAAAAGTGAAAATGGGGGTGTTAAGCGTCTGCCTTCAGCTCAAGTCATGATCCCGAGTTGGAGCATCGAGCCCTGCCTCAGGCTCTCCACTCAGCAGAGAGTCTGCTTCTCCCTCTGCCCCTCCCCCCTGCTTGTTGTGGTCTCTCTCAAATAAATAAATAAAATCTTTTTAAAAAGTGGTGAAAATGTTAAATTTTATGTTAAATATCTTTTGCTACAATAATAAAAATAATAAAAAAGGCAAAAAAACCCTCACCAACAACCCCCAAACAAAACCTCACAAAGATTCTCTTCAACAGGCCAGTGACCCAGTGAACAGAGTATCCACCTGTCACTAGGAGCTGCCAGTTAATGGAAAAATGATGTTCAACTTTGAACACTTCAGAAGAAGCTGGAGATTGACTTGACAGATACTTATAATTTGGGAAAGTATGTACGGATCAGATTCTGTCACATATTTCTCTGTAGTGTTTCAAGATGGCACTGTGTACTGGGGGAAAAGAGACCAGAGCCGTGCTTGGCTCAGATATCTCAAGACCTGTGGAGATGCAGTTCCTTCCCTGCACTGGGAGCACGGGGTCTGGCTTGTCCTTAGTGGTCTCCAGGCTCAGCTCTGCAGTGGCTCTCCCACTGGTGCTCCAGTCCTTGGATGTTTTTGCTTCTGAGAGATGGTCTGTGGTTGCTGTGTTCTCCCAGCCTGACTGCATCCCTGGCCCCCGTTGCCAGCCAACGTCATTTCTCCTTTGTCCATAACCGGCGCCTATAGAATATATTCTTAAATGCTCTGCCCCTACCACACTCCTGTCATAATGGCTGCTATCTTATCAGACATGGTGGTACACGCACAGGCGTGCTTACTCTTCCCTGGTTCATGGCCAGGACCCCAATTAACAGACAAGGAAGCTTTTCCCAGTTTCTCCAGAGGAAAAGAGGATGCCCAAATACTCCTCACCCAGGTCACTAAAGTTTGATTCACAGCATTTTTCTCAATGTATAGTTACAGATCTGTGTGGGTTTTTTTTTTTAACATACAAATGACTCTCGAATGTTTATATCCATAATGCAATGCCAGTCAAACTAATCGGACCATTTCTCTCCTATCAGACTGTATGCTTTGCTTTAATGTAGCTAGACAGTCAGTGACACACCTATTTTGTTCCTAAAATCACTCCAGCAATGCGGTGCCTGAGTGGCTCAGTCAGTTAGACTGCCAACCCTTGATTTCTGCTCAGGTCATGATCTCAGAGTCCTGGGATCAAGCCCCGCATTGGGCTCTGCACTCAGCGAGGGAGTCTGCTTAAGGTTCTCTGTCTCCCTTTCCCTCTGCTCCTCCCCCAACTTCTCTCTCTCTGTTTCTCTCCCTAAAATAAATAAATCTTAAAAAAAAAATCACTCCAGCAAGAAACATAATGCTATGTACATATTTGGCATTTCATGAATGAACACTTATAGAATGAATGACATGACTTGTCCAAGGTCACATTGTTAATAAGTGACAGCTTGAAGAGGATCCAAAAAGGACCCCATAACACATCTCTTTTGTGTGCCCTATGTTTTAAAAATTGCCCATGCACGTATATACACACGTGTACTCACCCAGAGTCACGTATGGCATATTCAAGAAACTAGGGCATGAGGAAGAGAAAGGCTGAAAAGGGAGGTCTTGCACCCCCTAAGGGAGGAAGCACATGTGAGGAAGGAGACTCGTCCTTCACCGATCTTTACCCTTCACAGGTGGGCAGGAGGTGCCGGAGAGGATCCATGCCAGGGTGGAGGCTGTTGAACTGTCTGTCCTCCCTCCCAAGATGGTGGTGACGTCCAGAGTCAGGAAGTCAGTCACTGATTCACCTCACCCTGTCCACCAACCCCCAGACTAAAGCACATACCTACCCATGAGCATGCACACAGAGACATGTGATGCTCATAGCCCCCCACATCTAGACGTATGCACACACACACAGACACATGTACACGTACTCTGACACACCAGCATTCTCACACACACCCACAGACACACACAGACATATGCTGTCATACACAACTTCACACTCGTGCCTAGGGCATGTACACACAACACATGCATACACACGGTCACACACACTTGCACGTGGGTGAGTCTGAAAAGGTTATTTTTTGTGCTTTCTGAGGCTCTCTAAGACCCTTGGAATTTGGTTCAAATTTCTTGGCTTGGCATTTGGGATCTGCCACATGGAATCCCAACATGTTTTTCCAGTCTTTTCTGTTCCCACACCTCTCTCTCTCTAACCTCCATTAGGAGTCCAGTGGGTGAAAGCCAGGACTATGCTGGTTGGCAGGGAAGCTGTGAGGTGGAAGGGTGGTGCCGGAATCCCTGTTGGGATCCCTGTATTTCATCTACACCATTGAGGCCTTCCATCCCTGGTACATTCCTGAGGGCTGTCTAAGGAGCAAGCTCCCATTAGGACTGTTCCTACCTTTACTCAAGCTTTTTTGTCTGCCCTGATCCTCTCCAAACTACCTTTTGAAATCTGAACTTCAGAACATTTTGTGCTTGAGAGCCCTTCTCAACCTCAGGTCTCTAGATCCCTCCCTCATGCCACATACCAGCCTTGTATTAAAGTTTCCTGGCTTACTTTGCTCATCTTGTCTTGAATTCTGGAGACTGGGTTGGTGAAGTGTTGTATTTGCCTGTGTTGTTTCAAAGAGTTTAGCAAGACCTTTGCACAAATCAGATGTTCTAAAAACTTGTGTTCTCCTGTAAGATATAAAAGTTGGTCTATTTTTTTTTTAAGATTTCATTTATTCATCTGACAGACAGAGATCACAAGTAGGCAGAGAAGCAGGCAGAGAGAGAGGAGGAAGCAGGCTCCCTGCTGAGCAGAGTCCGACGTGGGGCTCGATCCCAGGACCCTGGGATCATGACCTGAGCCGAAGGCAGAGGCTTTAACCCACTGAGCCACTCAGGCGCCCCTAGTTGGTCTATTTTTTGATCAGTAATTCATCCACAGTTATTTAGTTCACTTTATAACATTGTGCGTTGAAATGATCTAAGGTGGCCATTTAGGTGTAAGTATTATCCAGTGAGGATAAAACACTAACCCCATAACTCCTTCCCTGTGTTGGTGGATGTGAGACACCCTTCCACTTTCTGTTCCAGGGTACAAGATCCTGGGCCAAAGGGATGTACAAGGTGTCAGGGAAGGGCCATAGTTTTTGGCAGGATGCAGAAGAAGACATCTAGGGCACAGAATAAAAGCAAGAATGTCTAGAAAATGGCATGTCCAGAGGGGAGAGGACAGAAAGAAAGATAAAAGGGTTCAAAAGACCATTTCTCTTAATTAAAAATTTTGCCTTGGTTCAGCATGCCAAGTCAAAGGGCCAAAATTGAATTTAAGGGATTTATGCAAAAGGATTGCCATTGCACTGTCTCCATATTTGTTGAAATACAAATTGTTTCATCTGAACAGTCCAGTGATTGTCACTTTTGTGTCATTATTATTAAAATGAGGGTCCCATAGGAATAGCATATCGCCTTTGCATAAACTACCTTGGTTATGAGCTCTTAAGAGGAAAATGTCTATCCAAGTGAAAAAATATTATTGTTGCTACTTTATTACTTTCAAATTCAGCCGAAGCTTTGTGTTGGGGCCATTGGGACATCTTACAAGCGTTGCTTTGATCTCTACATTATTTATTTCCATATCAGTGTGAGTGTTTTTCCTGGGGAATCTCTAGTTTCTGGCTCAAGGCTTCTTTGGCAGTGCAGATGCTGTGTCAGAAAGTGGGGCCCTGGGATTTGCCATTTCAATTCAACATGTAGACTTACCTTTGAAGGCTTAAAAACTCTCCAAAGGGGTGGGGGATTTGGGAGGAAAAGAGTTATTTTTCTCCTCCTACCTCCGAGTCCAATTACCTAATAAAGATTCATCATTCCTTTTGTCCGAGGAGCTCTGTGACCTAATTTTGCTCCTTGCCTCGTTTCAGATATCACAACCCATTTTTATGCATTCAGCTTTCCTAATGAAATCCACATGTCTTAAATCAATAAAGCCATTGTTCAGCTTCCTCTCCTATTTCTCTAGCGCTTTTTGTCTGATCTATTTTGTTTGCATACTTGTTTGTAGGAAATATGTCTCTTTATCTAGAATTCCCCCCCTTTGTGTGGGGGGGTCTTTTTCTTATCTTTCTTTTTCATGATGATCAGTTTGTTCACTGTAGCTATTAAACGTATAGTTCTTTCTTTAATGGGCCAGTCTAGAGGAAATTTTGTTTACACAGGTTTTCTTTCTCATTAATTGTTTGTTTTAGATAGCTTAAGAAATTAGCAGTGAGAAACTCAATGTCTTTGTTATCATCTTTGTATACATGTAGGATGTACAAAACCCCAGTGTAAACTTCAGAAACTCAGGTTTTATTGCCCGTGAATGCTCTATCTTTTCCCCAGTATCCCCAGTCTGTCCCTTCTTCCACTCAAGAGCCAGGTATTACTGAGTACGTAGATCTTCTTACATTCTTGAAGTCCTCCAGATCATGTCGAGATCCTCTTTAGTGGCTTTCTGCTTCTAATGAACTGTAGGTCCTTGAAAGTTGGGTGATGGATAGTCAGTCTACTTCCCAAGAAACATTTTATTTACCTGAAATCCAGGACTTCAAAATAGAAAACCTATCCACAAGCCCCAGAGTTGGTACCAAAGTAACTCTTCTGGAGTACCTCTCTCCAAGTCTTCTCATAGATACTAACTACTCTGTCCATCATTGTCTTTCAACAGTCGGGCAAGAGCTAGCCTAGCAGCATCTCCAGTGATCCCCCCAGAAATCTTTACTTTTTTGAATTTTTTATCTCTCTAAGTTATCATGGCAGAAAGTGTGGGCCATATGAGCAAGCAGGCACTCGAATATAGATGATGATGGTGGTGACGATGTTGATGATGGTGATGATGATGATGATGATGATGATGATAATGATAGACTGCCAGGCCCGATGTGGTAGTTGAAACATTAACATTGGGCCATTTTACTTACCCAATTCTCTTGGATTCAACCTTGCCAATGGGAAAGATAGAAGAAGGAATAAATAAATGGTGGATCCCAATGTTCAGACATGCTCGATGACCCTATTCTTTTTTCTTTTTTCATTGTCTTTCTTGGTCTTTTTTGAGGTTCCTGCTTATGTCTTTTTCTCATTGAAAGTATCTTGCCAGAGTCATTGCAACTCTTTCCCCTCATTTCCTTTTCTCCATTTCAAGTCATATCCTAAGTGTGGAAAATGTCTCCCCCCGACCCAAAGCTCTGTTGTTACTCTTCTGGACTTGATGTGAGAAGGTGAACTTAGAATTAAATCCCCACATGTAGCATATTTAGCTAGCTAGCCACTTTAATAAGCACAAAGAAAAAGGGCACCTGGGTGGCTCAGTTGGTTAAGCAACTGCCTTCAGCTCAGGTTATGATCCTGGAGTCCCCGGATCGAGTCCTGCATCAGGCTCCCAGCTCCACGGGGAGTTTGCTTCTCCCTCTGATCTTCTCCCCTCTCATGCTCTCTCTCACTCTCTCTCTCAAATAAATAAAATCTTTAAAAAAAAAAAGCACAAAGAAAAATTCAGACTCACACTTAACTGCTTTATTAAGATGTTTCCTTGAGGGGAAATAGTTGAAAGGCAAAGCAATGAACACAACTGTGCTGCTTTGTCCACCCAAGTAATGTCATCAGCCTCTAGTCTGTAGTTTCCTTCAAGGAAGACAGAGAAAGGGAGAATCCTGCTCTGTCTGCTGGGGCCAAGGGTAGTTGCCAAACCCTTTTTCTGTCTTCATCGCTCCCTCTGGACTCTTCATTCTTCTGAAACATTTCCTTTTCGATGTCTAGAATTACTTCTTAGTCATTTCTGTGAACTAGTTCTGCACACCAATTTCAAGTCCGTTAGACATGCAGACATTTCCTGTGGGCAGGTGCTCTTTGGCTCTTTAGAATTATTTTTCTTCTTGACCTGAGGAGTTAAGAAGATCGAGAAAGAGGTGTCTGGAAACAAAGTTTGGTTTCACTGGGACTGAATGAACTTCAATTAAAAAAGGTAACACGGGGGCGCCTGGGTGGCTCAGTGGGTTAAAGCCTCTGCCTTCAGCCCAGGTCATGATCTCAGGGTCCTGGGATCGAGTCCCGCATCAGGCTCTCTGCTTGGCAGGGAGCCTGCTTCCTCTTCTCTCTCTGCCTGCCTCTCTGCCTACTTGTAATTTCTCTCTGTCAAATAAATAAATTAATAAATCTTAAAAAAAAAAAAGGTAACACGGTGTTTGGAAAGCGGACAGAGGTCCCTGGTGTAGGGACCCAGACATTCTCCCTCTGGCTGATGATATAGGATCCTTTCGCTGGTTTATGGACTGGACTAAGGCTGGGAAGGCTCTCACATAGGCTCTGCTCTACCTCCCAGCCTGGATTTAGGAGCGGTACCCAGTGTCATCTTGAGGCCAAGATCCCAGGGCCCCTCTTCAGCACCCCCTTGCCTTACACAGGTGTTTGGCTTCTGCTGGTATCATTACCTTTGTTGATGTGGTCATGATTTGCTGGCTAGTCCTGCTGTGATGATGTTATGCCTGGGTTCTAAGTGGGTTTGAGATGCCTTAAAAAAGAACAGGCCATGTGTCGGGTCAAGAATAGCAAAATTTAAAAAAAAAAATTTCATTTTGACCACAAGTACTGTGTTGACAAAGATTTTCAACTGTGTTCTGTCTCAGCAGGAGGGAGGTGGCCGGGGGCAGGTATGGAGAGAGAAGGGTGGCAAGAAAATTGGCCCTTGGGATCTCACTCCTTTTACTGACAGAGGAGGGAGTGACCAAGAGCTTGCGGACTTTTCTCCTGAGTCCCAGATCTGGTCTAAGCTTCTTACTCCTTTTTCTCTTTCCTGGGGTTCCTTTGCTGACCATCGAGACCTATTCAGTCTCACCCCACAAGCTCAGTGGAAAAGATGAGTGAAGAGAGAACGAAAGACGTGGCTCTAAAAAGAGCACATTCCCTCGGAGTTTAGCCTCTGCCTGTCAACTGGGAGGCCTTGAATGATTCCCAGCCTCTTGGTGTAATGGTTTCCTCACGTGGTTTTCTAGACGGGAATGATAAAGCATTGTTGTGAAGATTAAATGAGATGACACATGAAAATCACTTGGCATATATTCCTGGCACATATTAAGTTCTCCCTAAATGTCAGCTATTGTTATTAAATTATATATAATCTCTTTATTTTCCCACTGAAAGTTCCATTCCTTCTAGGGTGGCCCAATGCCATGTATCGTTAATGACTCTACTTTATCTTCATCAAGGGATCCTCCTACATGGGACTCTGTGAGCATCTCTTGAAGACAGAATGCGTGGCTTTTTGGGAAATAGAGACATCCCAGAAATCAGAGAATGATGAGTCTAGAAGGCATCTTGACCATCTTCTCACACCTGGAATGCAGACCATGGCACCAGAGGTGGGCCAGAGGATCTGCAGTGTCTCTCCGCAGTCATGTGGGTTGATAGAAACTTTGATAAAATCATGAAGAAGGTGGGTGATTTGGAGTGTTCCTGCCCTTTTATCCTTTCTGACTTCAGCAACTCTCCTCTTTGCTGGCACCCAGGGCCCACCTCAGTGTGTAGTTCCTGGGGCCTTTTCCGGGGCTCATTAAACCTTCATTCCCCGGGGGGAAGCATCCTAATTGGCTTTTAGGAGATAATCCGATTCTGGTGATTTACACCGTTAGGAATGGCTGGTGCCTGTGACCACACGGTAATATTTACATTTAAAAAAGGAAAGCTATTAATCGAGATTATGGGAGTATGTGGTGCCATTTTTAGTCTGGAGGACTTTTTATTTTCCACTGATATTTCCGGAAATCAGGAGCTCCTCAACTGGTACCCCTCTTGTGGGATGTTGGCTGCCTATCACAGATTCAGAATGAGCCTTCTCCCCTCAGCCCATGTTGAGTTTTCTCAAAAAGATATTCAGAGAAGAGGGTCTGAAAGTGCCCCGCATAGCTTTCTCCCTGACTGTTCAATAATTCTGTCAGGACATTTCTCTCGTATCGAACCTAAATCCTGTCTGTGCTGTTTGATCCATTCTATTTCCTCCTGTCCTGCCCTCAGTGGAAACAGAAAACAGCTGGTGACAGTTCCTTGCACACAACAAATGATTCTGGCTTCTCAGGAGGCTTGATTTAAAGGTAACTCATTAGAGCAGCCTTCCCCACCCCCACCCCAATGCAGACCTCGGGGGCCCTCACTTGAAGGGTTGGGCCAGAGTCCCTTGCTTCAGAGAAAGCCAGAGCACTCCCCCCACACACACACACACCAGTTTAATGTCATTGCCGCGTGTGTGACAAACCCTGTGTTTAACTTGGGCGAGCTTCAGAGGGTCCTCCTTGTACCACATTCCAACTAAAAGCCTGCCGCAAAAGGCCCGTGTTTGAACCCCGTTAACATTCTCCACAGCCCCGCAGATCTCCCGAATGTAGCCAACAAAATAACTGCTGTGGAGGGCATGGAGAGTGTCACCATAGTCAAAATGTAGTATTTATCCATTTATTAGGCAGGGCGAGTGTATGGGTCATGCTTACACACAAAGTTGCCGAGCCTAAACTCTGTGTCTCCTCCTTATGTTATTCCATGTTGCACCGAGCACAGATCCTTTGCCAGCTTGGTGAAGAGCGGGAGGCAGTTTTAATTACTGAATGGATTCCGAACTCTCACTTTAAAGTGGCAATAGTACAAATGTGTGCCCAGATGTTCTTGCCAATACAACAAAAACATATTGCCATATCTCTAAATCCACTATCTTGAGACAAAAATAATTTCCCAGGGGTCCCTTTGGCTCAGGTCATGATCTCAGGGTTCTGGGATCGAGCCCCATGTCGGGCTCCCTGCTCAGTGGGAGCCTGCTTCTCCCCCTCCCTCTGCTCCTCCTTCCATGTGTGCGCTCTCTCTCTGTAACAAGTGGATAAAATCTTTGAGAAAAAGAAATTTTCCAGGTTTTTTTTTTTACCTTGCAAGCTTGTCTTTGCTGTGCTATCTACTGTTTTTCATGTGGGATTTAGGTACAGCTCTAAAATGCCAGAGTGTAACTCTTTTTTTTTTTTTAAATATTTTTTATTTATTTGACAGAGAGAAATCACAACTAGGCAGAGAGGCAGGCAGAGAGAGAGGAGGAAGCAGGCTCCCTGCAGAGCAGAGAGCCTGATGCGGGGCTCGATCCCAGGACTCTGGGATCATGACCTGAGCCGAAGGCAGAGGCTTTAACCCACTGAGCCACCCAGGCGCCCCCAGAGTGTAACTCTTAATGATAAAAATGAACATTGATTGAGCATGTGTTCTAAAAATTTGAGGCATTTAAACTTCCTATGCTTCTCAATAACTCTATGGGGTAGGAACTGCAATAATTAATCCTTATATGTAGATGAGGAAACTCAGGCGCAAAACGATTAGGAACTTGCTCTAGGTCATCCATTAGCAAAAGGCAGAGGCAGGGCCTGAATCCATACCGGTCACTTCCAGAGCCTGGATGCTCAGCCACAGCATGGCAGGATCTCTCTGCCCAAAGCCATGAGTTGGGAGTAGCCATCTCTCTGAGGGGTCAGGTTGCATGACGGTGAGTAATTCAGCACATTATTTTATAATGATAAAACAGATATGGCGTCTTCTGCAAACAAGCAAACTCAAAGAAATTTTTAGTGTGTAGTGAGTTGTCTCAGACTGCACCCCGGGTGAAAGGATACATGTTTCCTCTCCTCCATGGCTGGGGCACACATTCAGGGACAAATGGAAGAGATGCTGTGCTGTATTTGACCTATTCCTGGTTTCAGTTGTCCTGCACTGAAGCCATAGACCGGAGGTCAGATGTCAGATGGCAATGATAGAATTTCTAGCCATTTTTCTTGGACTTTTGCTCTATCTCCCTCCCTCCCAGCGATGTCAAGTGTAGGTCATGCTAATGTCCTTGCCTGCAGGACAAGAAAGGAGCATTTCCTTAGACACTGGAACCAATATCCCGGAAGTAGGGACTGTGTACTGTCACTGGCCAGTCACTTCCTGTGTCTTTCCTGGGGTCCTGTCCTTCTAATGCCGCATCCCTGGGTGGGCTACACTTCCTCCCTGGTATTCTGGGCACATATGCTTAGCTCTTGCCCAGCTATTTGTTGATGATACTGTGAAACTGGCAGAAGTCAAAAGCTGAGCTCCTTTTGTCATTTAAAGCATCAGAGATGGGCTCCATGTTTGACGGAAGAAGAGTTTTTTTCAGATCTTGAAATGTGTCCCTGTCACACTTAACCTCCTTTCTGGGACTTAGGAGCACAGGAGAGTAGGGTCCTATCAGCTTCTCCTTCGTGGCACGTTTGTAAGGAGAAGCTGGCCCACAGCTGGGCGGATCTCTCCTGGATAGACTCTGAGTTGTACCGAGGGCGATCCTCCGTCCTGAAGGGCCCAGTGAGCGGCAAGTTTACGTCAGCAAAGCAAGTTCACTCTATTGATGTCATTGTCTTATCCTTTCCTTTCCATATTGCATGATTACAAACTAAACTCTAAGAAAGGCTGTGTTCAAAAAAGGCACAGCGGGCGCCTGGGTGGCTCAGTAGGTTAAAGCCTCTGCCTTCGGCTCAGGTCATGATCCCAGGGTTCTGGGATCGAGCCCCGCATCGGGCTCTCTGCTCTGTGGACAGCCTGCTTCCTCCTCTCTCTCTCTGCCTGCCTCTCTGCCTACTTGTGATCTCTGTCTGTCAAATAAATAAATAAAATCTTTAAAAAAAAAAAAAAGGCACAGCACGCCAAATCAGAGTCTATCTCAAGAATTTTCTCCTGTTACTGTTGGCATGAACTTATTCTTTCTCATAGTTTTTTGTTTTGTTTTGTTTGTTTTTGTTTGTTTGTTTTTTTAAAGATTTTATTTATTTATTTGACAGAGAGAGAGATCACAAGTAGGCAGAGAGAGAGGAGGAAGCAGGCTCCCTGCGGAGCAGAGAGCCCGATGCGGGGCTCGATCCCAGGACCCTGAGATCATGACCTGAGCCGAAGGCAGCGGCTTAATCCACTGAGCCACCCAGGCGCCCCTGTTTGTTTTGTTTTAATTAAACTTTTTGAAATAACTGCAGATTCCCATGCCGTTGTAAGAAACCACACAGAGAGATCCCTCATGCCCCTCACCAATGTCCCTCCAATGGTGACATGCTACAAAACTGTGCTCCAATATCACAGCCAAGATATACATAGTGACACAGTCAAGATACAGAACATTTCCAACAGCACAAGATCATGCTGAAATTTTATTTTTCTTAAAGATTTTATTTATTTATTTAGGAGAGAGAGCATGAGCTGGGGATGGAGAGGGGCAGAAGGAGAGGGAGAAACAGGCTCCACGCTGTGCAGGGAGCCTCATGCGGGGCTCAATCCCATGACCTTGGGAACATGACCTGGGCTAAAGGCAGACTCTTAGCCGACTGAGCCACCCAGGAGCCCTCATGTTGAAAAGTTAGAGCCAAATTCACTTCCCTCTCTACTGACCCATGCCAGCCACTAATCTGTTCTTCATTTTATAATTTTGTCATTTTAATAATATTATCTACAGAATTTCATACAGGACTGAATTGTTCACTTGGCCCAATTCTCTATGGATTCATCCAGGCTGTTATGTGTGTCAGTAGTTTGCTCCTTTTTACTGCTAAGGAGTATTCCATGGTAAGAGTGTACCATAGTTTGGTCAACTAGTCGCCCCACCAGAGAACATCTAGGATTTTTCCAGCTGGGGGCTCTTATGAATAAAGCCGCTATAAACATTTGTGCCAGGTTTTTGTGTGAACGTGTTTCATTTCTCTGGGATAAATGCCCAGAGGTGCAACTGCTGAGTCCTATGGTAGCTGCGGGTTTTTTCTTTTTAAGATACTGCCAAAGTGCTTTCCAAAGTGGCTGTCCCATTTTGCACTCCCAGCAGCAATGCCTGAGTAATATCGTTTCTCTGCATCCTTGCTACCCTGATAAGTGTGTTGTGAGACCCCACTGTGGTTTTAATTTGCATTTCCCCCAATGGCAAAAAAAAAAAAAAATGCTGAATATCTTTATGTAGGCGTGGTTGTCAGCTGTAGGTCTCATCTGTGAAATCTTGCTTCAGGTGTTTTGCCCATTTTCTAAAGAGTTTTTTTTTTTTTTTTTTTTTTTTTACTGTTAAATTTTGAGAACATTTTATGTATTAGAGAGACTAGACCTTTGTTGGCTATGTGGATTTCAGATATGTTCTCACCATCAGTGGCTTATCTCTTCATTCTCTTAACGTGGTTTCTGGTAGTACAAAAGTTTTCAGTTTTACCAGAATCCAATGTTCTATTTTTCTTTTATGAATTGTGTTTTTGGTGTTAAGTCTAAAAAGTCTTTGCCTAGCTCTTAATCTCAAAATCTTCCTCTATTTTCTTCCTAAACATTTTATATTTTTACATTTAAGTCTGTGGTCCCTTCTGAGTTTATTTTGGTAGAAGGTGTGAAATAGAGGCTTAAGTTAATTTTTTGGGTGTGTCTGGATGTCCAGTCGTTCCAGTACCATTTGTTGGAAAGACTACCTTTATTTACTCCACTGAACTGTTTTTTGCATCGTTGTCCAAAGTCAGTTGGGCATATTTGTGTGAATCTATTTCGTTCCTCACTCATTTATTGGTTTATGTGCCACACAGTTTTGGTTCCTTACTGAATAAGATTACTTACACTAAGAAATTGCATTAGAAATTGCATTAAACCTGTATATCAGTTTGGGGAGAATGGATATCTTTACTATGTTATGTCTTCTGATCCATGAACAAGGTATGTTTATGAATGCAGACCCTGTTTGATTTCATTCATCTATTTATTTCTTTCCTTTCCTTTTTTTTTTAGAATTTGTAAATGGTATTGTATTTTTAATTTCAGTGTCCATGCATTCATTGCTAATATATAGAAATACTATTGGTTTTTGTATATTTATTTTGTATCCTATGACCTTGATGAACTCATTTATTAGTTCTAGGAGTTTTTAAAATAAATGCCAGGGTTTCTTATGTAGACAATCATGTCATCTGTAAATAGGGACAGTTTTATTTCTTCTTCTCTGATCTGTATGTCTTTTCTTGCTCTACTGCACTGTCTAGAACCTATAGCGCCGTGTTGAGTTAGTATAGTGGGTGTGGGCATCCTTGCCTTGTTCCTGATCTTAGGTGGAAAGCTTTCAGTGCTTGTACATGGTCTAAATAAACCAAATAAAAAAGAGATTAGTGAGTGAGTTTAAAAACATTACCCAACTATATGCTGTCTATAAGAAACCCACTTCAAATATAATAATTTAGGCAGGTTGGAAGGAAAAACATTGGGAAAAGATAGGTCATGCAAACATCAATCAAAGGGAAGTAGTAGTAGTTATATTAATATCAGATAAATTAGCCTTCAAAGCAAAAAAAATTTAGCAAAGACAGATAAGGAGATTATATAATGATTAAAGAGACAATCCACTAAGGAGACAGTAATCCACTGTTATTTAGTTTCCAAATGTTTGGACATTTTCCTATTATCTTTCTGTTATTGATTTTTAGTTTGATTCCATTACAGTCAGAGAACACACTGCATGATTTTGAGCCTTTTAAATTTCTTGAAAAAAAGTTTTTTAATGGCCCAGGATATGGTCTATCTCAATATCCAGTCTGTAGGCACGTGTGAATAAGTCCATTCTGCCACTGCTGGGCGGTGGTGTCATCTCCCCCTGCCCAGAGAGGTAAAGTTCCAACTCCCTACTCTTCTCTGACATCCCGTCTGTGAGGACAGGGGAGGGAGGGGAGAAGGGTGCCTCATCGCAGCCTGTGAAGATGAAAGTCCAACCTCCCTAGTTGGCCTTTTCTGACAGGAGTGGGGCCACAGGTTTTTTCCATGGTGTTTGATTGAAAGAGAACAGTTATTGTCTCAAATAACCTGTCTTACTAGGCTGCCCCTTTCCCGATCCTTTCTTTTTTTGTGTGCACATGGGTTTTTCTAGTCACTGGTTTCTTCAGCTCCATGTCTGGACACATGGGACAACATGGAAGCCCAGGGAACTCACCACGGTTTCATTCTTTGGGTCCCAAGTTCTCTATCCCATTTTCCCTCTTCTTTCATGGTTTGATACGCAATGTCTGAGGTTTCTAGTTGGACTTAGCAAATGGAATGGGAAAAACTACATCTACCCCATCTTCCTGGAAGAAGTCAGTCTCTCATGACTTTAACAATGTTGACATAAAAAAGCACAGCCCTTGATACTCTGGCCCTCATCCACTTAATCATTCACTTCTCTTTTTTCTTAAAAAAGTTCGTCAAATCAGGAGAACAATGACTACTCTTTGGGAGAGGCTTGAAGTGAAGGAGACAAAATGTTGCGTGGGTCTCCATGTATTAAATTCCATTCGCCTACCCCTTCTTTATTCCCTTTCAGAAAAAGGGCTTGAACTTCCCGTGTTTGTCTACAGTGGTTTGTTCTTGGAGTATGCCCTGGGTCCAGAATGTCAAATGTCTTCTGGAATTGAGATCTGGGCACAGATTAAGGATAAGATTAAACCTGCTTAGGTGAGGCACACGCAGTTGGCAGGAAGCAAGTGTGGGAATGTGAGTGGTCTCAAGCATGGAAAGAACCTATCTTAGCTTGGGTGACATAACAAAGTATGGGAGATTGGGTGGTTTAAATATGGAAGTTAATTTTCCCTACAGTTTTAGAGGCTAGAAGCCCTAGGTCAAGATGCTGACAGGGTTGATTCTGAGGCCTCTCTCCTTGGCTTGCAGATGGCTGTCTTCTCCCTGTGTCTTCAAACCATCTTTCCCCGTGTATGTCTGGGTCCAAATCTCCTCTTCTAATCAGAACACAAGTCAGATTAGATTAGGGCCTACCCTAATGACTGCATTTAAATTTAATTGCCTTTTTAAAGACCATATCTCCAAAAACAGTCACATTGAGGGTTAAGGCTTCAACCTAAGAATTTTGGAGACACTGCTGAGCCCTAAATAAACCCCAGGTAGGAAAATGTGAAAGTGGAAGGCAGAGGGGTAGCAGGAGCCCTCTAGTGAGACTTCAGGATGGAGCGCCTCAGCAGAGGTGTATCTACTGATTGATTCAGTGTTTTTTTCAACGGATCCTGGTGTGATGTTCATTGGTGGAGGGTCCTGGCCTTGCCCGGTTCAACTTCTAGCTTTATTTATTTATCATTATTTTTAACACAAGGGAAAGTGAGGTTACTAGGGTAATTTTCCTAGGCACGAAATGCTTGCCAACTCTATTTTTCTTTTTCAATGAAATACACATATAGTAAAGTGCATAAAATGTGTCAATCTGGAGTGTGCTACTCAAGGTTTACATATGTGTATAACTTTGTAACCAGCACTCAGATCAAGACATAACACATGTCCAGCATGTGTGTCCAGGAAGTTCCTTGTTTACGTTCTAGTCAATTCCTGGTTTTCTGTCTGGAGGTTACCACTCCAGATCCCTATTCTTGAATATCGTGTAAGTGAAATCATACAATACATACTCTTTCGTGTCTGGCTTCTATTGCTCAACATAATGTCTGTGAGATTCTTCTCTGTTGTTTTCAGTGGTCTGTAGCCTTTATTGCTGATTTGTAGCCCATTATATGAATGTTGCACAATTTAATTATCATTTCCTTATTGATGGATGTATGGGTTATTTCCAATTTGGAGTTATTATGAATAAAGCTGCTATAAACATTCTTGCATATATCTTTTGGCAGATCTATGCACAAATTGCTCTTGGGTACATAAATCCAGGAGTAGGATTTCTGGGTCGTATCAAAACCACTTATTAAATTAAATTTGATAAACAGGTATGAGCAAGTTTAGGTTACTTTTTTCTTTGGTTAGATTATTTTTTTGTAGTGGTCCTCCAGACTTCAGTCAAGGGTATCACATATCCTTGCAATATATTGTTATACAATAACTTTAATTGAAGGTACAATCAATTATAAAAATACAATCGCTTAAAGATGGTTTTACATTAGACCTAAGATGTGGCAAGGTGGGAATTATCCAAAATACAATACAGGTTATACCCTTAGACTTCTGGGTAGATGTCACATTTCAAAGTAGAGCCCCCTTTTTCAAAGATTTCATGGAAAGAAGAGATTATGTACTAAATGCCCAGTAATGACATGAATCAGAGAAAAATTCTCACCCTTCATATACTCTTCTATCGCACTGTTCTGGCTGTTTGAGAGAAACAGAATTGATAATGTGTCATCAAAATGACCCATCTTTGCCATCAGGAGTTCGGTTTTGCTGGAAGATTAGACTGGGGTGGGTTTGGACCCGGGGTTGGAGAGGGGGCGTTAAGAGGTTGCTCCAGGGGGCGCCTGGGTGGCTCAGGGGTTAAGCCTCTGCCTTCAGCTCAGGTCATGATCTCAGGGACCTGGGATCGAGCCCCGCATCGGGCTCTCTGCTCAGCAGGGAGCCTGCTTCCCCCCCTTTCTCTCTGCCTGCCTCTCTGCCTACTTGTGATCTCTCTCTGTCAAATAAATAAATAAAATCTTTAAAAAAAAAAAAGAGGTTGCTCCAGACCCCAAGTCCCGAGCTGCCTGAGAAATACATGCATCAGTGGTAATAGGATTGGGCTCCACTGGCTTTTCATCAGACTGACCTATTGACTGGTACAGAGGTCCCAACTGATGTGCCCTGACTTTGGTCCTTCAGGTCTTGGGCTGGCAGGGAGGCCAAAGATTCCAGCCCTTCCTGAACTTTTGCTTCTGCCTTTGAGTCACCACACACCTTTATCTTGTCCCCCAGTGTCTGGTTCAAATATGATCATGTTCTCTGTGTACTGTGACACCAAAGAGGATGGGAAGCACTCTCTTGGACCATAGTCCCTCAAGTTAAGTTGTACAACCTACCCCCAAACTCTTCCAGAAGAGCTCAGGTTTCACTGACTCCCCGTTTCAGAGGTTCAATGACTGATTCTTTCCTTCTACTATGTCTTATTCTCCACAGTTCCCACATCACTTCATTTCTGTAAATAGGTGTTGTAGAGAGAATCCTCACGCTTACTTCCCTCAAGCCCAACCACCACCCACAGAACTGTGAGAGCTGGGGTAGACTTGGTGGGACAGCTACCTCAGTAGCCATCGGCAGAGACATTGCAAATACTTCTGTGGACAGAAGAACAGGACCGCAGTCCTGTTCTGCAGGTTGATGATATGGCCTCGAGCCGTAACACAAAGGGCGATAACCAGAGAGGGAGCTCCTACTGCTGATCAGGAGTGAGTGATAGGCAAGAAGACCTGAGCTCACTGGGACCCACAGATTCCCTTTTGGAGGGGGAGGGAGGGCAGACAGACAGCTAGGACCATTGTGGGCATCTTTCCTTGGTGGGGATCCATTGGCGGGGCGGGGATAGCCCACAGACCCTCTCTGCCCCAGTGCCATTTGCAAAAGGCACTGATGTGTTTTCTTCTCTTGCGAACACTCCAGTTCATTTGTTTCTGATGATTAAATCTGGGTTATTTGCAGGGGTGGGTGGCTGGGAGCAGGTGGGAAGAGATAGCTACCAACATTCATTTTTGACCAACACAGGATAACTGCAGCAAATTCCAGGAGCTGATGTGATTGCCCTCAGGAACAAAGCAATTTCAACCTTCAGCATTTTAACCTTATCTGCCTAACCTTATGCTGATTGAGATATGATTTCTCTTAGCTATTATCAAACATCTAGATGAGCTGAGGGACCCTTGTCACTGCCCTTATGGATGTCAGCCTTCTGGGGGGAGGGGAGCCACAAGGTTGGATAGCTACCTGTGACCCTTGTTCTGGTCACTAATAGGCTCCTGGAAAATTCCTTCCAGTAGCACGGATCCCTGGTGTCCTGGCCTTATCTTAGGTGTGCTAAGGTATGGTGTTTCTCTGTCTTCTCCATTTCATCCCTGACCACACTCGATGGAACTTAGGACAATCTGGAACTTTCAGGACTCAGCATAGTGTGACTGGAAAGGGCATGGGTTTTGGAACCAGATTAACTCTTACTAGTCGTATACATTGTTACCTTTTCTGAACCTGCCATCTCATCTACTAAATGGAAATTATAATAAAATCCATTTCATAGGTTTTTGGAGGCTTGAAAGAAAAACAGTGCCTAAAGCACCTAGCACAGAGCCTGGCACACGGTAGGCTTCCAATCATGTCACATTCCCATGTCACAGTTTCTCTGTGTCCTTGGCGGAACCTGGGGACTGAGGAGGAGGGAGAGAGAACCAATGAGGGGTCATAGGACTCGACCTACGGTCCTTAAGCCTGAAATCCCCTCAGGACCGAACCGGAGCTCACATCTGGAACCATCCGCAAGGGGAATGGCTTCCAGGGGAAGCTCCAGATTGGCCCATGAAGAGCCTGAACCCACTGGAGTTAGCATTCACTGGGCCAGCTGGAGGGAACACAGGGACCCGTCACAGTCAGCAGCCTGTCACGCAAGCTGAGTGGCCCCATCTACAACGGTGAGTAATAATCTAGCCGCCTCGCGCAGCGTTAAATGCCGTGCCTTCTAAGTAAGCAATTTACTTCCTGATAGGATCAACATTTTCACTTGAAAAGCCTTCCAGCTCCTTGAAAATGATCACTGGAAGTAGCTTCACATTTGAATAATACTGCAACATCCAACGCTTAGGCTAAACATTACAGTGAGCACTTTAACGCTAGTGAACCACCCACCAGAGAGACAGCCGCACATCAGCAAAGCAGATAAACAGAAGAACAGAGGATCCGGGGTTCTCTGGGGAGGGACACAATTCTGTCTCCTCGTGATCTCCCAGCCGGACCAAGGTCCCTGGACTGCGGCTGCTTGTTGCAGATGGGGAGAGGCTGGGGTAAGGTAGGTGGCAAGGGAATCCTTTGGCAAGGCTGTGCAGGAACAGTTAGGAGATCCACAAAGAATTTGTCATCATTTCACAGCTCTGGGCATCTGGGGGACCCCACTGCATGCTTGCTTCTAGCAGCTGACGCTTGCCTGGTGCCCGCCCAGCCTTACCTCTAACCGTCCTTGCCTGCGCCTGGGCAGGTGCACAGGCGGTGACACACGGCTGCAACTGGGAATGTGTTTGCGTTCAACCCTGTCTTGGAACAGAGCTCGAGCCTAGAGTAAAACCCTTTGGAAATACTTAGGCTACTAGGAAGAGAAATGGGCAGCGAGGACTGTCAGAAACAATAAAACACCAAACCCGGTTTTTAAACCGTGGTGGATGAGCCAAAAAGAAAACTGTTTTCAAATGTTTTGGGTTAGAACTCACAAAACTGACATTTAAAAGCTGTCATGGAAATCTCGATAATGAGTAGAGGCCATTCTTGTGCAGAAGGGAAAAAAAAATATCCTCTGCTTTCAGGTGGAGGGGTGGAGAGGGTCACAGTCCTCGGGGTTTACAGTGAAGCTCAGCCCTGGGGGAGGCTCAGAAAGGCCCCCAGCTGAACCTCAGGCTGGAGCGGTCCACACAAGTGAAATGAACCACATCCGGGGAGAGTTTGGCTGCTCGAGAGGCTGGTGTCCGCTCCCCCCACCCCCCACCCCGCCTCCTGTCTCCATCAAGGAGGCTTTGCTCCCCAGGCTCCAGGAGGGGGTTGCAGAAATTGGAAGGGGGGAGTGGGGATCCAAGGAAGGGAGTTCAAAATCCTTCAAGCATCAGCTCAGAGAGCACATCCCCTCGGGGACTTGATGGACCCCCTCAAATGCAATTCATCTCCTTTGGGTTTCCATAGCACTGCTGATCCCTATGGAAATATCACACTTTATGCTTCCTTTTCACAGTGACATATCTTAAGAAGTAAAAATTTCAAATGAACACCTGTGGACACGTGGGCGCCCGTGGGCATACACACACACACACACACACACACACATTTAAGGGCCATCTGATGTAAACCACCTGGCAAAGGTTTTGAGGTCTCTTACTGGCTGTCTGGTGCCAGCAACCTGAGAGAGAGGGACTCTCGCCGGGATGGCAGGGCGACCCCCAGCCGAGAGCCACTTCCGGGGCCTCTCATGACAATGTCGCTGGCCTGGTCAGGAGCCTGCACCCGTGCTCCAGGGATGCGTGCTTGTTTGTTTGTTTGAGGGTTTTTACACTTTTGAACGGATATGTAATCAGAAAATGCCAACGACTGTTGCACGTGGGCTCTCAGATTAAGCACATGTGGAAATCAAATCCTGACTGGAGTCAGTAAAAGTTTCGAGATGCAAAGGGATAATGACATTGGCCACGTAGCTCACCTCATTGAAAGATGTCACCACGATGGTAGGGCTGAGTTTGGAAGGGCACGGAACCTTCCGTGCAAACATTCCAGTAGTGGAGACCTTGGAGTATAGCACAGCCAGTGGTTCGAGAATGATCTGCCATGTGACCAGACCTCGTTAGTGAGTTCTGAGGCTTTATAAAAAAATAAAATTAAAAAAAATAAGCATTTTTAGAAAGAAGCAGTCTCAATATGCAAGTTTTCCATAAATGTTATGTTTGGTATTTGTGATAATGTGATGAACAAGTAGAAAACCAAAAATTTTTCCCCCTACTGAAACCTATCTCCAGCCCTTAGTGAATCTCTTAAAATTTCAGTGTAAATTTTTATATGCCACTTGAAACGTCCATGGGTCCCAAGCGATCACACCAGCAGTCAGAACCCAGGCATACTGGAAGTGAGCGTGCACGTGTGTGTCACCAAGCAGCAAGTTCCTCAAAGCCAGGCCGTGAGCTGTGCGTTGCTTCCGCCCGGAGCCTCACAGGGTGCCTGGCACACGGAGGCTCTGGGACACACCTGGTGAGGAGAAGAGAGACTCTAACATTGTCTGAGAAAGCTTCTTCTCTCATGGGATGGCACAAATTTGTGATCTTACTGGTGGTGTTATATAATTATCTTGGCTTGACGCTATTTTCCATGAATCTCTTCCTTACCGAATTTGTGGGAGGGAGCCATGCACCCCGTGAGAAACATTTTCCAACTTCCTTTTCACCTGAGGGACCCCTGAAACACAGCTCTAACCAATGAAACCTAAGGAGAAATTGGTTAGAGATTTCTGGACAAGTTTTGCTTTTTCAAACACAGGCCTTGTCCTTTCCTCTTTGGTTCTTCCTGCTCTTTCTGCCAAGAATAGAGTTATGACAACAGAACTACAGTGAAAAATGTCAGAGGCCTCAGCCTTACCTTCCCAAGCTTCTCCACCAGCACTAGCAAGTGTGCCAATAAGGAAAATTAGATCTCCTGATTGGGGGAGACAGAGATTTTTATGACTATCCAGTGCTCATTTGTATAAAGCCCTGGGCCAGATGGGCGTCCCAGGGAGTGTGAGGTCACAAGCAATCTGCCTGACTGGGCAGTTCTGTCCCTCTTAATGAATGAGCTCTTTGTCTTTGGGTTTATCGAGACATTACTGATGAACTTAATTTGTTTGAATTGTCATCCAGTCTTGAGCACACCTGGGTACACCTGGCATTGTCGGTTTCCTAATACAATCTGGTTTTAAATCTATTACTATCACTCTGAATGTAACAATATGCTCTTAGTTTTTCTTCCACAATGTCCTGGCCAGGCTCCATTAGTCTTCTTGGAATTGAGCCCCAGTTGGAAGTGGAAAAACCAAGGCTGGGAGCCACGCCCACCTGTTTAACCCAGCTCCGCAGCTCCACAACTAGCCCTTGAGTGAGCTACTTAAACACTCAGCGTTAGGTTCCACACCTGTCAAAAGGCATCAGTAACCCCGACTTCACCAGATTGTCAGCGAGGAGCCTGTGTGTGTTATTTGTTCCCCGTCACATCCAATACCTCTCTCCCTTCTTGCTGTCGATGCGAAATTGAATTGGAGCTTTTTCTGCTCTTTGCAATCTGAACCAAATCAGGAATTACCCATGTTGAAACTCTTCCATACATAGTCTCTGGGAGCTCCAGAACCTGTGACTGACTTGTGACACGTCAGATGACGGCGTTTGGCACCTTTCTCTATGCACCCGGAGTTCGCCAAGCTATTGCATATCTAAGTCACATCTGATGATTGTTATTGGTCAGCGTCCCTTATATTTGGAGAGTCTCCTAAGTTTTCGCCCTGTGGTACTCATTATTCTGTCTCTAACCCCTAGAACAGTTCTTGGCCTTACCTAATACATGCTTACAGATTTGAAGAATGAATGAATGAATGAATGAATGAGCTCATTGAGCATGGTACATCTTTGTCACACAGAAGGGTCCTAGTAAAGTGCTTTGGTGCATAAATTCCTAGCCAGTGTTTGTAGTATGAGAACATTCTAGTCCTAATTGCCCAGCTTCGGGGAATTCTAATTGCCATCAACTTCTTACTCCTTCCACCTCTCCTGTAACTAGGGCAGCACAGAAGTGCCCTAGTGTTATATAACCCTGTTACTGTGTTTCATAGTATCTCTGTTCTTCCCCAAACCTTCTCCCCACTAGTCTACTCAAGGGAGGGAAGATGGGGCCCTTCTCAAAGTAGCCCTGGCTAGTCTCTGAAAACAAAACAAGACAAAATAAAATAAAACATTGACCCTGGCTCACCACTTTGATCATAGCAAGTCGTACATGTAAGAGGTTACAATGGAATCCTGTGGTTACGCGTCGAATAATGGTGACAGCCAACACTGGCATTAACAAGCACTAGTACACAGCAGGCACTATTCTAAACATATCACTCATCAACTCTTCTCAGTAACCTTACGAGGCAGGTGGGATAATTATCCCCATTTGTATCCCCTGAGATACAAAGAGGTTAAGAAACTCACCTCAAGCGTCTGGTAACTGGTGAGGCTGGGATTTGAGTCAAGGCTCTCTGATCCAGAACTGGAACGCTTAACCACTGAGCTATACCAAATGTATCGTTATTTTGGTGAAAGCACTTGGTAGCATTGGTCCAATCCAGAGATGTCTCGGTTTTTGACTGACTGACTAACTCCTGAAAGGACAGTTTCCTGTCCATGTAGCTCCTCTCTCTCCTAACTGGATTGCAAAGATAAGGTCAAAGCAGAGTTCCACAGGGGCATACCTAGCAGTAGTATGGCCTGGTCGGTATTTTCAAATTTCATTTAGAAGGACCCGTAATCTGGTTCCCACCCTCCCTCCTTTGCCGACTTCACAGGACGCATCTTGCTTGCTCAGAGAGCAAACCCCACGGGTCACGAGCCTACAGTGCTGTGTACACAGTTGGGCCAGGAATGAAAATAACTCCACCGTAGTAACAATCCGTCATTCTGTCCATCTGCTGCCCTAGAGGGATCTTAAAATAGTTTCAATTCACCTTTAAAATCTGCTACTCTGTGAAGGGCTTGTAACGCTTGGCGGCCGAGGAGCCTGCCTGTGAAACGGGGCTGGTATTCGGACTATTGGTGTCCAGCTGTAAGCCTCTTTGGAGGGAAACAAACCATCCATTCATCTGGCCATTTTGAGATTTTCCTTCCCACCCCCGCCTCCCGCCCCCAGCTTCCCAGGGGAGAAGGAGACTACCTGGAGAAATGGCATTCTGGGGTTCTGTTCTTTCTAATTGACGCTTGATTTTTTTTATTTTTTAATTTGCCTACTTTTTTTCCTCCTGCTAAACTTTTTCTGCCCCAACTCCCCAGCCCTACAACTTTCTCTTTCTTTTAGCTTTATTTTCTCCAGCCCTAGAGCTGGGGGGTGGGGTGGGGATGAGTTGATGTTTACCATCAGTTAGTGGGGTGACCATTTATTATGCATCACCCATCCCGGGACACCTCCAAGGATGAAAAGAAGAGAGGTGTTAGTAATTAGAGTGGGAGTAGTAGGAGTACCCCAGGGCCTTCCTGGGCAAGCCCAGACACGTGGTCCCCCGTGTTCTGCCTCCATTGCGGAGCCCCGAGAGAGCGTTTCACCATGCAGCCGCAGAGGGAAGAAACTTGCCCTTCCTTGCTCTTGGTTCTGCTGCCAAACTGTGGTCTAGGCCTTGAACAGAACGTGGTCTACGGGGATTAAAACAGCACAGATTGTTCTCTTTTCTGCTCACTGTAATTTTAGTCTATAATGATTCTTTTTTGTCTAGTTCTGTATTTTTCTAAAAGGTCGCATTCTCAATATTCAAGCAGGGTAGCCTAGCAGGTCTCTACTCTGAATTTGAAAGTTACGTTGTCAAATTTCAATCTCACGCAGATGTTTTTGTCCTTTTGTCATTCCTAATTAGGGTGGGAAACCGAGTTTAAAATAAACTTACGGTTTTGCCCCTCAAGTATTCTTTGGGATCGATGTTATCAGACTACCAATAGCTTGCATGTGTAAAGCGTTTTGTATAATTGCACAAATTCTCATTTGAGAGCCACAGCAAAGCCCTGAGGTAGGCTACAAATGTTCCAAACCAAACAGTGTACAATCTTACATTGAATTCAGCGGTAGCTGCGTTCTTGAAAAATTCAGCGTACAGTAAACCCACGCCAGATTACTTTGTGATGGTATGTAACACAGAGTCAGTATCCAGGATCACAAAATGATAGGCACATTTTCACCTACGTGAATATCTGAGGGCACATTGGGAGGTGACGTGGGACTTGGGACAATTCTTTGCTGTGTGGCATCTGCCTGCACATTGCAAAAAAGTGACGGTGATTCTGAAATAACGTGAGAACCAAAAAATGCCCCCAAGAGTTTTCAGAACACCTTCCGGGGAGGTCCCGCAACCTTCCCTCTCACCACAGAGGACAGTGCATCGAGGTTGGACCAGTCTGCTACAGGTTCCTGGGTCCCTCACTGTGCACTAATGTCAGAAGCACCCCTTAGTCCCGGCTCTGCAAGTCACAGGGATGCTCCTGTTTCTTTGGGAGTGGGCGTGGACAGGGAGAGAGAAAGTGCAGGAGCTCCTGGTGGAATGTTTAAGATCAGAACTCTTGCTGAGTCTTGAGAGTCAACTCTTTACCCTTTCTCTGTACGGTGCACTTTTTCTCTGACCATTCATGGAGCCCCCCCGTTACGTGCAGGCAATGATGGTTGCTACTCAGAGACACAGGGCTGACCAAGATTGCCTTCCTGCCCTCAGGCAGCTAGAAATCTAAGGTAGAAATGGAGAAAAGTATCCAAGTAAAATGGAGCAGATGTTCGTAGTCTGGGGTCCCAAGAATATATTTCAATGGATCCTTATCCTTCAATTTCTTGAAGTTGCAGGCAAGAGCTCATGCATATCTGTGCGCGTGCACTTGTGTGTGTGTGCACGCGCATGCACGTGCGCGTGCAGGCGTGTTTTTTCTGGGTAGAAGATGTGCCACAGATTTAATCACACTCTCAGAGGACTCTAGCACCCCGTGAAGGCTGCAGGACTGGTATAGTGGTGCCACCCTACTTGATGGGTTTTCACAAGTTCCCTCTATTCTAAATGTCTCTTACTCAGACACTTTTCTCCTGAGAAGTCTACCAGCAGAGATTCATTTCTAATGAATGGATAGTTAGCATGGGTCTCTGTGGACATCCTCTTTCCAGCAATGTTCAGGGAATGTTCACTGAGCTTCTGCTGGGAGCAGGGCCCTGAACTGAGGACCAGTGGCCGGTGGCAGGTGGAATGGAGCTCTCGGTAATGTGGCAGATGGGGAGCGGGAGACAAAGGCTGGGACAGCAGAAGTGCAAGATCTTTCAGGAACATAGGGGTAACCTAGCCCACTCCAGGGCAGTGGAGAAGTCCTCAGGAGGACATAATAAGCCATCCTGGGCTGCTAACTTCTGCACCCATGTGAATGTACGCACTGACCAGCAGGCTGGTGTGAAGAGACGGTCCTTGTCACAAGGACACCGCCATGGCTCTGTGGGAAGGGGGCGGGGAAGGGAGGCAGGCAGCATGGTAGAAAGGCTGAATTGGGGTGGACAGACTCCCCCAGTGTCAGGCCTCAGTTGTCTCCGGGCTCTGCGTGGGTCAGCCGCTGGGTGAACAGGTCGGACCTTGAAAGGATGAGCTCTGCTAACATGACCTGCAATTTGGTGCATATTTAAAATACCAGCGTATACGGGCTATCACTCTTTGTTGCAAAAGCGTGTTTGGAAAGCAGACTGCGGACGATCTGGGATTGGAGAATGAGGGGGAGGGTGGTTTATAACTGAAAAACTATGTGCTGACTGTAACCTTGTTGAAAGCAGTGTGGTTTCTATGGGGTTCATTCTGGAACTAGTACATGTCGTTTCCCCTCCGGAACAAGGCCTTTGACGAAAAAGAAAACATACCTTGGTCAGGAAAACGCCAAACACTCTCCCACTGCTGCTCTCAGCAGTTGTCTCCGTGGAGGGTTAACTTGTCCTGAGGCCATCTTGTCTTTGTCTTTGGAAACCCCAAAGTAGCAAAACACAGATCTTTTATGCCTTCCCCTCCTTTGCTAAAAAGGAACAGGAATAATTGCCAATTCAGTAGGCTCCTTGCTCTTTTGTGCATTTTAAAGGCATTTGCTGTTCGGGATTTGGAAGAAATTCATGAGAAATGAGAATCTCTCACTGCCTTGGCTGGAGGCAGGCTCATTGTTTGCAGAGAGAGCGGGTTTCCATGGTTTTGGACTATCGATAGCCGCACTTTTTTCAGGAGTAGTTTCTACTTGCAATTGATCTAATAAATAGCCAAGGTAGTCCGCCTTCCAACAGCAAGAGGTCTTAAAGCTCTTTGAAAACACCCTTGTATGTTACCATGCACAACCAACAGCACAAGCTTTTTAGTTATTAAAACTAGGGCATTTCTCTCGGGATAGGCCCTATTCGGCCCAAATTTCTGCTTTAATAAGAGCAGCCAATCCTGTTTCAGGCTCAAGGTCCTTGTCTTGAAAGTAAACACATTCTTCTCCTCTCAACTGCAGGAGACTCAGGGAATGGTCTGAGAGAGGGGAGTAGGGCAGGAACCTGCAGTATTTGGGGCCTGAGCACTAGCCAGGGGAGTGGCTGGGCTCTGAGACTGGCTGGGCTCTAAGGAGGCCATATGACTTCCCCTTCTTGCAATAGCCTGGAACAGGGCCTGTCCCCCTCTTCCCTGTCCCTCCCCAGGAGCTACATGGCACACTGCAAAGGAACCAGCCTGTGGAAACTGCCTGTTTTACCTTCCGTCCCTAAAACAAGACACAAGACACATTTTTGTTGCTGTTTCTTTTTTTTTTAATGTCCTATAGAAAAGAACAATGCTAAAATGAGAAAAAAAATTCTTTATGTCTTATTGAGACATCGGCTTGGAAGTAGAGGAGGATCAGATAATGAACTGAACAATTTCCATGACTCGTAGTGGTAGGAAAGCAACGCACAGTGTCCCCAGTATGGTCAGCAGCAGGCTCAGCACTGCAGACACCACCTCTGCCCGTGCCTCACCGCCACGGCAACCGTACACGTCCTCCACGCCGCCCTATAGCAAACACCTCTGCTCCCTTTCAACAGCTACGTGGCTGCGATTCAAGCTGTTACTATTGTTATTCCTTTTTTTTGTAGGGCGTTGTGGTCTTTCTTGAACGTATGGCAGTCGCTCTGTGTCATTTTTCACTTTGTTTGCTTTCTTGGCATTCGACCCTTCTAGAACTGTTGGCCTTTGTTTAGATCTTGCCTTCCCACCTGGCTTGTTGGCTGTTTGGGAGCAGAGAGCTCTGGCTTTTTCACTCTTCTGATGTATTGTTTCCCCACCCGCAATGATTCTGGGTGTCATGCAGGAAACCACCCGGGCCTGTATTGGACGATCTTTCAAATGGCATTTTGGTCCCATAAGGCTAGAGAGGACCCTTTTCCACGTCCCACCTCTGCTCTGGGCATCGCGGCTCCTGAGCATTAGGGGGATTTGAAGATCGTTTATACATAAAGTTACTGCCAAATGTATAACATGCGGATGAGCTAAATTGGATAGATTAACTAAAATGAAACAAATGGTGACCAAGAATAGAGTTTGGGAAGCTGAAAGAGAGGAGTCTACTTGAATCTGTGATAGAAGCCTCACCATGTATTTTTTTTACCCTCTGCCAGATTTCTCCCCTCAGTGGCTTGAGTTTTCTCATCTTGACTGAATAAACTTTTGGCTCAGGATCCACTCTTTCTCTTTCTCGGGGACCAATCTGAGAATAATGATGATGATGATGATGATGATGGTGATGATGATGATGGTGATGATGATAAGCATTTCCTTTCAAGGAAGAGCACTAGACCTTTCCGGGCCAGGCAGATACAGTCAGAGAAGTTTGACTCGCACTCCGGAGACTATTCCTTGGTGGAAGGAGATACTCAAGAGCGAGTCTGTCTTCCGGGCTGAGTGTCACAGAGACCCCAGGCTCAAACCTTATCCCCCACAATCTCTGTAGCTTGTTGACAAATGGGGACCAACATCAGGAACTTGCTCTGGGCAGTGTTTGGGTTTCAGGGATCCCCATCGACACAGAAGCCATGGCAACTTCATTACTGGAATGTTGACATTTTCCAGGAATTGCCCAGAAAAGCGCACAAAAAGGGACGCCTGGGTGGCTCAGTTGGTTAAGCGGCTGCCTTCAGCTCAGGTCATGATCCCAGCGTCCTGGGATCAAGTCCCACATCGGGCTCCTTGCTCAGCAGGGAGCCTGCCTCTCCCTCTGCCTCTGCCTGCCACTCTGTCTGCCTGTGCTCACTCTCTCTGACAAATAAAAAAATAAAATCTTAAAAAAAAGTGCACAAAAAGGTGGGGTGAGCTGACCTTTAAAAAATTAGATAAAAGGGGTACCTGGGTGGCTTAGTTAGTTAGCCACTTAGTTAAGTGTCTGCCTTCAGTTCAGGTCATCTCAGGGTCCTGGGATTGAGCCCCATGTTAGGCTCCCAGCTCAGCCCCTTTTTCTACTTGTGCTGTCTCTCAAATACAATAAAATTTTTAAAAAATGAGATAAAGGGGGCGCCTGGGTGGCTCAGTGGGTTAAGCCGCTGCCTTCAGCTCAGGTCATGATCTCAGGGTCCTGGAATCGAGTCCCACATTGGACTCTCTGCTCAGCGGAGAGCCTGCTTCCCTTTCTCTCTCTCTGCCTGCCTCTCTTGTGATTTCTCTCTGTCAAGTAAATAAATAAAATCTTTTAAAAAAATGAGATAAAAGACAGTGTTTTTAAACTGAAGTACATTGCTGCCTAACTATTAAAGCTATCTAGATTTCCGGTCAGAAGATGCTCCGTGACCTTCAGAACTAAGCTATCGTCCCTAGGAGACAGCCATGCTGTATTTGCTGATGTTGGAACACACAGATATCTCTTTGCTATGTGACCAGCATAACTGCTTGGGCTTGTTCCGGGGTCTAACACAGAAAGGAATTCTCTCTTTTTTAGCCTCTGAAGAAGCTCTGTTATTGAATTATTGATTTTACATTTCACTTGCCACTTCCACATCCCTCCCACTATTCCCTTCAACACAGAAACCTGGGACGAAGCAGCAAATATTTTTAACAAATCAGATCCACAGCAATTCTAGATGATTTATAGTTAGTCTGAATTTCTGCTAGCTGTTTCTTTTGTGGATTAGTTTATTTTATCACCTAGGTAGCCAAACAGACAGTATTTATCTCCAGTTTAACAAAACTTCTAACAAAGGCACTTGTGATCAGTCAGGTGGGGTCCTCAGAGCTCCCTGCACTATCACACTGTTGAAAGACAAGTATCTCCTTGTGCACTGGTGTTTTACACCTCAAGGGCTTGAAAAGCTCTGCAGGCATTTTTCTTTGCCTCTTTCCGTTCATTCATTCGTGCATGCATGAGGTATGTCAGATACTTCATGATAAGTATCCCTTAAAGGCTCTTGTTCTTCTAGGCTCTAGGTTGAAGGTTAGTCATATTCTTTCTAAAATTAGTGAATTTGGCATTTTTTATTTCTTCTCTGGGCTCCAGCCTGCTTTCTTTGAAGGGAAATGGTCAAGGTTTCACTTGGCTTTTCCACATCTCCCTCTCTCCTTCTTGCACACCACAAGTACTCCAAGGTTATGGCTACCTCGAGGACCCTTTGCTGACAGCAGCACGGACATATGGGTGGGGAAACTCTAAGTCAAAGACATTGTCACACTTTGCTGCTGAATTAACCAAGACGGGATGGACAAGAGAGGAGGGGCAGACATGCTTAAGTAGAGAGTCATGAGAAAGCCAAGAGCACCACTGAGGTGAAGGGAAAGGTGAACCGTGGGGTATGCTGGTAAAGGAGGGGACCAGCTCCTTTTGGGGACTCGCCTGCCCTGCGGTAGTGTGCCAAGAGCACAGCCACGGTTTCATGCTAGGCCTGCGGGCCCGGCCTACATCTTGGTTTTGCCGTTTGGATCTAGCTTCCTTCTTTGGACAAACACAATTTATGTCCACTAAAGAAAAGCTTGCTACACGTTTTCTCTCCATGCTTTGGAAAGTTACCAAACCGGAAAAGAAAATCTATAAATCTCTGCTCATCCAGATCCTTCTTGTTCTGAAAAGAAGCCCAGCATGAGTTCCCCATCAGGGGCACAACCTTCTCTAACTCCTCCAGCCCACACTGAGTTCTCCCCGAGAGCCCTAACGGATTCGCGGCCGAACCACGAAATCCAGCCATTAATCAACCTTCACCACAGAGGGGCTGTGGAGGCAGGAAATCCCAGGACAACCCGGAGGCCAGGATCCCCGGCGAGCTGGGTTCTGGGCAGGCTCTGCTTCTTCAGCACCTCAAGTCGTGTGCAATCCTGTTTTCCCATCGGCATTCCCCAAAACACAGGCTGAATATCTGTAAGTTGACTTGTTGCTCTAAGATTACAAGCTCTCGCATTGCTTTCTCACGATGGGTTTCAAGTCACAAGGGCAGAAATTGCATTTCCTATGGCTTCCTCTTCTTCGCCTAGCATCGGAGAGCAGGGCACACCGTGTTTGTCTACTTGGTTCTTTCACGAGTGCTTACTGGGACACGCTAGCATCAAGCACCGAGCTGCGGGCTAACTGCGGGTGTCATAGATACGCGGAGCATCTTCAGATCATCGGTCATCTCCCAATCAAGCTGGCATCACAATCTGCTGGAGGCTTGTCAAAATGCAGATTGCTGGACTGCCCTTGCAGAGTTTCTGATTTTATAGGTCGGCTGCCCCAAATTTGAATTTCTAACAAGCTGCGTGCTGATGTCGATGGCTGTCGGAGGAGAGAACCACGTTCTGAGAACAGTTTTGTTCTCACAGAGGTGCTACCTTAGCCGGGGTCCTTATCTTAACAGCTGCCGTCTGAACTCCTCTTAAAGATCAGCGTCTGTTTGAAAAAAAAAAAAAACTGCCTTGATGAACATGCTTGGGTGCGGTGAGACCCTTTGGATGGCAGCCAGCACCAAGGCATCAGGAAGGGGAAGTCACTCCTCAGGGATAATGCGTGGAATTCGAGAGGTCTGCTCCCGAAGGCAAGGGGGGGACATGTGAAGAGCTGAGAAGGGAGGCAGGAGAAAAAAGACCAGGGGAGGTGGAGGCCAGCATCTTCCGTGACAACTTTTGTGTTGTGCTGTAAAACCTGTCTTTTAAAAAAATGATTTTAATTCCAGTATAGTTAACATATGGTGCTGTACAGTCTCATGTGTACTTAAAGTGATTCAATAATTCTACACATTACTCAGTGCTCATTATGAAAAGTGCACTCCTCCTCCCCTGTATTTCGTCCATCCCCCCCATCCACCTCCCCTCTGGTAACCATCTGTTTGTTCTCTATAGTGAAAAGTCTGTTTTTTGGGTTGTCTCTCTTTCCCCCTTTGTTTTGTTTCTTAAATTCCACATGGGAGTGAAATCATATTTGTCTTTCTCTGACTTATTTCACTTAGCATTATGCTCTCTAGATCCATCTGTGTTGTGGCAAGTGGCAAGATTTCATACTTTGTTATATTTGAGTAATATTCCATTGTAGAGATAGACTACTTCTTTATCCACTCATCTGTCAATGGACACTTGGGTTGCTTCCATAATTTAGCTATTGTAAATAATACTGCAATAAACATAGCGGTGCATATATCCTTTTGAATTAGTGTTTTTGTATTCTTTCAGTAAATACCCAGTAGTGTGATTACTAGATCATATGGTTGCTCTATTTTTAATGTTTTGAGGAGCTTCCATAGTGTCTTCCAGAGTGGCTGTACTAGTCTGCATTCCTACGAGCAGAGCATTTCTCCACATTCTCGCCAACATTTGTTGTTTCTTGTGTTTTTGATTTTAACCATTCTGACAGGTGTGAGATGACATCTCATTGTGGTTTTGATTTGCATTTCTGTGATGATGAGTGATGTTGAGCATCTATTCCTGTGTCTATTTACCATCTGTACGTCTTCTTTGGAGAAATGCTTGTTCATGTCTTCTGCCCGTTTTTAAATTGGATGATGATGATGATGATGATGATGATGATGATGATGATTTTGGTGTTGAGTTTTCTAAGTTCTTTAAATATTTTGGATACTAACCCTTTATCAGATATGCCATTTGCAAAACCTGTCTGTATTCCCTGTACCTGCCCCCCACCCCCAACAGCTCCCCAAATCTTCAATCTTTCAAGGAAGCAGGAATTCAGGGGAGGAGAGAACATGAGAAGATTCTGGAACACACAAGAATCCTATAGAGGGTCTCAAGGCTCCACAGATCGCAGGACTGGAATTCACGGAGGCACTGGAGCCCATCCTGCCTAGCATTTCCGGGGCGGCAGAGCTTCAAGGGTATCTAGATTACTCCATGGCTGAAAGCTGAGTTTTCCCTGAGTTCTTCCAGACCTAGACAAGCACTGATTTTATTTAATATTTTAATTTTAAACATTAGGCCTGTAAAGAAAGAATAGACCCGAAAGGTCCTTAGTATGGCTATAATCACAATGGTATCCTCTCATAGTAGTGCTATGAACTTTTTCAGACTTACAGTGTTCTTTGATCTTCATAACCATCTTGTTGGAGAGCAAGGGCTGGTGTTAGTTTGACATTGCTATGGGGAAACAGGCAAAAGAGATGAGCCCTCAAAGCATGGTTTAGAGCACAGTTCTCCCAACAGCAGGTGCAGGGAGCGTCCCCCAGGTGACCCTGGGCAGGGCCTTTGTTCTTTGCCCTCGATTTTCCTCTCAAGTGAGCCAGCTACAGAGTGCCATTCTAATTCTGAGCAAATCAACATTTAGGATAGCATTTCAGAGTATTCCAGGGAGGAGGTTAAATCATTTTGTCCTTAACATCTGATCTCAGGGTCGTGAGATCGGCTTCCCTCTCAGTGGGAGTCTGCTTCAGATTCTCTCTCTCCCCTTCTGTACTTCCTGCTCATGCTCATTTGCAGGTTCTCAAATAAATAAATCTTAATAAATAAATAAATAAATTTGACCTCAACTGACTAGAGATGGTACCTGAAAAAGGTGAATTAAGTGGGAGGGGGCCTCTGGGTCCTGCCTATCCCAGAATTCTCCTGGGCCAGTGCTGGAAACCCCCTAAAGCTGCTAGGAAACCCATCATTTTGATTTAGAATGAAATTGATTTGTCGACCACAGAGACAGATGGAGCCTGTGTTGCCAAAAAATGGAGGGATTTGGCTGTGAACATCTTATATTCTAGCCGCAAGATTTACATCAGAGTATAACATGTGGCTGTAAAATGTAGAGAGAGAGTGAAGCGTGATCACACTTTCCCCTAATTCCCTCCTGCAGACAAACGGCATGCAGATTTTAAAGGAAAAAGCTAAGGCTCTGGATTTGAGACTCAGATGTTAAGAACAAAATGATTTAACATCTTAACACCACAACCCTCCCCTCCTTGTCCTAGGTTTTGCAGGATCTTGTCCTCTTCCCTGTTAGGGAGTCTCATTAAACAAGTTAAACTTGACTTCATCTGGGGTCCCTGGGTGATGCAGTTGGTTAAGCGGCAAACTCTTGGTTTCGGCTTAAGTCGTGATCTCGGGGTTTGTGGTCCAGAAGAGCAGCAGCTTCATGTTGCAGGGCGGGAGTACTAAGGGAGACCTTTCCTCTCTCCCTTTGGCTCCCTAATGTGACACATTCATTTCCTTCTTATTCATTTCCTGCTCTTAAGTGAGCATCCCTGCTTCCCAGAAAAAAGTGCTAAGTGGTAGGGACTGGAAGCAACCTGCCCCAGTTAGTAAGCAGGTGACAGAGTCAGGGTTCGAACTCCTGCTACTGCCGAGCCCATATCCTCTGCTAGTCCATCCACTGGTTCTCCAAAGCCTGCCTGTGAGAAAATAAAAATGAGTGATTTTTTCATAAATGTAAAGTCATGTCTTTTTAATTTGAAGACTAGGTTCTTAGGTTTGTTTTTTGTTTGTTTGTTTTGTTTGTTTATTTGTTTTTTGGTGTTAAACTGTCCTCTTTTTTTTTCCTCAAAATCATGATGGTAGAAAGTAGTACTTTCCTCCTCCTCCTCCTCCTTTCTTCTTCCTTTCTTTCTCCTTTTTGTTTTGACTTAACCAGGAAGAAAAACCCCTGACCATTCTATTTTGGTTCCACATTTCTCTTATTATTATTTTCATGTTACATAAATTCCTAAAGTCTGGGACCTCTGCTTTATCTGAAGTAACTCATCAGAGTTTAAGAATAGCTCAGCTCATCAGAGAAAGACAACTATCATATGATCTCCCTGATATGAGAAAGTGGAGATGCAACGTGGGGTGTTTGGTGGGTAGGAAGGGAGGGAGACAAACATAAGAGACCCTTAATCTCACAAAACAAAATGAGGGTTTCGGGGCGGGGAGGGGGGGTAGGGAGAGGGTGGTTGGGTTATGAACATTGCGGAGGGTATGTGCTATGGTGAGTGCTGTGAAGTGTGTAAACCTGGCGATTCACAGACCTGTACCCCTGGGGCTAATAAGACATTATATGTTTATAAAAAATTTTAAAAAATAGTAAAAAAAAAAAAAAGGTTAAAAAAAAAGTAAAAAAAAAGAATAGCTCAGCTCTAGCGTCAGGGCCACACCTGTGGCCTTGGTGATGCTGGAAATGTGATACAGGAGTCACTGCCGCCGCGCATTCGCATTTGGTTCCTGTTAGAGGACAACGCCGAACTTGAACTAGGACTACTGAAGGCGGGCGTCTCAGTAAGAGGTCATCCCTTCCCTAGGCTGAAGCTTCCTGCTCCTTTAATATTTCCACTTTCTTTTCTGGGTTCTGCAAGTATCCAGTTTCTTGCATAGCTCAAATGGGCTCATCGAGTCAAGATTCCTCGAAACCACTTTTACTCTGTTTTCTACCCACTTATTGATCATGGTGAAGCCTGAGCACGTTTGCTCTGTTTCGAGTGTTCTGTTACTTTTTTTTTTTTTTTTTTCCACAAGCGATGGGAAACTGTATGGGGCCACATAAGAAGTGATGTCGGCCTTACCCTTGAATGAAGTCCTGCCGTCGGGGACCCAGGGAGCAAATCTGCAGCTTGATCGGCAAGCTCCCCACGCTGGGTTCACGTTCCATGGTGTTAATCAGCCGTGGGACAGAGCTGCCAGTGACCCCGCGACTTCTTTGAACGCTGTCACCCGTGGACTCGGGGCAGCTGCGAGCCGTCCACTCCCTCGGCCTCAGAGCCTAGGCTTCAAACACGGCCCTGTCTGCGCCGTTCCGGCTTCAGGCCCCCGGAGGGTCTCTCGGCTCCAAGTCCTTTAATTTCCTTTATGGACGTAGTAAATCATTCCACACACCATGGAGCAGGGGAAAATCCTGATTTATTAGACCTACCTGCTTACTTCTTTCAGAGTAAGATCCCTGCATTGAATGATTTCCTCTCTTCCAGGTTTTGCTTTTCATATTTTTCAAATGCTTCAATACAAGCTGCCTGGAGTATCCCCCAGCAGCTGGGCAGGGCAGGCCCAGTCCTGTCCAGTCTCTAGCCATGGCTTCCAAGAGGCCACAGGCTACTGTCACTGGCTTTCTCTCCAGCTTATTATTGCTTCCTTCTTACCATGGCATCTCCCCCACCCCGCCTTTGTTCCCTGAGAAAGGAACCTTTCACTTCATTCATTCTTTCCTTCCTGCGTTCGTTCATTCCCAGTGCTGTGTGGGGTGCTGTGGACCCAGCAGCAGACAAGCGGGGCCAGGCCCCCGGCCAGGCCCCTGACCCCACAGAGGTAGTGATCTATAGGGCAGGAGAAGGGTCGGTGGCCTTTATGATGCAGGGAGTGACTGCTGTGGCAGGGGGCGGGGTGGGGGGGGGGGTTGGCAGGGAACCCTGACCCATCCTTGGGGAGGGGCAGCTTGGCTTTCAGGAAGGTAGAAGGTTTCCGCAGAGCGAAGGCCCCTGGGCCTGGGCACTGGGGAGTGAGCCAGGCACCTAGGCACATGCTGGTTTTGTTGGCCTTCTGGAATTGTCTGACTTTCCTTCTGGGCCGTAACCCTTATTTTTGGCGGCTTTAAACTGTATCTGTCAGACGGTGATGGGACACTTGGTGGCTGGTGTGACAGAGGAAACACTGTCAGGGCAGGAGTCGGGAGATAATCCCTTAGAACTGTGCACAGGTTGGGCGCCGTGGTGGCTGAGCTGGTTGGGCTTCTGACTTGTGGTTTTGGCTAGGGCCATTATCTTGGGGCGGTGGGATCGAGCCCCATGGAGGGGTTCCATGCTCAGCCCAGAGTCTGTTAGTCCCTCTCATTTCCCCTCTGTTCTTCACCCCCTCCCATGCACCCTCTCTTTCTCAAATAATTAAGTAAGTAAACAAAATCTTTAAAATAGTCTATATAGGTCCCTGATTTTGATATGGTAAAATAAGCCCAAATGCAAATGGCAGTTGGAGTGAGGATGTGTATTTTGGGCCTTGTGCCCTCTAATACCTGTGTGTATGTGCTGCTCATTTCCTCTTTCTCATAACTAATGAGCCCATTTGTCCAAATGAACTCTCTCTTGTTAGGTGAATAAAGCATCACCTAACAGAGACTAGATTTTCCCAAAAGCCATAAAAGTTGAAGAATTTAGGATTCCTTGGTCTCCAAACTAAGACTAACGATATCTCTTGCTCTTTGAACTTTCTTTTTCTCTTGAGGGGAACATGACTTTGACATATTTTTGCCATTTAAGTGTGCAAGAAAGATGCCTAGAAGAAACCATTAACCTTAATGAGTTAAAACATCAATTGAGATCAAACTTACTTTGCTTTATAGTTGGTTTATTACTTCTTGAATCCTTTCTGACATGTAGGAAATATGTGGATTCCCAGAACAGAGTAAAAGTAGACTCACAGGGAGAGAAGTAGACGAGCACGAGTACCATGGGTCCACCATGGGTCCACCATCTCGGTTTTTCTCCCCTTCCATTTGCACTTATTGAAGTGAGACAGTTGTAATGCAGAATGGTATTTAGGATCTTATTTTCCTGGCTGTGTGGTTAGAAAGTGACCACAGGTCCTTTAGGAGCTGCTCTGATTGTTAGTATCAATGAAATTAGATTCCTAGATTGTTTACTTCAGTCTTGGAAAGGGAGAAGAGATTGGGAAACTCTTGCTTCAGTTACATCAATCACAAAAAGCCACTTGAAGCAACTTAAATTGCTTTTCGGTTGTTAAAAATTAGCGATTAAAAATCTTGGGGCACCTGGGTGGCTCAGTGGGTTAGGCCTCTGCCTTCGGCTCAGGTCCTGATCTCAGGGTCCTGGGATCAAACCCCACATCAGGCTCTCTGGGGAGCCTGCTTTCTTCTCTCTCTCTGCCTGCCTCTCTGCCTACTTGTAATCTCTGTCTGTCAAATGAATAAATAAAATCTTTAAAAAAAAATCTAAACAAAAGCAGCTTTAAAAAATACTTCTCGGGGCACCTGGGTGGCTCAGTGGTTTAAGCCTCTGCCTTCGGCTCAGGTCATGATCTCAGGATCCTGGGATCGAGCCCCGCATCGGGCTCTCTGCTCAGTGGGGAGCCTGTTTCTCCCTCTCTCTCTGCCTGCCTCTCTGCCTACTTGTGACCTCTCTCTCTGTCAAATAAATAAATAAAATATTAAAAAAAATAAAAAATACTTCTCTTCCTGACTTCTGGAAGAGTTTACTTGAAAATTTTCTTGAAATTGTAAGAATTATTTAAACAAATTGAATGTCAAACTAAAGCCTATCCCCCTTCATGATCTTTTGTCCTGTCACCCTGTTTTATTTTCTTTATAATTATTTATCATTATCAGATTACCTTGCTTGTGTGTTAATCAGGGAAAGAAATGGAATCCAGGAAGGAAGATGGAAATGAGAACTTCTTCTGCCTAGAATGTTAGCTTCTTGAGATCAGAGAATTTATCTTGCTCACTACTGAGTCTGCTGCTTTCCCAGAGCGCTTGGCACATAGTAGGGCTTTCATAAGTATGACTGAATGGATGAATAAATATTTCCATCTGCAACAACTTTCCCAGGTAGATGATATGATGATGATGATGATTTTGCTATTATACAACAAGATTGCATAAATAATTTGGATACTGAGCCCCCCCCCCAAAAAAAAAAAATTAAAGAGGGATAGACCTGAGGCTCCTGGGTGGTTCGGTTGGTTAAGCTTCTGCCTTTGGCTCAGGTCATGATCTCTGGGGTCCTGAGATACAGTCCCAGCATTTGGTTCCCTGCTCACCAGGGAGTCTGCTTCTCCCCTCCCCCAACCCCCACTCATGTTCTCTGTCTCTCTCTCAAATAAATAAATAATTAAATAAATAAAATCTTTAAAAATAAAATAAAGTGGAATAGGTCTAGGGATCAGGAACCCAGAGCCCAGTGGCAACATTTATGTGTGAACTTCTGGCTAGAAATACTGGATTGCACTTCAGGTCCATTTGTTGTGTGATAAGGTGACTTTATGTTTTTATGACATACTAATAGTCCCAGAGTTGGTTATTAAATAAAAGGCAATTTTGTGAGATAGCAACACTAGGTCTGAAAATACCCAATTAGTGAATACGGAAAACAGAAATAGGGAGTTCGACATAAAATAGGCAATTAAATTGATAGAAGTGGAATTAAGTGACATTTGAAGGCTTTTAATCAGTGGCAACTGTTTTTCAAAAGCTTTTTCTTTCTCCTTCTTTCTTTTCTTTGTCCTCAAACCCAGGTTACTGTATAGAATAATTCTTTAGCTCAATACTAGGGAAGAGTAAGTTTATTTGTAATATATTCCTAGTGGAACTGGAAGTTACTTTAGCAGTGAGCTCTTATTTGATACTAGGTCCTTTTCTTTAGAAAAACTTAAGTTCTTTACCAAAGGAATTTCATGATTACTCTTCACATTTCGATAAGGACATGGTGAAATTGTACCGTTCAAAAAATAAGAAACAAAAGTTCAGGGGACACTGTCTGAAAGCCAGATTGACGTCAAAAGGAGTTGTTAGATATAGACTATAGCCTTATAATTCCCAGTCGTCACCGCTGGATTTTGTCAGTTGTTTGGCCTGGTTGCTTTCTGTGTAGCAATGAACCTATTTGATCAATTTCTTTTTGCCCTCATTAAGGTAACCTCTAAATTCACAGGTGCTGACTGAGAATCCATAAGAAGCAGAGTTGAATCTTAAGAAACTTCAATAGACTTTTATAATTGAGAAATGATCTTCACATTTCTGAGGAAAACGACAGTTTGTGACAGAGCACCTAACAGTGTGGCAAATCAGGAATGGATCTGACAAAATAGAGGCATTTTAAATGGCAGATGCTATGACAGACGTCAAAGCAGGTGGAGAGGAGCCGTCTTTCCTGAGAACGCGCCATTACAGCAGCTGCCGGGATATGTTCACCCCCAACCCGGGTTCCCTGGGCTAACATGCCATGCCAGACCCTAGGCAAGTTTAAATGGCATATGTAGTTCTTGTTGAGGGTGAAACTATCCCAGTAAAGCACCACAATCGAGTTGGAAAACAAAGAGTAAGATACATGAGTGTGTAGGAACAGAGAATGGGGCTTCTGTGAGGGAGAGGAGAACCTAGGCAGCACAGGGCCAACAGCAGAGTCTGGCAGGATCCTAGGAGTTCAGCCAGTGCAGACTCGAGGAAGGAACGGAGGGTTAAATCCACCAAAGCTGTATACATCAGAGAGGGGAACCTTGAAAAACAGTTGGCTATTTAGCTTAACTGAGAGAGGTGAACTCAGTAATTTTGCTGAAAAATCCACTTTTGGTTCTGAACTATCACATGCTCTTGCTCTGTGGTCCCTGCTCCAAGCGCAGTGCCCAGGAGCCCTAGTGGTTCAGGTGGTGAAGTGGGTTTAGCTAAAATGGCCAGTCGGTGCTACGCGTGCCTCTGGAATTCACCATCAGTATTGAAAACACACGTTCCTCAGAGCCTACATTCAGTCTCCTAATCTTGTCTCCATAGAACCCTGGCTCCCTGGTCCCCTGCTTCCCTTCCTGCACCACTCAGCCTTCCTCAGCTGTTAACCCCCACTGTGCATTCAAACAAGCTACGGTAATATTCACAAGAGCAGTAGTCCTCAAGCTAGGGTAAGGGAGCTTTGCTGAGCTGACATGCTGGACACCAGCAAGGCCAACCCGCAAGGATCTGGCTTGAACATTTGGATTCAAATTCATGTATTCACAAGTTATAGTTTGCCACATGTCATGAACCTATAGGTCACTTGAGGCTGGTTAAAAGTAAAATATTAAATATGCATCAGTTACGAGTCTGTTGTAATTTACGTGTAAGTGCTTTGGACATTGGAATGCCCTTAACTTTTTTCTTGGTCACACACCACTTTGAGAATCTAGTGAAAGCATGTACCCCTTCCCAAGAGAAGTACATAGGGTCTGGTTATACCTATAACATTTTGCATATAAATTTAAGAAGTTCACGGATTATCTGAGGTCATAGATTCCCTGACCTAGAGGGATTTCTAAGTATCAGATGTTATTAACAGTATTCTTTTTACATTCAAATGAACAGAAGAATGTAGAATTGTACATTTGACATGATCTCAGTGATTCACTACATATCGGAATGTGTATATTGAAAAGACCAGCAAGACATGCACTAAAATGTAAATAGTACTTTTATTTGGGTGGTGAATTTGTGATTTTTAAATTTTTTTTCTTAGAATTTGTTATATTTTCCCAATTTAAAAATGTTATTTTTACCAGCTTATTTTCACAAAAGCAGCTGTTTATTGTGGCCAATTATGGAAATACAGGCAGAGCTCTCAAAAACAAATCTAAAAAGGCAGACACTGTGGTGGTCACTCTTCTGGGTGGTTGTTCATTCACAGCATTTACCAGTCTCTGGGATCATGTGATCTGTACCACAGGAATCTCCCTCCTGGTCTTTCAACTGGGGCGGGGGGGGGCGGGGGGGGGCGGCCTGACTCAGCGGAATCAATCAGTGTCTTTTCTCAAGATTTTTCTGAACTGTAACTAGCAAGGAGCCAGCCAGTTCTTCTGTGATGACAGAAGCTGTGAGTGAGTGAGGTCTAGAAGTTTTGAAACAGGGAGGGGGACACACTTCTGCTGATCTGCAAGGAGAGAGAGAGACAGAGAGACACCTCGTACTTCCTGGTTCCCGTCTCCCGTGAGTCCAGCTCACCCTAGTCCTTCTCGCATTTTGGTTTTTCAGGTCTCCCTTTGATTTATACATTTGTATTCTTCCAACAAATTTGCTTTTTGTCTGAACTAGTTAGAGCTGGACTTCTGGCACCTGAAACCAGCAAGTCCACACAATTAACAAAAGTATATTTATAAGTACTAGAAGAATAACATTTAACCCAAGTTGTGAAATAAAAGAAATCGACAATATTTCTTGACCCAGAAGGTGGCTGGCTCTGGGTGTCTGGCACTGTGCAGGACAGAGGGAGTTCAAAAAGCAGAGACAAATGGAGGTTATTGGTACAGATCCCTAGATCCTTCTTTTCATTTAGGAGATGGAACTTGTCTTCTTGGCTCTATGCAGAAACAAACAATAACGGGATTGTTCGAACCCTGGTTATAACCATAAAAATTACAGGTCACTTCTCTCGTTTATGAATGTGATGCTTAGGATAACAAATTTACAAGTGAATGAAAGATAAACATTTTCTAATTCAATGAGCTAGAAAACAATCCCTTCATTGATTTGGCAACCTGAAGACATCCGAGCTCTGCTTAAGAGAAAATCTCAGCAAATTGGTAAGGATACTCCACCAGAATAATCAGCTTCACAGATGAGTTTGTGCTCTACATAGCCAATTCCATTTCAACAAATGCTTAACTATAATGAAAGTCGTTAGAAATACCAGGGCAGGGCTTAATTACTCCAGGAATATTTGACATAGTGAAATTGCAAATGATCTGCTTAATTAAAACACAACTCATCCGACCTACGAGCTCCAACTTCAAATCCAGTTCTACCTGTATCCTGTGGAAAATGACCATTTCTATGGGAAAATGTGTGTTGTCTACCGAGTTTAGAAATGGCCTGCCCCAGACAGTATGGTAAACAGGCCACGATGGAGCCAGTTCCCCCTTTGGCGGCTGGTTAGAGTGGTAAAGCCAGTGGGAAAGAATTTTGAGTTCACATCTAAACCCACTTGAAGATAATGAGACCTAGATTTAAAAAAAAAATCAACATAGTATACCCTATGTACTCTAATTCAAGTAAAAGATATGTTCACATTTCTTGGAGGCTGAGAGATCTTATTATCACAATATTTCAGATTGAGACTTTGAGTCGTCTGATCTTACATGCCCGATATCTTCAGATGATTCTAGATTTGGGATTTGATGCGATAGCTATGAAATCAGCACTTTCAGCAGGCAGAGCTTACAAACTAGTTAGAATCTCAAGTGTTTATTTTATGGTGGGGTTTGATATGAATCACTAAACTACTCTTTAGAAATGAAACGTACCAATTTTATTCCCATCCGTGGCGTATTTCATCATGCCCTCTGTTCATCCTGTGGGTAAGCACACTTAACCATGTCCGTCCCTAAAGGACCAACAGCAATGTCACCTTGCTTCAAGGTGACAAATTTCTTTGATTATTAATGAAAATAAACATTTTCTCTTATTTCTTAGCCTTTTGCAGAGCCAAATTCTGAGAAGTACTATGTTCTTTGCACACATTTACTACTCTTATTGATTTATGTAAGTTCTTTATAGAGTAATTTCAATCTTTTTTCTGCCATTTTTGCCACAAATATTTCCCCATTTTATTATTTTATTTATTTTTTAAGTGAGCTCCATGCCCAACGAGGAGCCCAATGTGGGGCTTGAACTCACAATTCTGAGATCAAGACCCGAGCAGGGATCAAGAGTTGGGTGAGAACAAGAGTTGGATGCTTAATTGACTTTTATTTTCACAAAAGTAGCTGTTTATTGTGGCCAATTAAGGAAATACTGGGCAGACCTCTCAAAAACAAAACTAAAAAGACAGACACTGTGGTCATCCCTCTTCTGGGTAGCTGCCTCTCCCTGTTTAATTGTGATACTTCTTTTTTCCTTTGAGCCTCAGTGATTCTCCCTTTTTTTCTTTGTGATTTCTTCCATTGTGCTTACCTTTAAAGTCCTTCCCTAAACCCAAATCAGATACCTCTGATTAATGTTCACTTGCTTGATGTAACATAAACCCTATGAATTCACTGGATCATGGAGGGATATTTGGGGTGCTAGTGTGAAATCACTTTCATTTTGAACAGTCTGGCTTTCTTCATGCTATTTTTAAAAAAGAGAGAAAAGGACACAATGCAAAGGCAAATATCCGTAGTCCCTGAGATCCTAGGTGTTTGTTGGGTCTGAGTCTCTGCGTAGAAGAGGAAACGAGCAGTGACTTGCCTCTGCCCTCTCAGTGCTTCCGGGTTTCAAGTTCGTGTTCTGGCCAGAGTCAGGAAAATAGCTAGAGGCCTGGATTTGCTAACAACAGCCTCAGTGCAAGTTACAACGAAAACACGAATGTCTCCTATCGCACCTGACCATCAAGTGGATTAGGTGCCTGGAAATCCAGGAATGAAATGAAGGGCAGTCTTTTTGGGAAGGGAGGTTGTTTGGGGAGGGGGTGGGGGAACTTGGGGAGCCTGATTCCCAGCATCTTTTCCTCCTGTCCTCCCCCTCTCCTTCCTCACTCTTATGCCCTGCCCCCAAAACTTGGACAGTTATTTACAAGGAATGGGAGAAAGGGGACACACATTTCCTCTCAATCAAGTTTACATTGGTAATCCAACTTCACTGCCATTTTTCTCTTAATTTCCTTGAAACTAAAATTTGCCCTAAAAGTGATAGGTAGAGCATAGTAAAAATCAGAGCAGGTAAAATATACATCTTACACTGGTCAAATCTTCCCATGAGAGGCTGGTGTCTGGAATTAGAGCTTCAGAAATGCCCCCAAATGAAAAGCAGCTGTTTTCTATTTTTATAATCAAACTCTTAGGCTAAGAGTTCATGTGTTACACTGCCCTCAACTCACAAGGGAACCCTGTAGTTATTACGTGGTAAGTACATCAATGAATGAAGGAACATGAAAATTATTTCTTATACATTGGCCATGGGGGGCATAATTTAGGCAAAAGAGCAATAGAAATGGAATCAGAAGGTTCTAGAATCAGTTCAGCTACTATGCCACCTGAACCTCCTTGAGCCTCAGTTTCCAAGTCTATTATAGCTGTCTATCCACAGAATCGATACAACATATTTGAAAGCTTTTTAACACGTGACCTGGAACTGAAAAGTACAGCATAGTATGTTCAACTGAAATAAAATTTTACCTGACTCCTAAACTATCCAATCAAATAAACTACATTTTGTATTTTTAATTTATGAATTCTAAAATATTAATTTAAGACATTTTTTATTTTAGCATATATATTTCAATGCCAAGTATTACACATAAAATCCTCTTTGGGGATAACTAAAGCCTGGACATTGATCAGAGTTTAGCTGGCCAATACTAAGCAATATTTATAATTATGGAAGCCCTTTGCCTTTTAATCACTTCAGTGAAAGGGAGATTCTAGACATACAGGTTAATAATTTTCAGTGTGGGAATGCTAATAAATGATTCCTCCATTTCCTGGGATATATGGTTGGCCATTTTGTTTGAGGCTCGTGCTCATGAGCCTGAGGTCAGATAGGGTCAATCAGTTTTGCCATGTTTTCCACCTAAATTGTTCGGAGGCAGTCTAAGACAAGCAGGTTTCTAATCCATCATCTTTGCTAGAAAAATGAACCAGGCCCCCCTTTACTGATGGTGAATCAGTGCTCTGATGTCTGTATGTGCTCATGGGGAAGTCAGAGAACAATTAGTGTAAAAAAAAAAAAAAAGAAACTGCAGGACCTGGAAAGAAAAGACCTGTTTAAGGGGCGGGGGTGGGGGTGGGGGTGGGGGTATCAAAACCGGAAACTGTATATTTTGGATAGAGTAAATTAGAGTTGGTTTTCCTAACCTTTTTTTCATATAATGGCACATCTAGAATATTGTTAGATTTGTATAGTAGCACTTGGGTGTAAATTGGAGGGAATTTGGGACCCAGTCCCAGTTGCCTGTGGCCACATAGAGGGCTGAGGAGATTGATGTAATGCCAGTTAGGAACCCTGTCTCTGAGGACAATGAAATCCAGGAAGGGATGGGCAAACTCATTGGACCCAGCATACCCACACATCTCAAACTGAAATCCTCTGCTCACGAGGGCAGCTCTCTCTCTCCATTGCTCTTTTACATCACTTGCATCTCTATCCACACTGGACATACCTGAGTTAATGCTATATTTTCCGTTAGCTCCTTTTGGTCCATTCAAATCAACAAATATTCAGAGTACCTTTGTAGGGAACACCATTTTCCAATTGGTGGAAATCAGTCATGGAGCCATCTTTAAGTTCTGCCTTCTTCCTTTCTTCCCCAGTCTCTTAGCCAACCCCCATCCATCCCCCCGGGCACGTATGGGGATGACTAACAGAGTTTTGCTTCGCTTTCCTTCACCCATTCTACAGTCAGAGGCAGGATTCCTCTCAGATGTGCCCCATTTTCTGCATGTCAGCCATTGGGCAAAGCAAACTAAGGGGCAGTAGGCAGAGACCCCAGGTGATGAAATTCACAGGGCTCAGGGTCTCAGGAGATAGAGCCTACAAAGAAGGGCAGCGGATGGAGGAGAGTTCTGGGTGGGCAAAGGGAGAGTAATCAGCTCACCTTCTAATTGATTTCGGAAAAAAAAAGTGATTTCCTCAGATTTCTTTTCTATTCTGGAAAGACTAAAGGGCTCCTCATTGTCCTTAGAATAAAGTAACAATTTCCTCTAAAAATCCTCGGCTGTCAGGCTCAGTTTTATCTCACCTTTCAGGATATGCATCCTGGCCTTGTCACTTAGTGGGCGATCACAGGTTCATTATTTAGGTTCATGGGAACTTTGTTTCTTATTGCACAAACAGGGTAGAATACCTTTCCCGTAGATCTGCCGCAGGGTCGGATCTTTGCTGTGCTTTAGATCTGCCCTCCTATTTTTTACACAAGTTTGATACAAGTTCTGCTGTCCCTGGAGGGGGGACAAATTCTACAGGAACCTCCTCCCTGTTCATGTCTTCGCTGATCTCTCACCTTCTCCAGAGTTAAGCCCCTATGCCTGCCAATCAATGTTTATACATTAGAAATACTTGAATTGAGAGTTATTGGACTCTTTTTCTAGTTTGGACTGCCTTGCTGAAGAGTGATATGGGATTCTTAACTTCTTCCTACACCCTTGTTGGTTTCACTGTACCCGTCTCTACTTATGTCTATGGCGGAGCGGAGGTGGTGGTATTGCCTGAGGGTCATTATGATCGTCAGGTCACCACCTGAGGCGACCCCAGAGGATCAAATCAGAACTTCAGTTGTGTCGTGATTATACAACACACTCAGGAAAGATGATCTGATCTGACAAAGACCAGTTTTAAACATACTATAGTAATTTAAAAATAATGGCAACAACATGGGAGCAGGTCACACAGCTCCGGAAAGATAATACGCTGTGTGCACAGTGAGCACGTTGTGTTTTAAATAGACCCACCGTGACGGCCCTCTGGGCCATACTCCTCTAAAGCACTGAAGGAAAATAGGCAGGTGTGGGAGAGAAATAATGTTTAGAAAGACCTTAGATTTCCTGAGGATAATGTTAGGGCTCCGGCTCCCCCTAGTGTGCTGAACAACACAGGTACCCCGGTGTGCAAAGGCTGAGTTCAAGCTCAAGAGCTGAGCGCTTTTATCTCCAGCCACCAGCCTTACCTGAACAACTTGAAATCTCCATGTTGCCTCCATTGTCTCCCTCCTGCAGAACCAACCACAGACAAAATGGGGCAGATGTTCTTTATCCAATCAGATTTGAGCACCAGTCTTGATGGAAGCCGTGAATGGATTCAAGGCATCCAAATATATTAAAGAGTATTTAAAAATTACCTTAAAAAGAGTTTTGACGTTCTCATGACGTAGGGACATGCATGTAATTAAGGAGCATGAGCAAAACTGAAAGATGATTCCTTGTTCATTATTTCACTAAAAATGTTATTTGCCTCCCCTTCTATTTATCAAAATGTTCATCATCAGCAAATCTGTTTTCCTCAAGCAGGATACATAGACCACTTGGAAAACCAAACATTGAACCCTAGCAGAAGGAAAGCAACTCTGCCAATGGGGGGAAAATGACACCTGAAAGCAAAGTGTAATCTCCAGGATGCGAGTTTCACAGCTATTGATGGGCCTTACTTTATAAAGGTTTCATGACAAATAGTTTTGAGAAACGTGGGGTTCGATGAAGATAAACTGACTTCTTCTTTAAAGAAACATTTCTTTATTTCAGAGAGAGAGAGAGGGAGCACGAGTGGGAGGGGAGGAGGAGAGAGAATCCCAAGCAGACTCTGTGCTGAGCTTGGAGCCCGACGCAGAGCTCAGTCTCACGACCATGAAATCATCACCTGAGCCCAAACCAAGAGTCAGATGCTTAATCAACCGTGCCACCCATGTTCCCCTAGACAAGCTGACTTTTAAAAACTGCAGTATTTTTCCAGACCCTTAGTGTGCTCTTAAAATACCACTCAATGTGTGACAATTTGAGCTAAAGCATTTTGCAACTTGTTTAACCCAAGGATTTTTTTTCATGCCTATCTCACACACCTGGTTCGTGAATTATCTTTTGGAAATAAGCACTGAATTAGAACTTCATTAACTTTCCATCAAAGATGGAGAGCAATTACAAAAGTATGCCAGAGGAGGAAAGGAGATAGTAAATTTGAAACAAGGAGCAAATAGGGTGACAGTAAATAAGTTTGTAATCAGTGAAAAATTAGTAACTCAAAAGATTTAGAGTCCCCTAATGACAGTCCCGTAAAGGAGTCAGAAGGATTGACCGCACCATAGACATCATCAACCCACAAAATCATTACCAGACTTCTCCCAAAATGTCAGAGCAGTGATGCCATGTTGAGAACAAGATTCCAAAAAGTACAGTAGCCCATCCTCTGGGGTTTCCGACATTTGTGAAAACTTTTCTTGTGCACAACCTGTACTAACTGACATGGCTATTTGAGGCTCTTTGTCCTGAACAGGGTCCCAGATACGCAGGGCACTTGAAAGAAGTTGGAAGATGCGTGTATTTCGAAGTTGTGAGTGAGAGAGGATTCCTGTAACGCACAGCTGGGCAAACTCCTCCCAAAGAGAGTGTTGGAGAAAACTGGAAATCCATAAAGTGGTTTGTCTTGGATAATGGCACAGAATAATAATACCCACAGACAAGGGCCTAGGCTGTGCCTACCGGCTCCACTCACATTTCCGAGGTGCTGCTCTCCATGGACTCATTGATAGGTTAGGTGACCCCACGCGCAGACGTGAGGGATTGGAAGCATGGACGGACCTTGACTTATGTGTAACTCTAGGCTCTCTTGCTGAGGACAGAGCATTTTGTGGAGAAAACAAACATTCCCCAGCCCCAAAAGGACTGTGGCTCTTAGTCTCTCTTAGCGAATGGGAGTGAAGTGGGGTGGGGACAAAGCTCATCCCAGAAGCAACTCTTGGGTTGCAAAGGCCCTCCTATTTTCCAGTTGGGCTGACTTCAGGCAGGGAGAGGTCAAGGGATTGACTCCAGCGCCCCGTGAAACAGAGCAGCTGGGAGGTGAACTCGGAGACTTGGCTGCTGTGCAGCCTCTGCCTGAGCCAGCCAGCTGCTCTGCTTCCGGGTTCTAGTGGCTTCTCTACCGGCATCCCGCAGCCCCATGCTGCATCTGCAGGGCCTGACCTCCCGGCTGTCTCTGCTCACGTCCGGGACAGGAGGCGTGTTACAGGTCAAGTCTGAATGTTCTGGCTGCACGGCGGAAGGCAGATTGCTCCGTGCCTGCTCCAAGCATACACAGTCTGGCGAAGGCCAGATTGAAGATAGCTGAACTCACACGCCAAGATTCCAAAGGAAAATCTTAGCTCACATTTTTCCTTTGCACGGTGATTTTTCTTCCCTTCCTTTTTTTTTTTTTTTTTTTAAAGGGAATCCCCATGTTGACAAGTTGAGAGCCAAAGTGCACAAGGGGTCAGTTCACAATTCTGTGACCCATGAACACCTGTGGGCCTTGGGAACTAGAAGTGCCCGGAGCTGTGAGCCAAGCCTGCCCTATGCAGAAGGGAATTCTCTAGTGTGTGAGGCAGTGGGCTGGTGAGGGGAGAGGCTGGGGAGGGCTCAGGGCCTGGGTACTCTCGCGGGGTCCCAGGGGCAAGTCTGCACTCGCCTGCCACTGGTTTTACGGGCTGTATTTGATTTTATTTTTGAGGCAGGTCCTTCTGAAACTCCTTATAGGAAGTAGAATGTGAATCTTCATTTTGTTTTTGAAGAGAAATAAAACTATAATCTGAGAGGGGCAACATGTGGCCCAAATCCTTTGAGTAGACAGAAACATCTAAAATGAAATAGGTTTATTTCGACATCTGTCTCTGAGGACTTAAGTGATTGGAACGTCCCTCTGTGGAAGGGGTCCCATGGGCCCCCATGGGAGAATGAAGCTGAAAGTGCCTTATCCTTCCCATCCCGGGTTTAGGTCAACAAAGGGACTTTGGCGACCTCATCATTTTTTAAAGTTTTGATTTGTTCGATATATGAAAGTTAAATCCTCAATAGAAAAAGTCAGCAGGTGATGTATTTGTGTCTTGTATGCGTCTGGACTTCCCATTCCTTATGTATAAAATAAGGACAAGGGCCAGATGACCACTGAGTCCCACTGCAGTCGAGGGGGTCTGCGATTTGAGGCTCACTTCTCTCCTAGTTAGAGATTAGTTGCTCTGCTCTAGCTTTTCTGCTATCATCTGGGTGTTCTGAGAGGAATTGACATATGACAGGAGTCATATGTTGACGTCCTAACACCCAGCACCTCAAATTGTGACTATATTTGGACCTAGGATCTCCAATGGACTAATCGAGTTAAAATCGAGTTAAAACCCACTAGGGTGGGTGCTAATCCGATTTGTTTGGTGTTCTTACTAGAAGGAGAATTCGGGCACAGACATGAAGGTGCACACAGGTGAGACTATGGGAAGACAGAGGGAGAAGATGCCCAGGTACAGGCCAAAGAGAGAGGCCTCGGGAGAAATCAATGTTGCTGACATTTTTATCTCAAACTTCTAGCCCCCGGAAGTGTGAGAAAATAAACGTCTGTTGTTTAAGCCAGTCTATGGCTCTAACACACTGAGCTCTGCCACGAGGACTTTCCTGGGAAAGAAGTTCTGTGTGTTTTTCTTAACAGATTCTTAATATTGGTTTTAGCCTAAAACAGTCTTTTCTTTTGGGGGATATTCAACATACTTTAAAAAAAAATTATTTGCCACATCACCCGATGTGAAGCAAGTTATTGTATTAAAATAAATCCTCTTTACTTTACTTAAAGAGAATTTCATCATTTTGACCCACAGAACAATTGTTCTGAATGCTTATGGATCGTCGCTCTGCCTTCTGAGAAATTCTGCCATTTGCCACAAACTTCAAGTCAAGCTGGCTGAACTTGTAGGTGACAGCACATTTATGAAGAACTTCAGACCAAACAACAACTCGTGGTGGGGGGGGGGGAGTATGACCTGGGTTTGTTCAGTACTTTTGTCTTTAAAGATCACTCGGGGGACACCTGGGTGGTTCAGTCATTAAGCGTCTGCCTTCAGCTCAGGTCATGATCACAGGGTCCTGGGATTAAGCCTCACCTCTGCTCAGCGGGAAGCCTGTTTTTCCCTCTCCCACTCCCCCTGCTTGTGTTCCCTCTCTCTGTCTCTCTCTGTCAAATAAATAAGTAAAATCTTAAAAAAAGAAAAAGAAGGCAAAGGTTGTTTCTTTTAAAAAAAAATAAAAATCACTCGGAGTCAAATATCATGTGACCAAGTTACAGAACAAATTAAATGATAAATGTAACCACTTGTCACCTGTTGAGATTCAGGCTCTTACTTAAAGCAGCTTATTACCGAAATAGGTTTTTCTTTCATCTAGTACCAAGATCCTGATTCTTTCCTTTTACAGAATAGCCACATGTAGTTGGCACATGGTGTCTGACAGCTAGAAAGCTTGGGGACTCCCTGACTCTCTCCAAGTCCCTCCTCCCTTTTCAAAACATTTTATTTACTTGAGAGAGAGAGTGAATGAGCAAGAGAGAGACAGAGAGAGAGAGAGAGAGCACACGAGCAGGGGCAGAGGGAGAGGAAAAAGCAGACTCCTTCCTGAGCAAGAAGCCCCATGCAGGACTCGATCCCAGGACCCCCAGGATCATGACCTGAGCCAAAGGCAGACGCTTAATTGACTGAGACACCCAGGTGGCCCCTGCGAGTCCCTTTTGATGCAGCTATGACATTTCACAGGGAGAGTGTTTCTGGATCAAAACTGCTTGCTTGGGAGGTGAGAATCACCCAGGTTTTGAGGCTCTACCGGTTGGAGAAAGAGATCAGAGTGCATGCAAAAAGGCATGCTGTGGCTTATCCTTCCTTGGCTGTGTGCGGCAGAGACCCCCGCCATCGGGGGCCCAAGGCTTCTGCTGAACCACCTGACACCAAACCGACCAGGGCACATGGTGGTAAAGTCAGCCGCTCTGGGTTGTATACACACACCCAGATGAATGAAGGCCTCACGTCTAGTTCATTTTTTTCAGCCAGTTTTTTTTGGTGTCATCCAATTATAAGGATAGAGTTTATGGTCTTAAAAAAAAAAACATCTTTCTAAAAAAGTCACATCTTGATGGAAAAAGTTTGGCCAGTGAAGAAGGCAGAGGGTTCTGTGAAGAACGGGAGGCACTTTATTTCCAGCTATCAACAGAATGGGAAAAAAAATTCAACTTATTTATATTCATTTATTTATATGGATAATGAATAAGTTAAGGAACACTTCATCTCAAACACAGATTGCTTTTATTTTAGCTAAGCTAATGTTTCAGTTCCATATATATTTTTGAATTTCCATCCATGTCAAACACCATTTTTTCTTTCTTCATCTTAAAAAAAGAGAGAGAGAGAGAGAGAGATTTACAAGCACTTTTACGGCACTCCAGGAAAGTAGGCTGAAGGTTCATAATAATTTTCCTTTTAAAAAACATCCATCAGACCAAAATAAAAATCATTTTAATTAACTCCTTCCTGAGTAACTAAAACCTTGGAATGTGCTGAAAGGTTATAATAAATAAGGCAGTCAAAGATCAACCAGCTTAAAATGTATTTTTTTTAAATTAAACTATGTAAAATGTACAATATATTTCATGAAGTACAGACTGCATTGGGCTCAGGGCCAAAGAAATGTCATGTGTGCCAATAAAGTGATGAGTGCCTTGACTTTTAGGACTTAGAGGCTATTTGTTGGGACAAAGTCACAGTAAGGCCCTACAAGTGAATCCATCAGCTTCTTTTGCAGGGATGTTATCAGGAGCGCTGCTGGCCATAAATGCCTCACCCAGGTGGAAGGACTCGTGGGAACTCCCACGAGAATGACGCCTTGTTAAGATAACCAGTGGTCCTGAAGTTCTGACAAAGACACAGACCATGAAGCCGATTCGATTTTACGTTCAGGGAGTCAAACTGTGTGTAAACCAGTAATTATCATTCTCTAGGTGCAATTTCATAGAAATGCCTCACCCTGTACCAGGCAGTCATTCTTGTTTTTGTTTTTAACAGGACAGCTGTGCTCTGCGTTGCTTTTTAAGGTAGGCCTAATGGTAGGGCCCTTGTCTCTCTCCACAGGACAAAGGATATTTCCTCTTCTAAGAACATTTTTCTCAAGCATGACTCTGCCCCAGTTCTCTGAGGCAGAAAGGAGCCCACTAGTGGCCAAGTGCTGGATTTGGTGCCTCTGTGGTCCCAGCCCTCACTGTGCATCTTACGATTAAGTAGCTTTACTGCTCACTCGACAGTTTCCAAAGGACTTGCTTTCTGTCCTGGCAACCGCCCAATTTTAGTGAATGAAGAAAAAACTCTAGAGAGACTTGTTGGTTTCTCCAAAGTAGAAAATATGTAGTTTGTGTAAAGTCAGTCTTATTTACTGTTAAGTGTTCCCGACTCACACTTTGCTAGGGCTCCGAGAGGGCTGGCTCTAGGGGAAAAAATACGAAGGAGACAAAATCTGACCCAAGTATCCTGCCTCCCATCGCCACCTGCACCCCTGCTTCTCGCTTGGCTCTCCAGTTATCCAGCCAGGAATGTATGTATATTCAGGGCTGGGGAGGAGGCAGCCGTTGAAGATGAAAACATTTCCGAATCTGAAGACCCACGGGATCATGGAGATGATGGGAGAGAAATGGGGAGAAGGGAAATTTGGAGCAAAGGAACGGCCCAACAGCTACGTGGAGGACCACTTGGTGGGGAGACACCTACTCAGAGAGCTGGCAAGGCCGTTGCTTATCAGAAGCTCTTGCTTCTTCTCTTCTTGCTGTCTTACTAAGGTTCTCATCTGGAAAGAGCTGCTTCCGTAAGAAATGGGACTGCAGTTTTACAACAGCCTGTGTAGAACTCAGGACCCCCTTTTTACCCAAACCAGGTACCTTTCAAGGGACCAAAGGTGAAAGATGCCAGTGACTGTGGGACCCAACTGGGCCAGGGGTGGGCCTGGTAGATTATGCAGCGTCTGTGGTCAGGCTTAGAACTTCTGTCCACAGCCGTCAAATGCCAGAGCTTAACTCTTTCTGGGTTTCCAGTGAAAGCAATGCTGGGGAAAGACACGTTTCATAGTGGGTGCAAAGAACACAACCAGACCATTTTCCTGATGTCCTGTGACCTCCAGTGTTGGTCTGTCTCGCCTACACTCTTCCTTACACGGCAAACAAATTCTTTTCCCTGCTACGCTACTTGGAAATCTGTCAGAATGGTGCTTGGAAAGAGAGTGTCTCAATGGAGCTTGCCGTGTTCCTTGACCTTGAAAGGTATTCAAGGCTCTGGATGGGTTGAATGTGGCCCCAGCTGACTCACTCTTTCAGAGATAAGTACACTGCTCTTGGTGAAAGTGTCCCCTGAGATGGACCAGAGGCGGAATCTACCCATGGGGGTGGAAACCACTCATCCAGGGGCATCCTCCCTTTTGAGTTTCTTACCAGTCTTATCTTTTCTCCTCTTAGATTCTTCTAGAGTGGATTCGCTGGTCTCTGAAGTGGTTTTGTATTTCTACCGAAATAGGTACACCTGGATGTTTCCTACCACTGAGGTAATATTTTTACAAGTCATTTTACAAATGATAAGTTACTGGGCTATGGGCTCTATTTCTCCTCCTCCTCTCATTACGCTAGAGGGAATAGCTATGTTATGATGGGATGCCCCGTGATGGTACCATCTAATGTACCTGGGAAAGGACCCAAGGAGCCAGAAGACACAACGCTGCTAGACAAGTAAGACCCGCAAAACCAGGCATCTCCCCGTGACCCCAACATGTGGGAATGTTTTGTTCTTTTTAATGCAGCCGAGCATCCATTTAGTCATTTAAGGATATTCCCCACCCCCGACAAAAGAACTTTCTGGAAAAGGGAGACACGGCCAGTGGAGGCAACACAGTGCTGGCATCACCTCTTATAAATATCTTCTAGCCACTTCTCGTCATCTTGGTCCTCGTCATCGATTGGCTCCTCTGTTTCCGGTGGAGTTGGAATAAAGAACTGGGGCCTCAGAGGGGGGCTGCTGACGTGGGACTTCAGTCCAAACTTGCGCTTCAGCAGGTGGAACTGCTCTTTGACATAGTGGTAGAACTCATACTCGTATCTCATTCGCTGGTAGAGAATCTGCACGGCCTCGGGGGAGGGGACAGTCTTCTTCACGGTCACAGTCATATTTCCAAGCTTCCTATGCTCTGGAAAAGAAGTGGGGTTGCACATGAGGAGTTGTCTCTAATGCTTTCGCTCAAAAGGAAGAAGGATGAAGCCGTGCATTACGTGCCTAATTCTGGCAGCTCTAGAGAATGAAATTCTGAGTGCAAAGAATAGAAGGGAAAAATGGATTCCCCACACTATTTAGAAAGATTTCCCCATATCCTAGGTGTTAATATCAACATTAGTTGATGAAACATAAATGATCTGAATGTCTCTCTGCACGGATGTGAACTATGTAATTGGACCACTATTCAATTCTAAACAGCAAAATCTACCCGGTTTCCCTTTTGACTTCCTGTTACACATCAAGGGCTTTACTTTCAGGAGGAAACACGGCAAAAAGCTCTCACCACTTTCTAATCATCTTGTTTTCTTTTCTTTTTCTTTTACAGTATTAACATGCATTATTGAGAGCATAACTTGATATAAAATCTATTTGCATTTTATTATTTCAACAGGGCATTTATCAAGAAAAATAGAGGAAGAACTGGCAGAGTCCTTAAAATGCAATGTTAACAGTTGTAAATTTTGAATGCTTTTAAAGTTGTGGTCAGTTAAAACTAAAATCTGCTAAGTTTTACATTAATGACTGTATACAATGTTCTATATATTTTACACGTAATGCCTGACAAAAATGTTATACATATACATATATATAATAAAATGTTAACCCTATTAAAATGTACATTTCAGTGGCATTAATTGTATTCATAATGTGCAATCATCACCACTGGTTCTAAGATTGTTTCATTGCTCCAAACAGAAAGTCTGCACACATTAAACTCCCTACAACCCTCCCCAAGTAACCTCCAATGCATTTGCCTTTTTTAGGTACCCCATATAAATGGAACCATATAATATGCCCTTCTGCGTCTGGCTTTTTCAGGTAGCATAGGTTTTTCAACTTTTCAAGGTTCATCCACACTTTATATTTATCAGTATTTCATTCCTTTTTATGAATGAATGGTATTCATCCATTGTATGGATATGCCACTGTTTATCCATCAATCCATTGATGGACACTTGGGTGGTTGCTACTTTTTGGCTATTGTGAAGAGTGCTGCTGTAAACATTTGTATATAAGTACTTGTTTGTGTCCCTGACTGCCATTCTTTTTTTTTTTTTTTAAAGATTTTATTTATTTATGTGACAGAGAGAAGATCACAAGTAGGCAGAGAGGCAGGCAGAGAGAGAGAGGAGGAAGCAGGCTCCCTGCGGAGCAGAGACCCCGATGCGGGGCTCGATCCCGGGATCCCGAGATCATGACCTGAGCCGAAGGCAGCGGCTTAATCCACTGAGCCACCCAGGCGCCCCCCTGACTGCCATTCTTTTGGGCATATACCTGGGAGTGGAATTGCAGGCTCGTGGTAATTCTCTGTTAAACTCTTAAAGATCACCAAATGGTTTTCCTTAGGGGTTGAATCACTTTACGTGCCTGCTGGCAATGTATGAAGGCTCCAGTTTCCCCAAATCTTCTTCTATAATTGTCATTTTAATTTAAAAAATTACAGCCATCCCAGTAAGTGTGAATTGGTATCTCGCTGTGGTTTTGATTTTCATTCCACTAACAACTAATGACACAGAGCATTTTTTCATGTGCTTATTGGCCATTTGTACATCTTCTTTGGAGAATGGTGTAGTTAACTCCTGTCTTATTCTGGCATTAGATTGTTTATATTTTCATTGTGGAGTTATAGTTCTTTGTATGTTCTGGATAGGCTGTCTGCATAGATAGCGGGTATATGATTTGCAAATATTTCCTCGGGAGGTTGTCCCCTCCCGAGGGGACAATTGTAGGTTGTCTTTCCAGTCTTTTGATAGTTAACTTGGATGAACAAAAGTGTTTAATTTTAATGAAGACTAATTTATTTTTTCTTTTGTTACCTATATTTTTGGTGTGATAGTAAAGAAACCATTGCCAAACCCAAGATTATGAATACTTGCCATGATATTTTCTTTTGTCAGCTTATTTTTAACTAAAACTTTCTGCCACCAAATTTGACTGAGATACTTTCTGAAGCCTCCAAGAGCAATTCTAATAAAATTCGCAGAAGAATAATGGCCTTATTGAAATAAGGGTATTGCTTTTCCAATTGAGTGTCTTGCAAGGTACAGTACATATTTGGATATATCAGTTCTAGAATCTTGGTTGAAGAATTTGGCATAGTCTCTTCTAAAATGGGTTTATGATATAACATCTATCTTCTTTGCAGATATTAACCATAGCTAATCTGAGGTGAGTCATGTTAATATGCATATCCCTTTGGGTTTTTAATACACAGAGTTTAAAAAACTGGTATTAAAGACAGGCAAGGCACAAGAATTTGAAGTTCAACATTGAACGCAAGAAACATAATTCACTTATTTCCAGACTCCTACAATTCCTTCCTCTTGAAGCATTCTAAATTTTGTGGCCTTTTCTTATTTCATACCATAAAAAATATTAGGATTCCTGTGATTTTCAAATAAATTTTTTAGTTAACTTATATGGGCCAACCTGGTCCAAAGAGAATGTAAAGAACTTTACAAAAATCTATCTGCTGCAAAGAGCTAAATAGCTAAGGACACCGGGCAAAGGGAGAATGAAGGTGAGAAGGAAGTTCGGGATTGGAGGTAATGGCTTCCACCTCCCTATCTGGAAGGATCTCCCTAGAGTACTGCTCCTGCTTCTTGCCCCAGCTCCTCTTTCAGGGAGGTGAGCCAGGTCCCAAGGCCAGAGGGGTATCTCTGCATTTTGGAGAAGGGGTTGAGAGACCATCCCCTCTGGAAAGAGTGTGTCCGTCTGCCAACACCTCACACCTTCCCGCAGAGAAGGTGAGGGCTTCTAACCACGCCTGTGACTTGGTGGGCAATTTGTCTAAGTCAGGATGAATATGACCAGCCCACTTCTCACACGTGGCTGCTTTCTCACACCTAGCTTGAGCTGGGAATAAAGCTAACGTTTGGATCTCCACCTGTCTCCAGTGTCTATTTCTCTATTAGTTAAGAACCCAGGCTGGAGGACACGGGTGTTATATATTAGTCCCTCAAACCCCAACATCAAGTAACATAAAATCTGGGTGCCTGGGTGGCTTAATCAGGGAAGCATCTGCCTTCCGCTCAGGTCATGATCCCAGGGTCCTGGGATCAAGCCCCAGAGCGGGGTGCCCCGCTCAGCAGGGAGTCTGCTTCTCCTGCTTCCTCTGCCCCCTCCCTGCTTCGTGCTCTCTATCTTGCGTGCACACGCACATGCTCTCGCTCATAAATAAATAAAATCTTTTTTAAAAAATACCATCAAATGCATATTGTGAAGTCCTAAGCACTTGGGCAGGAGGTGGGTTGAGAATTTGGCCCTAAACTTTCTAACAACCAACAGAGAATTTAACATTGTGAACTGCTCTTCATTCAAAATAATCTATTGCCATCTATTCCTAGTTATAAAACATAGAGAAATATCTTGTGTGAATTTTCATAAGAAAAAACTGTGACAAAGTCAGCATTGTTTTAATAACACCATTTGCATATGTTCTGCTATGAGTTTTCTGGGTGATGGAGAAAAATGACCCATCCCAGGTGCTCAACTCAAGCTTGATCTGGGAATATACTCCAAAGTAGAGGTTTTAACTCTCCTGAAAACCTGATGAAAGCTCATGCACGGGAAGACAGGGAAGCTCACATATGAGTATCATAGGTATTTATGGATCTGTTAAGGACCACTGATTTCAGGAAATCATTTCTTAAAGAAATCAAGACTACATTTCCTTCTATAATCTTTCATATATCTTGTTTATTCTAGTAAGTACTAGCCCTGGTATAAATGATAAATAGTGGAGTTGGTTATTTTACCTGCTGGTCCGGTCTATAGTCATATACATTGCAACAGCAAAGACAGAAGGCCTTGTATTTACATTTTATGAAAAGAAAGGGGCTAACAAGGCCTGGAACTTAAAAGGGAGGCCCTCCTACCCTGTCCTGGGGGCAGACCCAAAGGAGTTAACATTGCGGAGCCTACATCTTTGTAAATAAGTCATGTGGGATCTGTTCTATTGCAGGGTTGAAACACAATTTTCCTAAAAATAATACCCATCAAGTGTAATTACTGACCACAAAACCATCGAAGAAAAGTGTCCACTGAATTTTTATCCTAGAACCAGGTAACTTTTTAGATGAGTCTTCAAGATAAATTGGGATGTAAAATGTTGACTTGCTATAAAGTGTTACTAACATCAAACCAGTAAAATGTTGGAAGATTTAAAAACATGGTAGCTTAAAGGAGTTACACACTTCCTTCGTCGATTAGGATTAGGTAATTGGGTCGGTTGCTATAAAGCTACTCCTCGTTCATCACAACCAAACTCTCTGCCCTGCGTGCTTTCCTCTAGAGATGACCATGGGCCATTTGGTGGATGGGCAGAGCAGGTTAACTGTCAGAAGTAACAGTGTATCTCAAGCACAAGGGGAAAGAACCAGGGTGTATCTACATCATTAATTAGCTGATGTGGCAAGCGATGGTGACAGTCCCAGCTAACCCTGATCCCTTGTGGTGTATTTTTACAGGAATGGCTACATTGAATGAGCACTATGGTGTCCTAGTCTCCTTCTGATTGCTCCCTTTCAAATCACTCCCTCCCGTCCGCCCCTCCCCACCCCATGGCCCGACCTCTTTCCTTGCCTGTCCTTTCAATGTCACTGCTCCCGGATGTTGGCTTAGCCTCCCTCTCCTCCCCCTTCCTTACTCTCTGGTGGTGTCAGCCAACCCTCTACCCTTAGTTTTCATACCACTGTGGACACAAAACCAAAAGTTTATATGAAATGATTACAGCTCCCTTCCCTTTTGTTTTCCACAGAGCTGTCAAATTTCAAAGGAAGGTTAGCGATACTTCCAGAGGATGGTGTCATGGTCAGAATTAAGAGCTTTGTTTTGTGAGAGGAGAAGCAAAGGTCAGACTCAAACAACAATGACATGGACACCTATATGAGGTTTGGAGGGTGCCCATAGGCATGTTATTGCCTTTAATATTTTCAATAACCCTCTGAGGTGTTCTGACCCCCAATTTTACAGATGGGAGAGAGAAAAGATCTGGATGATTAAATGACTTGTCCAGGGTCACACTGTTAGTAAGTCATCGACAGAGCTGGAATCTGAGCCTGGACCTCCATTCATGTTGAGGTTTCCACTAATACTGGGCCATAACCAGTGAAGCTTTCATGAGCCCATAGAAAATTATCACCTTCCCATGGAAAGACTACAGGAAAGTTTGCCCTGTTATAGTCGAGAATTTTAAAAAATCACATTTCAAAGACATATGGTTATGTGCCTTGCTGTACAGTAATCAGTGCTATGGAAAAGTCATTCCATTGCTAAGTGTCCCACATTTTTGCAAAATGCCAGACTTTCCCTCCAAACAAAACAAAGCTACGTGAACTGTGGAATCAGCCTCTCTCCAGATTGTCATCATAGCAGTTCTAGAGGAAGTTGTTAGGATTTTTTTTGGAGACTGTTCTTCTTTCGGCCACAAAACAATCATGCTTTAAAAATCTGTACTTATTATTAGCATCCTTTGGGAAGTTAAGTAGCCCTCATTAGGTAGGCATACACTGGCAACCGTAACCATCAAGAAGCGAAGACCTACCCATGAGCATCCTTTGAACACTAGCAGGAACTGAGAGATGACTTTCCGGGGCCCATGTCTCTGGTCCCCGCTGGTGGACATTTCAGAGGGAGGAGACAAATTCAGGGTTCCTTTCATTAGAGCAGGCACAGCAAAAAGGCAGCCCGAGATCTGATGGGTAGGCTGTGTTATTTGGCCTGTGAGGTATTTTTTTAAGAAAGTGACTTAGTTGTTGTAAGACTTGGTCTATTTCACATAGAAGTCTGCCTCTCTGGCTTCCCTCAAAGTGAGGCACTATTCTTCTAGAGCTAAGTATGGCTGCCCACTTCCTTCCCCAAGAGAGAGAACAGTGTTCTTCATTTTGTTCCAGACCCCAAATGCCAGTTCCTTCTTGACAGTTACCTCTTTGGCTGCTATAAAAGTTTGGGTTTTATGCTTCTGCTTTAAAGGTTTTGAAATTCTGACTCTCATGAACCTAGGAAGCAAGTGCTCTCGGTCAAAATGAAGGCTTCAAGGAGGCCTCATTCCTGTGTCCAATATGGCCATCCTTCTTTTTTTTTTCTGCAAATATTTATTGAATAACCTTATTGCACCAGACATGGGAGTTATGAGCCATGAATGGGACTTTATCATCATGAGCATTGTCACCAATAGGCATTTTTGAGAGAGCTTTCTCAGCGTGAAGAATGTGAGAATTCTAACATGTGCTTGGTCCTTACAAAAACCCCAACGAGGGAGGCTCTCCTATTATCACCATTGTATAGATGTGACATTGGAATTTAGTAACTTAAGTTCACATAGCTGGTAGTTGGAAAAGCCAGAAGTTGGGTCTGGACAGTTTGATGACTGCATCCAGGCTCTAGACTCCTCACATTATTTATGGCTGAATGGTACTCATGGTCTTAGGGGAGAATCCTTCCTCAGGAGCCCGCTCATTTTGGGAGCGAATGGGGCATTTCATTCTGGTTGGTTCGATGGTGTCAGCCTTTCCTTTCCTTGGTCAGAAATACCTGCGGAGACACAGCCTCATGTGCTTGTCTCCACAATACTCTGGGGGAGCTGGGTCTCTCATAACTACTATTTGACTATTTGATCATGGACATCTGCTCAAGTCTGAGGGTAAGGGGTAGGTTTGTGTGTGTGTGTTTCAGCCAAAAGAGGGAAAATTCTTAGGAGGCCTCTGAGGAACTATGAAACTCCTAAAAAAATGTTCCCTGGACTTTTTGCCCTAACATCCCTACCATTTCATCTAGCTGTTCTCCTGATGGAGCTTGTCATGCTGAGACTGCTCAGGAGAGGGGTGGCCCCCATCTGTCTTTGTACTTCCACAGCTCAGACCTAGGGACACATAGCGCCCTGTATCCATGCTCACTGAGGGAGTGAAAGCAGCCAACAGAAGGAAGGGGGTTTTGTCAGACCTGAAGAAGGCTTGGCTGTGCCTGTGAGGTGCAGACATAGCCAAGTGGGAACAAAGGCAATATCCGAATATTCTTAATAGAAAATGCCCAAGAGACCCATGAATGCTGGGTCCTTAGCAGGAAGCAGCCTATCCTCACATCTGGGATTTTTCATCTCCCGCTGGGGTCTATAATTTTGTGTTTAGTTTTGCAGTCCAGTTGCCTTTTTGGAATGATAGCGCTGGCCAAGTCGTGTTTTTCTGCTCCTATACTTTAATTAATCAATATGTTTTGGCAAAGAGAAGCTGTGGTTCTAGGATGTTTTTGATTTTTGTTTCCATTTTTCTTATTTACTTTAAGGGTGTGGCCAAAGACTCCCCTTAATTATTTTCATAACTGCAGAAGATTTCCTCAAAGTGGGCATTGGTTGGTTGGAAAACCAACCAATCAACCAACCAAAACCAATCTCTGACCTTTTTATTTCAATAGCAGAATAAAGATTGTTTTTCTTCATAGACATCTCCAAAGTCACCCCAGAGTCAGGACTAGGTGGGGACAGACTTTGCTAAGCTCCCAGACTCTACTTTCCCTGAGGAGTCATAGAGACCCCTACAGAGTCACTATGGCCCTGAATGGGGGTCCTTTTTATACTGCTGACCCCTGAAAACATAAAGTTATAGTTGGTTATCCAATGCCAGTAGAGAAAAAAATCCAAGACGATACTGAGGTCAGAAGGGAGACGGCTGAGTTGAGTGAGCTTTCCGCATTATTAAAGCTTTACAGACAGTGATATAAACAACACAAACCTACCCCTATCTCAATGTCTCCCCACAGCTTATCCGAATAGCATGCCCTTCTTTGCATAGAGCTCCGTGGATTTGTGTGTTTTCCCATGGCCTCTCATTGCCTCACACAGCCCTCAGAGCAACCCATTTTACCTACAGATCCCAAGGGCTTGAGAGGTCACAAGAGTTGCTCGTTTGTCTGACCAGTAAGTGACTGTCCTTAGACTAGAAAGCAGGCTTTCTGATTCCCAGCCCAGTGCCTTTTTGCTCCATCACTGGCTGTTAATTTCCAAATTGAGTGGAAATCTATAACCACCCACTTCTCCTTGCCCTGTGTGTATTCTGGCATTAAGGGGATGGGTTGAAAAGAAGGGCTTGAGTGTTCTAAGTCTAAGCTTTGGTAAGTCTGGGGGGATCTGGTGAGAAACTTGCAAGCCAGCAGAAATGTCTGCAGACTGAAAGAGACTGTGTCTTTTTCATTTTTTAGCTCTCCAGCACCCAGCTCCACGCCTGGCACATAATGACTGTCAATAAAGGTTTGTTGACTTGAAAGCTGTATGTTAAATCCATCTGTAAGACTGGATTAACCCAAAGGGCAAATTTTGGTTTTGACTTTACCTGTGTTGTTTTTGCTAAATTCTTTCCATAGTTGAGTGTCCTTCATGAGCAAACTTTCCATGTCTAGAAATCAGATTTCTTTAGGATGGGCTGATACAGGGGCTCGGGATCACAGGGTGCTCTGGCGAAGTAGTGGTATTTGCTTTTCTTAGCCACTTTATTGGAGAACGCTCTATTATGGTGACAGATGGCTGACATATACTTTTGGAAGCTTCAGGAATACTGTGATAAGGGACATCTGCCACAAACATAAACACCTATGTAGGAACATATAACACAGTCGCAACCTTGTAGCTCATGAATACATGTCACATGTATTATTTACTACAGTCACTAAGTAAAGAAACCCAAACACCCTGGAGCAACAAGACATCCATGTGACCTAATTTTACTATATTGATGACGTTTGATTACCGATTGCCATCATTTTGGGTCCTTTTTTGGTGCTGATTCCCCATTTGTGAAAGAAAATGTTTCACTTAGAAGTAAGATATGCAGAGCCCATGCACTTGATCCACGTTCCAATGGCTTTGCTGTGGATGTGATCTGAAAGGGGCTCTGTGACCACTCTTGAATGTTCCCGGGTGGAAGAACGTAGGGCAGGCCATGGGGAGGGCATCCCCGGAAAGCTAGTGTCTCAGGGAATAGACTGCAAAGAAAAAGTTCTATGGAGCCCCTGGACACACACCCACACTCAGCACCAATCGTGTCTGGCCACACAGAACCATATGCCAGTGAAGGCATTGAGGCCCACTTTCCCAAATTGCTGCCCCTCCCAAGGCATTCCTAAGCAAATACTAGGAGTTTAACTTTTGGATGTGATGATAAATATAATTTACCAGTAGCCCATCTGTATGCAAGACCGAGCAGTGACAGGCACAGTGACCCCGGTAGGGCCTCAAGCTGAGGCCACAGACGGATTTTGCCTGCCTGCCTGAGACCTGGACATTTTTGCAAAAGCAGCGGCTCTCTCTACCTCCGCTGCCTTGACATTATGTTTGGACTGGTTCATAATCTTCAGAACTCTCAAAAGTCCCTCTAATGTAAATAAAAAGGAAATCACAGACCTGCCCCCTGAAGTCTCTCTTCCCACCTCTCTTCATCTGTCAAACAGGCATAATGGAAAAACGATGTAGCCCTGGCTCTGGGCCAAAATAAACAATCTGGAAAACTGTGTAAACCCAGCTGCTGCACTGGAGGACAGAGGCCTCACTTCATGACCTCCAGGATGGTTAGCCATATGCAAAATACCCAAAACTCACCACGGGCTTGCAGTCTGTTCTGATACTGAGCTGGTGTGGGCATTCCTTCCCTTGATCCAAGGGAAGGCTTACTCTATGCCGACCAAAGGCCCCTTTCCCCATCCATCTGGCCCTGTTTGAGCCTGGTCCAGCAGAGGTTCGGTGCAAGAAATGCACACGAGTTAAGCAACAACCAGGAGTGGAGCCAAATTTTACCACTGGGAGGGGGAAAAAAACACCCCCAAAAACAAATAAACCAAAAAACAAGCATCATCAAAAGATAGGCATCAGCTTTTCAGCTTAGCGGGAAAGGAGGGGGTAATCACCCCAGAGGCCCTTCTATTGGAAGCAGTCCTCTGTCTAAAACACGGGTGGTTTCCTAATCTCAGGTTTAGAGGACATTCAGAAATGCCCTGCACACGGGGGCTAAGGCATGCGTTCTCAGGTGACAGGTATGAGGAAGGCTACGGTCAGGTGCGGCGAGCCAGGGGGCTGGGGAGCATAGGGACAGCACGGTGGGTGCCCACCCAGGTCCACACCGCAGGGCCTCCCATTGAGCTGGCTGCGCTGGAAACCGTGTGAACTTGATGTTTGCCACAGATAGAGTAAACCCACTTCCTGAATTCTGCAGGGAGGCCCCACCGTTCAAACACAAGCGGCCCCTCCCGGCCCCTTCCCCGGAAATGAATGTGTGTCACCGCAGCGAGAAGCCCCGCGCTGGGCTGGACCAGCCGGCCTTTGATGTGCCCTGCGGATGATCGATGGCATGTTAAAGGTTAGCTTCTTGGAGGTATGGCAATTAGGGGAGAAGAGAACAAAAAGCACTTCATGGTTGGCTCTCTGTGCTTGGTGTTGTTAAAGTAAATGGTGCTTTTTTTTTTCTTTTCTTTTCCTTTTTCTTGTTCTTTTTTATGATCTTCTTTTCAGATCTGGAAATATAATTAATTGGAAAATAAATTGAGCTCACTTTGAATTTCAAGAGAACCTTTTCTCTGTGGAGCCAAGGGAAAGTTACACAAATGACTTTTTGTTTTAAATGCCTGAAAGCGCTAGGCCCCTTTGACAGAAGAGAACAGAGCCTTTTTAACGCTTCCAATTTGCTTTGAATTTTGGAAGCAGGACCACCACAAAGGGAACCATGAAGAAAGAGGAATTGGCCTGTGTGGGGTGGGTTAGAAGGGCCCACAGAAGCCGGGGCGCCTGGCCCCCACTTTGGGAAGGAAAATGGCAGCAGTCCTGCAAGGAGCCATGTTTTTACAGAGACATTGCACGGTCGGGTTCTAACCTCATCAAATCTTGAGGTGAGGGTGGCCCATCAGAGAGGCTTCCACGTTATTTGCCTGGGTGTTCCAACTCCAGCCTATGTATCTTCAGAATCTGCCAGAATCATTGAGGGTGGGGCCGGGAGCGGGAGCCGTATTAGTTATTTTCTTACCCGGCTTGCCTCAGCTCATTCAAATCCTCCTAGGATTTGAAAAACCTACTAGGCACAAGGCAGGATTCCAGGGAACAAGAGAACTGCTAAATGCTGGAAACACAGGCCCTCTCCTCCAGGAGAGAGAGTAAACAATAAAGAGAGAAACAGAGGTACAGTCCTTCTGACAACTTCCCAATCTGAAAACCCCATCCTTAAGAGGAGGGGGGACCAAGGAGGTCGGACCCAAAAGGGGTGGGCATTGAAGTCTACCTTTGTGTCCTTCTGTTGAGCCAAGTAAACACCTGCCTGGACAAACACTTTGTAATGATTCACCTGGGCAGGCAGACATCTGCAGAGATGGGGCCCTGGGAACCTGCATTCTTTATTAGTGCCCTGGCTGATCTGATTGCAGGAACTGTCCAACAACACTCAGGTCCTAAAGCTTGGAGGTAACCATGTCAGAACCGGAAGAGGCATCAGAAGGCGTCCCTTTCCTGTTCATAGACATGCATGTGCTGTTGAACAGTCCCGCTTGGGGGCTGCCTCAGTGCCCACCGGAGTCTGCTGGCTCTGGCTCCCCATTCTCCTTGCTGCCCCATTCACTGGGCAGAGAACCATTTACTCCCATTTTTTTCCTCCCCAATGTTGGTATTATGACCCAAATGGTCAAAAAGCTGATCTGTTTCTTTGAAAGTGCAAATGACCCTCGTATTATAGGCCTGCTTTCCCCAATAGAGCATATGGCCATTCAAATGCTGCCTTGGACATGGGAATGGCTATAGTGGAGGGCTTGCTTTCACAGCAACCCTTGAACCAAGATATTTGAAAATATCTACTTAAAAACACCCTATTGGAAATTGAGAGGCAGGGCAGGGGGTCGTGGGGGGAAGGGAGGAAAAATGAAGTAAGATGGGACCAGGGAGGGAGACAAACCATAAAAGGTTCTTGATCTCAGGAAATGAACTGAGGGTTGCTGGAGGGGAGGGGGGTAGGAGGGACGGGGTGTCTGGGTGATGGACATTGGGGAAGGTATGTGCTATGGTGAGGGCTGTGAATTGTGTAAGACTGATGATTCACAGACCTGTACCCCTGAAACAAACAATATATTATATGTTAAAAAACAAAACAAAATGAAACTCCCCACCTTATTGGAAGACGTACTACGGCATTATTAATAAAATGCATTTCTTCATCGCAAATGCATTTTTTATTCGAAATTTGGAGAGATGCACTTTTGTTACTATTCACACTTTTGTTACTTTATTTGGAATAATTTCATGGGGAGTGATGAGGACCTCCTGATCAAATGGACTTATTTGAATGAAGAACATCAAAAAAAACCACTAGCCCAGGGGTTCTGTCCAAGTTTCTTTGGCATCTGACAACCCCCTAAGCTCTGCTTTTACTTTATATGCAAGATTCTTCTTTCTATCCCTCACAGTCTGTCTGTATGGTGTTAGCAGGTCTAGGCTACTTAAACACACACACATGCACGTGCGCTCACACACACACACACACACACACACACACACACCCCTCCTTTGCCAGGAAAGAGGCCGTCTCTTGGAATCACACCGTATTGTCTAAATCCAGTCCTGATGATGTTGAAGCCAACTGCTGACATTACATTCAAGATACCTATCCGGTAATGTATCCGGTTATCCTAAAGGTCCTGGGGACCTTATAAGTTTTAGCTTTAAACTTAATTCTTAGGTAACTTACAACTTAAAAATTCATTTTCTTAGAGAAATTAAGGAGTCAATCCCATTTACAATTGCACCCAAAACTATAAGATACCTAGGAATAAACCTAAACAAAGAGGCAAAGAATCTATACTCAGAAAACTATACAGTACTCATGAAAGAAACTGAGGAAGACACAAAGAAATGGAAAAATGTTCCATGCTCCTGGATTAGAAGAACAAATAGTATGAAAATGTCTATGCTACCTAAAGCAATCTACACATTTAATGCAATCCCTATCAAAATCCCACCCATTTTTTTCAAAGAAATGGAACAAATAATCTTAAAATTTATATGGAACCAGAAAAGACCTCGAATAGCCAAAGGAATATTGAAAAAGAAAGCCAAAGTTGGTGGCATCACAATTCCGGACTTCAAGCTCTATTACAAAGCTGTCATCATCAAGACAGCACGGTATTGGCACAAAAACAGACACATAGATCAATGGAACAGAATAGAGAGCCCAGAAACAGACGCTCAACTTTATGGTCAACTAATCTTCGACAAAGCAGGAAAGAATGTCCAATGGAAAAAAGACAGCCTCTTCAATAAATGGTGCTGGAAAAATTGGACAGCCACATGCAGAAAAATGAAATTGGACCATTTTCTTACACCACACATGAAAATAGACTCAAAATGGAGGAAGGACCTCAATGTGAGAAAGGAATCCATCAAAATCTTTGAGGAGAACACAGGCAGCAACCTCTTCGACCTCAGCTGCAGCAACTTCTTCCTAGGAACATTGCCAAAGGCAAGGGAAGCAAGGGCAAAAATGAACTATTGGGATTTCATCAAGATCAAAAGCTTTTGCACAGCAAAGGAAACAGTTAACAAAACCAAAAGGCAACTGACAGAATGGGAGAAGATATTTGCAAATGACATATCAGATAAAGGGCTAGTGTCCAAAATCTATAAGGAACTTAGCAAACTCAACACCCAAAGAACAAATAATTCAATCAAGAAATGGGCAGAAGACACGAACAGACATTTCTGCAATGAAGACATTCAGATGGCCAACAGACACATGAAAAAGTGCTCCACATCACTCGGCATCAGGGAAATACAAATCAAAACCACAATGAGATATCACCTCACACCAGTCAGAATGGCTAAAGTTAACAAGTCAGGAAATGACAGATGCTGGCGAGGATGTGGAGAAAGGGGAACCCTCCTCCACTGTTGGTGGGAATGCAAGCTGGTGCAATCACTCTGGAAAACCGCATGGAGGTTCCTCAATAAGTTGAAAATAGAGCTACCCTATGACCCAGCAATTGCACTACTGGGTATTTACCCTAAAGATACAAACGTAGTGATCCGAAGGGGCACGTGCACCCGAATGTTTATAGCAGCAATGTTTACAATAGCCAAACTATGGAAAGAACCTAGATGTCCAACAACAGATGAATGGATAAAGACGAGGTGGTTTATATACACAATGGAATACTATGCAGCCATCAAAAGAAATGAAATCTTGCCATTTGCGACGACGTGGATGGAACTAGAGGGTATCATGCTTAGTGAAAGAAGTCAATTGGAGAAAGACAACTATCATATGATCTCTCTGATATGAGGACGTGGAGATGCAACGTGGGGGATTTGGGGGGTAGGAAAAGAATAAATGAAACAAGATGGGATTGGGAGGGAGACAAACCATAAGTGACTCTTAATCTCACAAAACAAATTGAGGGTTGCTGGAGGTCGGGGGGGTCGGGAGAGGGGGGTGGGGTTATGGACATTGGGAAGGGTATGTGCTATGGTGAGTGCTGTGAAGTGGGTAAACCTGGCGATTCACAGACCTGTACCCCTGGGGATAAAAATACATTACATGTTTATAAAAATATAAATAAATAAATAAATAAAATCTTAAAAAATTCATTTTCTTTCTGGTTATGGTGTGCATAAATATATACATACCATTTGGACACATATACTTATCTGTATGTACATAAACACATATGCAAATAATAGAGCGTAAATTTTTTGGAAGAAGATGAAAAAGATAAAATGGCTTTAAATCAAGCCACCTTTATTACTATAGTAATGTATTTCCTTTTAGTCTTTTTCTTATTTAGGTATGTGAAGTGTAAGATAGATCTTTGCTATGCTGTTTATTGAATTTTATATTCTTTCAACAATTAACTGATCGTAAGAATTTGCCCATAACATTAATGATTCCAAGTCATATCTTGCAGTGCCTTCCAGGTCATATAACCGGTTTGCGACTGTTGGAGAATTCTGTTGTTTTTTCAGTTTCTATGACTCTAAATAATACGAGATAAACAACATTGCTCGTAAATGATCATGGGCCTTTTTGCTTATCTCCCTAACACAAATGGCAGCTTTAGCTAGAGGGTGATGAACTTTCTTCTCAGAGCTTGATAAGGCTTTCAGTTCTGACAGGTTTAAGACACGAGTTACTTTCTCTTGTCAGAGATCCTGAAATTCACATAATGCATTTCCCCCAAACTTTAGGACATTTTCTTGGACGTTACCTGACATTAATCTAATTGTAACCCAACTTACCAAGTGGTGAAACACACCTGGCTTTTTGAAGAGCCTGTAACTATTCTGTGAGAATAGAAAGTACTAAAGCACTTAATATGGGAATATAGTTGCTTGTAAAACATTTTATGTGCAAGAAATTCTTGGTAAATTATACCATGCAATGTCTATAATGATAGTGATTAAATTATTGCTCATTCTTGGGACTCTATGAACTGGGAACTTATATGGGTCTACCACAGAACCTAGTTTTTTTTTTTTTTTCCTTTGTATTGTTCATTCTAGATACATTCTGTTTAAGGGGTTTAAGGGACTATAGTCTATTTCCTTGTTGTTGTTTTGACATTGTATTTATTATAGGGATCAGCTCTGATGAGTCAAGGCAAGGTGAGTCTCAATCACCAGCAACCTGGGTATTTTCTCTGGAATGTTAAACACGGTGAGATTCTGATAAACCCTTGAAGGGCTCTGAATGAAGTAGCTGTTCATGGAAGCCAAACATGTAGATAAGTGAGATATTTAACCTCTTGCTCAAGCATTAAGAAATCAGGTTACTAAGAGGTGCTACTCAAAATAACCATTCCCAAGTCAGGAAAGTGTGAAATGAAGTTCCAAGGATGCTGTCAGTTCCACTGGCAAAGTTTGCAATGTTCTTTTGAAATTAAGTTTACTTTATCTGGGCAATCTACAGCACAATGCTAGGGCCAGATCTTGGGAAGATGTAAACGAACAGGCCTGTTTCTTCCTTCTCTCCCTGTTGGATATCAGAGTTTCAACTGCAGGCTCTATAAGACAGGGTGTATATCTGTAAACTCATCCCAGTGGCTTTTGCTTGAAGCAAAACCCCAAGAATGAACAAGAAGTTCATTTGTATGGGAGGTCCATTTGTTCAATTAAGGAAAGTTTGAAATTGATGGGTTCATACAAGTAGATGCCAAAGTCATCTGAGGGGCAAATGCTACTGCTTTAAAGGACAGTGGCAAATGTTCGATATAACATTGAAATACTGTAAAAAGGTTCCAGACGTAATTAAAATTTCCAAATGTAATTTGGCAAGAACAACATAATTTTTTTTCATAATATGTTTTTGAAAGATGCGGTTGTGGTAAAAACTTGCGTTTGTCACTAGAACTTGCCTGTGAGAGACGGCAGGCAATAGAAGCTACAAGTTTCTAAGAGAAGATATTTAAACTTATGGATTGCCTTTGGGTAGCAGTTGCTCTTAGCAAGAGATGGTTGGGGGGGGTGTTTTTATTAAGGACGAAGAGAAATGTAAGCTCTGATAAGAAAAAAATGAAGCTCTTTCTTCTGATCTATGAAAGAAAAAAAGGGAGGAACACCGACACGGGGTAAGTGTTAGATCAACAGCAGCTCTAAATGAAGATGGTCAGGGGCAATGTCTTGAGTTGAACTTCCATGGCCCACAGCTGAGAGAAATGGCAGAATTTCTGATGGAAGGGAAAGGACAGTTGCCAGGAAATTTCTGATGCCACAGGAACCTGACATGATGTAGCTGTGCACCAGCCCTTCTTCTGAAAGAGGTGCTCATGTTTTTTAAAAAACGTGCCCATACGTATCATGAGATCCTGTCAGGATCAGTTCCCTGCAGAAAGGGCTTTAAAGACGGGTGGGGAAGGGGGCAGGAGAACAGGACCATTTGAATGACATTCAAGACATTCTTTAAAAACTTGTTCAAAGGATGGAAAATCAAAGATGTTTGAAGGAGAAAAATCAACACATGGAAAAGCTGTAAGCCATTACATTCTAGTTTTATAGGGCCACGAAATGAGGTTTCATGATTTTCTAAGAACCACCACCTCGCGGCGTAAAATTGAATAAGTGAATTGGCATTAGATCCATACTGTGTTTTCATCTCGTTTTTATATAATAATAGAAACTGTCTCGTTATGTCATCGTCCTCTTCTTCAAATCATCCACAGTGAAGGAAATATTTGAAAACTTTCGAATTATTCCTACATTCTAGCAAAGCCATATGTAGACAGGCTGCTTGATTTATGACTTTCCATTAACATTTACTCTCTAATGGCTTTTACCAGATGATTTATTTACTCGGTCTATGCTGAGGTAACCTCCTGGCTGGACGGTCGGCAATCCTTATAGCTCAGGCTGAGGGACTGAGTTCCCTCACTAAACACATCTCTTGAATTTCTGTGTGGGCTGTGGGTTCTCAGACAGAGGAATTAGGAGGCCCAGTTCAGTTTTAAAACATTCCTCCTCCCCCGGCAATTCTCTTTGGAAAAATGGAAAAAAAAAAAACCCCAAACCAATGACAATTTCTGACCCATTGGATAATGTGCATGAAATAATACTAATATGAAATAACGTTATTTCAAGTCTTGGCTATCTCCCCGGATCCACTTCACCTTTCTCTTATTTTACTGGCCAACTTCCTTCCTTAGACTACAAAATGTATCTACTAAATGCCACCCAAACCAGAAGGTTTAAAAAAGAAAGCCTGAATGCAGTTGTTAGCTTTCCCATTAAATACTGGGGTCCCCTCTGACCGCAGCGTGTAAGATGTACATGGTACCAGGAATTGCAAGATATTGTAAAGACCCTGCTAGTGTTTTTCTGACCTCCTCAAGCTCTGAGCTCAAGGAGGTGATGTGGTCGAATATCAAAGGTTGTGGAACATGCTAGTAGGAATTAACATGTCCCCTTTGAAAACTTTTACATCATTTCCACCAGAAAAGATCAAATTCTAATTTAACGCCTTTTAACTCAGTCGTCACTTCTTGGGTTTTACTAGTGACAATAAAATGAAGAATTGGAGCCTAGTGAAAGCTCTTTGGCTCTTTTTTGGGGAGATTTAATCCCATCCTCTTTTTCTGAACATTGCAAAGCCTTCTGGAACATAAGAACTTGTCTTTCTCTCCTTCTATTTTTATCCCACAAAGTCTGAGGCAGTAGAGGGTGGGCAGCTGCTGGGCATAGTGGGGATGGGGTGCGAATAGGACAGGGAATCACTCCTGCTCTCAAATTTTGCTAGAGCCCTGGGCACCAGTGATGGATCACAACAGGCAAGCTGGGTTCCCTCTCTCAAGCCCATGGCAGTGATTATCACCAGGCTCAGGCTAGTCCCTGTGCTTGTGTTTCTGGACACCATGACTGACTGTCCAAAACTGACACTAGACATAAGTTCCAGTTCTTGCACTTTTTCATTCACAGCAGCCTTGAAGCGATAGTACACCAGTGACTCCCGAAGACTTTTAGACATCATGCCCTCTGTGCATTTCCTGAGGTGTTTAGATCCAATTCTTTGTTAGTGGTTGCAACTGAGCACACAGTTCTTTCTACACACTTAGAATGTTTATGAAGAAATTAGTCTCCAGTTCCATATAACTTCATCCATTAGTGGATCTCTTCGATAGACATATGGATGGCTATTTTTTCCTACATACCATTAGTATGTTGACATATACTGTCAAATGTGAAATCAGTTGACTTCCAAGCTTCTACCTTAGACCAGCAGATCATGAATGTGTCATTTCCATAATTTTCATGGAAGCCCCCCCCCCCCAACCTCAGGAGCTTGGGTCGATAGGCACAAAGGTCAGCAGAGCAAATAGTCAGAATGCTAGGATTTTAAGAGGGAAAAAAACATGGCCCTGAACATTAGTATAGAATGTTCTCAAGCTTACTGATGTTCACAACATTCAATCATAGCTCTGTGATATTCATAAATAACAAAGGGCATTGTGAGAACATCTGAAAGCCAGTAATTCTTTTGAAAAGACTAACAAGGCAGAATTAATATTAAATTGATTTCACTACCTGGTGATCATATTTATTTCTGGTAGATTATATATTTTAACAGGCAACTTTAAAAATAAATGTTCCTGGGGCATCTGGGTGGCTCAGTGGGTTAAGCCTCTGCCTTCGGCTCAGGTCATGGTGTCAGGGTCCTGGGATCAAGCCCCACATCGGGCTCAGCAGGGAGATTGCTTCCCTCCCTCTCTCTGCCTGTCTCTCTGCCTACTCTCTCTTTCTCTGTCAAAAAAAAAAAAAAACAAAAAAAACAAAACCAAAAAAACAAACAAACACACAAAACCTTTAAAAATAAATGTTACTGAAGGTCAACTCACTTTAATTTTAACAGCAAATACACCACAGAAGAATTTTCTATCTAAACAATTAAAGTAAGAGTATGGGATCCTAAAAAGTTTTTTAAAGAAGTGGTCATTGATCACCTTTTTGTTCTATATGATAAGTCACGTACTTTAAGAATTGTTAAGACTCCGAAAAACAACCTGAGGGTTTTGAAGGGTCAGGGGTGGGAGGTTGGGGCAACCTGAGGGTTTTGAAGGGTCAGGGGTGGGAGGTTGGGGGAACAGGTGGTGGGTAATGGAGAGGGCACGTTTTGCATGGAGCACTGGGTGTTGTGCAAAAAGAACGAATACTGTTATGCTGAAAAAATAAATAAAATGAGAAGAGCTAAGAAAAAAAAAAAAAAAGACTCCAACAAACATTTGCAGCAACTAGACTGGAAAGGAGTCCCATTTTTGTTTTGCTGTTTTAGAAAAATAAGCGGTTTGCCTTGGATTGTTTGTTTTCTTAAATTCCATTCCCCGATTCATTAAATCCTTATGAAAGCCAAAGTTGTTGACATGGCTGAAACAAATGGCTTTACTGTTAACCAGACTGAGTCTCTGCAAGCACTTTATTAAAGCAGTCGATTTTAGTAATTTCAACTACTCAAGTCTTTCTCCCAGAAAAAAAGGAAACAAAGTAACGCATCTAGAATATCAGTGAACATCATCTCAACAGAATTTCTAAAATTTCCAGAAACGTTGGGTTCTTAAGAATTTAGCAAAATAAAATTTGCTAGAACTGTAGGTTTTATTAACTACCCCATTGCAGATCTTTTATGTTTTTGATCTTTGCTCCTTACATGCAGAAACAGTAGAGTGCTTAAGAGCAAGAGATATTAAAAACAGAGGCCTGACTTTGAGTGCTGGCTCTGCCAATGACCAGCTCAGTGGTCTAGGAACATTAGGAATCCGTTCTCATTTGTCAGTTTCCTTATTTGTGAAATGGGCATCATAACAGTATCTACCTCATAAGGCTGTTACTAGGATTAAAGGAAATGATACATCTAAAGGGCTTAAAAAGTATCTAGGACACAATAAATTCCCACTAAATGTTAACTATTCCAACAGTTTCTGTTATTGTGGTTATTATTATTCTCAAAATCTCTTTTCTTGGGACATCGGTATTCTGCCACTCAAATGGAAAAATGCTGATCTTCTTAATTAAAATAAAAGAATGTAGGTTTAAATTTAATTGAAATTTAGTGGATAAATTATACTTCCTGCAATTACAGACATCAAGACTTCAAGAAGCTATGCTCCTTCGAAAGTTTAAGAACCCATCATTTGGTGAAAGTAAAGATTCATACCCTGTGCAGAATTCATGCACATTTATAGATAGACTTTCCCCTCCTACATATCACTAACTCTACAAATTTCTCAAAGTGATCTTGCTTACGAATAGCACACAATCTAGAATTGATTACATAATGCTTTGAATGTCAAAAATACATTTAGAATGTTTCATGTATTTTTCTCTCCCCAAAGTTCCCCTTTGGGTCGGACTATTTCCTGTCTATCCTTTCTTCTTCTGTTGCATTTTTAGCTGGGCTGGGCAAATATAAACTTTTGGGAAGTAATTCATGACACTTTGAAAAAAAAGAAGAAAAGTAAAGTTTTGCAAGAAACGCTCCCCAACACATCACTATGGTCGTAGATGGGAGGTTTAGGGAAGTACAATGAAATGGCAGAGATAGAAATGACTAAGAATGGGGGCGCCTGGGTGGCTCAGTGGATTAAGCCGCTGCCTTCAGCTCGGGTCATGATCTCAGGGTCCTGGGATCGAGCCCCGCATCGGGGTCTCTGCTCAGCAGGGAGCCTGCTTCCTCCTCTCTCTACCTGCCTCTCTACCTACTTGTGATCTCTCTCTCTGTCAAATAAATAAATAAAATCTTAAAAAAAAAAAAAGAAATGACTAAGAATGACTGCGAGATCAAGAGTCGTGCCTTCGAATCCTCTGCCCTGTTCCCAGGGTTATGTAATTTAGCCCAAACTGACACAGACTTAGTTTTTTCTGGCATGACATGTTCTTTAACTAAATGAAGAAATACACAAAGGGTCAATTTCAGATTGTGTCAAAAGACCCAGCAGTACCCAGGAACTGGTGTCAGGAAAATCAGACCCATTCTCTGATCTTTCCCTCTTTTGTGTTGGCTTCCCCATTTTTTCCCCAGAATACTAACCATTTGACAAAGTCCCCCGAGGGGTACAGAGGGGCTGCCTGACTTTCTAGATCTTCTCCCGCCGGCTGAATCCCCTTTGGGGCTGAGAACCATATGGCTCAAGGTGGTTTTGGAGTTCTCTATTTTGAACATGGGTGTCTCCCTGGGAATACAGCTGCGGAAGACTGATAGCTCAAGGTGGGATCCATATTTCACCATGGAGACTCCTGGTCTGAGTTGAACTGTGGCCTTCACTCTCATACTCCCCACAACATCAACATCTGTCCCTGGGCTGCCTCCCTCATCTGTTTCCGCACTTTAGTCATCTGCTGTACCCAGTCTTTCTGTCACTTGCGCCTTCTGGCCCAGCCACCACGGGGCTCTTAACTAGTCTCGGCATGTGGACTTTCACAACACTTGAAACAAGGTACAGAAGAATTAGGAAGATGGGCACCTGGGTGGCTCAGTGGGTTAAGCCTCTGCCTTTGGCTCAGGTCATGATCCCAGGGTCCTAGGATTGAGATCCATATTGGGCTTTCTGCTCAGAGGGATCCTGCTTCCCACCACCGCCCCCCACCCACCTGCCTCTCTGCCTACTTGTGATCTCTGTCAAATAAATAAATAAAATCTTAAAAAAAAAAAAAGAATTAGGAAGAGACAGTCAAATAGTCACACAATAATCAGTCGAATGGGAGAAAAGGCGTATCAATTCACCGTCACGTACCATTCTCCCACATCTCCGGACGCTCAACATTTTTGCACAATTAATCATTCCTTTCATTAAAAAAGAATCAGGATCAATTTATATCAACCAGGGGTGTGACAGCTATGGTGAATACATTTCCAAAGAAAAGACCATAGCTTTTGTTTTTGCTACTTACTTTTGAAGGAGTTTTAAAATTATTAGATTGTATTGAAAAACACCAGCAAAGTCCAAACTGCACTCCTGAATAAAGCTGGTGTCTACCTCTCAGAAAGGAAACTCATCAGTCAAAAGGGAAAATTAGCAGGCAAATGTCATTTCATCATTCCTTGAGCATCACGCTATGGAATGCGGGGTCGGGGCGAGGAGTCCAAGCAGAACGAGGAACGTCCACACCTACCAAACTAAATAAATCAAGGACCTCAAGATAGGATGGCAGGAAGGGTTCATTAGGTGCCATCTGTACCACTTGACTAAAAACAAAGAAGGGATGCATAGTAAATCTCAGTGCCCAACATGAAAACAGCTGCAGAGCTCGCATCTGGTTGGGCTACACCGAGATACAAGCATTTCATCTTACTCCTATCATGACGGGGGGGGGGGGAAGAAGGCATGTCAGCTACTCCCGAGTCCAGCTGATGTGTTTTCCGATCCACGACAGCCATGCTGCAATAGAAAAGATCGGGGAGCTCCCTTCATGCAGGGCAACCAGCTTACATAGCTGCATGGTTGCCTCCAGGGGTCAAAGGTTCCGGCCTAGGAAGCCAATTCGTGCCGATACGGGGTTTACACCACAGTTCATAGGGTGAGACAAAAATTTCAGGACTATTAAAGAGTCAGATGCAAGTCATGGCATTTTTGTATTTCAGGACTAGAAACCTTCACAGTTTCACAGCTCTCATGCATACCCAGAAAGGGCTGCGTGTGTGAGTGTGTGCGCGTGGGTGTGTCTGTGTGCGCACGTGTGCATGAGTGCATGTAACTAAGGGATTTTTTGTGTTTTTTTTGAAGGACCACTGGTTAGAATTTGGCGGGCAGTCTGACAAAATCCAAAGGAGGGTTGCTGATAAGGGGTTGGAAGTCTTTAGGGAGAGAAGCGGGTGAAGTGACGGAAAGCTAGGCCCTGGATTCCAGTTGCCTGAATCTATGCTGCCCCCTAGCGAACGAAGTTGTCCATTTGCCCCATCAGTCAAGGCTGTTCGCGCCCGCAAAGCAGAGGGACGAAGGAGGACAGAAGCTCTGGGACCTGCAGCGATCCCCCAGGGCTCTAGAGCGCCTTCTTGCTCCCGCTCCCTCTTGCATATGTCTTGTGTATCTGACCACTCAATTATTTTCCTAAAATTCCTAATCCTTTCCCCAAACTTAAAATGCTTATTATATAAAAGCTGGGGAAGAAATTTTAAACAATCACTAGGAATCCCACCAACCAGAGATATGGCTAGTGACCACGAACACTTTGAGATATTTCTATTTAATTTTATTCCTGTGCCTACAGAGTTTTTCTAATAAAATTAGAATCATGTTTTAATACTACTTGTTATGCTTTCCTCCTCCACTTCATGTCTCATCATATTTTGAGCAATCGTCTATAACATTAAATGTCTTCAAAGGCATGATTTTAATAGTTTAGCATGTCATAGCCTTCAATTGATTGCACCCAAATGTATTTAATGATTCTCCTACTTTTTGAAGTCCATTTTTGATTTGCAATTGTAAACGATACTGTGAAGAACGTCCTTATAATAGCTTGTATGCTCCCGTCTGCTTTTATTTTTCTAGAATGAGAGTGACTGGATCAAAGGCTGTGAATATTTTTCCCTATCAAGAAATGGGAGAATGACTTCGATTGAATAAACACATCTGTTTAAAGCATAAAATGTAGTGAGTTTTGGCAGCTATCTATACATACAAAACCACTGCCACAGTCAAGATCCAGGACATTTCTACCAGTCCACTGGCTCTTCATATATATGACCATTATATGCATCATATGCATTACTCTTTACCCCAGGCTATCCTAGTTTGCCTCCCTAATGGGGACTCTCCTGAAAGGCCATTTTTCTGCGGCCATCACCAGGGACTCTCGCGTTGTTTAGTGTTTGTCCATTTAACAGACAATAATAATCTGATAGAAAATAATTTCTCATTGTAATGTGCATTTTCTAGATGACTAGTGAGCATTGGCTTATTTTTTAATATACTTTTTAATTGGCTATTCGTATTTCTTTTTCTCCATTTTTTTCTGTTGGTGTTTTTCCTATGGATTTATAAAAATTCTTTCCGTATTAATGATAAAATATCAACCATACATCTTACATTGTCACAATTATTTTTGTCACTTATGTATGTTTCAAACATGCTTACTTTGAAGTTTTAGCTAAGAATACATATTCTATATTCTTTTTGTATGTGTACTGTAGTCCCTTCTTTTCTATGGTTTCACTTTTTGTGGTTTCAGTTACTCGGGTTAACCAAGGTCCAGAAGCAAATGATCCTCCTGACATAGAGTTAGAAGGTCAACAGCAGCTTAATGCTGTCTCAAAATGCCTACACCATTCCCTCACTCCATGTCATCACATAGGCATCTTATCAGCTCATATCATCACCAAAAGAAGGGTAAGTGAAGTACAGTAAGATATTATGAGAGACCACATTCATGTAACTTTTATTATAGCATACTGATATATTGGTTCTATTTTATTATTAGTTCCTGTTGTTAAACTCTTTCCGTGCTTAATTGATAAATTAACCTTTGTCATAGGTACATATGTATAAGAAAAAAACCATATTACATAGAGGGTTCAGTACTATCCGTGATTTCAGGCATCCATGGGGAAGGGGGTTTTAGAATGTATCCCTATGGATAAAGACGATGGTGGGGGGTTACTGTATGTGTACATGTTTTATTGCTCTTATGCTCAGTAAATTCTTAGCAAAACCATCACTGCAAAAATGGTCACCTATATATTCTTCTATTTCTTTTGTTTTCACTAAAAAAAAAAAAAAAGAACTCTTTAGACCATCTGGGAATTTATTAAGGCCTGTGGTATTACATGAAATTCTTTTTTTCCCTAAACATTTAGCCAACTATTTCACACCTCTATTTACTCCTCCTTCATAATGATCTTTAGCACACAGAACATCACTCTACACTAGCACCTGGTTCTCTTCCATTGACTTGCCTCTCTGAGCTTATGTTTTTACATCATTATATTAAAATCAAGAGCTTCCTCCTATTTTAGAATCCTATAGGGCAAACCTCTTCTCGTTTCTTTAAAAAAAAAAATCATGGGCCATCTCACGTGTTTATTTTTCCAGAGGAGTTGGAGAATCTCTTTAAGTTGAACTTAACTTTAAATTAGAAACTCATTTGAGAAAAATGGCATTTTTACAATATTCCACCTTGCCATGCACGAACATGTATTGCCCTCTAGCTTTGCATCTCTGTGCTGGTGGATCCTCCCTAAATCAAGCTTGGTGCCCACATTTGAAGAAGAAACTCTGGCCTCTCTCCAGGGCTGGAACTATTGATGAAAAATCCTGAGCTCAATTAGGGCACGCTCCACATAAATGGCCTAGGGGTAGATAGCACAAAAGATCTGATTTCAGAAAGCCAAGAGGATTTTTACATTTTGAAATGCTCCATTAAATGGCTATTAAAATGTGTTTCCATGACTTTCATTAACGAGCCTTTGTGTTAAAAATCAGAGTTCTAGCACACGAAAGAGACATGTGCTATGATCACAGCACTGTTCTGTACATACTTTTTAACTCTTGTTTTTTTTTTTAAGATTTTATTTATTTATTTATTTATTTTGGGGGGGCAGAGGGCGAGGGAGAGAGAGAATCTCATGCAGACTCCACCCTGAGCGTGGAGCCCCTTATGGGCCTCGATCCCAGGACCCCGAGATCATGACCAGAGCTGAAATCCAGAATCAGGTGCCCCCATACTCTAACTCTTCTTAAAGACTCGATGTTCATGAGGCATTAGCAACTACTAGTAGTACTAGTAATACTAATACTATGACTAAGTATTAGCAACAATTTTTTTTTTTTCCATTAGCTTAGTCACTCCACTTCACAGATATGTGGAAACAACGCCTGGCTTCAATTTGCATCTGAGATGGGGTGTGTATTATTTTTACTCTTGGTTTCTATTAAAAATAAACTAGGAGAGCAGAGTGGGAGTGTGCCACGGGATGTGGTCAGTCAACTTCATGTGACCTCAGCATTTGCATTAGAAAACAACTCTCAAGTCTTGACTTCCAAGGTGATTTTCAAAATAACGCAAAGGGAAAAGAAATCCTCCTTTCCTCCAAACAGAGAGACTTCCAAGAAGTCAGGCTACACAGATAAGGAGGCACTAAATGGGCAGTTTCCCTACAAGAAAGCAGAAGCCAGCCGAGGCCGCATGCCACACACCACTTTGAATCCTGCCCGGGAATACTGGAACTTGGCACTAGGACAAAAAGACTTTGGAACAGTTGTTTTGGTGTTTGCTTTGAAACTCAAAGACCAGACTAGCATGAGCATGAGCTGCAAATCCTGCCATTCGGGTCACTGAAAATGAGGACTCAGATGAAATGACAGAAAAGTGTCTTGAAAACTGTCTGTGTACGCATGACGACATACTCTCTATGAATCCTCCAAATAGCTCTGTGACGTTCTCATCCTCTTTCAGATGAGGAAACAGAAGCTCAGAGAGGTTAAGGAACTTGGCTGAGGTTAAACAGCTGCTATGAATTGGAGCTGGTTTCAGAACCAAGTCTATTGGCTCTAAAGCCCATGACTGTAACCTGTGGACTGAGATGGTTTTTCATCTCAGGAAAAGAGAAGAAAACCTTGCTAATAGGAGGAGCATTTGTGAAAGAGCATTTGACTCCTACAAGACAGTCAATGATGAGGTGGAGTAAACCAGGCCCCTAGAGGCTCAGCTAACCCCTCAGCCTGTTAAAGGGCATGGTGGCTTGAGCCCTGGCCAGCAGACCGGCTGAGGGGCCAACCTAGAACACCAGCTGTGTGTGGCCCGGACAATCCCAACCAAAGAAGTGTCCGGGCCTACTCTTGTTAACTTCCAGGAGAGGGCCACCGCTGCTCATCGTGGATTTTTGTCCATGAAGTAAACCTCCAGGCCACATAAATTGGGTTGTAATGACATGCTCCAGGCCAACGTGCATTCTAAGTCACATTAGAGCTCTCTATGAATTTAAGAGGAAGCTCTCTTTCCAATTCTTTGTTGCATTTTTCTTGACTGTGGCCTGCAGGAAACAATGGTAATTGAGAGACATATGCCTGGCACCCAGCAGTCTGGCCTCTGTGCTCTCTGGTGAGCTGGGACTATTTCCATGATGCTCCCAAGCAGATTTGCTGGGGGATGGTTGTTCTTAGTGATAACTGAAAGGACTTCAGACTTTCAGACTTGAGTGACTGGCAAAATGTTGGAGCTATAAAGTCACCGACTTCCTTTTAAATAAGTTAGGAACTGAAATCCCATGAAGGTAATTTTTTAAAAAAGAGAATCAGGAATCAACTAGTTTCTGAACATCCCACTGTCTTCTCTCGGAGACTGTGGTCCACTTTGAGCTCTGTCTTTCACTCCTGGGAGAGAGCTCTTGAGTGTCTGAGGGGATGCCAGTGCACTGGAATCATCTGGGGCTTCCCATGCAGGCCCCTCCTCTCACGCTGTCCAGACAGTCAGTGTGTCCAACAGGGCCCCTGGGGACCGTCACACACACCAATAACCACTTCCTGGTGAATGCTTCCTGCACCCAGCAGGGCTGGGCACACAGCGGGTACTCAAAACGTTTGCTACACTGAATTGAGTGTGTGGACAAAATAAATCTTTTAGCCCTATTTCTCTGCAGTACTGTGTCTTTAGTAAACGGTGAACGTTATTAGAAAATGAAGGGAAACTTATGGAAAACTAAGGAGTACAGGAGCACCCCTCCAAAGGAATGAGTTTCGTTAAAAAAGGATTTCAAATACATGGGTTTCTGAGCCCCAAAGAGCAAAGAACACCCCTTAACAGCCAGAAAAGCCTGTCCACACATCCACACTTTACCTAAAGACTCTGCCCTGGGATTCAGCCTCAGAACTCTGAACGCCCTCTGAATCAGAAAACAGCACCAGATTACTTCCATCCCTAATAAAGAATGGTGCTTATCAGCTTACAGAATCTGACACACCTTTGGTGAGAGTGATTATTTCAACAATGCGTGCTCAGCATGGGGGAACGTCTTTTTTTCCGTTTTGTACAAAACAAAACAAAACAAAACACTAAGCCTTTGATGCTGGCATGTTGGCCTCGTTCATTTGGGTGGATTCCGTTTCACAAGTGTTTCCTGCCCCACATTAATCTGATATTCAAAGCACGTGTTACTGGAAGACGTTTTGGCTATTTGTGCCCAAAATGTTAGACTATTGAGGACATTATGAAGCAAACTTGAAAATGACTTGGATCTTTCTTCGGAGCTCTCCAGATGCCTTACCGCCTTTCAGCGAGGCCCAGCATTCTTGTCTCTGGTGGTATTAAGCTGGAGCCACAGGCATGTGGCAGACGCCATTGCACCAATAAATCCCATGGCTGAATGAGACATTGATGGCACCGGTCATGCTTAATACCAAGTTCCACCTATGGAGGGAGAAGTCTAAAAAACACAGCCACCCACTCTCATCACCTTCTGCAAGCAAAATGTGAAAACGTAGGAAATTACCAATACAAATCATTATTTAAACACTGTTTCCTCGCTGATACTAAGGAAAAGGGAGAGAGAGAAGGGGAAACTATAACCACAATACCATAATTGAGGTCACAAATAAGCTACTGTATGTCAACAGAAGCCAGATACTGACAATAGAGTTGTATTTTTTTTAAAATGGAAAAAACATTGGCATTTTAGAAGAGTATGTTAATATTTCTTAAGGGTTAGGAGCTCAAAAATCACGGGCTGAACAGAGGGAACTGCTTAGCAGAACCCTCGTGAAATTGATTTAAGTTTTATGAGGAATTAAATTACAGTTTTTGACTCCGGACCATTAAAACCAACTATCCAGCCAAAAATGTATTTGGGATTTAACATTTTCTTTTAGAAAAACATCTTAAGAGTGACGTACTCTAGTTACTTAAAGGCTGTGAAACTCTATTTTAACAATATGATGGGGCCCACTTTCAACCAACGCAAAGTTAATAATCATATGGTCTAAGATCAAGACTAATAACACATGTGGTTTGGTATCTACTTATAGACACTCTGGGAGTTGTGTGGTCTTTCTTGATAGCCGTGGGGGCTGATTCTGGGTTGGTGAAAATAAGCTAATCTTCCATGGCCAATGCCAGGAACCAACTCACATGCCCTATTATACTTAGGCAAACAATATCCTATGCTATAATGTGGAAATCTAAAAGTCTGGCTGAGCCAAAAATCACCCTGAACAAACATCAGGCTTCGTCACCACTTGGAGCATCAGCTCTGTATTCTGGCTCTAAAGAAGATGGCCTCCCTCTGTCTACCCTTAGTCAGTTGTTCAGACTGAGAGCCAGCCCCATAGTCCTCTTGGTCAGTCTCCATCAGAGCAGGCCTGTCTGTGTCAAGGCTCACACCCAGCGGGCCAACTCTGCTGTGGTGGGGTTCAGAGTCCAGCTGGATAGGCATGTTGTCCTGGACAGGCTCTCCCAGAGACCAGTTACTGGAAGGGAGGGTTTTGGGAGACAGTGAGCTAGTCCAGGAGGACCCCATTAGACCACAAGTCTACGTAGTGGTTATGCTTAGGTCCAAATCCTGGTGCTGTATGACCTAAGGCAGGCTATTGGGATAAAGAGTATATCACCATACCTCAAGGCAGCCAACATTTCACCTATGTTCTCGTTGCTACTGTGACAAGTGGAAGGAAGTATCAAAGGTACAAAATGATAACCTGCCTCAATAAGCAAGTTCACATGAGAAGTTTACATCACCTCCTTATATTTCTGGTGCATCAAAATTATTCATAAAATAGTATATTTTCTCCTAAAATGTCCTTTAAAATAATTTTTAGTACACATACAATAAAAAGTGTCTGAAACTATTCTTTTTCTAAGGAATTTCTTTATAAAATAGTGATGTGTCATATATACCTCTTTAAGCTTTAGTTTACTCAGCTGTAAAATGGAAATAGTAAAAGTACCTATGTCATTGGGTTGTTCAGAGAATTAAATAGGAAGTCCATATAAAATGCTTACAAAATGTCTATAATACTAAATCAACCAAATTTTAGCGGATACTCACAATGTATAAAGCACTGTTCTAGATGTTACTGTCAATCATTATTATTAGAAATTTCTCTGGGTAGGATAAATTGTGTCACTGCCAGCCATAAATACCTTTATACTTCTAAAATTATCTATCAGCTCTCTGAAAGAGTGGGCCACACGACAGCCTATTCTGGGGAGAGGATGGCTCAGATGCCAATTGCTATTAGCATGGGGAAGGCAGTTTAGGGTGTGAGAAGGGCATATAGGAATACTGCAAGTCTGGAGACAGGCACAAAGTGGGAGAAACCTAACTAGAAAGATGGATTGAAGGATGCAGACAAGAGACTTCACTTACTCACAATAAGAATGGTTCATTTTAGTCATGGGCAAAGCATGACCGAGAAAGGGACTTGAGTCTTTCGTTTTGGGGCAAGGGGAAACAATGAACAGGCATCCAAACAATGGCGTGTGCATCTCACAATGACCAGAGACCATTGTCAGTAACCTCTCTAACATCGTGGAAAGAGTCCTCATGACTAAACTGAAGGTCAGCACAGTGGGAGCTCCCTGGGAAGAGGGGAGACACTCCCCAGAAGAGGAAGGAATGTAGAATAGGGGGCGAAAGGCAGGAACACCCTTTGGCTATGAACCTCGGAATGCCAGTTAGAGTTTGCAAACCAAATTATCCAGATTTATGCCCTTATCTCTGTGCCTCTCCCTCTGCTCTCCCACAAGATAATTGAGATCTAGCTCACTGGGCGGAAGGTCTAAGAGGAAATTTCCTTCGCATACAACTGAACAAGCTGGAGGGGAGCCCCCCTGGAGGGGAGCACAGAGGCCAGCAATGGTTAGCAGGAGGCCACGAGGGAGGGAGACACTCAGCCATAGAGACAAGTCCCATGACTGTGAACTGGGCTAACATCTGTAATGGGCTCATATGCTGTGATATCAGTGTTTGCTAAGTAAGTGACCCAGTTGCCTCTCTCTGTCAGGAAATTCCCTTCCTGGGAATGATGGGCTTTCCTTGTGTTTGACTACTTTTGTACAACTAATAGCCACCCAGGCTCTTATGGGAATATCAGACTATCTCAGGCTGAGGAGAAGCATCATGCGTCATTCATCCCCGGAGCCGAAAAATGTCTCTATTGAAGCCTTAGTAAAACACCTAGATAGGGAACTCAGAAAACAAGCTGATAAGAAGAGGTCTTGGGAGTCTTCACTAGGATGCTTCTGACCCCTTAAGAAAGCCTTAAGAAACTGAGTTCATTAGCTGCTAGAGGAATGGAGTGCCCTCCTAACGGGGACGCATGCCAGACAACAGCTGGAACCAAAGGACTTTCGTGTACTGAGCTACATAAAAAAGAAGATTTTACCTTTACAATGCTTATCTGCTAGTATCTGGAGATAACTTTTCAGGAAAAATACAAGTACTCAGGAGTTCAAGATAATGGAAACAAAGAATTACGCAGATGAGAATTAAAATTCTATGATGAAACCATGTGATACATGAATGGAACAAAAATAGGGTTCAATAATCTCTTCAAAAAGCAACTTAAATATGTTATAGCTAAGGTTTGAGTTACTTGAGTTGGAAAGGTGGAGGGCTATGTGAAAAAGAGAATGGGCTCAAAGTTTTTCTCATGCTCTCACTGGCCTTCGGGATTTGCGGATTGGAGGGAGAAGACACCTGGTCACCTGGGTAGGTACTTCCAGGTGTTCATCCCAGAAACACTCGGGGAGTAACTGGCCTTTATACATGATCTCCCCCAAACTCTGCCAGGTGGGAGAGATCTGAAAGGAGGGAAGGAGAGGAGAAAGAGAGCCAGGCAGACATGTGATGAAAAGTGTTCTAAGGGCACCTGGTTGGCTCAGTTGGAGGAGCACACGACTCGTCATCTCAGGGTCCTGAGTTTGAGTCCCATGTTGGGTATAGAAATGACTTAAATAAATAAACTTTTAAAAAAAGAAAAAGAAAAGCATTTTGAAGTGTTCTGCAGCCTGTGTCATAGGGCATTAGGAAGGTAGCTGTCCTGGTCTCTGTCTCCAAGCAGCCCATGCAGAGCTAGTGGCAGAAAGGATGACACACCTCTGTTTCATGCAAAGGACTGAGGATGCGTGAGTCCTGCCCAAAGGAGCCACGGCGACTGCTGCTTCTTGCTTCATCACTCCTTAACCATCCCTCCTTCCCACTACCCTCTTTTTCTCGGAGCAGGAGAGTGGAGGCCACGAATTGTGGTGGGAAGCGCACAAGGTACAGGAAGCCAGGTAGGCTCTGCCTCTTGCCAACCATGAGACATCACATACAGTCCTTTGACTGTCTGCAAGTCCCTTCCCTTCTAGCTTTAATCCCTTTCTTGTCCCTCTGATGATAGCAGTATGCACAGAGAGCACACGGCATGGTGCCTGGATATGGCCAGGCCGTACTACACTGTGTCCCTGCCGAATCCGTGTTTATTACCGGAAACGTAGACCACGCACAAAAGTCTAAATGAGAAAATAAAAGCTATCCAGAATCCATAAGTACAATTAAGAACTGCTAGGCTGTTGGGGTCTTTCTCCTTCTAGTTTGCTCTTCTAGGTGTATTGCGTGTGTGTGTGTGTACTAGGAACATGTATAAATATTGTATCATATAAATATCATATTGTGTCTGATTTTTATTTTTCTACTTTTCATTAATGATTCTTCCAAATAAAATTCCAACAGCCTCATGATATTCACTGTAGTGTTGCAAAGTCACTTACTCATCTTGCCCCCAAATGTTAGATATTTCTTTTTTCTCCAGTTTCTTCATCCAGCCAAGAGAGACAATCTGGTGTGGAGGACAGTGCTCATGTTTGTTCAAATCCAGGCTCTGCCACCTGTTAGCTGCCTTGGACATGGGAAGAGCTTGTTATCACCGAGTCTCCAGACCTTCATCTGGAAATGGGGATGAGGAGGATTTGTACCTAGTTTCCTAGGACTGCCATAATATTACCATGAACTGGATGGTTTACGACAACATAAATGTGTTCTCTCACCATTCAGGAGAATAGAAATCCAAAATCAAAGGGTCACAAGGCCATGCTCCCTCTGAGGACTTTGGAGAAGCCTCTTTCCTGCCCTTTCTAGTCTCCAACCGTCCCTGCTGACAATCTTTGGTGGTCCCCGGCTGTGGTAGCTGAGCTGCTGTCGCTGCCTCCATCCTCACATGGCCTTCTTCCCAGGGTCTGGATCTCTCTTTCCCCATGAGAACACCATTGAATTTAGGGTCCTCCTTAATCCAGTAGGGCCATGTGATGATATCTGCAAAGACCCCATTTCCAAATAAAGCCGCCTCCACAGATTCCACGTCAGGACTTCGGCATATCTTGTTGGGGGCCGAATTCAACCCAGAACACTACCTGGTAGAGTTGAGAGGGAAAGGCAAGCCAACATAAATCCAAGGTACTCTGCTGACTGTAAAAGTGCTATCCTAAGGTGTACTGCCACTTTTAAAGGTTTTAAGGTCAAAAAGGCACAAGCTTTAGGAAGGCAGGTTTTCAACATTACCACACCTCTCAGAGTTTGGGTATTGGGCCATTGCTATGGGGCAGCAGTCGAAGCTTTGAGGCCAAGAAGGCAAAACCCTGTGGAAGAATCATGGCACTTCATAAGCCTCTAATGCGCTAAGTGGGGTCTTGTTGACTGGGTGTCCTTCCAGCTAGCAGTGCAAGCCAGTAGAGGAATCAGCAGCAGTGTTTCTCAAACAATCTCTGGCGTATCCCCCCAGAATCACTTTTGGATTGATGCTTTTAGCAAAGAACTAAGAGTGAGTTTTTAGATAAGTGATCATAGCCATGCCACATGAGCATCTGAGTTTCTAAAGGCTTATTCTCAGTACCTGCCCTTATCTCATCAGGAGCTGGGAGCAAGCAGCTTGAGGACTGGCCCTGGTCCTCGGACCACACTCTGAGAAACAGCGGTTGGCCACGGCCAAGGCCACTGCAGAGCTACGGGCTCCCCTGGAGCCTGGTCCCGCTCCCAGGCCTCTGAGGAGGGCAGTTAACAAATTCCCAGTCACCAGCCCCCTTCCGGGGGGCATGCCTGGCTGGGGAAAACAAACACACCTCCCACACCTGAGCCTCAGTGTTTTCTTTGAGTTTATTTTCCCACTGACTGACTTTCCTTTCAGTCTGGGCTTTCAAAACAGCCTTCTGAGTGAATGCAGGCGAACTAGCAGTCCCACACCATGGCTCATATGGAATGCATTTAGAGAGGGGGAAAAACTCAAACGGAGTGGTTATACAATTTTGAACTGGCTCGGACATGGCGTGGCTGGAATTTCAGAGCTGGCTTTTGTTTGCCTTCGTCATGAAACATTTGTTATATGAGCTGCGGCTACCGCTACCAAAGCAGCTGCTGCCGAGAAAGGTTGCTTTTCTTTGGGCCGTTAGCTGACTGACAGTGTTCACCAACTGAGGGCCTCCCCTCTCCCGCTCTGATGCCTTTGCCGCCCTCCTTGCATAAGCCATAGGAGACATTGCCCCCCTCCCCCAAAGTGACACATGACAGCCCACGAAACGGAGACACCTGTTTCCGCCAAGTTCCATGGAACTCGATCTTTGGGTGGTCATGAGTTCTGCCCCTGACGAGGAGACTGTTTTTTTTTTTTTAATTAGTTTTTAGGATTTATTTTTTCTCTCATCAAGGAGATCTCCCATATGGCCTTGATTTGTCTTCCAGGGAATTTTTAAAAAACAGTAGTTTGAAGCTTCATCATATCAACATTGTTCAATAAAAACCTAACAGAGTTTAATTAATAAATTACCAAGGGGTCTTGCTTTTGTTTGTTTTGCTTTAGAAATCTCACCAGGACTATAATCCCAGATACAGATGCTAAAGTCAGCACAATGGTCCAACTCCCACGGTGGCTACGCAGATAGCACGAGAAAGAAATGGGTGTGATGTATCTCATGAAGGGCCGGAAGCACCAAACCTGTAACAGGATCTTAAAATTCAGGAGGTTAGAACAGTCTCAGCAATGGCAGTAGGCTAATTACAGCCCTTCAACTCCTCTCCTTTGAAAACTGAAAATAGCAGTAGAAGGTAATACTTCTATAAAAGAATGAAAGATCACAAGAGCTCTGGAAAAGGAGGTCAGTGGAAAACAGACCTCAATCACTTGTGGGAAGAGGAAAGCAGATGGGAGAGGACACTTGACATGGCAGAGCGTGGGAAGCACGTCTAAAGTGTCACAGTGGAGACACACATCAGGAACATGAGCTTTCCCTGCTCTTGCCCCTGACAGGCAGCGTGGTGGCACCAGGGGTCCCAAATGTGGAAGCTAGACATGAGGTGGGCAGTCTGGGTATGAAGCAGCGGGACCTCAGATCTGTAGTCAGGTATTTTGCAGTGATTCTTGCTCATTCTCTAGGGGGAATTCCCCACTGGTTGGGGAATCTTGGGGTTCGTTTCCAAAGAGTTTGGGCAGTGGCTCCAGACTCATTTGCTAACCCAGAGGAGAGAAGGGAGAGGCATGGGTTAATAGAAGAACAATCAAGTTGTTTGGACATTGCATTGGATGTTGACCTTCCGCTCCTGTTCCCACATCAGCCACCAGATGTTTACCTCTCTTACCCCACCTCATCTCCCATCCCCCATACAGATGTTTGGAGAATTCTTCAGTGGGGAAACTGAACAAACTCCAGAGAAAAAAGACCTACAATTACTAACAAATGTTTTCCCAGCAAACTTCCATGACTATCTGATCAGCTCAAGCAGAGCCCATTCGTTGATAAGCCTCCCTCATTATGTAACACTTTCAAGGTACTTTTTAGTGCTTCACCCTTGAATATGAATTCTGACAAAGATTACCAGAAGAAAGTCTTCAGATCAGAAAAGAGAGGCCCAACCAACCAAAGCAGTAAGAAGGAACCTGGAGCAAATAGAGACAACACAGGGAATAGGTGAAAACATTAAAAAAAAAAATTTTCAGAGATTTAAGGTGACGTTGCATTCAATACAAGATATTGTATAAGAAGAAAGAATATTAAAGAAGAGTTCTTGGAAAAGAGAAAATTCAGTAGAATGAATGTACTGAGGAACTCTTCAAGAGGGAAAAAATAGAAGAGATGAAAATTCAGAGAGGAAAAAATAATAAAGCGTCTAGAAAAGATGAACCCAGGGGCTCAACTATCTGACCAAGACCATTCCATAAATGAAACAAAGGAAATGGTAGCAATAAAATCATGTAAAAAAAAAAAAACAACAGGAAAAATTCCCAGATAATGAAAGACATGGGTTTTAAGCTTGAAAATAACCATTTATTGGCTGTGGCAACTTTGTTCTAGATATGTCTCCAGAGGCAAGGGAAATGAAAGGCTGCCTACAGAATGGGAGAAGATATTTGCAAATGACATATCTGATAAAGTGTGATTCCCCAAAACAAAGATCTTATACAACTCAACACCCCCAAAACAAATAATCCAATTAAGAAAGGGCGGACAGAAGACCTGAACAGACATATCTCCAAAGAAGACATACAAATGGCCAACAGACATGAAAAGATGTTCAACATCAGTCAGCATCAGGAAAATACAAGTCATAACTACAATGAGATCCACCTCACACCTGTCAGAATGGCTAAAATCAGTGATAACAGAAACAAAAGGTGTTGGTGATGATGTGGAGAAAAAGGAACCCTCTCTTACATTGTTGGTGGGAATGCAAATCACAGTGCAACCACTGTGGAAGACAGTATGCAGGTTCCTCAGAATGTTAAAAATAGAACTACCTTATGATCCAGCAATCGCACTACTTGATATTTGCCCAAAGAATACAAAAACACTAATTCAAAGGTATACTTGCACACCTATGTTTATTGCATCATTATTTATAATAGCCAAACTACGAAAGCAGCTCAAGTGCACATTGACTGATGAATGGGTAAAGGAGATATGGTATATATATATATATATGAATTACTATTATTCAGCCATAAAAAAGAATGAAATCTTGGGGCATCTGGGTGGCTCAGTTGGTTAAGTGTCTGACTCTTGGTTTCAGCTCAAGTCATGATCTCAGGGTCATGAGTTCAAACTCCACATCTGGCTATGCACTCAGCGTGGAGTCTGCTTGAGATTCTATTTCTCCTTCTCCCTCCGTCCCTCATGTGTGCATGCTCTCTCTCAAATAAACAAATAAAACCCTTAAAAAAAGAGAGAGAATGAAACCTTGCTATTTGCAATGACATGGGTAGAACTAGAGAGTATTATGCTAACGAAATAAGGCAGAGAAAGGCAAATACCATGTGATTTCACTCCATATGTGGAATTTAAGAAAAAAAACAAATGAGTAAAAGGAGTAAAAGAGAAAGACAAATCAAGAAACAGATTCTTTTTTTTTAAAAAAGATTTTATTTATTTATTTGACAGAGAGAGATCGCAAGGAGGCAGAGAGGCAGGCAGAGAGAGAGAGAGAGGGAAGCAGGCTCCCTGCTGAGCAGAGAGCCCAATGCGGGACTTGATCCCAGGACCCTGAGATCATGACCTGAGCCGAAGGCAGCGGCTTAACCCAATGAGCCCCCAGGTGCCCAAGAAACAGATTCTTAATTATAAAGAACAAACTGATGGTTACCAGAGGGGAGTGGGGCAGGGAGTGGGTCAAATAGATGATGGGTATTAAAGACTGCACTTGTCGTGATGAGCTCCAGGTAATGTAAAAAATTGTTGAATCACAACATTCTATACCTCAACCTAATAAAACACTGTACAAAAAATTGAAAAAAGAAACTATACACACATAAACACGAATATATAAAACCCGCGTGCGCGCGCGTGCGCGCGTGTGTGTGTGTGTATAAAGCTTGAGTACTCAGCAAACTGAGGCATGTTGTTGTAACATTTCATAAGAGGAATACAGGTAACGTCCCAGAGGTGAGAGAGAGAGAAAAAGTCTGAGAAAGTCACAGAGAAAGAAGTAAAAACAGGTGAATAGATAAAAAAGGATGTGGTCCATATATACAATGGAATATTACTCAGCCATCAGAAAGAATGAATATCCACCATTTGCATCAACATTGATGGAACTGGAGAAGATTATGCTAAGTGAAATGAGTCAAGCAGAGAAAGACAATTACATAGTTTCACTTATATGTGGAACATAAGGAATAGCATGGAGGACATTAGGAAAAGGAAGGGAAAAATAAAGTGGGATGGAATCAGAGGAGGAGACAATCATGAGAGACTATGGACTCTGGGAAACAAATTGAGGGTTTTAGTGGGAAGGAGGTGGGGTTATGGGTTAGCCTGGTAATGGGTATTAAGGAGGGCACATATTGCATGGAACATTGGGTGTTATATGCAAACAATGAATCATGGAATACTGCATCAAAAACTAATGATGTATTGTATGGTGACTAACATAACATTAAAAAAAAAAAAAGAAGTGAAAAATAGAATTCATGTATGAAGAAATCCATATCCAGCCAAACTGGCAATCAAGTGAGATAGAATATTAAGCTCTTTAGACATTCAAGGACACACCTATTATCAGGAAGAACTTGGGAATATCTGAAGTAAAATGAATGATTAAGTCATTAATCTTCAGATCTTTGGGATTTGGGAGACCAGGAATCCAAAACAGAAATGTGTTAAAGGGAGGTTCCAAGGAGCTTCTGAGTAATCAGCCCAGATTGAAGGAGGAAGTAAGGGAGCTCTGGATGGGGGGAAGGGAAGGGGTCCGGGCGGGGGAAAGGTAGGGATGGCAAATGGAACTAATGTTCTTACCTGATAATAATATTGAAAATATCACAAATAGTATTGGTACAACTGCTGTAACAGCATATAGGAAAAATTTGATAGGTAGATATAAATCTAAACAAATTAAAAAAACAGGCAATAATTAACTCCAGGAAAAACAATAAATTGAACAGGAAATGAGATATAACCATGGTGTATGACTTGGATCAACAGCTGATAAAATGTACATAGACACAGCAATGTAAACGGGACTACAAATCTAAAATGCGGATACAACCATAGTAGGAGGATGGGGGACAGAGGAGGCAGTAGAGGTAAGGGTGGTGGAATAAGAAAACTACATAATGTCTCGAAGAAATCAATCAAGGAATAGCAGCCTGTGCATACTAGTTATACGTAGTATGGTGATGATCAGAAGAAACGGCTAATGCTCAGAGCATTTGCTTCTGGAAAAATCTGTAATGAGGAGGGTTGGAATAGGAAGCTGCTACTTTTCATGGTACATCTATTTTGTACTATTGGATTTTTAATTCTGTACAGATATCCCTTTAATAAATATAGCTGAAAAACAAGGAAGTAAAATTCTAGGAAAACATGTTTTGAAAAACAGCTCCGCCAGGGTCTGGCGGTGACAATACAGCAGAAGTCCCTAGGAGCACATGATGAAAACCGGGAGCTAAGACTTCCCAGAGTATCTGAAACTTCCACTTGACAAGCAAAACTTTCCTGTTTTTATCAGTGGGGAATTATGCTGGCTTTCTCCCTGCGTTTGTGGACAATAAAATAAATGTGCTTAATATAACCAAATATACCCAAACAGGTATGTTTGGAGTTTTTTGCTGTATTCATTCACAGTTCAACACTATTTGCAAGTTGTGAAAAGCTAAAGCACTCGATGTTGATAAAAAATGTGTGAAGTGTTAAAAAGAATACAGAGCGGGAGATGGTATTTTTCTCTGACAAAGACTTAGTTGAACAAAAATAGAAACTTCCATTGTAAAATGTTGAGTCATGCAAAGTGGGTAAGGATTGTACTTCGCCCCAGCTGGGGGTACATTTTATAAGCAAAGAATGTCAGAGAGGCTAGGCCATGAGCCAAGGGTACAAAGACAGTTCTGAAGTTTTCTGTCTGGGCCTTGTGCACATCACCACGTGAACCCGTGGTTTGGGCAGGGGGCTTGGCAGTCTGGGCATGGAAGATCAGTTAGATCCCAGGGTCTTTAATGAAGATCATTTATGAACCCCAGGGGTGTCAGGTCTTTCTTTAATCTTCTTTGCTCAGCTGTAGAAGCATTTCAGCTTTGTGGAGTTATCAGGAAAGTCAAAAAAATTGAAATGTGTAGTGACTAATCCTCCCCCCTGCCTTAGTAATGCTCTTACTCAATGTAAAGCATATTCCTGTCAGCTCAACTGAAAACTGCTCGAAGTAGACGTGATTAAATTCTGAAGTAGAAGTTGTTCACCTCTAAACACAGAAGAATGCTGGTACCTTCACCCCACATGCAGATATTGTTAGCCATCTTTTTGTTTGGGGAAATGAATCATGAGAGAGAAAACTGCACACCCCCATGCCTGACCACACTGTGGGAGAGGGCATCTGGGGTTCTCCAGATAATGAGGCTGGAGCTCGGAGGAGATCGAATTCTCGTGTGATGTGGGAGGCAGGGGCTGAGGGAGATGGTTCTGGAAGGATGATCCCAGGGGCTTCTAGTTAGGGAGGCTATGAAGATGAGAGGCGGTGTTGGGGCCACAGCCAGCTCACACCCAGGTCAGGGAGTAACTGGGAACAGATGGGGAGCCCATGCCAGTGGGCAAAGGGCTGAATCTGGGAAATCAGGCAGGGGCAGTGGTTGGTGTCTGTAGATGTGTGGTGGGAGACCCTGGGACAGCACCAGGCATGCAGTCAACGGCTATCCCCCTAGGCTGTGTCTTAGGTTGGGAGATGGGGAGACAGTGAGAAAGAACCCTAGTGCTAGGAACCTGGGGACCTGGCAGTCTCCTAATGCACTGCTAAGAAGTGAGGGATCCTTGGGTGGTGGTCGGGTTTGGCAGAGGGCAGGGAAACTGGGGGTGGGAGCGGGAGGTTGACACATGGCCTTCTGGCAACTGTGGCTTGGCCACGGGTTCTGAGATTGGTGAGTGACTCAGTTCCAGGTTGTACCACACGGAGCGTGGAGGCTGCTGATACTCTTCCTGCCTTGGGCAGGACTGTCTCAGCAGTAGTGGGGTGACTGAGCTACAAGGAATGGGGGGGCAGCTCCAAGAGGCAGGGTCAGCAGGCAAAGGCCAATGTGGGCTGGACCACCCCTATGTCTCCCACATTCCAGGTGCTTCTGGGCCTTCACCCCTCGGTGCCTACACTCATTTTACTTTCCTGCCTAGGACACCTCCCTCCATGTCTGTCTGATGAAAACCTGTGTACCCTTCCAGGCCTGGCATGAATATCTTTACTAGGAACTGCTCCCCAGCCTGTGATGGCTCTCAGGCTTTCTTCATCTTTATAGCACCCTCCCCCGTGACTGGCATACTGCAGACACTCCAACATTTGCTGAATATGTTTGTTGATGTCTTCTGGTATTTTCAGTTTATAACTGCTATTTAAATGCTACTTTTCACAGGAGAGAAATATTTTTGGAAAGTTATTACTAGATGATCCATGTGACTTAAGTCCTATTTCCCTGTTATTCTAAAATAATAAAATTGAAGATGCTTTCTCCTGAGGAGGGATGGTACCCAGGCACGAGCAAGTTACTTTAGAAACTGTAAACTGCTATGCAACTTATGATTCTTTAGGAATGGTTACTGCTTTTCTGACCCAAGGCTATTCACTCTGAGATGACTGAGCTTAATAAGGAGTCTAGTTATTTGAACTCAAATGCGCACGCGCACACACACACACAATCTAGTGCCAACATGATTAGTATCTGAACCCAGGGCATGGCTGGTGAACAAACAAATCTTCATGGAGAATACCGACGGCAGATGAACCAATAGCAAGCGGAGTCCTATTTTTATAAATGACAGTTGAGTTCTTTAAACAACTTCATTGGTCTCTGTAAATAGATAGTCCGAATTCCTCTTAGCCATAACTTGAATCTCTATGAGGTTCCAGAATGTTTTTGAATTTTGCTGTAGCACAAAAGCAACAGGAAGTGGGAAATAACAGTGGGAATTAAGGATGAAAGACAGCATCTGTTTAATCCAGACATTGCAGAATGATGGATTATTTTTACAAAACCAGAGTTTACAGTATATATATACATATATATATATATATATTTTTTTTTTTTTTTTTTAACCCACATAAACGTATTTGATTGTAAAACTCCCTCCCACCCCCACCTCAATGGCTCTCCTATAGTGTAGTTTGGACTACTGCAGTCAATTGTACTTGGGATCCTTTTGATATTTGGGATCCTGTTTCTAGTCCCCAAATTGGGCATAATTATACATCTGTGTTCAGACATTATGTAAACTCCCGTCTGCAGAGGCAAACTATCAGGAAACTACAGGCAAGTCTTAGAGAAAGTGGAGACACTGCCACCTGCTGGACAAAGTTTATAAAGAGCATTCCGAAGTGAATTTTGCATATAGGAAACGAACTAAAGGTTTTTCAAGAACTGCATCTTAAGGACGTAGTTAGAATAAAGTCCATTAAATCTCTTGACACTCATCCTATATCTACTAAATATATATATATGATATATGATGATATATTTTCACGATATATGAAAAAATGCCTGAAAAATTCAACATTCAGCACAAGTTAATGGGAATTGCCCCCAATCATATCTCAACAGATGCTTTCATTTAAAGTTGAAATCTGTATTCCATGATAATTCAGGCAAGAGTTCAGGCATAAAAATGGATAATTTAAAAAAAAAGTCCTCAATGACTTGGTTGATGTGTGTTTTCAGCTTCTGAAGGTGTCACTGTAGTAATATTTCCAATATACTTATTCCCTCTAATTGTTCCAGGAATAGGGTATTAACCAGAATATAATTGTTCTCCTCCTCCTAAGTCAGACAACCCATTTTATAGGTCAGCTATAACTGTCAAAATTAGTCAAGGCTCATCCAATATTCTCCCTCTCCCTTTCAAAGTGTAAAAATTACGAAGACAGACTGATGTCCCATTTCTCACAGACACAGGCTCCATCTTTCTCATGTGATGTGGTTGGCAAGCTAATAGCTAATTATTGAACTCTTATCATATGTGAAGCTCTAGGCTTAGGGCTTTATATGGATTCGATCAGCTGTGTCTTTTGACAACCCTGAGAAGTAGATTGTATTGTTTATGCATTTTATGCAGATGGGGAGACCGAGGCTTAGAAGGATTATATCTGGCACCCAGGCTGTCTACTCCAGATTCTGTGCTCTAATCATTATGATATCCCGTCTTCTCGACAGAAATGCATATGGTATGGAAAGAAAGGGATAAACACCATGACCAGATAGTTTGAGTTGGTCACTTCAATGTTGCTAGCTATAGGCAAGACAGGATTCTGAAGCAGTAACCCTCCATGTAGGATGCTGTCATGCCCTCTAGGTGGCGATCGCTAGCATAAGTACACTGGGAAATTATCAAGGCCATGGAGGCTGTGCAAGGACTGCTGTTTTTTAGGGGGGAAAGTACCCTATGATTGTGCTAATCAACAAAAGTAGAACATGAGGCCTTAAAATATTCTGCTTGATGCTTTAGTATCATAATAATGCAGTCTTTAGAAATCAGCCACCAAATATGCATTTACCCTGAGTCACAAGGGCAGACCATTAGAGGCTCCTTTAACTCTCAACTCAGTGTTCTTTCCTAAAAGAACGGCTATTCTTACCATACATAGGCCAAGCATTACTCACTTAATATTTGTTTTAACTCAATCTGGCACTTTTATTGAGAGATGAATGAAAACTTGAATTTTTCCTGTAGCATACCATATTAAATTTTCTCCTCTACACATTCGCTATTATTTTCTATGTAAATGTCCTCAGATTTAAATACTGCAATGCATATGGACTCAGAATATATTACTGTACTCCTACTGAGAGGTCTAAATAGCGTTCATGCATAGTAAAAAAATGATACTTACATTTATACTCTATCATTTGTTATAAAAATATTTAAATAAGAACTTTAAAAAAACAGGCATCCAGTTTATGAATGAACTCTGCAGATTTAGTATGTAAGTCATTTGTTTGGTATTACACATTTTTCCTTTGTAATTGTTAGTGGCAAGAATCTCAAGGCAGCCCGCAAAAGTCTAGCAAATTCCCTATTGTGGTGCCAATGTTTACATTTGTAATGGAAAAAAAGTTGAAAATGAATACTAATGTAATGCTTGTAATGGAAAGTATTTAAAATACAAGGGAAAAGAACTGGACGCATAAGCTTTGAAGTCTCCATCCAGGCAGGAGAAAGGTAATGGGGGTTAACGTTAGATCATACAGTTCCAACGTCTGGATGCTAGGTGGCGCTATTGAACCATATCAGCTCAGTAATTGGCCAAGCCAAGGGACGTTCATTTAAGGACAGTTCCTATCACAGATACGCACATGTTCTGTCTTTAATTAATTCGCTTATTTATTTTGGTTTCTAACACCACTGTGATTTTAGCTCCTACAGAAATTATGACTAAGAAAAATGCTGGTGGCTCACGTGTCAGTTTTTAAGAGCGAAGGAGGAAAGGCATTCATTAACACAATACTCATGGTTCAGGAACAGGTGAGTTCCGTCCCTTACTTTCCACATTTTGGTGGGTGACTCTGGATCAGCCTCTCCACTTCTCTGGGCCAGCTCCACTTTCTCATTTTGAAAAGGTAAATAATGAGAAATATAATTAAGATTAATTAATCAAAAGTTCAAACTGTGTAGGTTGAACAAGCGAGGTCGGCTGCTCTTACCAGGTACACCTGTCTGGGGCTTGGTTCTCCCTAATTCAAACACAAATGAAGGCTTGGTGGCGTTTACTGGGTGCTCTCTCCAGGGTCCTTGCCTCCACATCAGCAACTACCCCTGGGCTGGTGAGAACCATCTGAGCATATTCTCTTGGGTTAGTCACAGGCTAAAACTCATTTTTTTAGTATCCTCTTGAGTACTTACTAGTACAAATTTCTTCTGAGATATGCTAAATGAGTCTCCACAGCATGCAAATATTAATAAAAATATATTTTTAAAATTCCTAACAATGAAGCTTCTCAAATGTTCTTGGTAGGGGACACATCTACTTGTCAGCAATGGCAATGAACAAGGTAGGGCAAAGAGACAAATTATTATGTAGGGAAGTTATTGACTTCCTTATATAGTGGGTTACTGAAACAAGCAGGACCATCTGGAAGGAATTAAGAAATATCGTAACAATCCAGAATAAGTGACAACCCATCTGACTACCAGACATGACTATTTTTACTAGTTCCCCAAACAGTCACTGCAGCTCGTGCGTTCTCTTCAGTAATGAGACGGCTCTAAACACGTTTTGTATTGCTGGAGGGGGATTACTAAAAATTGGCACATTTACATTTTTTCAAGTAACGGGACAAGCACCGAAAAATGGCCCGGGGAAGCGTATGCATTTTAGTCCAGCTCTACGGTTGGTTAATCTACAGTGATTTCAGAATCACTAGATCCCTCTGTGTCTAAGATTTTCAGTTTTTCTTCCCTCTGTTCTCTAAGTTATTCAGTGAAAAAATTCTTCAATTGAGGGCCAGAGCCATGATTTTAGTGGGCCATAATCTGAGAATTTTGACTAAACTGGTTGATGGGGTGGCTCTGGTGTGAAATCTCTCCAGGGACTTGCTGCCACTCTTCCTTTAAGCTGGCTGACCCCAACGTGCTAGCCATGTGAAAAGAGGACAGTGGCTTCGGCTTCGAGAATTTAGACTGATATTCCTTGAGACAGAGCAACTGTGGGACTGCTCGGGTGTCAATATCACCGCAGAACAATCTCTCCAGAAGATGCCTAGGAGACCACAAAGAACTCTGGCCTAGAGTTCTGGAGACTCCCTCCCTGCCTGTCAATGGCCCCCTTTGTGACTTCACTGTCAAGTGGGTGTGGTGGTAAGGGGCAGCCAAGGGGGCGGGTGTACGTGGAGGGAGGGCGCTGTGGGCAGTGTAGGCATATTTCACTATTTGAACCACTGATACTACTGCACTGTGTGAACTGGTCATGTGTCCAGTCTGGCCTTGTGGAAACCTTTCACCCCACCACACAGGAGAGCAAGACAACCCTTACCCTCATGCTTCAATGCAGCAAGGCTCAGAGGACTTAACAGACCACTATGCCAAATTCAGATGGACAAAAATCTTTAAATTATAGGTGGAAAAATCTTTAAATTATAGGTGGAAAGATGGCGGCTAACATCAAAAGAGCTAATAGTAACTCAGTTTTCAGAAATACGTTCTACTTTAATTAACATGCTTATAGACCCTGGGACCAAGGCCCTATTTCTGAGAAGTCGCATATCTAAATGGAGAAAACAGCTGAGAAGTCAAAACGACAACAGCAGGTAAGTGAGTTCCTCGGGCTAAGGTTTTGATTTCCGATTTATTTGTATTTAAGGAAAACAAAGATAAAACTACCCCCATCTAAGTTCTTGGGCTCATGCCCCAGAGGCCGACTTTCCACAGGCTGGGCTGTGGCCTCCATGAGTGACAGCAGTTCCTGGTCTGAGGACAGATGATGTGTGTGATATCAACTCACCAAAACACTTCCCGAATGCAGGGACAAGAGGGCGTACATCTTTTTGACAACTATGTGTCTCCAGGATTTCGCTCACTTTCTTCTCAGACCACTTATCACACACACACACACACACACACATATATGCTCTACAACAAGATAACGCCAATCAGTGGAAAAAACAATGAATGATCTCAACCTTTTCTTCAAAAAAGTCCAAGTTCGAAGAAGACCCCACCTTGCACTTGAGACTCAAGTTTATGTTATCTTCTGGAGCTAAAAATGGGTCACAGCAATCCTTTAAATTGCCCATTGTTGAAAGGGCACAGGAAGGCCTGGTGTAAAAAAGTGATTAGGGTTTATTCCACTTTTAGTGATTCACACCCCCTTTCCTGTTGAGGAGATACACCTGCAGGGCACATGTGAAGGTTCATGGTCAATGTTCCCGCATGCAGGCGTGTCAGAATTTATCTCTGAATGAGAGAACTGCGAGACTGGGCCAGCACCCACCCACCAGCCATGTTCCTCCTGCAAACCCCTGGTGGGGGCCTGGTCGCCTTATGTAACAGGATCCGAGGCTGCTCTGGGCCAAGCTCAGTTCACAGGGACATCGGTACGTGCTCATGACACAGGTGTGGCGTGAGGTCCCAGCCCGACGCAGGACTGGGAGGCAGCGTCTGGGGGACATTTCCACTGGCTCCTCAGGTCTACAAAGCACAGGGCTGCCTCCCAGTTGAGGATGACAAGACAGAACTAAAAACAGACCAGAGAATAAGCAGGCAAGCCTTGTGTAGGCTGTGGTAGATTAAGGAGAAGAGGTAAGAAACAATGTCATTTGCCTTTTAGGATAAAGCAATAATGAGAAAAAGAAATGGTGGATTTCTGAAAGTAATTATATTTAGTGATCCTATGCATTCCATTTCTTGCTTCTATTTGGAAACTACTCCATTCGTTAGATGAAATCAAAATTGCATTTTCAATTTGTCCCTCTAACTGGAAGAATTTTATATGCCGGAGTGTTTGGTCAAGTGGAAGTAGGGCCCAGAAACGGTAGTAAGTGGTGTTTCCCTCACATTCCTGGCTCCATCAGTGGACTCCAGTACACACACGTCCATTCACAGCATTCCGGCCACACGCTCAGGACAAGATCAATAAAAATATCACCAGTTGCACTTTCCAAAGGGAGAAATGGAACCATCAGGCCTCTCACACAGAGCAAGTTTAGGCTGGGACGCGAAGCTCCAGGTTTTGGCATCTATAGCTTGTGATTCTACCCTTCCTCTGCAAGCCAGCGGCAACCTCTCTTCCTGGACAGAAGATTTCACTCCTTTACTGGCCCAAGTCCCGTTCAAGGTGAGTAACCCTCAAAACGCCAAAGAGCCTGCTACAAAGGGAGTTCATTACCTGGGTCTTTGTAGATACTGAGCACACCCTTGAAGTAATGAGGTAAAAATCTTTCCAGTAAAAGCAGCACGTCTTCCAACTCTTCGAGAATCCCCACAAGCAGGAAGTTTTCATTCACGTTCAGTTTTGCTCTTTCAAGGGCCCACTCGCCAGGCTCCCTTGATGGATATAAAAAATGATTTTTCAATTAGAGATTCCGTTTCAAAATGTGGCAACAACAGGCTGAAGATGTACCTCTTCTACCCACCACCGCTGTGAGACTGAGTCTAAATCCCTTTTCCTTCAAGGACCAGGCCTGATGGGGCCGCCTCCAGGGGCCTTCCCGCTCCCACTAGCCTCGCCCACCTTCTGACCTCTGCCACGTTCATCCGTCAGCACTGCCTCGCCCAGGGCTTTAGCGGGCCCGCCGAAATATTTGTTAGAAAGAGGATACAGGGGCACCTGGGTGGCTCAGTGGATTAAGCCGCTGCCTTCGGCTCAGGTCATGATCTCAGGGTCCTAGGATCGAGCCCCGCATCGGGCTCTCTGCTCCGCAGGGAGCGTGCTTCCTCCTCTCTCTGCCTGCCTCTCTGCCTACTTGTGATCTCTCTCTGTCAAATAAATAAATAAAATCTTAAAAAAAAAAAAAAAGAAAGAGGATACAGACACAGGCAGTTAGGTCCTATAAGTGCTAATCAAGGGGGTGATTAGAATGGCTTTTTAATAGAAGAAGCACACCACTAAAGTGAGAGGTTTTGAAATCATGAAACTTACTGATGTGCTATTTCTATCGAAATCAAAATCGGTTTCAGGTCATGTCTGCTCATCATCTTATTCTTTTTTTTAAATCTTATTATTATTATTATTTTTAAAGATTTTATTTACTTATTTGACAGAGATCACAAGTAGGCAGAGAAGCAGGCAGAGAGACAGGAGGAAGCAGGCTCCCTGCTGAGTGGAGAGTCCGATGTGGGGCTCGATCCCAGGACTCTGGGAGGCAGAGTCTTTAACCCACTGAGCCACCCAGGCGCCCCATTAATCTTATTATTTTTAAAAGAGTTTAAAGACCAAAAAAATACTTTTTTTTAAATTACTGAAGGTAAACAGTCTAATCTCATTTGCAAGGCAGAGGTCCGAACTAACAGCATTTATGTGAGTGGGAAAGGACAGGAGTCTCAGGAGCTGGACTCCAGGATTACCAGCAATCAGCCTCCAGGGGAATTTGGGCAAGCCAGGGTTCTCTGCTGAAAAACTGTAGTAACAGCCTTTACCCCCACCCAGCTTGAATAATGGTCAAGGTGGAACAAGGGGACGTTTTGAAAGAGTTTTGAAAAGCATCATGTGTATACCACGATATGGCACCTTGAGTACTAAGATTAGGAAATCTATAATTTAAGAAAATACTTGAGGGAGCTAGAATCATGTTTCTCGGAATAAATATCTTCACTGTGACAGAAAGTGAGTCATCTGGCCCCAGATCTTCCCAGTGTCTGAAGCATTGACCGTGAACCAGGAGGCATTTATACAGGGGTTAGGGTTGGAGTGGGGGGGGGGGCCTCCTGAACTCAGGAAGTTTATGATAAAGCAGAAAACCGACTTCGAGTCCCAGAATCCAAACCATAAACAAAGTCTGGTGCTGAGTAAACTCAGCAAAGCAACAAGAACAACAACGCCCATGGTAATTAAGCAGGGATCAGAGTGTGAGCAGAAAGGACATGGGGTGAGCTGCCCTTCAGAAACGGTTTCTTCTCTTGGTCTTTTCAGGAACACATTAACCTTCTCATCAACGTTCCCTTTGGGGGCAAAATGTCACTTCCGGCAGGGGGTTTATTTTGAAGATAACGTTCACTGTGCATTACTGCCATTTCTTCTCAAGGCTCCCTGTTTGTCTGGTACAATGGATTTACACTGTAGCTCGACCAGACTCTCTACAGTCATCTGGGCCCCACCTCAGAGACCGTGGTGAGGTGGGGAAGCCTGGCGAGAGTCCCCAGGATGCTGCTGTAGGAGGTGGGCAGACCACATCTGAGGGCCTTACTATCTGAGTCAGTCATATTCTACAGAACGTCTTGTATCCAAGTAAGCCTGAGGGGCAATCACTAGAAAGTCCTTTTTCTATTAAGTATGTCTCCTGAGAGAGACACTACTGACTTTTGGCAGTGAGCACCCCATGTATCAGACCCAATTGGACAGGGCACGTGAGCAGTTGGTGATGGAGTGAAGACACTTCGGAGGGGCAGGCTGGTGGCTCACCCCTGGTCTTTATTATCTCATGGGCTGAGCGGTGACAGCTAGGATTTCATTACACATCTTTATGGGGTGGTCCCAAGGCCTCTGTCAGACCTTGATCTGTTAATTACATCATTTAGAGGACATTCAGAGTCTCAAATGCAATCTTTAAAGATTAACAGTAAATGTGAACTGAATTCCAGAAGGCCGAGAGACTAGGCGTGCAAGAAACTCCCACACGGTGCCTGCTGGTGGATTTCCTGCTTTCGTTCCCCACCCTAGCATGCCCCGAGTCTGCAGCTAAGTCTTTACCTGCATCTGGGATGCTGTCCACAAAAATATGGAATGATGTAAAATAATCTGGGGTTGGAACACTCAGGATAGTTCTCAAGAATGCACTCATTGATATCCTAGGAGAGAAAACACAGCAGTGAGAGGTCGGGCTTGGTCAAGTGCCATACAGGGTAAGTGAGATGGATACTTTGATTAACGGGCAAGCCTTAAGAGAATTCACAGATCTCGTGAGAAAAGTTTTCTGTTGCCTTTTTGCCTTCCGTTCTACTGGCGAGGTGTACACGTGGGCTGAGCATTTCCAGGAGTGTTTGCTCTGTTGAGTATATTGCATTTGTGCATTTTACAGGGGCCCAAAGCCTTTAGCTAGATGACAAGCATCTTGACAGTACTTCTCCCCAGGGTACCCACTACCCACTGTATCCCAGAAGTCACCAGCCCGCTGGGAGACAGTCGGCACTTAAAAAATATTTGTTGAGTGAATGCCGCGTGGCGTAATTCTTAATTCATTCTGACTTAATCAGAGATCGCTGTACAGCCAACCCTATAGAAATATGTTTCCCTACATCCAACAAATAGTAAGTACCTACAGCACTCACATAAAGAATTTGTCAATTTTGGAGATGTAAAATCATTTCTAATGTCCTATTAGGTTAGAGAAGTGACAGAATCTTTGTTATATACAACTCTCTCACTTTCAAAGGCAACACTTGAGATTGCCAGATTTTCTGTTTCTCCTCTGTGAGGTTGAAGATTGTTTCTCTGTTAGCATTACAAGAGCTTACAAGGGCTTGGCAGTTGAACAGAACCACTAAACAGGAACTTTTATGAGGTGGGTTGTACTGGATCCTTAGAAAAGGCATGCCTGGCTCTTAAGTCTTTCTAAGGAGTAACAGTAACCCAATTTACAAATAAACCAAGCAGCTATGGGATGTTTTTTCCGGAGACAGGCAGGTCAAGAGAGGACCTAACTCAAGATCATGGTCACATGGTTGATGAAGGTTATGAGTCAGCTGACATCCTGTGTCTGATATGATTGGGGTAGGTGGTTAGTTACTAAAAATTTTTTTAGTTCAAGTTGGAAATCAGAAAGATGTATTTTTTTTAAAACAACTCTTCCTTTCCTTCTCATAGTTCTTTGGCTTATATACCAATTAAATAAATTACACAATTACAATAACAAATTCAACTGGGATCAACAGATTCAGCAACAAACACTCTAGCTAAATGCTGGGGTCTCTCGTGGGAAGCAGGGATACACAGCTCCCAGGGAGGAATACACTAGGAGCAAATGAAGTCCATCAGTCCGTCTAGCCACCGGTTAAGCAAGGGGTGAGGAAGAACACTTTATTGTGTATGAAAATCCAGTAAAAAATGAGTGATACTAGACCCAAAATACCTTTCTAAGAATAATTTGACATAGGGTAGTATACAGACCTTCCTCAGCTTCTGATAAGTTACCTCCCGACAAACCCTTTGGAAGTTGAAAATATGTTGAGTAAAAAATGCATTGAATACATCTAACCTACGGAACATCGCAGGTTAGCTTAACCTACTTTAAACGTGCTCAGGACGCGGACATCAGCCTGGGAAAAACCATTTCGTACATAGCTTATGTTATAGTCAAGTGTTAAGGATCTCATGTAATTTATCTGTACTTAAAGTGGGAAAGAACGGTTGCATGTGTATGGCATGGTTGGAGGCATACGCGCTCTTGACCTTCCCGACAGCACGGCGGACGGGGAGCTGCGGCTCCTCCCCCCCTGCCCGGCATCACGAGAGAGCCCCCTCCTGCCTATCGCTCGCCCGGGAAGAGAGCCAAATTCAAAATTTCAAGTACAGATTCTACTGAGCATACATTGCTTTTACATCACCTTAAAGTAAAAAAAAAAAAAAAAAAAAAATCGTTAAGTTGGGGTACCTGGGTGGCTCAGTGGGTTAGGCCTCTGCCTTCAGCTCAGGTCATGATCTCAGGGTCCTGGGATCGAGCCCTACATTGGGATCTCTGCTCAGCAGGGAGCCTGCTTCCTCCTCTCTCTCTCTCTCTGCCTGCCTCTCTGCCTTGTGATCTCTCTCTTTGTCAAATTAAAAAACAGCTTTAGGGGCGCCTGGGTGGCTCAGCGGGTTAAAGCCTCTGCCTTCAGCTCAGGTCATGATCCCAGAGTCCTGGGATCGAGCCCCGCATCGGGCTCTCTGCTTGGCGGGGAGCCTGCTTCCTCCTCTCTCTCTCTCTCTCTGCCTGCCTCTCTGCCTACTTGTAATCTCTATCTGTCAAATAAATAAATCTTTAAAAAAAAAAAAGCTTTAAAAAAATCGTTAAGTTGACCCATCTCAAGTTGAGGACCATCTCTAGAGGGATATTCATTATGACGAGATTATTACCGCAAAATATGAGAGAACTTAAACGTTCATTAATGGAGAACTGAGTCAATGAGAAGTTATGGTACATTCCCACTGTCAAATACTGGACACTTGGGAAGGGGAAAGAGGATTGACACGCACTGTCCTGAAAGTGTCCGCCATGAATATTCAGGTGAAAAAAACTGATCACAGAGATGATATGAAGATGTAGGACAGTATGAAGATAGTATGTATATGTTTGTATTAAAAGAAGCCTATTTAGGAGGATAAATACCCAACTGTTAAAAGTGGTTATTTCTGGCAGTAGATGTAAAAGGTGGGCATCCATTGAACTTCAACTTGATTCATTTCTGAAATGTCATTTTATTATAAATGTTGTTTTATGTAAAATAGCTTAAGTAAAAATTATATAAATGTTACTTTTCTTATGATGTGTATATTTCACTTTTGTGTTCAGAGAAAAGGAGATTCGCATGTCATAGAACAAATTGAGGCTTGTGTGGTGGATGACTGGGCTTTGCTAAAGAACCCTCTTGAGGGGCGCCTGGGTGGCTCAGTGGATTAAGCCGCTGCCTTCGGCTCAGGTCATGATCCCAGGGTCCTGGGATCCAGCCCCGCATCAGGCTCTCTGCTCAGCAGGGAACCTGCTTCCCTTCCTCTCTCTGCCTGCCTCTCCACCTACTTGTGATCTCTGTCTGTCAAATAAATAAATAAAAAAAAAAAAAAAAAAAGAGCCCTCTTGACTTCCCTTTTCTCCCTCACAGTCCTCATGACCTCTGGCAGATGGTACCCCAGGGACCTGAGCCTTAGTGATACCAGAGGGTCCCCATCTGAGGGAGGGAGCCAGGAGCTGGATGAGCAGCAGAGCACAGGGATCTCAGGCCAGGGAGGGGTTGGGGTGGGGAGAGGGGTGATCAGAGGCAGAGACCTCTCTACTGAGGTGGAGATTTCACACCAAAGGGCTTGAGTAAATTGGGAGGGGTAAGGGGGTATTGGGAGATGTGTCCAATACACAGTCCCTGCTCCCCCCTCCCCACCATCCCACCCCAGAGACCTGCCTTAACGAGAGTTGGGTGGGCATCAGAGCTGCCCAGAGACCCCCAGTGCTTCTCCAGAGCTCAGTTTCCCCTGCATCACAACTGTGTCATTATTTGTTCGGGTGGGAAGTCCATGAGAGCACAGACTGTCCACAGTATCTCCAGCTGAACTTAGCACCCCACTTGGAAAAAGCAGGGGTGTGGTAAATATTCAGCGAGTAAATGAACCAACACCAGAAGGATAAAGTCAAGACACACAGTGATCTTGGCCTGGAGCTTGCAGGAGTGAGCGAAAGACATCAGCTGGCTGGTGGGGGGTGGGAGCAGGGAGGACTGAGGAGGTGCAGGGAACTTGGAGGGTCATTTCCCTATTGGAATACACAAAGAACCCTACAAGGTCACTTTATGGGAAGACATAAATTCCTAGTTTAAGAAGTGCCGTTAGCAATTTTTCTTTCCTTCGATCACCGCACGTCCTGGGGGATCTCAGAGTTCCAACTGAGCCTGCTAGAGGTTGATGAATGGTGTTGACCACAACCATCCTATGGAAATGCTAAGGGAGCACATAAATAAAAGATGACTCAGAAAAAAAAAAAAAAAGATGACTCAGGCGTAAGGTCAAAAGGAAGCACAAAGTGGGCCTTGGAGACCCATGCCTGGAGCTGCCTGCCGCTTTGCCAGTGATCAGTGACACTTCCCAGCAGCTCAAAGACGAGGGGCCTCAGGAAATCGCTTCTGGCCACTCACCGCCCACTCTTGTTCCTGGACCCCTCAGTGAGTGGTCTTTAGTGGGACAGATGTCAACATACCTGCTCAGAGTGTCCCGCTCTGACAGGTGTCACTGGTTCCCTAGGACCACTCGGGTTCTCCCTGTGCTGATGGTTGCTGTCACCTTTTTACACTGGAGTTCTCTTAGTATGGATATTAGTATATATATATATATATTTCAATGATTATGCAACCTCATTTTTTCTTTCCATGCAGTGCTTCCAAGATAAGTTTGCTTTAAATAACCTTAATCCTAATTAAAGATTAAAAGCTTTGTTCTAGGATGGTCACAGTCTCATGCTATTAGGGAAATGAGGCATTCTCTATAAATGAACATCCCAGATAACTAAGAGAATCCTTTTAATTGTCAAAAATACCAAAAAAACCTAGATCCATTTTATTGAAATTTATTCAAAACTGTACTATTTGAAAAAGCATTCTCTTAGATGCTGTAGGGTTTTTTGTGTATGTGTGTGTGTGTGTGGGGGGTTCGTTTTCCACTTTGATCTTACAGGGAAATCATCTTTTATTGATTTGTTCCTGAACGTTTCACAGAATGGACTGCGTGAATGATTTCACCTTCTGAATGTGAAGGGGCCCCGTGGGCTCACAGGAAGGGCCACTCACGACATCCAGACCCCAGAGTCACTCCTGACCCCTCTCTCACCTGACTCCATGTCCACTCAATGGCCAGGCTCTGCTCCGGTTTCCTCATCTGTCTTCTCTGACCTGCTCCACACCCCAGCCCCTGTGCAGCTCCTCTAGGGCTGGTTAGTATCTCTTCCTTCCCAGCCTTCTCCCTGAATGCATTCTCCACGGCCCCAGTAACTGAGCTGAAATGTACATTCATCCATGTCCCTCCCCAGGTTCAAAACCTTTGAATGACTCTCGCTTTCAATGCAGTGGGAATAGCAATCAGTTAGGGCACCTGTTGATAATGTGAATTCCCTGGGCCTACCTGCAGAGTGTTTGATATACTAGGTTTGTCTCGGCGAAGGCTAGGATTCTGCACTTCAAAGAATCTCTGATAATTTTGAGAAGAGGTCACGCTCCATGAGGTGCCAGCACTCTACCATTAGGTGATGCTATGCTTTTGCTCATTCATCTCCCTTGCCTGGAATCTCTCTCTGCCTCCTCCCCTGGGTCCCAGCAGCAGGCCCATGTTTTAGAGCCATTACTGGCAGGATGAGTATAAGCACATGAGAGTGTACTGAGCCTTGTCACTCAGGTCAAGGGAATGAAGGCGGCCTTGACCGTGGCTCTCTTCCGTCCTGGCGCTTCACTGCCAGCCACGTCTGGCAGGTAGGGTTCCTGGGGCAGGCCCAGGGTGCCGCCCAGCAGGGCACAGCCTCCCCACTGTTGTTGGAAAAGTGCCCAGAGCTGGGTCTGCTCCCAGCATGCCCTGCCGGTGGCCAGAGGTCTGTTGCAAGGAGGACTCTCTCATGATGCCTGCAAACGGATTCCCACCTGCACCCAATGCCGCTTGTCCCCAAGTAATCTTCCTTCTGACCCCTTGGCTGGGGCTCCTCCCGGTATCACCACTTGCTCCCCCCACGGTTGCTTGTTCTAGAGATCAGACCCTGCCCTGGAGTGGTGGGTTCTTGCTCCCCACACTTCCAGCCTTGATTCCTTCTCCTCACCCCCCTCCCACCCCCCACGGCCAGGTTCCTGCAGGTCTCGTGCCTGCTGCGGTCTGAGGTGGAAAGTTGTCTGCTTATTTCTGTGCAGAGAGACAACTTGATAAATGCTTCCTCTCCTAGTTCTTGTTTTGGAAAGAGTGGAAGGATGGAAATCCCAGGTGGAGCTAGTCTTATCACAAAAGGTGAATTTAGAGACTATTCATATTTTATTTACCCTTTTACATAAGACATTGCCTTGTCTAAAAACTACTGAATTGAAAAAAGACTTGTTGGTGTTTTTAATGTAGTTCCCCGCCTATAATATTAACTTTGTCTGTTCGGCCTTGGACTTTAGAAGACAGAATTTCTGATGCTTTTAGCAGCACAAATCTTGAGAAGCCACCTGCAACGCTCCCCAAATGAGGTAAAGGAGATTTGGGTTTTGGTCTGGGCTCGGTGATGAATTAGCTGGGTGTCTTTAACTAAATCATGCTATCTTGAGCCTCAGTTTCCCCAATCTGCATAACACACGGCTGGGCCATATAATCTCTGTCCATGAAACTGTATTAATGGACCCGTTTCTCAAATTAGCTAACTTTCAAGAATAGTTTTACTATCAGAAGATCTAGAAAAAGTGGTAGTTTTTTTAAATTCCAAAATTTGCGAGTTACTAAAAGGTTTTCATTCAGCATTTACGATCTGAACTCTTCACCTTTCAGGAAAGATAGAAAGGGAAAAGCCCTGAGGTTGGGATCAAACAGACCTCTCTTCAAATCTAGGCTGTACCATTTAGTAGCTGGGGAATCGAGCTCATGTATACTTCTTAGAGGCTCAATTTACTCATCTGTAAAATGGGGACAATAATAACCAGAATCACAGATCCTTTTCTCAGATTGGAAATCATGTATGCAAATTATTTTTCCTGCCACCCCATTTTCAGCTTCTCAATTTCTCTTTCCTTTAGCTTATATTTAAAAGCATGGTTACTGGTGATCGCAATAGTTTTAAAATAGTGACATCATCTAACTCAGAGAAAACACAGAGGAAGGAAAACAAGGAAATATGAAACATGCTATTTGTCTGGGTGAATTTGTGGCGAGCCAAAATAACAAGATAACCTGATGGGAAAACAAAACACTATTATGCAATTACTTCTCATGATAACTCATTCTACTCTGCACATGAAACAAGGTAATGATATTTTGGCATAAAAAAGCTCTTTTCCTATGTGGATTGAACATTGATCTGGGATCCAGTCTTCACATGCTAAGAACACAGACAGCAGGAAAAAGTTGGATGGTGAAGTAAAAGACACACTGCAGGACAGCTTGTAGTGCTGGAGGTGATTCCCAGCCCAACATGGCCACGTTGGAAGTGGGACAGAGAAAAATTCCCAAGTGTCAGTCACCATGGTAGCAGTACCTGAATCCTTGCCCTGTAGATGGACCTCGGTAATCAGATTACAAACTTGATGGTTTAGTCAATTTGGAGAAATGGAATAGGTGCGGTCTAAGCCAAGTTTTATTGCACCATACATTCTTCCTTGCAAGTCTTTTTAAGCCTTATAAAGAAATCTGAACCAGAAGAGTTAAGTAAGACTTTTTAGTGAGACTTAATGGGCTTGAAAGTGGCAGATGGCCAGACACCAATGTTCTCTCATTTCATGCTCATGCCAGGCATGAATTACTGATGACATGCTCTTTCTAGTAGCGATGGGAAGTGTCCTTCAGAATCCTTCTCAACACAGCCCTCTGGGACCATAGCACTCTGTTCCCCCTGTGATCAGCACAGTATGTGATGTTGGATAGATAACATCTATGACATCTGTTGTGGTGGCTTTGTGGCCCTTTATACAACCCCTTCTAAGTCTGTCACTATGCCTCTGATTGCAGGATGGCAGACAAAGGATGTGGGTGAGTAAACATTTCTTTTAGCCAACATTTTTATTCACTGCAGGCTCTAGTCCAATGGAGCTCCTGAAACGGAAACACTTATAGACATAAGAGACAAAATATGTTTTGAAGTCCTTCCTTTGGACTCCCAAGATCATGGTTTTCAAATTTCTATTAAACTAAAGAAAGAGAGGTAGTCACAGTTTTATCCTGGAATGTTTTAAGATGAGGGTCAATCCATGATCTAGATCAGTTTTCATTTGATTTCAGTAGACCCTTTTTAATTCATTGCAACAAAATTTATTGAGCATGCAAGATGACTTTCTACAGGGTCCTATACAGGCAGTTAAGTGCTGCTTCCCAGAAACGTCTTTGCACTTCTGCTGTCTAAACACTGTGTTATTAAAACAAGGAACTATGGTCTTTGAGATCAAGGAGTTTTGGTGCTTATGAGAGATATGGAGATCACAAACACAGTGATTTCATAAATAACTGAAAAATCTAGGGAGCCTGACCAAACAAAAATAGCACAATTCAGATGGAATCAAGCTATCTGACAAAGACTTCTATTTTTATGGCAAAATATTTATCATGGTATTATTTAAAAGATCAAAAAATTATAAACTGTTCAAATATAGAAATTAGGTAAGTTATATCTAATTTTAAAATACTTGTAATTATTAAAAATGTTTACAAAGTATATATAACTATTAGAAAAATGTTTATGTGAGAAAATCAGGATAAAAATATATTTGCAATAGGACTATGGCTCTGTTCATTCTTTAAAAAAAGAAATATATGTGTGTGTGTGTATATATATATATATATATATATACACACACGCTTAAGGTTTATTGATTTATTTGAGAGAGAGATAGCACATGGGGAGGGGCAGAGGGAGCAGGTGAGAAGCCGACTCTGTTAAGCACAGAGGCTGATATGGGACTCAGTATCATGACCTTGAGATCACGACCTAATGCTTAGCTGACTGAGCCATCCAGGCACTCCAAGATAACCTGTATTTAAAGAATACATTAAAAGAATGTAGACCAAAAATTTTTTTTTAATATTTTATTTATTTATTTGACAGAGAGAGGTCACAAGTAGGCAGAGAGGCAGGCAGAGAGAGAGGGAGAAACAGGCTCCCCACTGAGCAGAGAGCCCGATGTGGGGCTCGATCCCAGGACCCTGAGATCATGACCTGAGCCGAAGGCAGAGGCTTAAACCACTGAGCCACCCAGGCACCCCTAGACCAAAAATTTTTAACAGAGTTTGGGTTTGAGCTGGGAGCTATGTATTTTCCTCCTCTTTTTCTTTCCTAGTCTTTTTTTTTTCCTTTCCTAGTCTTAAAATCTAATTTAGCATATATATGCTACTTGAAAATAATTTTTTTAGAAGTTTTTTCAAAGTAATACATGCACATGTCAAAAAACGTTATAAAAAAGTTTATAATGGGGGCACCTGGGTGGCTCAGTGGGTTAAAGCCTCTGCCTTTGGCTCAAGTCATGATTCCAGAGTCCTAGGATTGAGCCCCACATCAGGCTCTCTGCTCAGCAGGGAGCCTGCTTCCCTTCCTCTCTCTCTGCCTGCCTCTCTGCCTACTTGTGATCTCTGTCTGTCAAATAAATAAATAAAATCTTTAAAAAAAAAAAGATTATAATGAAAAGTGACTATCTCTTGTTTTACCATTCTGCCTCTCCATTGTACTTGCCAGAGGTTAACAATACCATTTAGTTAGATTCTGTATCTTACTATAGCTTGGTTTACTCCCTTGTTTTGCTGAAGCACCCCCTCAAATAACTTTTTGTTCTGCTGTTTTCTAGCTTACAGTGTTGCTGATAAGGAATTTGTTATCTGTAACACTCTCAGTTCTTTGCAGCTGGTGTGTGTGTGTGTGTGTGTGTGTGAGTGGGGAGGTGAGGGAGAGACAGCATGAGAATGAACACGTATGCTTTAACATCTCTCTTTTTATCCTTGGTGTAATGAAATTTCACTGTGGATCTAGTATTGTGCTGAACACTTAGTGGGTCTTTTTAAAAAGTAGGCTCCACACTCACCATGGAGCCCAATGTGGGACTTGAACTCACAACCCTAGAGATCAAGACCTGTAGTAGGGCCTTTTAATCTGGGTCTTCATGTTTTTCAGACTTGACTTATTATTTTGTAGTTTGTGAGTGTGTGTGTTTGTGTGTGTGCTCGCGCATGCGTGCGCAATATTCTCTGCTTTTTTTTCTCTATTCTGTAATTTTAGATTTCTTTGTAGTTGGATTTGGAAACTTGACTGATCCAATAAGTGACTCTTATTCTTTCATTTCTTCTTATTCTCTGTCTTTTGTTTTTCTTCAAAGAAATTTCCTTTAATCTTCCATGCCCTTCTATTGATTTTTTTTTTTTTTTTGGTCACAATAATCATATTTTAATATCTAAGAATTCTTTTTTGATACACCCTGATTTTCTTTTTATGGCATTCTGCTCTTTTTATGGATGTAATATCTTCTTGAATCTCTCTGAGGAAACAAAGTAGAGTTCTCTTTTAAAACTCTTCTTTTTTCTGAAATTTCTGTTTCCTTTAGGGTTATAATTTCTGCTTGCTTATCTTAGCTCCTCTCTTTGAAGATGCAGCCTTCCTAAAATATCTATGGAGCTTTGTTTGTCCATGCATATTTAATAATGGGTCTGTAAGAACTTATGGAGAACTGTACTTGACACTGGCAGGGTTTATCAATCAGTTGGCTTCACCATTTTGCTGAGGATCACTCAATTGCCAGATGGGTCACTGGGGAGTCTTTTCTCTGGGGAATTCTCATTTTGGGGGACATATTGCACCTGGGACACAGTTCTGGACTTTCCCAGGTAGGAATGGGTAGAGGGTTACTCTTCTACATGGAGATCTCCAGTCAATCCCTGTTGTCTGCTTCTTGCCTTATAGCCATCCTTTATTGTACCTGGCATTTTCATACAAGTCCCTAAGGCACAGGCAGACTGGATTCCTACTCAGCTGTCTTTCCTCTGAATGCACTCCTGGCTGTGGCCTCCTAGGTCCCACTTTACCAATTACCGACATTCTATTTCCTCTCCTAAGTATCTGTTCAATTATTTGATCTTATGTTCTCACTGTTGTGTGTCCAACCTTTTAAAATTCCCTTATCATCATCTTAATGAGGTCTTGGGAGAGAATAAAATGCTCTGATCCACTGTCTTCTGGAACTGAAAAGCACCCAACAAGCCTAGTTTCCCCAGCCCTAAGCACATGCATCTTTATTGATGCACAGATGAAGAAACTGAAATAAAATACACACAAAAGAAAACTCAACTTCAGATATCTAATACCTCAGAAAAACCACTTTCAAGTCCTTGTGAGTTTCAGATATTATGTTTTGATTCAAATATTAATGCAATATTTTTACATGTTAAAATGCCCATAAATATTAAACATGCTTTATTTTTGCAACATCAATTCCTACCTTCTTGGGAGATTTCTTTTTCTCCCTCATTTATGGCAAATTGACAGAAAAGTCTCCTCTCACTAAATAAGGCAACTCATCAACTGCACAGCAAGGCACCTAAACCAGCAGAAACGTTATTGTGTTGACAGTTTATGTTGTCTCATAAAGAAATCAAGATGCAAATTTAAACAGAAGTTTGGAGGTAAGGGCAACATTGAAGACACAGACTCAATAAATGGCACTGGGTTCTCTCTGCACCTTAAAAAGGGAAATTACAAATAGTGATAGAAGAACAGCAGTGAGGGAGCCCCTGGCTTCAGGCCTTTCAGGCTCCTTTGCTCTTTAGGACTGGGACAGACTGGCATCTCATTCTGACAGCCAAGAAAACTCTTCCTGTCTCAGATGTGAAATCTGGAATGCCATCTCGACCATTTTCTAAAACTTTTTTAAAAGAACAACAGTTGAATTCATGAAATTAACTATCACTTAGTGATAAAAACTCCAGGTAGGAGGAATAATTCATCCATTCTCTTTGCAGGGACTTGAGGTTCCTAACAATCACCCATAGAGTGCTATAGGATAATACTCAAAGGGACTGAGACAGACAGGAGCCAGTAGACAGTGAATGCCAATGCCATGTCCACACAAAGACAATGTTAACTCTCCAGGCAGGGAATGTGGGAAAGATGCAGGATGGAGATATTTATGGTGCAGGATTAGTGCCAGAGAGGCTCAGTATGACTGGATTGCAGCCAGTGGCCCTGACCAATAATTTTCAGTGGGTCCCCATATTTCATGAGCTACGGTGGGCCAGTTGAGGCCATCCTCTGAGGTCTGTGGCAACAATTGGGTTTGGACAGGGAGCTGAGCCAAGCACAATGCCATAGAGGATCATAGTCACCCTCAGGTCTGCTCTCCTCTCTCTTCCAAGACGTCACCTTACTGGTTGTGAACCTGTTTGTGGGAAACTTATAGCTGCCTTCCTCTCTTCCCTTGAGGGCCTTTCACCTCCTTGCAGGTACCCAGTGCTCTCAAGCTCTCTGTGGCTTCCTCCCCTAACTCCTACCCATCTAAACTGGCTCTCAGCTCAGAGTCTAGTGGAAATGATCTCATCAATTAATGCACACAGAAGTATAAAGTGATTGAGCCTAATGTGCTTCCCAGAAATATTTGCATTTTAATAGAGGATGGTCATTTAGCCCAAAGAATTAAGGTTCTAATGGTTATGGAGAGGAGGAGGAGGAGAAGGAAGAGGAGGAAAAGTGAAGAGTAGAGGGGAATGGAGTGGAGAAGAGGAGACAGAACCAACATTTATTGAATATCTACCACTTTATTCAGTGAAAGGTGGTGGAGTGAATGAAAAATCACTGGAGACTTTACTTATTTATCTTATCAAATGAAGAAAGTTCAGAGGCAACTCTCAACTTGGTGAGAAGTGGAGGATTTTTTTTTTTAAAACATGGGGATTATGGCTGCTGAGGGCACTAAAAACCACACTTGTGTTATGTTGTGTTTGTCTACTCAGAAGGCTCACCAGAAGTCACCTTGAATTTCCGTGAGATTCTGAATTCTTCTCCAGCTTCTGGAGCCTTCTGCTAATGTCAAGGTCACTCAATCCTCTCCACTCCTATGGCTAATCCTGGGCCTAGAAAGGAGGGGTTTAAAGAGTTCCAGGAAAAGGAAAAGTCAAGGTACACATAGGCTACATGGCGGGGGAGCTATGGATGGGCTGGGCTCCAGGACTCCCAGCCCTACTGAAACCAGAAGAGGTTTGCCTACGTTTATATTATTAGGTCTTATATCAGATTTCATTTGATAAAGAAGGTTCTAAATCTGAAAATCATTGCTTTAGGGGAGCACACAGAGGCTTCAGACAATGCAATAGTTAACATAACCTTATTGCTGGGCTCTCGTCTGACCACTGTACCTCTTCCTTGTCTCCAAGGACAGGCAATTAGCCACTGCTGGTAACCAAAGCCATTTTTGCTGCCTGTGTCTGAGCATGTCTTCACAGCTTCCTTCGTATCCTTGGTTCCTCTAGATTCTAGAACAGAGTGCTCTGACTTGGCTTTCCCTACGTAGCCCTTCCTATGGAATAGAGTCTTATTTCTGAGTATCAGTTCTGTCGTAAGTCTTTATAATGAGTGTGAGCTTTTAATAGTGTACTACTGGATTCTGGACCATTTACTGGGGCTCCACTGGCACATCGTCATGTCACAGCTGTTTTAATTTTCCTACTGTCACTTTATGTTCTGCCTATTGGACTGATCATGCTCCAATGTGGGCATTAGGGTCTTGTGGCCCACCTCCTCACACTGCTCCTCTCCTTTCCTATACAAGCAATGATTCTTACTGTAGGGTCCAGGAAGTCTGGTCTTACTGAGTTATGACTACTTGGGTCCTTGACTGAGGAACACCTTGTGGAAAAACAAAATAAAAGGAAACAATTTCCCTCTTCCTCTCCTTCCTAGGGTCCAGGCTGTTGAGAAGTCTTTTCTTCCCTGCAACTAACACTTTAGAGAAAGAGATGACTACCAAACTGATGTTAACAAGGGAAAAAATGGTTTTCTTGAGTACAACAGTGTTAATACTATGTAGTATCTATGCTCCAAATCTCAAAAATATATTTTAAAGCACATGGCATCTTTGTATAAGAGATTTTTAAATTTACTATAATTTTGTTCTATCATGTCAATATCAAGCATTTCCAGGAGAACACGTCAATTTCTTGGTCATTTTAGTCTTTATTATCCATTGTGAATGAATAGAGGCCCTTTGAGCCTATAAAAAGCTGGGATATCAACCAGGCCTTCAGGAGGGTACACGGCTCTCAGGTGGGGTGCTAGGCAAGCTTCCTGAATGCAACTCTCTGAGCTTTCTGAAAGCCACACCTGCTGGGTCCAATGCCATTCCAGGCTTCAGGGCAGGACAGGCTGCCAACTATGCTGGATTTTGCCAGATTGTGTGGTTATTTTATTAGGTGGATAAATGTCTACAGATTCTAGTGTAAAAATACTGGGCCCAACCCAGTTTTGTACAAACATTTTCAAAACTAAAAGTGGAATACATTATCAGGCACTAGTTCTCATAATTATAGTTATTTTTGGCTAACAATCATTTTCCTTCTTTCTACATAGAGTGTCTGGAATATCTGCACAAAGAATGCCTTTAAGCAGAGGTTAGCCCTAGTAGGATTTACTTAAGAAACCAGTAGACGTGTTAAATCTTATACAAGTGGGGCACTTGAGAGTGCCATCTTGACAAAAAATTGGGGGCATGAATTTTATGAAATCATAAATTAAGAGGATGGAGTCATCCAGTAATTGGTTGATGGGATACTGAGGAATACAGAAGTAGGTTGTCCTTTCTTTAATGCTATATGGTTAGAAATGAAGCACAAGATAAAATTCACCTGGGATTCCAATTTTAAATTTTCCATTAGAATTTTCTTACATAGTTTAGATCTATAATGCCACAGTACGGTCTAATGCAATTTGATTTCAGAGATTCTTAATTTGGGGTCATTCAAAATTGGTTGTTCATTGTGTTTCAACAATTCAAGCTCAAACCATTAATAAACTAATGCCAAGATTCTTTAATTACATTATGAATTAAGGCATCTACTATTTTTAATCATGTTAAATACTCTGGCCCCAAGTAGCTGACAAATAATTGTGTCTGTCTTCCTTTATATGTAGTTTATAATATGTTATCTTCCTAACATTTATAATTTCTTCTTAGTAGTTGGTTCCTTTTATCTGTAGGTGGTGTCTCTGGGATGGAGTGGGTGGAGTCCTGGGATCAAGCCCTGTGTCGGGCTTCCAGCTTAGCAGGAAGTCTGCTTCTCCCTCTGCCCCTCTCATGTGTGTTCTCTTTCTCACTCTCAAATAAATAAATAAATAAAGTCTTTAAAAAATCATCTTATATCATCATAAATTTTCTTTTAGTATTTAAATGGTGATCTTCTCCATTACAAAATTTTGAGCCTCTCTATTTTCCATTGATGAACCCCTGTTTTTAATGTCTTAATCATTTGCCTCTTCTGTGATTATTGATATATTTGGATTTACTTCTACATTTCCTTTGTGTTTTCTGTTTGCTATTCTTTTCCTCTGTTTTTTCTCTTTTCATGTCTTCTGTTGGTTTAAATAAAATTTTTAATAATACCCCTACCTTTCCTCTATTGCCTGAGAATTAAAGATTGCATTTCTCTTATTTTCATGGTTACCTTTACATTTTTAATATCTAAGAATTCCCTCCCCAAATACATGGTTCTGACAGCTTTATAATAACAACAGTGCAACTTATAATACTTTGATTACTTGGGAGGTTTTGAGGAGGGGTGCAGAATTTTAAAAATTCATTCATATATGGATGATCAGAAAGATGAGTAGTCATTTAAAATTTTTCACATTCAAATTTGACTAGTTTTTTTCCTAATAAAATCTGAGGTAATTTTTCCCCCATGAGCCTGGTTTATGATATTCCTTTGAGCAGAACTCCTAACCACCAGCACTGAGCATGGCCCAAGCCAGTCATGAGACCACAGCTGCTGCCCAGGGACCCAACCAACTTCCCAGAGCTGTTGCTGGGCAGGCTGAGGGCACTGATGTCAGACCCACTACCTCCTGTGCCTGCAAAGTCTGATGTAATTTAATTTTTTTGTACTCTTTCCAAATCTGGAAGGATCATAGCACTTTTAATTATCCATAAAACACCATGTACCCCATCTTATCAATGCTAAGTCAACATTTTTTAACACACACAAAAAACCTGTAGCACTTAACATTAAACTCATTTTACCAACATCTTTTAATCAATGGCAATTTTCACTGTTGTTCCTTGTACCTACACCTTCCCTACTTTTCCTCATTATCCATCTTGTAAAACTGCTTTTAGTGAAGTGGTAAAGTACTTTTGTAGTCTAATATCTATCTATTTATCATCTATCTATCTATCTATTGAGAGAAATTGTTTAGCTGGGTATAAAATTCTACTTGACAATTACTTTCAGCACTTTGGAGATATTACTCTACTGTCATCTGGTAGCTTTTTTTGCTGATGAGAATTCTGCTGTCAGCTTAGTTACAGTGCCTTCACTGGTCATCTGCTTTTCTGCTTTATCCTTAATATCTTCTAGTTTCACTCTAAAGTATTTAACTGGTCAGTACTTGTCATGCACTTTTAGTCTGAAAAAATCACATCTTTAATTTTAGAATATCCTATCCTTCAGTTGCTTCAAATATTTCTCACCCACTGTGTCACCATTCTCTTTCTCTGGAAATGTTATAGAATGACTTGGAACATTATAACCTCTTTTCCATTTGTTAACCATTCCTTATCTATCTATTTACCTACCTATCTATCCATCTATCTGTCATATATCTATCTATACCTCTCTGACTTGCATTGTTGGTCAATTCCTCTTGTCAAATTTTTAATTCATAAATTTTCTCTTTAACGCTACTCAGTTTAAAGATTATTTCATTTCTACATTTTTAATTTAATGACCATATTTTCAAGATTTATAGCTAACTCTTTTTTAATATCCTCATGTTCTTGTTTCATATTTTGGTTGTATAATTTCCTGCTTTTTTAAAAATGGAAGTTATTCATTACTGTATCTTTTCAAACACCCTAGGCATACTTATTTTAAAGTCTTTGTCAGATTGTTCCTAAAAGCCATCTGGAGTGAAGTCATGTTCCAATTGTAGATTTTGCTGTCTTTTTGGTATTAGATTTTCTTTCATGTCCTCAGGATGTCTGGCCTGTAGGCTCATTTTGTTTTATTTTGCTTTTCATTTTTTAAATCAATTTTATTTCATTTTATTTTTGTTTTCCTGCAGGCTCTTTTTGAATGAGAAGTTCATTCTCATTTTTGCTCTTTCTTTTCTCTCCCTTCCTCCTCTCCCTGTCTCCCTTCTTTTGTCCCTCCCTACTTTTGTCTTTCCCCAGTGGTTTTGTAGTTACTACTACCTGAACCCCTGAGCACTTATCCTAGAACCAGGTCATACTTATACCTCCCATCTTATGGGAACAATGGGAACATTACATATCTGGTTACCAAATAGAAAGAATTTGGTTCATTTCCTATTTGTTGAGGCTATGGCTTTGTTTTCCCATTTCTGTCTGTCTATAAACTCTTAACAAGGCCATAGTTCAGCAATAGGTCAGCAAGTGATTTTGCCCAGCTTCCATTGCCTGAAGCTCTGAACTTCGTTCTTGTCCTATCTTGACAGGGACTGCATTTAGTCCCCTTTGCTTTTCAGGAGCCCAATTCCTGGCTGTCACTGCCTGATTTTGGACCACAGCCCAGCTGGCCTGCAGCTTCACCACTGCTTATTCCTCTGGTATTGTTCCAGGCATAGGGAAGCTCTTCTTATTTTCTAAGCTGGTAAGTCCTTTGGATTTCCTTTTTAAAAAATATTCTATCATTGCTATGTGTTTCAGACCAAGGGCTGTGAAATAATTATACCATTTGATTAAGGGTCCAGTATAGGCTATTCATGTTTTTTCTCTATAAGGAAATCTACCAGAAAGAATAATGAATACAGAGATGTAGGCAATCTCCAGTATGGGAAATGCAACTTGTTAAGTCACAGGAAAGAAGTTTGGTTAAATGTCAAGTCTGTGCCAAAGCAAGGTCACATATTTATTGAAATGTGATAATTCCTGCTTCATGAGTATCTCAGAGAGCATAGGCAAGGCAGAGTGTCAGCCAGACATCAAACTGTGTGATTCCCAAGAATTCTTCTCACATACCTTATAAGACATTAACATATTACAGTAGTGACTTTATTATTATGGTGTTGCTTTTAATCTTTTAATTGCTTCGTGTGTTGCAAAATTTCCAGTATTTGAAGTATGCCATGAATACAAAAAAGGTATGATTTTTATTCTCTCTCTCTATCTTTTATTAGTAGTATAGAGATTCTAAACTTCTGGAAGAAAAGTTTCATGTCTTCTCTCCGTATTATAGTACCCATGCAGGGCCAGGCAGGTACTCTCTTATAGGTAATTAAAGTGCCTTTGAAGATAATGAAATTTTAATTTGAATTGTTCTATGCCCAGCAAATCACCGTGGGAGGCTCATAAAAGCTTTCAGAAGATGGTACTGTTTTTCAGTCAACAACATCATAAAAAAATTCACCAGCAGAGTGAAATCCAGGATGCAAGTACTAATGCATTCCAAACAAAAAGTACTTAAATGATATTGTAGATAAAGATATATGATTATGGATACCTTTTTTTTTTTTTTTTTGTAGACATTGGCACAACTGAAATGCCATTAAATGACCTATAATCCTCTTCCCTGCTAGAAAAAGTACATTCCAGATGTGGGCTCCACTAAGAGGAATGATTTTGTGATTTTGTGATTCCAGTTTCCAAGGCCCAGAAAGAGACATTTGGGTGGACCTTTGTCACCAGTAGCTCTGCTGTGAGCTCTGGAAAGGCTCTTTTGGTGAACCAGACACACACAGGCCCTCTGAGCCCAAGGGTCTTCTGCCTGATGCATTCAACCCAATGCATGGGAGGCAGCAGCCCTTCCAGAAGGAGGCTGCACTGATTGTATCTGGAAGCATACAGTCAATGGGACTATCTGTCCTTCTAATAAGACTGATATTGAGGTGCTGATCAAACCCTTAAAATCAACAGGAGGTCTGGCTTACTAACAGATCCTGCCCCTCTCCTAGCTAGCCACATACAAAATGGACAGGTCATCATTATGAAGGCTTTCTGTAGGTCATATCCTATCATTTTAATGGATTGCTAGTGGATCCTACAGGTCTACAATTTTACCATGTTAGAGCTTAATAAAACCATAGAAATACATTTTAACTTTTGACTGTAACACTAGAAGGGAAAGATGCTGGCAAAACACAGGCCAGACATTTAAAGAACCACTGCAGATTTTACTTAAAAATTGAATTATGAAGTGAAGAGAAACAAATTATTCACCTCAAATCTGTTCATTTCACCTGTTAAACAAAGCCCTAGGCTTCTTTAGGGGAAGATTTAAGTCTCAACACAGTTTAATATTTCCTAGAGGCCATACTGAGTAGAAAACTCAGGCTCACTCAGATCTCAACCAGCATGAAACTTTGTGAGTGTAAGAATAGAAGAATCCCCGAGAGACCAAGCATGTTCTTCAAGGATTTTATACCATAAAAATGATTTATGACCAATTTGGGCCACAGAAGTTTCTAAAAACCACAGAAACTGTCTTAACTTCACAGAATTTAGATGATTTTGCCTTCTCAGCTGAAAAGCTTCAGAATTCCTTTTTGTTTCTTTGATGTCCAGTGGTCTAATCATTTTGGCCTAAGACACCAAAACAAACCACAGTAGTTACACTTCCAACTTCTGGTTACCTGGGCATAAACAGCATGTTTGTGGATTTTTTAGACCAGCAGTCTCTCCTTTCTGTGGCCCCACTGTCCCAACTCAGGGTTCAAAAAAGGTTTAATAAAAAGAAATTGAAATTATGCACCAAACATAGGAGCTCCCAAATACATAAAGTGATTAATAATAAACACAGAGGAACTAATAGATAATAATATAATAATAGTAGGGGACTTTAACAACCCACTCAAATCAGTGGACAGACCATCTAAACAGAACATCAATAAGGAGACATGGCTTTGAATGACATATGGGACCAAATGGACTTAACAGATATATTCAGAACATCCCATCCTAAAATGGCAGAATACACATTCTTTTCAAGTGCACATGGAAAATTCTCTGGACTAGATCACAATTTATGTCACAAAACAGGCCTCAACGAATACAAAGAGATTAAAATCATGCCATGCACTTTTTCTGACCACAAGGCTATGAAACTAGAAGTCAACCACAAGGAAACATATGGAAAGACCACAGATACATGGAGGTTAAACAACATGCTACTAAACAATGAATGAGTTGACCAGGAAGTCAAAGAAGAAAAAAAAATACATGGGAAGAAATGACAATGAAAACTAAAGTTTCAAAACCTTTGGGATGCAGCAAAAGGCCTACCTCAAGCAAGAAAGATCTCAAATAAACAATCTAACCTAACCTTGCACCTACAGAAGCTAGAAGAAGAAAAATAAATGAAGCCTAAAGCCATAAGAAGCAAGGAAATAATAAAGATTAGAGCCAAAATAAATGCTCAATGAAACTAGGAGCTGCTTTTGAAAAAATTAGTAAAATTGATAAATCTCTAGCCAGACTTATCAAGAAGAAAAGAGAAAGGACCCAAATAAATAAAATCACAAATGAGAGAGGAGAAATAACAACCAACACTACAGAAATACAATTATAAGAGAATATTATGAAAAACTATATGCCAACAATTGGACAAACTAGAAGAAATGGATAAATTTCTAGAAACATATACTTTACCAAAACTGAAGCAGGATACCAAAACTGAAACTGGAAGAAATAGAAAACTGGAACAGACCAATAACTGGTGAAGAAATAGAATCAATAATCAAAAAACTCCCAAAAAAGTAAGTCCAGGACCAGAAGTCTTCATAGGTGAGATCCATCAAACATTTAAAGAAGAGTTAATACCTATTCTTCTCAAATTACTCCAAAAAATAGAAAAGGAAGGAAAACTTCCAAAATCATTCTATGTGGTCAGCATTACCCTGATACCAAAACTGGATAAAGACACCACCAAAAAAGAAAACTATATGCCAATATCCCTGATGAACATAGATGCAAATATTCTCCCCAACCTTGAAAAAGAAAAACAAAGCTGGAGGCATCTCAGTTCTAGACTTCAAGCTACATTACAAAGCTGTAGCAATCAAAATAGTATGTTACTGGCACAAAAACTAATACATAGATAATGGAACAGAATAGAAAACCCAGAAATAAGATTAACTGACCACAATTATATGGTCAATTAATCTCTGACAGAGCAGTAAATAATATCCAATGTGAAAAAGGATGTCCCTTCCACAAATGGTGTTGGAAAAACAGAATATCTACATGCAAAAGAATGATACTGGACTACTTTCTTATACCATATGCAAAAGTTAATTCAAAATGTATGAAAGACCTAAGCATGAGACCTGAAATCATAAAAATCCTAGATGAGAACACAGGTAGTAAGTTCTTTAACATAGGTTGTAGCAACATCTTTCTAGATATGTCTCCTGAAGCAAGGGCAACAAAGTTAAAACAAAAAACAAAACAAAACAAAAAACTATTGAGACTACAGCAAAACAAAAAGCTTCTGTACAATGAAGGAGGCAATCAACAAAACTAACAGGTTACCTACAGAATTGGAGATGATATTTGAAAATGACATATCTGATAAAGGGTTAGTATCTAAAATATATAAAGAACTTCTAGAACTCAACATTCAAACAACAAATAATCCAATTAAAACATGGGCAGAAGACATGAGTAGATATTTTTCCAAAGAAGACATACAGATGGCCAACAGATACAAGAAAAGATGTTCAACATCACTTATCAGGGAAATGCCAATGAAAGCCACAGTGAGATACTACTTCACGTCTCTCAGAATGGTTAAAACAACACAAGAAACAATGGGTGTTAACGAGGATATGGAGAAAGGAGAACCCTCTTGCACTGTTGGTGGAAATGCAAACCAGTATAAACTCTGGAACACAGTATGGGGGTTCCTCAAAAAGTTAAAAATAAAATCTAGCAATTGCCCTGCTAGATATTTACCCAAAAAATACAAAAACATAATTCAAAAGTATACATGCACCCCAATGTTTATAGCAGCATTATTTACAATAGCTGAGATATGGAAACAGCAAGTGTCCATTGATATATGAATAAAGAAGATGTGATATATATCTATATCTATATTTCTCTCTCTCTCTGTGTGCGTGTGTGTGTGTATATATATATATATATATATATATATATATATAGTGGTTACTTAGCTATAAGAAAGAATGCAATCTTGCCATTTGCAATGACACGGCTGGAGCTAATCAGTCAGTCAGAGAAAGACAAATACTATATGATTTCACGCATGTGGAATTTAAGAAACAAAACAAATGAGCAAAGGGAAAAAAAGAGAGAGAGAGAGACAAATCAAGAAACAGACTCTTAATTATAGAGAACAAACTGATGGTTACCAGAAGGGAGGTGGGTTGGGGGATGGGTGAAATAGGTGATGGGACCGAGGAGTGCACTTGGGATGAGCACTGGGTGATGTATGAAAGTGTCGAATCACTATATTGTACACCTGAAACTATTACAACATTGTATGTTAACTAACTGGAATTTAAATAAAACCTTAAAAAAAGAGAAATTAAAACTAAATGATTACTTTAGATTAACTGGGAATTTCAGTTTCTTAACACCCTATTACCATGAATGACTAAGAACTGTCTGTGATGGAGATTGACTGGACTAATTTCTCTTCTGTGAATATTTGAGATATTCCATAATGTATAGTAAAGAGAAACAAAAAAACTTCCCACCAAAATGCACTGAACAGAGTTCTGTTTCCAGCCATATGACCTCGATTTTTTTCCAGCCTTCTTTTAACCCTGGACCTTTTTTTTTTTTTTAATGATTTTACCCTTAAGAAATTGCCACATCCAAAAAAAAAAAAAAAGAAAGAAAGAAATTGTTACATTCAACATGGGACTTGAACTTAAAATGCTGAGATCAAGAGTCACATGCTCCACTGACTGAGCCAGTTAGGCACCCTGAACCTCTTTTTTTATAGTTTGTTTTTGATCTTTGTTTATATTCGATCTTTCTCTCACCACTTTTTTTTTTTTTAAGATTTTATTTATTTATTTGACAGAGAGAGAGATCATAAGTAGGCAGAGAGGCAGGCAGAGAGAGAGGAAGGGAAGCAGGCTCCCCGCTGAGCAGAGAGCCCGATGTGGGGCTTGATCCCAGGACTCTGGGATCATGACCCGAGCCGAAGGCAGAGGCTTTAACCCACTGAGCCACCCAGGCGCCCCTCTCTCACCACTTTTTAAGGCTTCTTGTCTGTTTTCCAGTGGCCTTTATGAATCCTCTTTCACCTTTATGATTTTCCATCTTAACTTTGTCCAGAGACTTCATTTCTGACCCTGTCATTGGCTCTGCTTCCTGGATCCCTTATGGTCTAGAATGAAATACAACACAGCATGCAAGACAGAAAGCTACAGGTCCTTTATGATGCTGGTTATTGGGCTTTGTCTTCCATCTCCTTTATATGGAGACATCCTCTCATGTTTTGATAATGTGCAGCTATGTTTAGGCAAACCAGTGTAAACCCCAATTCTTATCCTTTAAGGCCTGTGCTATAACAGTTTTTCTTTTATTACCATTTTCTTTCTCTTTTTGGTGTTCTCTCCCCTTTTAAAATTTATTATCTGCCCATGGATTGGCCCGAGGCTCTCTAAATAATGAAAAAAAAAATGAAATCACTATAATACTTTCTATTTACTGGTGCTCCTGGGTGGCTTAGTCAGTTGAACGTCTGACTCCTCTGATTTCAGCTCAGGTCATGATCTCAGGGTTGTGAGTTCCAGTCTCACATTAGATTCTGCACTCAGCTTGGAGTCTGCTTGAGATCTCTATCTCTCTATCCCTCTGCCCTTCCCCCTGCTCGTGCGCTCTTGGTCTCTAAATAAATAAAATCTTAAAAAATTTCTATATACACAAGAATAAGATTCTTGAATTGAACTATTGAAACAGCATTTCAACATTGCTCCTACCAGGCTCCCAATATATGCTGGGTGCCGTGCTATATATAGTCCATCCTCTGCCTCCCTCCCCAGGAATTCACGTTCTAGAGCAGAGCTAGCAAACGTCCATGCCCACGAGCGCATGTTAGGTGACAATGAATGTATTAGTGGGGCCCTATGCCTGCCTCCGCTGCCTGAATGGAGAAGCTTGTCATTCCTTGTCATTGGGGGGAGGTGGAGGCTAGTGCTGTTCAGTTCAAGCCCATCATTGCTACCTGAAATTTGTGCCAGGTTGCCTGATCTGGTTTTTTTGAGAGAAGCCAGCAGTTTGGATTTCTGTGAGAAATCCTTAAACGGTAGTGCCAAAATGAATTAAAAACTTTGTGACAGAGACAAGACCTCTCTGCTTTCTAAAGCACAGAGAGCACTGTAGGCATGAATGGGAAGTTTGATGTTTGAACGCAGTGAGAAAGGGCTGTGAAGGATTCAACAGCACTGGGTATGGCGGTAGTGAAAAGGCAAGGGCTTGGTTATTCAGCTCACCCCTGGGAAGGAAACTAGGCACTTATAAGTAGGAAATGGGGGCAAAAACTGAAAAAGCCTGGCGGTGGGGACAGGAAGGAGAACTGGGCTATAGAAGGAGCGTGATTTTCTTCGTGAAAAACTGAAACTCTAAAGCCCACAATGAAACCCTTCAATGACGAAGTCGTGAATATCCACCTGGTGGATTATTTGTGGCAAATTTAAAATCACAGTTTGGCTTCCTACTCTTGGGATATTTTCAAACCACCATTTTACCTCTCCACCCTTAAGTCAAAGAATAAGAATTCATGTTACTACTAGCCCAAGAAAAACACCCTCAGAGGAGATCACAATGCTGGAATACTTCTATTAATCTCAAGACTAAATATAGATGATTTTTGGATTATTGGCTCTTTCAATGATCAGCTCCGATACTCTCTTTTGTGAAATTAGTAAATAAGTGGTTTTTCAATAAATCACAAATCTTTCACCAGTGGAAATGGTAAAGTGGATTCATGGTGAAATGAAGTGGAAAACTTCATTATGGGGCTATTACTGGTTTCCCCCTGTAGGTAATCACACAACTGTAAATTCTTTGCTTCTTAACTTCTAGCACTAAGGGCTAGATAATTTTTTTCAAAGGCAATAAGTCTATGGATACTGGCTTTATTTAATAAACAGAGAAAAAGAAGAAAATTATTGATGTAAAAGAAGTTTTGTTGTTGTGGTTCTTGTTGTTTTTTTCCCCAAAAAAAGTAACCAAAATTTTAGAAAGTCCCAGTGGAGAATTCTTGATAGTTCTAGACCCTAGGGAGTGGCTGGCCAATATCTTCCTACCTCCAACCCAGGGCCATTTCCCTTCAGAAAGTATCTATATTTAGGAGACACAGGGCTGCTTAGTCTTATAGAAGGTGAGGAGGAAATTCGTTCCTACTCCACATTCTTGCCCTGGATCTGTTAGGTCTAAATCTAAGTTCTTGACAGTCACAATTTGGGGATTTCAGATGTTAATTGACCTGGAAATGAATGCATTAAAAAACAAATAGCATCCCTGAGTGTTGCTCCTTGCCAGCAAGGTTTGTGGGAAGCAGGTGGAGTACAGAAGACTAGAAAGGGGTCTGGGCCTGGGACTTATTCCAATATATTTTTTGGTAATCTGAAGTATTTTACTTTATACATTTAAAAACATTCCAAGAAGAGGTCTGTAGGCTTCCCTGGATTGAAAGAGGCGAAGACCTCTGTACTGGATATTTTCTTTTGAGCAGGAGCCATGTGTCTCTGCTGTGAGTTGCATTTCTGAACTTGTATTAGGAAATCAAAAAATATCAACAGATTATTTCTGATGGAGATTTAAAAATATTCCCCCTTAAAAGCTTGGGTAAAACTTTCATTTGAAAGTGTTGGACAGCAGACTACAATAACCACCAACAATTTATGCAATTAGAGTCCCCTGGGTGGTTCAAATACCTTAAAGAATTTCTTTATTTGCCACTTAATCTTGTACAGCGGTTCTCAAGGTGCAATCCATTGATCCCTGGTGGGATTCTGAGACCCTGTTAGGGGTCCACAAGATCAAAACTACTTTCATAATAATACTAAGGTGTTACTTGTCTTTTTGATGGTGTCATCGTTTCCATGGATGGTACAAAACTGTGGTGGTACATGCTGGCTCATTGATGTGAATGGAGACAGCGGACCTCACTGTACCAGATGTAATGGTATCCTTGACCATAACACAGACTTGCAACAACAAAATTTTTTTTTTTTTACTTAAGAATGGCCTTGAGAGATCAGTAAAAATTGGTAATGGTACTAAATCTCAGCCCTTGAGTACACATCTCTTTAAACTCTGTGAAGCTATCGGATAAGTTTGCTTACAACACTGCTGCTATTGACCTCTTGGAAGTCTGGTGTAGACTACGGACCCACTTCACAGATCAATGTGTTTAAATGTATAAAATAGAACATGGAGGATTAGAAAGGAACCCAAAGATATTGAATTATTTATCAAACTACTGAAGAGTTATGGTGATATATCTATATCTATATATATGAATGCTCATTTGATATATTAAGTGACAAGATTTCTCAGTGGGTCTAATATCTATCATAATACTGATGCAAGTATTATGGTAGTGCGACTGATTCTTTTGAGATCGTTCCAACAAGAGCAATTGATATCAAATACCTATAATTCTAGACGGCTGATGTTATAGCCATGGTTAATAGTGCTGTGTTTGTTGCCTACATTCAAAAATGAAGGAAATGCTGAGCTGGTGAAAATAAAGATGCATCTTTTTCCTCTAGTGGAGTTCATGGACTCTCTTGGAATTTATCCAGGGACAATTATCACCGCCCCAAATACTACATATTATCTGTCTGTTTGCTATCCATTCAGTCGCTAGGATATCAGCTCCAAGAGACTTTGTCTTGTCTGCTGCTGTCCCCGGGCTCAGGAGACGGTCCAGCCCCGAGCATCTGCTCAGCCAGTATTTCTCGAGTGAACAAGGAAGTACCAGCAGCTTCCAGGTCCTACTGAGTCTGCTTGGCAAGCTCTCTCCTCTTTCCACTTCGAGTTCAGACTCTTGACAGAATATCACTGACGATTTCAGTATTTGTGTCTCAAATATTGTGGTTTGCGGCTAGGCTCGCTATTCAATCCAAATTATTTTAGAAAGAAGTTTTCGCCTTTTAAAAGAATGCCTTGATTGATTAATAGCCTCATGGCAGCGTTCCCTGAGGGTCTGGGGACTGTCTGTGTCCACCACTGTTCCCTACTGGCTTCCACGCAGAAAAGGCCAATGACTGAAACAACGAGCCAGAATTTTCTGCAAAATCCCTAAAGTAAAGCTTCTGTGGGCTAAGATGGAAAGTCTGAATCTGAAAGTATGAATATCTGGGATAGTAGTTTTATCCATGAAAATACCCTGGTGTCATGTGAAAGGCCAAGTAGCTGAATGGAAACCTACCATCCAGTTAATTTATCAGTGAATGTTTTCTTTGGCTTCTGGATTTTAATACATTGATTTGCTTAACTATTTGACTTTAAAATTAAGAATGATCTCATTTGTGTCCAACCTTAGTCTTCCTCTTCAAATATTTTTATTTATTACGAAGTCAACCTGTGTCTATCATAGAATATATAGGTAAGCAAAAAGAGAAAAAACAAACCGAAATCTGCCACACAGATATAAGTATTTTTAAATACAATAAATAAAGAATATAAAAATATAATAAATAAAAAGAAATATTTGGTGCATTGCCCTTTTCAGTATTTTTTTTATACGATAGCCTGTTTGTCTTGCTGTGGGTTGTCTTGACTGTAATGCCAAACTCCAAACAAAATATTAAGAAGAACAAAGGAAGCAAAAGTCTTTGAAATTTCTTACCCTATACCCTCTTTAAAAATATTTATAAGTGAGATTTCTTCACACAGAGGCCAATATTTCTTTGGTTGGCTTTTCTTTGACTTAGGTGTTCTTCCAATCTCAATTACAAATGGGGAGGAGTGGAATTCATAAAGTAGGATTGATTTGATTACCAAAAAGCTCAGGACAGTTTGTTATTTACTGTGTGAACAAACAGCTTCTTATTAACTCTTACATTTGAGAAAGAGGCATGGAGATGAGACAGCACTCTCACCCCCTCAAGAGGTGAGTGGGCAAGTTTTCTGGGGTCCCCCTTGTGTGGAATGAGTACGGCTGCCTGCACTTAATGAGTGACATGTTTACCTGGAAAGAGGGACACAGTCATGTGTCCTTGGCTTGGGGACACAAGTTACTTCCTTTTGCTCTTGGTAGAACACATGCTTCTGGTAACACAATGCAAGTTGTTTCAGTTTTATCTGAATAGGAATAAAGGCCAGTGGCTTCTCTTTTCCCTTGATGTTGGTAGCAGTCACATGGATTACCTTTTTACTGCAATGTTCTAGCCACCTGTCACATCAGTCTGTGTTGGTAAAATGCTAAGGCCATCCGTAAAAAGTAATAGGGACCCAGGACTTGCCTTTCAATGATGACATAGCTACCTCCTTCAAAGAGGAAGGGCCTGAAATTTCTAACGTCAACATTTTACTCCCAGTTCTTTCCTCCTGTCCTTGTCCTAATTTCTTTTGAAACTTTAAAGCTTTTTGACCAAGATTTTTACTTAAGGGGCACTTATTGAAGTCAATGAATTCTATCCTCATGAACTTTCCACAATAAAACAACTAAGCGACCAGTGAATTACTGGAAACTGGGGGCAACGGGGGAGGGGGGGCAAAGGAACAGCATGCCTGGGACCAGGCAGAAGTCTCCTTTGAAGGGTGGACTTGGAAACAGAAGGAGTCTGAGAAAAAATGGAGGAGTGGAGCAGGCTGGGATGTGGCTGGGAGGAGGCAGGGAGCATGGGACAGTGTGGTCACCTTGTAGGTCCTCATCTTCAGGTTTGAGACCAGGAAGTGTCCCCCGTCAGGCTCTCTACCCTCCAGAGAAGAATACCAGCAGCAAGTTGGGACTTCATGGAATTGTGGGGGTGGCAGTTTGTTTAAAATAAGTGTCATAAACTAGGGAATGGACACACGACACGGGTCCTGCCTAGCTGTCCCATGTGGGGTTTCGGTTCTTGCTATTTTCTGCCTCATGCTTTTACACCCTAGCCACCTTCACCGCCTTCTGTTTCCTCTGTGCACCAGCCCCTTCTGTGTGTCTTCCTTCTACTTATCCCACAAGACTCAACTCAGGGGTCACTCTTAGATGTGATTTCCTCACCCACCCACCAATTCTCATAGATATCACTCTGGTGCCAGAATCCAGGGGTTAGGTGTCTACCTTCCCCCTTAACCGGGATTCTGAGGACAGAGTCTTTTTCTGCAGCCGCAGCTAACCCCCCACCCCAGAGCAGACATAAGCAGATACCCAGGGCCTGTTGGCTGAATGAATGCATGTTGGACGCATGAACACAGACCCATGCGACAAAGATCAAGAGGATCGGAGCAAGGGACGGAACTCAGAAGGGAGCCCCGCAGCAGGAGCAATTTTGTTCTATATGCTGATTTCTCCCAATTACTGAGAAAAGGGCCTGCCACACAGTAGGCACTCAAAAAAAGTATTTTTAGAATAAATTAATACGGAAGAAACATCACTGGATGTGGTGCAGAGGAAGCAGTGATTTACAGATGTTTTTTGCAATGCCAGAAGATTCCAGAGAGCTTTGCCGGAGAGCAAGGATTGCTCTCATGAGACCTGCTTTTTTATCCAGAAGCAGGCTTCCTGGCACCAGCTTATTTTGCCGCTTGTTCAAGGGCATCAGAAATATCTGGAGTGGCTCACATGCATGCAGGTTGAAGTGGCCCCAACCCCAAGTTTTCTGATGTCTTGGGACCACTCACCGCACAGCACTTTCTACAGTGCCCTGAGTCCCCGGGCAGCTTCTTTTCACCCTAAACCTTCCAGGCTCATTCTCTACAGATGCTGGGCTCTCGGACCTTGGACAAAATGCGAGAAGACTCAGGGCTCCCTCTTTGTGGGCAGCAGGCAAGCTTTATTTCCCCGGCTGGAGAGTGCAGGGCTGGGAGGATAAACAATTTCCCAACCAACTGCCAGTGGCCAGGCAGGCAGGTGATTAATGTATGTCCTGGTGTGTGGGTGGGAGGAGGCAGGAAACACACCAGCTGTATCACTGGCTTATAATGGATGTTGCAGTTCCTCTTAAAGGTCACTGTGAGGTTGAAACACACTTCCCAGTAGTGTCTGCCTTTCTACACGTAAGATTTGGGATCTAAATACGGGTGGGAACAGATGTAACTGCACAGGGTGCCGTCTTTTATCCCTTTTAAAGATGCCACCCTTCCCTCATTAGCCACAGAAATGTGTAAGTATGTCAATGCCAGCTATAACAGCAAAGATGCACTGAGGGGCGTGGTGGGGTGTAGGGGCTGGGGACACAGGGGGCGTAGGACAGGTCCTCTCTCTGTCCTGGAGAAACTTTCTGTCTAGGTAGGGAGCCAGGGTACACGATGGTGATGAAGGAATGCAGGGAAGGGCAAAACCCAGGGCTCAACAACCCCTGAGACAGGGAATTCAGAGAAAGGCGAGTGGCTGAAGGGATTTTTTTGTATCAGAAATGCATCAGGGAATCATTTAGGGACTTGCTGGTAGCATGGAGGCAGGAGGGGTAGCTCTGGAGTCAGATGACCTGGGTTCAAATCACTGGTGTGTGCTGGAGAATGTCTAACAACCACCATTCCAGAAAAGAAAAACACACACAGAGGCCTGATATGCAGCATTTGCCCATTTCCATGGTGGAAGGACTCCCACCATGGCCAAATTCAAGCCACCATCTTGCTATCAACTGAATAGCACAATTCCTAAAAATTTAACAGTTGCTCAGAGCCAGTCTAAGCCAACTCCAGCACACCACTGGTTGAAATGGAGGCTCTGCCTCTTACTAGTTGTTGGAAGTTAGGTAAGTTGCTTAACTCTGTGATCCTCGGTGTCTCCTCTGTGAGACGACCTCTCAGAGGGATGCTGTATGGATTAAATGAGATACCGTACATGAAGTTTTCCTGCTATAGGGAGAGAAACTGACCAATTGCCCCCAGTAATTTGCTCTGAACCTATCGCCTCATTTGTGCAAAGGCCATGCATCCCAGGGGCTGCTCTTGGTCAAAGACTAAGTGTGGCAAAAAGAGTGTGGCAGACCCATTCCTGGAAGATGCAGGATGCCTCTGATGGATGACTTGGCTTGAACATTCCCCACTGGCCTGGCCAAAACTTTCTTGGAACAGCAAGCTTCTGCCTACCTGGTTCTTCCTTATCTGTTCTTCATGGCTCTTCTCAGCTCCTTTTATCCTGACAGGCTTTTCTTCCAATAAATCTCTGCATGTTCAGTCTCATCTTGGAGGACCTTAGCATGTTACTACTTAAAGTGTAGAAAGTGCTCGATAAATTTGTTTTGTTTTGTTTTGCTTTAAAGGAGTCCTATGGCATATTCTTAACCCTTAGTTTTTGAGGACCTACCTCTTCCCCTGGTAAATGATCCTGAAAGAGAATGCTCTCTTCGGGAGAGACAATGGCTACCAACCTTGGTGTGCCTCGCATGCCTCACAGGGACAATGCAGAGTTGCCCTTCCCATCACTGTCTTCACTTTCCCTTGTGGTTCCTGCCCTCTGCTCAGCTTCATCTAGCCTCTACCCCATTGCTAAATGGAAACTATTCTTGCCAAGATGACTTGCTCTTGCCATGTTGTTAAATCCAAGATGGCTACAATTTTCTAGTTTCATTTTGTTCGTCCCTCCTAGAAAATTCCAACAATGAAAACTTTTCCTCTGATCCTGTAATGCCACCTCTCTATGTTACCCTCTTCTTGGAACTCTTGCTCAGTTTCCTTTGCTTCCAATGGCTCAATGAGTGCTAAAAAAATGGGTGACCGACAGGCTCTTTTATTCCTCAACCTTAATTTCACCCCATGGCTTCAATTCAACAACCTCTAGCAAATAATTACTGAGCACCAGCATTGTTCCAGACGTGATCTTACCCTTTATGGAATACATATTTTAGTGGATTAATTACCCTCTCTCTGGATACTGATAAGTTCCAATCCCACATATCCAGCCCAACCCTCTCTTCTGCTTGCTTGATTTACTTGTCATGAACCTGAAACTCAGCATATCCAAAGCAGAACTTGTTTTCCTCACCCCTTGGTCTCTTCATTCCCTACCCTCAGGTTGAATTGCTCCAACCAGAAACCTGGAATCTTCCTCAAACCTTGCTCCTCCTTCAACTCCAAGTCATTCACTCATGAAGCTTGCTGATTCTACCTCATAGATTTGTCCTAATCTATCCATCCTTTTTCTTCTCCTCTACCAGGATCTATTCCATACCAAAGTAATTTATCTACTTCCATTCCAGGTCTCTTCCCCTTGTATAAGATTTCCAAGGCAAATCCAATCACCCAAGTGATCATTCCCTGCACCCCCACCGAACCACAACGCAACCTATGACTTTTTATTGTCTTTAGTATAAAGACCCACACACAGAGGCTATTTTTGAAGGCTTTTTATGCTCTTGTCCTGCCCACCCTTCCGTCTCCATATCACATCCTTATACTTCGCTTTTTAAACTCCATCCGTACAAGATTCTCACGGTACCTGAGACTCTTGACCTCTGCACATACTATTCCCATGGCCAGGTCACCTCTCCCAGTTACTGTAATGCCCGTTTTCCCCCGACAGTTTATGAGGGCTGGAACACATCTGTGTTTTTCATTATTGTATTCTCAGTATCTGCCAAAGCACTGGCTACAGAGTAGGTGCTGAGTATTTGTTGAAAGAATGAATGAATGAACTACATTAGAATATAAATAGTCCGATCATTTTATACACGCGACGCACATAATCAGTTGCAGGTGGGAAGGTTCATTAAAAGATGTAACAAAATGCCAGATGGACCAGGCTTATACATAATTAAAGGAAAGAGCTCAGGAAGAAGAGCTTAATTTAAAAAACAAAACCAAACCAAACCTGAATTTTCGGTCACTGAGTGTGTGCATGAGCACGTGTATGTGTACGTGGTGGGGAACAGAGGTCCCCCTGTGGTGATGTGGTCACCTTGAGCTGGCTGTGTCCTCCAGTTGTGGACAGGTGTGGGATTACAGTATGTAAATTGGTGAACAGTTAATTGGAGAAGTTTAAAGATAGCCATCATTTCCGGGCTTTGTAATTTTGCTTCAGAACTTTGTATACCTCCTTTTAGATCATCCTACACTTCGTAGATTTGTTCTTGACATTTTGTTTCCTAAATTTACTTTTTTTCTGCTAAATACCCAGCTGGGCTTAGTGCTTTTGCAGTCAACCGCAGCACAATGGGAACTCACTCCAAGTGGTGGTTCTGACCTTCCCACTCTTTCTAAGTACTCAAATGAGTGGTTGAGATAACCTCTCTATTCCTTTTCTACCTTTAAGTACTATGACTAATAGAGGTCTGGTTTTTTTGTTTGTTTGTTTGTTTTGTTTTCCTCTTCTCAACTGCCTGGGATCCCATGTTAAAACAGGTCTGATGACAAATCCTGTTTTTACATTTGGCTTCCGCATTGCTGATCATTTTCCTGCCTGTTTGGTTTTTTTGGGCCTCTTCTTCTAATTAACCAATGATGGTTTGATCATATATTAAGGGCCTACGCTGCGTGACTCCATTCTAGCAGACCCTGGTAAAGATATTTAATTGCTTCTTGCCACAACTTTGTTGTTTGCAAATTGGGACTAATAAGACTATCTTGGAGAACACATTTTTTTGGAAGACTGTAGACTTAATGAGGTGCTTTGAATTTTTCCAAAGAAAAACCCTTTGAAAACTTGGCGTTAATTTAGCCCTTGATGTAAAACCATTTATTTTGACTGAACTTTAAAATTCTCAATGCTAAATGAGGCTTTGTAAATAAATTAAATACAGATTGTGCTCTGCCGAAGCCTGACTTCCACTAATAACATTTAGAGAGAATTAGATGAGGTATCTTTTATCTAAAAATGCTCAAATCGACACTGGATGAAAAGTGGAACCCAAAGTAGTTTTCAGGCAAAGGGTAGAAAAGAAAAAAATGGATTCCTTCAGCTTAGAAGAGCTCTCTCACAAAGAAGATTTCTGAAGATGAAATGTTGAAATTTGTTACACTAATGATACCATTTTATTCACTCATAAATAAGCAAGCACTATAGAGCTCAAGTACAAAAGTACTATTTGTTAGCTGGTTAAACCCAACGGTGTCTCCTTTTATTTTTGATACTAAAATACTGACTTAGGGGTGCCTGGGTGGCTCAGTGGGTTAAAGCCTCTGCCCTCGGCTCAGGTCATGATCTCAGGGTCCTGGGATTGAGCCCCGCATCAGGCTCTCTGCTCAGAAGGGAGCCTGCTTCCTCCTCTCTCTCTGCTTGTCTCTCTGCCTGCCTGTGATCTCTGTCTATCAAATAAATAAAATCTTAAAAAAAAATACTGACTTAAATGGGCAGAACTTAATGTCATCAGCTCTCATAGAAAGATGAACTCTGAAGCCCTTTAGATCCATAGGGGCAACGATTAACTTAGCTGAGGCCATAAAACATCCATTTGCATTAGGCAAAAGTACAGCTCAGTTATCAGCAGTGGCCTGGACACTTGTCCATGAAATAGAGATATGCAAATTTACGTGAAAGGAAAAACTTAAGGAGGATGTATTGACTCGATCATATGTTTATCAAACTGTGAATCAATCAAATATTCATCTAGTTATTTACTGAACAAATAAATATTCTCTGAGCACTTACCATGTACTAGACCCTGGTATTTTTATTTTTATTTTTTAGGTGAAAAAATGCCGATAGGTAAGACCTAAGTTCTCCGCACATGCGCAGGGAATTTTGTTAAGAGCTTCCTACACAATGGGCTCCGGGGAGGCAACGAATGAGATAGACCCAAAGCTGGGAAGATAATGTCTGCCCTTCAGGAACTGAGAGTCGGCTGGGGAAGGACTCTGGAAACAATGAGAGAGTCACATAGAACAGCAAGAGGCAGTTTGGCATAGCGGTTAGGAGCATGACCTCTGGTGCCAGACTGCCCGAGTTTGGATTCCAGCTTCATCACTTAATGGATGTAACTTAACTCTTAACCTCGCGGAACATCGGGCTTCTCATCTGTGAAACGAGATCGTAATGATATAATAATAATCTCATAAGAATGTGTTGTGAGTATCACAGTAAGTATTCAGGTCCTTAATAGGACCTGGAACGGATGTGAATTCAAGAGTAAATGACAGGGGAAGGGCACACAAGGAACGGGAATTCTAGAAAAGGGACAGCACTCCAAAGGTTGGAATCAAGAGAGACTGGAGATGAACTGTTGAAGGATGGATAGAATATGGATAAAGAGAAAAGAGAAAGAGGCTTCACATCTTGGGGGTGCGATGTAAAGGCAGGGTGGAAGTGGACGTGAGCCTGATCCACGCAGAGGATGTGAGCAGATTGGTTTGATTACTGTTTGTTTGGGAAAGCAGTACATTAAGAAGGCAGGATAGGGCCAGATTAGTGAGAGTTTTGAATGGACTTTAGAATTCATTCCAGAAGGCAGGAGTCACCTAGCTTCTTGAGGAAGGGATTAAAGGATGATGTGATAGGCTGCTTTGGAAAACTCATCTGACAGCACCCTACCAAGGTACAAGGCAGGGAAAGTGGCCAAGAGGAGGTCTATTGGGAGCTATGCTAGAGGTGGGAAATGTTAAAGATTGTGGTGTTGGCAGCAGCAATGGAGAGAAGCTGAGGAAATCTAAGGGGTATTCTAAAGGAAAAATAAAAAGGGTTTCAGTGCAGATTGGGTTGAATGAATGAAGAAGAACATTTTTTGTTTGTTTTTTTGAATCAGGATTATTATAGATCGGCAATGTATATATTATTCAAGAGTTTTAAATATGTGAGCAGATTGGGCAAAAATAAGGTAGGCACGATATATGAGACTGACTGCATCAGACTCTTGCAGGATTCCCAAAGAAAGCTGAAGACACGGGGTGCAAGTTATTAACTTGCAACAAGAAAGAAACATGGTGAGAAGGAGCAGCCCATCCGTGAAGGGCTGGACGTGGAACCCACGGTTCAAACTAAGGAAAGAATCACTCAGCTTTTCACATCTGGGATTTACACATAAAGGTAAAAGGCACAGACTAATATATGATATTAATGATCTAATATTAATGATTGTCAGAAATAACAAAGTGAAAGTCTCAGAAATATATTAAGTCGAAACAATTTAAGTGAAGGGGTTTACTCTCTCACTTCCACTTAGTTTCCAGAAGTAAGGGAAAATTAACAGGTTCAGTTAGTGTCCAGTTTGCTGACCATATAGGGCTGCGAGGGAGTGTGGCAGGAAGTGGGTGTAACTTTGAAGCTGTCCCACAGTGCTGTTGAAGCCCAAAACTTCGATGAGAAGCATCAGCTACCTGAGTGTCCATGGTCAAGGTTGCTCTCAAGGATCTTGGCTTATTTGCTTTTATATTTGTATTTTAGTGGATTGACAACTACTTCAAGTACTGGGTCCTAATCAGAGAGTCCTTCCCTTTCTAAAATCAGGTGTGCTCAGGTTGACACCAAAGGACTTTCTGATCCTTTTGTAGCAGCCCCACAGGAAGTCAAAGAAGGATGTACAACGGAAGTTGGGGAGACATGTGGTCTTGGTGTCAGAGATGGGCCTGACCTCGTTAAAGATGGTCTTGACCTGGCAACACTTCATTTTTACATTTGTTCATAGAATAAAAGTAAAATGTGTACCTAATTCCACCCTCAGGCTCTCGTTGTTTTTCATGTCTCCTTTGTACTACAAAGTTGTGAATGATGAATCCATTCTGCATTTATTACAGTTTACCAAATGCAGTTCCCGAGGAACTGACTTGCCAGGAAAACCATACCCATGCGAAAAGAAACAGGATCACATCCAGTCCAGAGACTCCCCGAAGGGAATCCAACTTTGAATTTATCCCTAGTATGTTGTCTTTCCCTCCTAGGTCCAGGGAAACAGGCTTCTGAGAATGCAGTCACTCTGGTTACCAGATAATGGTTACCGATAATGACATCTAAGGTGGAGGGTTAGAAAAATATTGTCTTTTCCTTAGGTTTTCTGTCTTTAGATATTGAGATCTACACCACTTGTATTCTCCCTGAACTAAAATTCCAAACAGTCTAGATCCTAAACATTCCACTCTAGTAGAAAAAAAGTAGAACTGATCAAACATTGATATAGTGATTTGATATTTACTTCAATTATTTTGTTTCTATAAGCAACCAATGCTTATCACCACTATATTTAACTTGTCTAGAGATACAAACAAAAGCAATCGGATAAGATTTATAAAAACTGGACAAAAGAGAAAAATTATCATTATTAGCTGGAGACACAATTTTATCTGGAAGAAAAGAAATTCCTGAAAATTTCTTGAGAAACAGTAAGAGAATTGAATTGGCTAAGTTAAAAATAATATACAGAATTTCATAATAGTAATAGTAATATGCAACAATAGCAACAGCAATTAAAAAGATAAAATAACCTAGAAATAAACTTGACTGTGCAAGATCTAAATGAAGCCACTTTTAAAATACTTTAAAGGGATACGACAGAAAATTGAATAAATGGGAAAGCAAAATACATTCTCAAATAATAAGACTCTACATAAAGATGTTAATTCTCTATATGTTAACCTAAAATTTTATGTAAACCCAATAAGTAATGACAGGGTTTTCTGGGTATATATGTGAAGAAGAGGAGAGCTGAACAAGAGGATCTGGAAGTTCCTATGGAAAAATTACCAAAGACAAAGAGCTAAGATGGTTGGGGGAAAACGTTAATGAGAAGAGATGTCAGATTTGCACACTAGATGTATATAATAGTGTGTTACTGTACCTAAAGACACAGGTGAAGGAAACAAGATTAGAAGTAAAAAAATAGGTCCCTCCAAAAATAAGAATTTATTTTATGCTAAAAGTGACACTTTAGTGTGGAAATGAATTATTCTACAAAAGTTGTTGGGATAATTTGTTAGCTCTCTGGGAGGGAAAAGGATGCTGGATTGATAATGTTATACCTGACAACAGGATAAATTTCAGGTGAATCCAAGATTTTAATATAAACAATATGAATTATAACAAAAACCCTGGAAGACACCATGGAAAAGATTTTTTTAAGTAGCTTGAGAGTGAAGAACGTCTTTCTAAGTGTAGCACATAACTTAGAAATGGGGTTTCACACCCTGTTATCTACTTTCTTGCTCAAGAAGGTTGGTGACTTCTGCCTTTAGTGATGAATTCTAAAGTCCTTCCTCTGATTTTCAAGCCTCTCACTAATTTTTTTAGTGAGACTTTGACTTCTTGCTTTCCTGAATAAACGCTAATCAAACCATGTTTCTTAAATCCTCTAACCACAACTGGCTCATTCTCATGTCCCTTTTTCCCTATACTGTGTACTGATTAACTTATCCCTTTGTGATGCTTTTATCTATTGAAGCTTTTTTATTGACATGATGGTTAAGTCACATGTGGTTTGATGCTTACTGATTAAACAATAATGATAATATCAAAATACTATTGATAAATATAAAATCCCTTACATCTAGGGAGTAGAAAGACCTGGAAGAATCATAAGCCAGGGAATGACGATGTCAGATCTGCACACTGGACGTTATGACTGGATTGGAAGAAGATGAACCAGAGGCAGGTTGATTGAGCCCATGAGGCTTTTGCAGATATCCAGATGAGAAATGATGAGGGTTTTATTGATGACCCTGATGGAGGCTGATCCGGAAGAAGTCAAGGAGGAAGAACCAACAGGCTCGCAAGGGGAACTGGACACTCCTACACAACACCTCCCACCCTCGTGGCCACTGATTATTCTAGCCACTGTGTTAGCCACTGATTCACATGACAGCAACTCTTCTTTGGCAGCTTGGCACATCCCTTGCTTTTTGTTCTCAGTGCTACGGCCACAGGAACCCACCTGGCACTCATGTGTGCAGAGTCCAGATATGAGGGAGTTAAGGGGCAAACTTGACAACAAAGGATGAAATCAGTGGACAAATGTTCCCCTTATTTTTTCCCCAAGCAGAAAAAATTGAGCGCAAATTCTACACTGTCTGCAGAGCACCCTGGCAGGCTTGAGCCTTGGTCTCCAGAGGAGTGACTACTGGGAGGACACATCCTTATACGGGCCTTCCTTGTACTGGCTTCCCGTTTCCTTCTCCAGTACATCACGCGTATTCCCTGGGATTGTAGTCCAGATTCCCACATCCTTCATCCAAGCCCTTGCCTCAGGTTCTGCTTTTGGGAGGATTATAGGCTAGGTTGGTGGCTAACTGCACATGGGTTGGGGGGTTGGGGATAGAAAGCAGGCAGGAATGACTTCAGAGTTTCTTGTCTGGGTGAATGGAAAGATGGGAATATCACTTGCTAAGAGTGGAATACAGGGTTTATTTATGTGTGGTAGAGGCAGAAGTAGAAACAGATGCCTGTCTTACTACAGCTTGCCATTTTGCCATTATAGTGCCTGGCACATTGTAGGTGTTCAAAATACGCTGACATTTCACATGCAAGTGGAGAAGAGAGGCAAACGTCGTTGGTTCTCTGTGTACATTTGTATCTGTTATTAAGTACGTACTGAAAGTAAGGCTGGGTTTTGGCCACAGAGCCGAGATGGGTGCTAAGATTAAAAGAGGAGACTGTGTCCTATCATCTAGAAAATTACATTTTACTTAAAAATAAGACATAAGCAACCATGAAATAATTGGAAGGATTTAAGAAGCAATAAACATGAGCAAGTAAAAAACAAATATAATCCACACTGAGTTATAATTCCTGGAGAAACAAGGATTAGCAGCCATCAAAGTTGGCTGAGGTTAATCTTATTGTCTTGGATTAGGTCACCTTTCTTAATCTCACATGGTTCTTATTAAGAGTAGTCAGCTAGAGAATGTCATAATTATAGCTGAGATTTTATCGTCATCAAAGATTCCTCCATCTCTTGTTGAAATTGATACCTTGGGGTAGTTCAGTAGGTTAAGCACCTGCCTTCAGCTCAGGTCATGATCTCAGGGTCCTGGGATCAAGCCCCGTGGTGGGCTCCCCGCTCAGCCCCTCCCCCTACTTGTGCTCTGTCTTTTGCTCTCTCTCTCTCTCTTAAATGAATAAATAAAATCTTTTTAAAAAAGAAATTGATAACCTTCTTTTATATACCTGCTGATTCTTCCACATGATTCATCCAAGAAGTGAGTTTATTTCAAAAACTGGAGGTGAACATTTTAAACTCTGCAGGTGGCAAAGTGGCAGCCATCTTACTCTCAATTCCTATCAGTCTTACTTCCTCTTTAATGCAACAGGAGATGAGCATAGAAACACTGAGCTGAATGCCCATACAACTCCATTGTCTTTCCACTATGTCAAAGTAAAGGCAGAACCATTTTTAAAAAGTTTTCTTTGTCATGAAGTTGAGTAGGCTTTGGTTAAAGTTCTTTCATTTAATTACAAATATATTCATGGGCTTAGGGTGGAAGAAAAAGTGCTCTGTGCCTACAGGATTTATCACCAGTTCAGCCCCACCTGCCCCATTCATTCCTGGCTGTGTTCCTAGAAGATCAATGCAAATGTCTCGTGGGTATAAGATCAAGCTCCCTATTAAATTCCCACCAACCCACATTTGCTGGTATCAGTTCTACACTGTCTGTGACCCTCATTAGTCAATCATAACAGGGAACTGAAGTAGTTTGTTAAGTGTGCTCTGCAAAACTAATTAGAGCTAAGACCATCACAATTTCCAAGCTTGAGTATTTATTCTATAGCTTTGCCAGGCATTTAAATTTTTAATATTTTGAGGTGAGTTTCACCTTCCTATTGCATCTCAGATCAAGCATCTCTCATACCTGCTTCTGTTGAAGATGACTTGAAGCTCCAAGGCACTTGACATGCTTCTGACTCCCCACTCCTCAGCCCCCATCTAGCCACCTCTTTTCCGTTTTTAAGATTTATTTATTTATTTGAGAGAGAGTGAGAATGTGTGTGCGTGCATGCACGTGTACTTGAGTACAGGGGGGAGGTGCCAAAGGAGAGCAGCAAGCTGACTCCATGCTGAGCGTGAAGCCTGATGTAGGGCTTGATCTCACGAGCTTGAGATCACGACTTGAGCAGAAACCAAGAGTCAGATTCTGCCACCTCTTTTTAAGAAGATGCTGACACTAACATCTAGATCGTGCCCCATGCTTTGGGAAGGGGGCCTGGATATGGTACCAAATGGTCATCCATCCCCTCTTCTTAGTTTCTATCCTCCTTGTAAGTCAAAAGTATCTGCCCCTCTATTTCCAGCCATTAGAGGACCAGGCTCTGTGGCTAACAAATTCTAGGGCTTGTTTTGAGCGAGCCTGAGCAAAGCCAGCATTTTTCCAATTATGCACCACCTAACTCAATTTACATTTATTAGAAAAAGTGCCAGCTATTTCATGTTAATATTGACATTTTCATAAGTACTTGCAATTAGGATTCAAGCTGAGATTCCAATAAATCTCTTAGATGTTTTACACTTTTACTTTTCCTGTCTGTCTTCGGACTTTGCAAAATATTTTTAAGAACACGTTTGGAGGCCATCCCGCCTTTGGGGAATTTATGCTGTGTATGTAGAATGAAGAGGCAGAGAAAAATAAATTACAATTTGGCAAAGCAAATTGAGGACAACTATCGAAGTGTGCTGGGTTCTGAAAAACAAATGCAGGGTATGAAATTCTAAATTTTAACATGGACCAACGGAACCATTCTTTTTTTTTAACTTCTTATAAAACTTCACGCCATAACTTCTTTGACTAGCAAGCACCGTGAGTTCACATTAGTTTGAAGAACATTTTTTAAAAAGATTTTATTTATTTATTTGACAGAGAGAGAGATCACAAGTAGGCAGAGCAGCAGGCAGAGAGAGAAGGGGAAGCAGGCTCCCTGCTGAGCAGAGAGCCCGATGCAGGGCTCGATCCCAGGACCCTGGGATCATGACCTGAGCTGAAGGCAGAGGCTTAACCCACTGAGCCACCCAGGTACCCCAGTTTGAGGAACATTTAAAGTGTTGTTCTGAGTCTAAAGTGTAGTTCTAGTCACCCATGTCTTTTTATTTAGCATATATATGTATTTGTAAAAACTGGCCGGCTTTTAAAGAGTGATACACATTTCTTTGAAGAAGTGGCAGGGGAGGAGTCCTCGTGCTGAGATTTTTATTCATCAGAGCGCTCACTCTGTTTCCCTGCCTAAAGCTGGGCTCTGTAAAGTGAGATCTTAAACGTACATGCAATATACTCTTTGGCTTCTGGATAATAAGTATTACCCACTTCGATTTAGAAGAAAGCCTGACCACACATGTGCAAGCCTACATTAGTACAACAACCCTTGCACGATCCCATCAGACTTCTTTAATGACATTTGTGTGTGTGTGTGCCAGTTCAAAGCCTTACAAGGCAAATATAGCTTTTTCCAAATGGGCGGAGGATACAGAAAGTAAGACTCTAGAAGATATTTGAGAGGTGCTAAGACAGCCAAGAATGGATGGATGTGCTGTTATCCTTCCATACTTCTCAACCTTAGCTACAGGTGGGCATCACTTCCAGAGCTTTCAACAGGTCCCAAAGCTTCCAGAGCTTTCAACAGGTCCCAATTGATCCTCCAGATCAATTAAGCCAGCATTGCTGGGTGTGGGAGGCAGTCATCAGTGGTTTTTAAAGCCCCCCGGTGATTCCAAGGAGTGGACAGGCTGAGAACCATCATCTTTGTGAATCTGAGCCAATTGGCCCAGCACGGGTGCAGAGCTGAGACCACCGCCCCCTGCCAGCAGAGGACAGCTGCAGAGGCCACTGACTCACAGTGAGGGGCAAGGTCGGGAGCAGAGCTCAGCTGACAGGTGGCAGCAGATGCACCTGGCTGTGCCCTCGTGGTCCCTGGGTTTGATGCTCCTATTGGGACCTTCCATCAAGAAAGCGTGCTGCTTCCCCTGCTCAGGGCCATCTGCAGAATTGCTTCACCCGTCCCGAAGCTCCTCACCTCCTAAACCCTCTGCTCCAGCCACGCTGTGCAGCTCCCCAAAGAGCAAGCTTCAGGCTCTCAGGCTTTTGCACAAGCTCCTATGGTCCTCTTGACTCTTACCCCTGCCTTGATCTACAGCCGTCTGTAAAGACTGAGCTCCCACCTGGGCTAGGAAGCCTTCCTTGTCCAACGACCCCCCCGTCTCCCTGATTATTCCTCACCTGAATTCTTGGGCTGCGTCTGCATTAGCCTTTTACTAATTAAACACATCCTAGCCAGTGACAATTTCTGCGTTGCTGCTCTGAGCTGTTACCTCTCTCCTTGCCGGTGGTAAGATTTTCAAGCTTGGTTCTTCTGTTGCTAGCCAGGTAGCTAACAACTAGGAGGACAGTGAGGAGTTTGACACTTGTTTGTTAGTGCTCCCCCATCACCGCCCCTGCTCCAACTGGAGCTGCTCTTTAGGCATGGCAGTACTCTATAATCCTGGCTCCTTGATTTATCTCCCAGTTACAACTGTGCACCAAGCCTTGAACTAACTGTATACTCACATATACTTGGAGTCCTTCCCTATTTTGGATTTTGTAGCTACTTTTCTTTTTTTTTTTTTTTCAAAATGTGAAAGTTTCAGGATCCTACATAAACATGCCTCCCTTGCTTGAAATCCTAAGTGTCTTCCCAGTGTTCTTTAATAAGGCCTGACCCCTGTCTGCCCACATTAGTGGATTCAGCTTTTTCTTTCCTCCCTGTGCTCACACTGCTCCAGCTTCCCTCATTCTCCCCATCGGCTTACTATGCTCCCTCCTGCAACAGGACCTTTGCATGTGTTGTTCCCTATGTCTGGATATTCTTCTCCTCTTTGTCTTCAGGTATTCAAACCATCACTTCTCTGACCTCCAGACATGCCCAGGGCCCCATTCTATGCCTGTCCTGTGCCACATCTCTGCATTATAGGATGTGATGCAGTTACTACTTCATGTGCATTTGTGTGGTTTGGGGATTAATGCCTGTCTCGCTTAGAAGACTCTGAGCTCTATAAGAATAGACACAGGGTCTATCTTTGCTTAATATTTTATCTCCAGTTTCTATTATTGTGCCTGACATAAAGTACTATCAATGTTTATTGAATAACGGATGACAAATGGACAGTGGGACAGAGGGATGATGAGTCACTAGGAGAAGGAAAAACACCAGAATGACTGGACTCTTTGTTTTGCAGACCAGAAGCAGGGAGGCTACGGTTTGGTGCCCCTGCCTGGTGGCATGCCATAGGGCAAGCTGATGTGAGCCCCCACCTACGGATGGGACGTGTCGAGTTTCAAGTGCCTGTCATCACATCACCTCCACAGTCCCCTCAGGATTGCAGTCCTTGGCAACCCTGTGGCAGGCAGAATAATGGGCCTGATGATGTCCATACTGTAATACCAAGGGACCTGTGAACATGTTATCTTATGTAGCAAAAAAGGATTCTGCAGATGAAATTAAAGTTAAGCCCTTGAGATGGGGAGATTATTCTGGATTCTTTGGGTGAGCACAACCTAATCACATGACTCCTTCAAAGTGGAGAACCCTCCTCAGTTGGGTTAAAGGAATGAGGTGGAAGGAGGAGAGATTCGTGGCAGGTGAAGGACCCAACTCACCCTTGGTGGCCTTGAAGGTGGAAAAGGGGGATCACATTTTAAGGAATATAGATGCCACTAGAAAATGAGTATGGTGCTCATTAGATCACTAGTAGGAAAATGGGATCTCAAGCCTACAGCCACAGGACATGGATTTTGTCCACCCCGAATGAACTAGGAAGTGAGTCTTCCCTTTGAAACTCCAAAAGGGAATGCAGCTCTGCCAAAACCTTGATCTTAGCCTTGTGTGATCTGGTAGACTTCTGACCTACAGAAATGTACCATCAGAAATTTCTGTTGTTGAAGCCACTATGTGTGTGGGAAATTGTCACACTGGCAATGGGAAGCTCCATCCTGCCCCCTCCGTCTGACAACCCCCCCTTGACCAGAGCAGAGAGGAGATCTGGGTCAGGGACAGCCAAACACGACGTAGAGGCAACCGGATGCAGTGACCAACTGGACGAACCAGGGTCACTCAGGGCCTGGAATGTGCACTAAAGAGAACCACAGGCCCCACTGGGGGATCTGCAGATGAGGCGCTGATGCAGGGGAGAGGAGAGCGCAGGGCTGAATAGGGACCTGGGAACCCCAGGGCCGACTGGTGCCCACATAACATGGTGGCTAGACCTTGCCCCAGTTCTGAGCCCCTTCTAGAGTCCCACCATGAGCCTGGGCTCCACTCTGCCCCTTGCCCTTCCCATGGGTCAGGCTCTGCACGGCATCTCCTGACCTTTGCTGGCCACGATGGTCCTTCTGTCCTTATCATCAGACACATCGTCATAATCACCCTCACGTTTCTGCTCCCCCCCCCACCCCTGCCCCCTGAGGAACCCCGGGGGGATCTGAGCATCTTGTAGCCCATGTGGCCTAATGCAACCACCTCATGTTCAGAGTTTGACCCTATCCACGCGGCCTCTCTGGGCTGGCCTTCTGAGCCTGTAATGGGATGCCAAGGGGTGGGTGTTGACACCTACCTCAGGGGGTGCTGGAGGACAGCGAGCTACCATGAGGAGAGCAAATTAACCCACGACACCACATGCGGGGCGGGGGCCATCTGGTGACATCTTGAGCAGCAGCTGGAGGCTCTCTGTCTGTCCCTTACAAGGCTCCTGGCCGGCCTTTTCTCCCAGACCCTTCTTGTTTTCACCTCTCCTGCCTTTCCTGCTCCTGTGCCCCCCATCATCTCTGTTTGCTGGCAGCTCTTGGCGTTGGGGGCTGGCTCTCTACATACTGCTGAACCCCACAAGTGGCTTTGGCTCTAACTAGGCCTGGGACTGCTCTGAACAAATGGATTTCAAGAACATTTCTCTGGAGTGGGGACTCCTCTGTCCTCTGCGTGGCCCAGATGGCTTGTGAGAGCTTTGGGGCCCAGCATGCCTTTCCTCCCTGCTCCTTAGGAGCCCAGAGCGTGTCGCCTCTGTGACTTATAGCCTTATGCCCACAGCTGCTTCGGTTTCCAAGTAAATAAACATGGGGCGAATCCATGCCAGTGGGCTGGGATCAAAACCTGTCCTCAGCTGTTGGGAACACAAAGACAAGCAGTTTCCTTAGAAACAGATTCCCAGGGGAAGAGGTCTAATGGGGCCATTTGAGATCTTGGCAGAGGTGGACCTCACCGTTTAGGACACGGCCCTGTGTGGCCAGACAGGAGAACAGGAGCCCCTGTCTGTAGGAGAAATAGTCTGTTTCGGTCTCAGGGAGCCATGGAGAGAGCCAGGGGAATGAAAGTACCAACGCTAAAACATGTTTAGTAGGAGACTGTCAGCTCTCAGTGTGTGTCTGTATAGAATGTTTACTTTATTCTCCCAACTACCCTGTGACACAGACAAAAGGGGGCAAGATTCCCCTCATTGTACAGATGAGAAAAGTGAGGTTCACAGAGGCTAAATCGCTGGCTTGTGGCTTGTTCACCGGGCAAAGCTGCTATCTCTGACCGTAATCATAAGCCCAGTCAGTACTAGCTGGAGATGGAGTATTACTTCTGTACTTTCAAAAATTCGGAAGACATATTTATCAAAATACTTAAAAAGCAGATCATCCAAATCCCTGATTTGTTTTCTTCAATTAAGGAGAAGGATGCTTTAGAGACAGAGGCAAAACCCAAGTTTTCATTCACAGGACACTCTTAGCTGGTCAGGACAGAGTGGAAATTTCCAGAAGAGAGCATTTCACATATACGTTTCCAAAGCTAAAGGACATTCAGAGTCTAAAACTTTCAAGCAGATTAAAATGCATAGCTTTCTGAAAACCTTTGCTGATGCTGGCCGGTTTTCAGACCTCTCCAGAATCCAATGGGGCCAACATGATTCACTGAATTCTTTATGAATTAAGAAGCTGTAAATTGTGGATCTTTTCTTTTAAACATGCATTACTTTCCATGCTTTACAGCCAAGCAGAATAAACAGTACCACAGAGGCAGTTTCCTCCCTGGGAAAATCTCCTCTCCCTGCTCTTCAAATGGAGGTTCATCTCATGGAAGTGTTGTCGGCTGAATTTGCAATAAGTTTGAGTCAGGAGGCCAAGCTGATGTTTTGGGGAGTTTGAAAGTGCAAGCCGGTATCTCTACAGAACATTCCATCATGAAACTTTCCTCGTGCCAGGTTTCAGGCAAACAGCAAGTAGAAATCACACAGGTGTAACTAACTGAGTAAAAATGCTGGGACAAGACATCCATCTGAGGGAAATTCGGCAACTGGAAAAGAGAGTGGCTTCTGCAGGCCTGAGATGCTCTTGTAAATTGCTTGTCAATCAGGAGAGTTGCATTTCATTAGCAGCCTTCATTCTTTCATTAAGGATATTCTGGGTGTCAGGGATCTCCTTGCCTTGGAAATAAAGGAGTCTGGACTCGAGCTGGAGAAAGTGTCCTGTGCTGGGATGTACCCCAGTGTGCCTATGCTCAGCTCTGGCCCACCTTAGGATTCTAAAACCAAAAAAGAAGGCAGCTACCTCTGCCCTGGGCAGCCAAGTTTCTGGCTCTGGACAAAGAGAAATGAGCCCAAGAGAAGTGCCTTTTCATGGCATGGCTGCTAGAAGTTGAATTTGTATCCGTTCTAGCACTTTATTTTGAAATTATTTTTTGGTGAATACAAGTGAAGCATGGTTTGGAAAGAAATAGGAACTTCTAGAAAATCTAATTTTTTCCAGAAAATATGGGAAATAGCTATAAGATGCTTGAAAACTTGGGAGGAAAAAAGGTATAACAGCTGTGTCTTTGTAAAGATGTGTCAGACAAAATGATTTTGCTCAAAAAGCATAGGATTGGCCCAGGCCAGATCTCTTCTCCCTTTGCTATGTAGGAAGAAAACATCAGGTCCCAGCGATTCAACAATATATCATGGAGTCGAGGCCAGGCTTCTACTCCTGGCAGGGCCTCGGACCCACCCCTAGATCCAGGCCCCGTTCCTCTACCTGTGAAACAAGAGTTTTCTCATGACCTCCAGGGACCCTGCAAATCCTAGGATCCCTTTACCCTTTTCCACTTTCTTCCAAACTACCCAGCATCACAAGATGATATTATTTCATCCCCTGGGCAGGCTCAGCAATCCCTGGCCCTCTCTCAGCTGTATGCTAAGCAGTCCTGCGAGGCTCAGGGCCAGGAGCAGAACTGTCTGAGTTTTGGCAACCGGATAAAGCAAGTGGTATTGAGCGCTGAGATCTGGAATAATGTGGGTACATCAGTAGCCCCCTTTCGGGCCAGTCCCCTGTGACTCCATGTGCGTGCAGTGTTGGGGAAAGGCCTCATCACACAGCCCCATGGGGGGTGGCCCGCCACGCCTGCCTCCTTGGGTATGGGATCCCTGGTGCACCCCTCCCCCCACAGGTCCTTGCCACCAAGGGAGGGTTGCTGAGGGGCCAGCGGTCTCCTCACAGCTGCCCTACACCCCACCGAGACACAAACAACACCCTCTTTTGAGTCAAACAACTGACCACCCGGGCCTGCCAAAATGAGGACAGCCTCTGAAAGGGGGCAGTTTTATTTCAAGGGTTTAATGGACCAAGGAGATGAAATAAAAAGTTTCAGCTATTAAAAAAACAAAAAAAAAAAACAAAATCTGTCTTCTTTCCAAATAAACAAACTATCCTTTGAACAGGAAAAGAGTCTTCTAACTGGGTCAGGCTGGGGTCAGGTCAGGAAGGAGTCACGTGTCCCCTGGGCTCCCCTCTTTATTCCATGCTCCCCTGATAACTCCCTCTGCTGCTTTGGGGAGCCCAGTGTTCTCCTGCTGGGGCCCTGCCAAGGAATGACATCAGCTCATCGGACATAGGCCCTTCCCAGGACGCGGCGCTTACACTGGGAAAGGGAGACCCTCAAATCTCTAAGGGTAGAATTCCAGGCCAGGAAGTTTCCCCAGGATCTCTCAAATCACACCATAAAGTCAGCTCCCTGCCCTTCAAACATATGAGATTTGCCTCGACTACTAGCATTCAATGTTCTATACATATATTTTAATCTAAACCATTACTTTTTTTCTCTCCTGTTTACAAGTTCTCTGGCGAATGACGACGACTTTCTTTGTGTGTGAATGTGTGAAAACCTATGTTGTTGGTAATGATTTCCAGGATGACAAAAACATGACAGCATAGAGAAACCTAGAGAACTGCCCTCAACTTCCATATTAATATGTTTGTTTTTTAGTAAGTAGAATGCTATTTAGGCCTCCAGTATTTCAGCCCCTTTTCTGGGTGCCAGGGACGTAGATGGAACTCTGATCCTATCTTATTCTCAAAGAGCTTATAGAAAGTTGGGAGGACAGGAGAGAAGTTAAGACATGATCTCACCCAGAGAAATGATATCCCCCACACAGAGAGCACAGAGGAAGAACATCAGGACCTCCCTGTACAGCTGTGCAGCTTGTGCACTGCATAACTCTGGGGTCACCATCCTACAAACTCCATTCAGTAGAGCCATGTGGACACCTTGAGTGTGGAGAGCCTTGTGAGACTTGCAGGGAAAGCATCCAGGGATCTGCCAGATACAGGTCTAGAGCAGGAAGAAGGTCCCAGCTCCTAGAAAGATGGGGAAGAACTGCCGAGAATGTCTGAAGGCTAACGGGATGACATAACCCCTGCTGGGAGAAGGGCTCAGGCTTTCCCATGGAGATGCGGGAGAAAGAGTCACTGATTACGGTATGTTGGATTTGGGGTCATTCAGGTTATTTCCCAGCTCACTTAGAGAAACTGGAGTGACTCCCAGGGCTCTACGTGATTGTTGTCTCTAGCGCTGACTTCTCTGAATTCTCCTCCTGCTGCTCTCCTGGCCCCACCCCTCACTCTGACCAGCCACACAGTTCTCCCTGCTCATCTCTGAATGAGCCCCATGCGCACCAACTGCAGGGGCCTCATGAAACAAAAGGCTGGTTTTCTCCCCTTTGCTTCTTTTCCTGCTGCCATTCTTGCTAGGACCTGCACCCCACTCCCAACACATGCCTTATCTTCAGGCATGTCCTCTAAGGGACAAAGAGATAATGACATCTTTGGAGTTTTCCGGCACAACAGATGGTCTCTAGGGAGGGACCAGGCAGTGGTCTGCCTATTGCACTGGAGTTAGATATCTCCACATTGAGACCACTGGCTTCAGGGAATGTGTGCCTGACGAAGAACCCCTGGACCCTGTCCTCGTTCTCATCAGTTCCTGGAGGTCTCAGAGGACACCTGCACAGGACCATAATCACCAATAAAAACCTCAGACTCCCAGCAAAGACAAGACTCCTTCATTCCTTTCCAAGTCTCCCAGATCCTCCGTCTAGATCTCCTTCTATACAGATCTTCAGTAAAGTCTGCTTTACCTTCACTGAAGTCTGGCTCACATTTGATTTCCAACTTGCCTCAAGCCAAGGACCCTCTTGGTGGGTCCTACAGGAACCCCGCTCTGGGTGCTTGGACCTGACCTGCCTGTAATACTGGTATGTGATTCTATACTCTGAAAATGTACTCAATGCTGAATTAAAAAATACATAGCCACATTTGTAACATGTAGTTTAAAGAAAAAGATTTGAGTTTCTGCCATCAAAATTAAAAAAAAAAAAAGCCACTTTAGAGATATTTCATTAAAGCATTAGGGAGTTGGATAAATCCGAATGGTGAGGGACAAGTCTTTGTTTCTGGTCTCGGCCCAGCTATGAGTGAGTTGTTTCGCACCAGATAAGACCCAACCTCTGGGCTTCTCAGTTTTCTCAACTCTGCTCATGGATTTTAAGACATGAAAGGGACATCATCCAAAATGTGTCCAACCTCCAAACACATACTCTTATTACGTTTTACAAAATTAGATGAGAAAAGAGAAGTTTGGTCCACAAGCTGGACCTGTGAGTCATGACCCTTGTCCTTTGGCACAAGGATGCTCTGTAGCCTTGGCAGCAGCGGGCTCAGGCTCCCTGTCACTCTCCTGCCCTGGGAGCAGAGTTGCACGGACCCCTCATTCCTTTCTGCTCCTTCTGCTTGTACCCGACAGCCGAGGATGGGTCTGGTGACCCCAACAGCTTCCCTCTGACACACAGACTAGGATTTCTGCTTCTGGACCCCAGGCTCTCGGCTAGTCAGCAAGCTTTTGTCAATCTAGGTCACAAGCAGGTAAGAAAGGTACTTTGACTCTGGGGCTGGTGGAAAGATGCTTTGCTTGGCCCTCTGTTTTTTGTTCCCAACTCTGCATTAGAAACAGCTACTGTTTCACAACCCCACGGAGCTGAGGGTCCCCAAACAAGGTCCAGAAAGATCAGATAGTTTCTGCCAAGACAGCCTGATTCTGTTGTGCCGTGGTGGCAAGAACCTGGACTTGACATCAGACAGCCTGTAAACAGTCACGCTTGTGCCCACATCCTTAATGGAACTAACTGCAGGGTCTCCTTTGAAAACCCCCCTCAATCACAGAAAAACACTTTGTGACCCACTAAGAGAGACTCATCTAAACAACATCTAAATGACAACAGCGCTGGTCAGGATCCCGTAGGAAAGGTTCTTTTCTTCTCTAGGATCTAAAACCTAGCGCTAAAGACAAACTGAGAAAAACAAGATTAGCAAGTCATTTGAGAAGATGTTCTTAGGATCTGGGTCATCGGGGACAATTAACTTTTCACTGGCAAAAACTTGCTCGCTGAGGAAGGTGCCATGGAAATGCCACGGGGACACCACAGAAATGCCACAGGGAAGGAGGAGAGGGGCATGCCCAGGGCAGGGGAGGGACAGCTTCTTTGATGTAACAGGACTTACCAGGTAGCGCTCCTCCTGCCTCATGCTGGGGGTGCGGATCATGTGATTCTGTTCCCCTCTCCAGTCTCCAAATCGACGGAAAAAATAGTTAGATAAAAACCGGCTGACGGGGTCTCTAATGATGTTGATATAGACAGGCTGGTCTCCTCCAAACCTAGCACAGGCACACAAACATGGAGCTGGTTACAACCTGTCACTTCTGGAGGAAAATGAAGCCCACTTAGATGCTGTTTCCCCTCTAGTTCACAGTCTATCACGAGAGGACCCCATCTGCTAAGGTGGTGAACAACGCCATCAGCAAGCTGTGTTTCCTGATGAACACTTTATTATGGGTGGGAAATGTCTGCTGGGGGAGCTGGGAGGATTGTCTGTGGCATGGCTCTATGCGAACGACTGGACTGGTCAGCAGGGAGGTGTAGAAGAAGAAGAAGAACATCAGGACCTCCTTGTACAGCTGTGCAGGTTGTGCACTGCCTAACTCTGGGGTTTTCTCACTAGGCTGTGGTCTCTTGGGGACAGAGGCACGCTGGGTTGGGTTTTGTATTCCCAGTGTCTGGCCCAGACATGCTGGCAGGTGGCTGGTCCTCCAGAGAATGTCTGATAAATTCTGATTTCCTTGCTGGGGGAGACGGCGTTTTATTCTTACATTCTGATTAGAACAGTCTCAGGTAAGGTGCTGTCCAGGAAGTAGGTGATATTAGCCAACATTTCTTAAACACACACAACATTTATTAAGTCACTTGGTTGTAAACGCTTTTTGTGACCAACTCACAGATGCCTCATGATACCTCCATGGGGTAGAAACCATAAGCATTCCCATTTTCACCTGGGGGAGGGAGAGTGTGAGTAGTCTGTGGCTGAGTTGGGCTTCGAACCGAGGCAGTCTGGCCCCAGAAGCTGTGCTCTGAACCACAGAGAGAAGATTCCAGAGTTGAGCAAACTAATAATGTAAGGGACATTGTGAACACGGCAGAAATCAATATAGTTTTCCTCAAGTGATGGCGAGTGGTTTTAGATGAAAAGAAAACAAGTATCTAGGTGTTCCATGTGAATGCCTTCCACAAAGGGACTGGACACATGCTCTGAATGCTAGCCTGAGGGCAAGGCCTGTGCAAGGCAAAATGATTAGGTCGGCTGACTTGTTCTTAAGGATTCCTCCCCTTTTTCTTCAACCTGCCTGAAAATGGTAACCCAGAGGAGCCTGGGAGAACACTCGAGGCTCCGGACAGAGGTCTTGTTCTGAAGGACCCACAGGCTCCTTTCACCCTGTGACCCCACGACTTTCTGATGAGGATACCTCGACATTCTGTCAGGGGTCAGGAGTTCAGAGAAAACAAATGGACACCAGCCTCCCCCCTCTCTTCAGCTAGCAGACTCTGTCACCTTTCAAAACCCAGCCCAGAATTAGTCCCATCCTTCTGCAAGTCAGTCCCATGCTGGGTCTGTCCCTCTCTCCAGCACTGTGTGACCAGGTCTGCCTCTCCCATCAGACTGCGGCCTCCTGGAGTGGGGAACGATGTCCCTTAGCACAGTGCGTGGCACACAGTAGGTGCTCAGCCCACGAAGACATGATGGCCTGGTGTATGCTTCTAAGCTGGAAAGTTTCTGCCGCATTCACAGGGCTCTGCTGCAGAAGCAAGTCGACATGACAAGCCCCTGACCCTTTTTTGTGTATAAATGCACATAATGTCATCCTTGGTTTATCTGCATTTTGCAAGTGAACCTTCAGAGAGAAGAATCCAAAGGTACCAAAAGAAATGACTCTTCGGCAGTGGCATTTCAGACCCTAGGATGAATGAATGACATTCTGGACTCCTGGATGGTTCCATCTTGGAAAACAGGCTGCTCCGGAGTAAGGTTAGCCACGCCCATATGAACCTTGTCACCTCCCAGATGTAAGCAGGTGATGCCCACGTGGCTTCATGAGCACGGCAACTAACCAGTCTCGGAAGTCAGCTGTGCCCAGGTGGCTAGCCGCTACCATCCTGCACGGATCTTCCGCCTTTTAATTGGATTGAGCCTTTCCTATCTATGATAAGCAGCAACTAAAGTCATAAAGCTAGGATCAGGAAGACAAAACACGCATTCCAGAGGGGAAGGCGATGGCACCCTGCTTTAAAAAAACCTCAGCTTTACTTTGTCTTCAGGTGAAGAAGGACCATCACGGCTCATCAGCAGAACTGCCCTGTCACGTGAGATGATTCTCAGACTGGCCACAGCCGTCTGTTTCGTTGACCCCCTGTGCTGTGGACTTGAGGACTCACATGGCTTTCTGAGCATGGGTGACTTGTTCCCAGTCGCACTCTGTCGCCCACTGCAAGATTTCCAAAATAATTCTCCCAAACAGAAGTTTTAGATGGCTCAGGAATGTATTAAGTATCAGATATATAATAGCCACTCTTTTGACATTTTTAACCATAGAGAGATGTCTGATATATATCTCCCACTTTCCAGAAATCCATAGTAATAATGGTTTCAGGTTGCTGGCCCCAGTCATTTTTCTAGGATGCAGAGCTCCCTCCCAAACTGGTAAAACTAGGGTGGCATGTCAGTTATTCCAAAGAGGCCAGAATATCACCCATGTATCCCATGAAACAAATTTCCTCCCTCATCCCGCCCTCTCTCAACGTCGGTTTCTCCTCCTTCCACACTTTTTCATTCCAGTCAGAAATTCTGGTCACCCTTAGAAGGTCTCTCGATTACCTGAACCTACTGCTGTTGCTTGTATGCTGGAGAGTGAATGCCTCCCCACCACCTCCGCCGGTGCCCCCTGACCCCCCCTCCCCCCCGACCGTCCCATCTCACACAGCATAATGCTCTGCCTTCTGTTCTCAACTCTGAAGAGAATGTTTCCAGAGCCTCCAGGTGAAGCCCAATCCTATTAGCCAACCTGATAGTTGAGCAGTCTTTGGTCACGCAGCCAAAATTCCTAATCTTCCTTTATGCGCATTTCCTTTTGTTTGATCCACTCAACGTAAAGAATTGGTTTCTCTTCATGTTTTCATTTTATACAACTTTTAACTTTTTTTATATAACTTTATATAACTTTTAACTTTTTTATACAACTTTTCAGCTACAATTTTAATTCCTTTAAATTCTTTTGTGTGTGTTTCTTCTTGAAAATTCCTTCAACAGTCGTCTTCAGACTTAACTTCCTTTCCTTTTTAAATCTGTACTTCTAATTTGGTCTTTATGGAACTCTAGACAATTGTGCTGACCAAGTTGAGGCTAGATTCTGTGCTGTGCCTACACACTGGAGCCCGGGAGTCAGGCCATATTTTCTCTTAACAACATACACTCTTGTCCTCTGGTCACCACAACAGCTACTATTTGAAACTGTCTTTTAAGTCATCCTAAAATAGCAGGTATTTCCAATTTCTTTTTTTTTAATTTCTTTTCAGCGTAACAGTATTCATTGTTTTTGCACCACACCCAGTGCTCCAGTGCCCTCCCTAATACCTACCACCTTGTTCCAATTTCTTTAACATTTGTTCATACATCCAATTTATCAACTCTGTAATTACCCCTGTGGCTCTCCTTAGGACCCTTTGCACACTTATCATATTCTTTCTATTTTTGTTTTTTAATGAGAAGATGGAGAGCCAAAGCAGGATGTCATTCTCTTACATCCTGGAATAATAACAACATGGTTCTCATTTTCTCTTGTGCGTTCCTAAATATCTCATTCCGAGGATTTTCTTCCATATCTGCTCCATACAACATTAGCCCTTTCTCCAATAGTTATGTAAAGCATGTGGGTAAGAATTTTAGGTATACTTCCATCAAATGGTGATGACAGTCTGTCTAGTATATTACTGCATATAGTAAACAAGAAGACTTATGATCAAAATTATTCCAGGGAAGGAACAGGGGAAGACTGTTTTGTCCTCCCATTATAGTACATTTTTCTAGAGGTGGAAACACTTTTTTTTTTTTGAAAGTATGTCTTTTTCAAAATTATGGCAAAATATACACAACACAAAATCTTTAAGTGTACAATTCAGTGGTATTAAGTATGTTGACACTGTTGGGCAACCCTCATCTCTATCCATCCCCAGAACTTTCTCATCATCCTAAACCCAAGCTTATATTTCCCTCCTCTTGGCCCCTGGCAATTTTCACTTTACTGAAAGTATATCTTCTTTTCACCTCTGGCCTAAAAGTAGAGGTTATCCTTGTGCTGTTACCTACATTAAAACATGACAAGTACCCCGTGGTTAGAGGCCAGCTTTGATCCCTGTCAGTGAACGAGGAGACTTTTTTTTTTAAAGATTTTATTTATTTATTTGACAAAGAGATCACGAGTAGGCAGAGAGGCTGGCAGAGAGAGAGGAGGAAGCAGGCTCTCCGCTGAGCAGAGAGCCTGACATGGAACTCGATCCCAGGACCCTGAGATCATGACCTGACCTGAAGGCAAAGGCTTAACCCACTGAGCCGCCCAGGTGTCCAGGAGGAAACATTTTGAAGTGAGAGAAAAGCCATCCTGGAAAAGGATGTTTGGGGAGCAGGGTGAGGAGCTGCCTGCAGAACGAAGAAGGGAGGAATGCTTATTTACTGGTCCTTTGCTGGAGTGGGTTGGAAGTGCCCCCCATCCTCCCATCCTCACAACCCAAGACAGTGGGCACTTGGGTTCTTGGACGCCTGGGGATAGGCCCCCCCTCCCCCCAAAACAGAAGCAGAAGACACTGAGCTTCCTCTGCTCTGTGGCATGTCCTTAGGGAAGAAAGGTAGAAGCATATACTGATGGAAAGTGGGGACAAATGGCAGGAAGGGAGGGGCAGGGGGACCCTGGGGTTAGGCCTCCTGCTGGGAGACGAGATGACTCCATAAGGGGGGAGGTCTCCAGTGGTGAGCAGTGAGGAGCGCTCAGGGAAAAGTCCAGATGACACTAATCTTCAACAGGCTCCCAAAGCAGGTGGGTTTATGTGTCCACTGAGCAACAGCATTGGCTCAGGGAAAGAGGAAAGTGAGGGAGAAAGTGCCACTTCTCAAGACTGGTCCAGCAGTGTTTAAATAGCATAAAATCAAACTTCTGGGCTATGCTTACGGAGGGAGAGAGAGTGTCCAACCACTGATATCAGTCCCTAGCTTGATGCCCTCTTCAAAGGTGGAGACTTCTGTCACCATTACAAAGACTGGCAGGGCACAGGGTTAAAGCGGATAGCTTTGCTAATGAGAATGTCAAGTCAACATTCAGAAGTAAGATGTGGAAAGCCAGTTGAATTATGGAATCCGTAAGATTGGATTTGTTTTGTTAAACAGTGTCCTCAGAAGGCAGCCTCTGTTCGTGCCAGTGATGACGGCCTCGCCTTAAGGGAAGGCCTTGAAAGTGTCCCAAACGCCTCCCCCCCCCGCCCATCGCATCCTGTCTGCTTCTCAAGTGATTTATTTTTAAATGTTTTGCTTCTGCGAGTTCTTGTGGGTGTTGGAGCCACCACGAGCAGATAAATGAAGAAGAGCAGGGAGTCATAATCAGAAACGAGAAACGTTGCCTGCGGTGGAAAGAGGGCGCTGAGACTGTAGCTGGAAATTACTGAGCGCACTGATCTGTCCTGTAATGCGCGTGGACTACTTTGACAGCGCAGTGCTCTGACCCAGCCCTTCCCAGGTCTACCCTGAGAGACACCAGGTGGGGGTTGAGGGGGGCTCCAGGCTGGAAGGTTACTGCCTCTTCTCCCCCACAAAACACTTAGCGAACAAACAAAAAGTGGGGGTGAGGGGAAGGTAAATTGAACTGTCACAGTCTTTGCAGTGTGCGGATCTGGGACACCCCTAAAGAGATTTCGTCGATGCTGAGGCTGAACTTTTTCAGAAGTTGTAATTCTCTTGGTTAGCTCTGGGAGCGGACACAGGAAACCAGAGTACACAAATATTGAAAATCCTCTTAAAACATCACAACAAAGAGTAGCATCTTTTAGGCCGTGGTCATTCTGACTCAATTCTCCAGATGGTTCAATTGGAAAGTGTTTGTCTAGCTCAAGGTTTTAAGCAGTTCAAAAGCCATGTGAAAAGAGCAGTCTCGTGTTAACCCTCGCGAATCCCAACCCGCCTGAAATTTCTACTGGCTTCGGAGCTGCTCCTCTCCCCTGGAAGGAAGACTTCCCTGAAACAAACACGAAAACACTGGTTTGGTCTTTTTCGCTCTTGTTTTCTGTGGTGGAATTGCTAAATCTGGATACGGTGAAATGGTCCTTCCAGGTCTAAAATTAGGGAAAAGAAGGAATAGAGCAAGATGTCTGGATGATGAGTAAATGAAGCCAGTTTACTACCTAAACGCCAAGAGCTCACGGGATAGCATTTTGCATTGCTCACAGGGTCTATATTTCAAGATAAGAATGCCGAACATACTTAATGGAAAAAAAAGAAATAAAGGGCAATTCATTTTGGTATAAGGCTGCACGCTTCAGAAGTTCAGAACAGTTATGGGCACAGGCTGTGGGAAGGGAGGTGAGGCCTTCTTTCCTATGTTCTGCTCACTAGCAAGAATTTTGCTGCACATTAAGAATGTAAGGAAGATTAGAAATCAAATGTCAACAAAGAATATTAAGTTACAGTGTTAAGTCTTCTCTTAATAACCTCATTATTTGAATCAAGCCCACCATATATATGGCTGCTAGCAATAATCAGGGTAGGTTTCTTAAGAGTAGCTTAATTATCTCTTTGCCTTATAATTTAAAATATAGAACTCCTTTTTATTTTTTAAATGTTTTAATCTTAATTTTATTTTTTTTCTAAAGATTTTATTTATTTATTTGACAGACAGAGATAACAAGTAGGCAGAGAGGCAGGCAGAGAGAGAGGAGGAAGCAGGTTCCCCACAGAGCAGGGAGCTCAATGCAGGGCTTGATCCCAGGACCCTGAGATCATGACCTGAGCCGAAGGCAGAGGCTTTAACCCACTGAGCCACCCAGGTGCCCCTAGAACTTCTTTTTTTTAAAAGCATGTGAAAGCTCTCAACCCATTCCGACCTGGTGGTTTTTCTGTGAATTGTGTACTGGGGGCTTTCTTTACATACCCAGTTTGCCATTTATACCTAAAACATTTCCCTTAAAGCTGTTCTCTGGAAAAAGAAAAGCTGGTGTTTTAACTTCCCATATTCAGTGGGATTAACATGGTCTTGTAAAGTAGTAAGGTTCAATTTCCCATTTTGTTCGTGCTTGTGGAGGTCCCCTACCTGAAGCCAGAGCCTCGTGTTTATGGGGTGGCAGGAGAGGGTAAGAGTGCTCCCACAGGTAGCATGAGCTTTTTGAAGGAGAGAGATGTTCAGGCCAGTTCACCCCTCCACCCCTGGCTTAAAACTCTTAACTGTCATCCTTTTCTGCTCTGCCCACCGCTGGGCTCCTATCTACCGATTCCTTTCGGTCCCTCTCTTTCTCTGGCTTTAGCTCATGCTGGGCCCTGTGCCACCAATGCCCTTCCCCTTTGGCTAAAGCTGGCCTGTCCCTCATATCCCAGCAGCAATGGCTCCTGTTCTAGAATGTCCTTCCACACTTTCTCCCACCTCCCCTCGGGGGCACGCTGTGACCCTTTCTTCTAAAGACATCACACATTGTTGCCATTCTTCTTTAATGGAAGGAGGGTGTACACTTCCCCAAAAGCAAAGAAAACTTTTTTTTTAAAAGATATTATTTATTTAAGACAGAGAGAGAGAGAGAGAATGCATAAGCAGAGGGAGCAGCAGGCACCCCACTAAGTAGGGAGCCTGATGTGAGGTTCCATCCCAGGACCCTGGGATCATGGCCTGAGCTGAAGGCAGACACTTAACCAACTAATCCACCCAGGTGCCTCCAAGGAAAACATTTCTAGTTCACTGGGGAAGCCCCAGTCTTGGAGGAGCATATAGGAGACAGAGGGTCCTCAATACCAAAGTGTGTTCATTGAACAAGATGGAATGAAGGAAGGAGAAATCAGAAGGAGCTGGGCCCTGCTCTCAAGGTCATGGAGATGCTGTGATGCTACCCAGGGACAGGAACTCAGCTGTAGGCTCCGAATGAGGCTTTTGCAGAAATGCTCCTGAATGCCACTCAGCAGCATTGTGCAGGTTGTCTTTAGGAAGTGGCAGAGAACTTCACAGACCTCTGCAACTAGAAACTACAAAGGTAATTTTTCCATAGGGCTAAGCAGTTGTCAGAGACATAGAAATGAGTATCATCACTCATACACGATCAAATGGACGCATAACCCAGATGGAAAAAAAAAATGATGCAGTCATCCCAGCTGAAAACTAATAGGAGAGTAAGATTATTGGAATATATCAGAGGAAAGACTACTTACAACAATCTCCTTCATAAGGAAAATAGGAAGATATGTTTCAATTTTGCTCAAGTATAAATTACTATAATTTATTCAGAATGATCTATGTTGGTTCACATTCTTTTAAGTGTGCATAGTGGTCAATATATATCTGGACTTGTTTTATTTCAAATAAAATTATTTCCCCTTAAAAAATAAATTCCACCTTGCCTATATGTAATATACTTCCCTGAAGGAAGTTGAAGGGCTTTCCTTCTTTTGTGTGTTGGAGCATCCCCACAAGGTAGGAGTGGGGAGGAACTGTCCCTATTTTATAGATGGGGAAAAAGAGACATCCCCTCCCTGCCCAGAGGTGAAATTGCTAGCCCAAAGCCATGGTCAGTGGGAAGGTCTCATGCCCAGAGGTCCTGGCAGCCTCTCCAACACTGTTTTCTGCAGATGTGGTGTCTACTCAAAGATACTTATCAATTTTTTTCATGATTAAATCAATCAAAATTAAACAACTCTTGGACATGTGTTTAACAGTGGAGGCCATGACCAGGTCTGGTGGCCACGCTGTGCTCAGCTCTGCTGACCCAATGAAGGGACTGGCTTTGGCTTGTCATTAGCGTTTTAAACTGTTCTGAGTCAGTTACTAAAATTCGTTGTGTTGCAATTTGTTTGGGTTGTAAAAATGTGACCCACAAAGCAAGAACAGTTAAATCATGAAGTTAGAGGATGTCTGGGGTGAAGCTGAAGAAAGCTCACGAGAAAAGCAAGGGTCAGGGGGCCGTGCTTTGCTCTCTGCAAGTCATAACACGCAATGCCTGAAACCGCTAGCTAACAAGATGTTGTTGTCTAGTTACATCTAATTATGTGTTCTTGGCCGACTGGAAGTGAGAGGCAAGGTGCATACCCCAGACAATGTGGTTGGAAACCCACTTAGTCTACCGGGTCACTGAGGATCAGCTGTGCGTTTCCTATGTGTTTATTCACCATCCAAGGGAATGCTGGTTACCAGGGAGGTGGGGAAATTGCTTTTAAAAATAAAGCGGCCCCTTCAGTTCACTGCTCCATGACTCGCTCTGCTGAATCTCACTCTCTTTACACTTGATTTGCACAGGGCCTGATGCACAGCAGGGGCAGTCCTTTGAAGGCTCAAACCTCCTCCCAGCCCCTAGACAGTTAGGCATCCTGGGGCTGGGCAGCTGTGCCAACTCCGAGCAGCTCTGGTATGAATTCAGGAGCAGAGCACTCAGGCAGCGCCCTGCCTTTCCCTAAGCACCAGCCTCCCTGGGTGACTGGCCCTGAGGGCAGGGGGGCATTAGGCCAGCATTAGCTAGTGAGACCTCTGCTGCTCTCCTGCAGACTTGTGAGGTCCTATTTTCCCCCAGGGGAACTGTAGCAGTAAGGGAGGCACCTGTCAGATGGAGGATAAGGGAGGCCCAGGGGTCCTGGGCTGGTCAGCAGATCTGCCCCTGGCGGGTACTGACAAGAGCACCACGGCTTAAAGGAAGAAAAGAAGCCCAGAACTGGAAGTTTGCGACTTAACAGAGCAAGAGACTAAAACCCTAAGTTTGAAGATTTGTATTATGATCAGAAGGCCCCTGCAGCTGAAGAAAAAAACAGAGTTCTAAAATACCCCATCAGCATCAAACATGCAAGATTTAGAATGATCAAATGGAGTATTAAACAGGTAGGCAGAGAGGCCAGTCCTAGCATCTGGATCCTATAAAACATGTGACCTCACAGCTAAGTTATTCCCACAGTCCTGTGTGGGTTCAAATTGTATAGACATGTACAAGGAAATAGTTCTGTTAAAATACCCATCTCTTACTCTCAGTTTATTTGTTTCAATACGTACCAAATTTTTTTCTTTAAAATGGAACTATCAGGTCCAATGGCTTTGCATTAAAATTGTTTCAAGTTTTCAAAAGATTTAAGATTAGTATTCTAGAGAGAAATGAAACTTCTGTCCAAATATTTCAAATTTAGATCCCTCCATGGCAAAAATCAATGGATTAAAAAGGCTTTTCAGGGGTAATTACGCTACCTTGAAGATGAAGGTAGATTTTAAAATAATTGTGCATTAGAAGGAGTTTAAGTACTAAAAAGAAATGAAAGAACCATTAGGCTGGAAAATATCTTACCTTGAGAAGTTGAGGAAATGAACATGTCGAGTGAATAAATAGGGCTGTTCGGCAGTACTTATATTTTTAATCAGTTCCATCTATTAAAAAAAGTACAAAATTAGCATATATAGGATCTAATTTACCAAACTATATTAAGCTAAAGGTTATGTTCCCTACTCCTTTATCCTTTCTATTACCTCCTGGACCAGGGCCAGTACAGCTGTGTTTGGTGCTAGCATCTATGAACTGTACAGTAGGCTTCTTGCTGAATAAAGCTGCTATCCAGATTTACAGTCCTGTATTTAATTTAGTTGATTGCTACCATGAAAACAACGTGACAGGTTAAGTCATTTTAACTGGAAAATTCAGCATCTGGTTGTACTGAAATGCAGGTTAAAAAAAAAAAGTCTTTATTCCCCTCTTCTAAAAGTCAGATCAAGACAAGAGGTCAAACATTATTTTACATTTCTGTAATGATATTATGGAGATCTACAGAAATATTTGAAACTGGTTCTGGAGAATTTTACAGGAGGAATAAAAAGAAGGCAACACCTCATGATTTTTCCCCTTTGATCACAAAAATGCACAAAGCACATATTTTAATAGGGAACACAGAAATGCCCAAAACTTCTTGGGGTTCTTGTGGGTGGTCATCTGAAGTATTTATTTGGAATTATCAGCAAGGCAAAGAGGAGTTTATGTATAAACCAAGGTTTATGGTTTCCTGGAACATGTCATGATACGGAAAATGTTTAGCAAAATCTGTTAGAAATTCCAAGCATTCTTAGCTCTCCCTGACTTCCTGAATTCCACTTTCCTTAGAGTTTCTAGTTGGCTCCATCGATACTGACACACAGTGGAATTTTTGAAGAGCACATTGAAAACTGCTACTCTGGATGGGCCTCAGAAGTACAGCATCTCTTAGGAACTAGAAAACTGGAAGCAAAGGCAGTCGTTCACGTGTTAGCCATAGCAGCATCAGTGACGATAAAATCAGAGACTGGAAATTGAGGACGGAAAACCCGGCTCTGCCTTGCTCCCTCACATCTCGCTGACAATACAGAAATGCTCAGTAAATATCTGTTGAATGAATGAACTCCAACTCGTTCCTGCATTACAGATTGTCAGACTAGGACCTCAGTGTCTAAAGCCTTTAATTCGATATTCATGCTCCCAATGACTGTTTAAAGAAATGAAATTGAATTTTAAAAGTCAATGACTTGCAGTTCATAACCTTGAGCTCTGTTCACCAGTGGCAGGCAGGGGTAAAGAATGGTCTGCCTGTCCCCCAGCCACAGCATAAAAGGAAACTGAATCTTGCCTCTTTATCTGCTGTTTATCTTCTATGTACCGCCCCCCCCCCCCCAATGTCCCAGTGCTTGTTTTCGATAAGAGAACTCCCTGGTTGGTCACACTGCAAATTTTAATTTTTAAAAAATTTTTTTATAAACATATAATGTATTATTAGCCCCGGGGGTACAGGTCTGTGAATCAGTACAGGTGCAAATTTTCATTTTTGATGGAGCTACCAAATACAATTACAGCCTTGGAAGCCCAACCCAAGATACCTGAGATGTCTGCTTAGAAATGGAACTCCTTACTGTGTGTAGGTTAATATAAAGACCACTTAATGCTTTAATCACTAGATTATTTTTATTCAGCTATGTCTCTGCCCACACACGAGTCATGTGAGAAGGCCCCCTGGTATTGTACAGGAAGGCTGCAGGAACAGGTCAGAAGAAAAACGGTTTCTTTCACACTTTCAACATTATATTACATTCTCTAAACACATGTCAATGGGTTAAATTGAATGGAAGAACAGTAGTGGTTAGATTTGGCGAACAGTGTCATAATAGTCATAAAGCTGTCTGTTTCGCAGGGAGAAATGGATTAGCAGTGACAGTGCATAACTCTTTCTCGACGTACCTTTAAACAGAAGGAAAGTACTAATGCTCATGTTTATTGCATTAGTACAGTGAAGTTGGAGAGTATATCCAGTTCTCATACCATCAGTCCCTGCACACAAGTAGTGAAGCCATGTACCAAGTACCACTAGCCCAGATCAAAGGCATTTTGGTCAATGTGTCCTTTGATTATCTTCAAAAATACTAAGATTTTCCCCAGGTCTCAGGGCAGGCAGTGGTCTCCTTGCCGCTGCTGCCCTTCCCCAGATTTCCATCCTGGCTTTCCCCATTGCCAGCAGTTTGCCTTTCCTCTTGCCCAAGTCTTATCCACATGGGTGGCATCATGGGTCAACATGGTGCTACCTCAAATCCTCTCAGTAACCACCTGCCCACCTGTCCTCTTCCTTGGCTCATGCAGGATCGCTGCTGGCCCTTGTTATGTATTCCAGTGCCTACATTCATCCACTGTTCATTCGTTCAGCATTTACTGAGCACCTACTATGTCCTGGAGATCAAAACAGAAATAAGGTGAGGGGAAGGCACAGGAAGGCCTGACACTGGAGTATGTCCTAATGGTGTCCCCAAATCCACAATGGTGCCAACCACACTCTTGGTCTTCATCCATCTTTAGTCCTCATCTGACATACTCCATCTCTGAAGACTATGGTCCTGGTTAATGGTACTACCCATATTTTCACATTTGATCTGGGTCTTTCCTGACTTTTGTACTTAATCACTTGCTGACTCATGTTGAGTGCACTTTTACTCTCACCCTCAACAGGCTGGCCAAACCAGCCCTCTCTTTGTTTCTTCCTCACACTGTATACAAGCGGAGGCCCAAGCTTCCTCTTCTGGAATGACCTTCCTCTTTTCTCTGCATGACCAAATCCTAACCATCTTTCCATCTCTCTAAAATGCCTGCCTCTTTCAAAGCAGACTTCCTGGATCTCCTTTCACTTGATATCCATTGATTTCCAACTCTGTGCACCAGGCAACGTATTGCTTGGGGTTGTGGCTACAGAGATAAAAGATTTGGCTCTTGCCCCCAGAAAGCTCAAGGTCTTGGGGTGAGGCATGTATCTCTGCCCACAGATGGAGAGGCAGTGTTCCCCCAAGGAGGCATTCCTGAGGGGTCTGCAAGGACCCGTGGTGACCACATGAAGAAAGGGCCCCACAGGACATGCAAAAGACAAAACCCGAAATGACCTGGATATTAAAAACTGCCAGGAGTTCTGTGTGCTAGAGGTTAGGTATGGGATCTGTCAGGCAGCAGACACGACTAGAGAGGAAGGTAGGAGCTGGGTCCTTGAGGGCCCTGGAGGTCACATGAGGAATTTTGACATTTATGCTATGGGCAATCCACAGTCAAAAGAGTCAAAAGGGGCTTTTCTTTTTCTTTTTTTTCCCTTCCAGATCTGAGATCAGGGTGGAGAATGTGAAGAAGAAAAAGAAGAAGGGAAGGATTAGAGACAGACAGTTAAGGTAGGAAGGTGGGGGCAATAATCCCTCTCGGACATGATAGGGCCATGAACTAAAATGTGATTCCTGGACCCCAGACCAGCAGCATCAGTAACAACTTGGGTAGCAGCCTGTTAGAAATGCAGATTCTCAGGTCTCACCACAACCCAGGGAATTAGAAGAAGATCTGGGAGTGGGGCCCATCAGTCTGTGTTTTAACAAGCCCTCCAGGGGATTCTAAGAGACTGAGGTTTGAGAACTACAGGTGTCACTGAAGACAGATGGGGAGGTTCAGCGGACGCTAAAGAGGGAAGATCTTCTCAGCCCCATTGCCAGACGGTGGCAGAAGAGAAGGAGCGGGAGTGGGGGAGTGAGCTTCCCAGAGCCATGGTGGGTTCCGAACACAGGCTGGTGCCTACTCATGGGGACAGGGAACACTGGGTGGGAGCTAGTCTCATTGCAGAAGTGAGGCCAAAGAGATTAGGTTTTGAATGTCTTTGGCTTGAAATCCTGTTGTCTTCTTTGGTCTCCCAGAGTACTTAGGGTCTTCTAGAATGTACACTTTTTATGTTACATCATAGTTGAGTTTGTGCACCAGCTTTGAACCAGACTATAAGGTCCCTAAGGGTCAAGGCTGGGCTCTAAGTATTTCTCCAGAAAACCTAGCTCAGAACACATACCTGATAACGTGGAGTGAATTATGGAGTGAAGACACCCCCCTCAGAAAGACTTCTTTGGAGTCAAGAAATGTTCACTGGAGGATAGAATTCTCCTTCAGTCAATGAAGTTAGCCTCTCTGGGACAGACCTGTCCATTCACCACCCTGGTGTGACAACATCTAAGACACAGCAATGCTACACAATCACTTCCCAAGTGGTTTCTGGGCTACACACTGGACCCAGAAGCTCTTTCTTCACATGCTGTCATTCATCCTCAAACGACTCCACAAGTTAAGTATTGTTGTCTACACTTTACAGATTAAGAAACTGAGGCACAGAAAGGCTACGGAGATTTCTTAAGGTCTTACTGGTAGGAAAGGTGGAGTCAGGATTCAAACCCAAGTCTGACTCCAGAAATCCTGCACTCTATAGCCAAGCTACAATCTCCTCACCATCCCCAGTGTTTTTTGATCTGTACATAACCTCTTAAAAATGGAAGGAAGAGGTTGGTTAGCAAAATAACTCCAGAGACTAAAGACAGTTTATGGGAATATAAGTTTTCTACCTTTCATGTGATGTGCTGAAAAATGGAGAGAAAGTTATAGCAGGTGGAAAAGCAGTAAAAATAATAAACTATGAAAGCATTAAAATATCAGAAAGAATATATATATTTTTTAAAGTTCTAGGTGGGAAAACAGTGTATTTTATTTAATAGGAAGAGGAATGAGTTTAAAAAGACAGGAAAAAAAGTGTAATGGAATGTATCTAAAGGAAGAAGTTAGCAAAAAGAAAGAAGTAGGCAAAAGTGCATCTGAGAATGAAAGTGAATTGAGTTTTTTTTTTTTTTAAAGGTAAGCCTCAAATAGAATTTATAATGCAGAGGATCTGTTAGGAAGGGACTTTTCATCTTTTGTTTTCCATCTAACTGGCTGGGATGGTAGAGCTGAAAACCTTTCTCTGCAGTTCTACAAGCACAGCTAGTAAAGACTTTACTCCCAACATCTTTAGAAAATGCTTGTGAACTGTAATTGACAAGAGTCCTGACCCCACTGTGGTCTGAATTCTCCCATCCCTTGTGAGCAACTAGAGCCCCTATAATTTTGCAAAACATCTCAATGAAAGAAAAGACATGTTTTTTTAACACATCAAAGCCAAGTATGGAGTAGCTCAGATGAGAACTCTGTGGCCATTTAACCTCAGAGACTGGGAGGATGTCTCTAGGCTCTGGTTTCCTTCCCCTCTTCCTTCTGCCTCAGGGGAAGCCTTTCTAGCTCTGGGCAGGATGGTCTTTCTACCTTGAGCTCAGGGCAACACATGCCTGCAATGAAGACTGAGTCCACCAGGGGGAGCAATGACACGAACAAGGCAAAGAGGCTGGGTCTGAACAGCCTAGAAAACCAATCTTGCTGCTACAATTGGAAGGAGAGAACACATTTTATTTTTTCGGGCCTTGCTCCTTCTTCCCCATTTTACCTTTTCTTTCTACGGCTGTTCCATTTAGCGGGCTCACTTTTTGTCTACGGGAATCGGAGATAAGACCTGGTTTGCAGAGATGAGTAAACTCATCCGTCCTGGGACCTGGCGATAGATTGTCTGTTAATCTTGTTGGTTTGATTCCAAGGCCTGGCTGGAGCAACTCTGATGCCTGTGGACACTGTCGCTACTTCTACAAAGTCAGGAAACTCTGAGGGTCATTCTGCAGAGACTTTTCCAGACAGGTCTCAAGCAAGGGAAACATTCCTGGGAGAAATGTGCAGGTTCTTACGGAGACATGATGTCTTCAGAGGTTGAAAAAGGAATTTTTCTTGCTTAGTGGAGTGTTCACTTTAATAAAATGACAACTTTCTAATAATTAGAGCCTTTTATGCAATGATTCTTCACTAGAATTGTGCATGAAGACCTCTGGGTACTTTCTGCCCCCCACTCCAAGATACAAATACCAGGGGTCTACCCTTAAGAGTCTACCCTTAAGAGTCTAACTCAGTATTTTGTAGTAGGACCAGGAAACATGCATTATGAAAAAGCTCCCAAGAAGATTTTGATGCTTGTCATGATTAAGAATAACTTAATGGCTTCCTACCGCCCACTGAATAAAGTTCTACCTTCTCAACCTAGCGTTCAGAGCTCTCAAGGATTTGACCCCAGTTCCCTTTCAAGTCTCATTCTCCTCTATTCTTCTTGAACACTTGCTCCTTCCCATGAAATGGGGTGGTATTACCTTCCTAATAATGTCAATGGAATGATTAGAAACAAGGTGCACAAACATCTAGTGTGCTCTCTGGGGCTCAATCTACAGCATGATTAGTAAGTCCTCAATAAATATTCACCAAAATGAATGAAGACACCTTAGCAAGACCGGCTCTGGAAAGGAGCAACTGAACCTTTGCTAGCAAACAGAGGCCAGATGCCCCTGTTGTGGACACCTGGGAGAGGTCCCCATGGCCTCCAGATTATCTTCAGTTCCAACATGGTCTCTGCAGGTGAGTTTTCCTTTTTGGTGCTGCCATGCTACGTTGTCACGGTCAGGCAAGGCAAAGGGAAGTTTCCAACAATGGTGAAGCAATTCTGGTTTTGATCTAGAGACGGAAGCAGCTCAGAGTGCAGGGGCACAGGGTCTCTGTCTCTTCCACCCTTTGAATACTTTTCAAGGTTTGGATCATTTGAATAGCTGTTGAAGACAGTCAAAGCAGATGTGCAGTTTATAGTGAAAGAGGAGACTTTCCTGGCATGATGGGCAGAAGCGACAGAAGAGGCTGGCGCAGCATTTTTCAAGCTAGGAGTGGGAGCTCTGTGGGATTCCTGTGACAGCCACGAGCTCTCAGGAAGCCTGCCCTGGCCAACTAAGACCACAAAACTCTAAGGGACAGCCAGTTCACTGATTGTTAATTTGGGTTTTAATTGAAAGAATTCTTAGTCCTTAAAATGTGAACAATTGGTATAAATTTTCCCAAGGGGGAGCTAGGGGTACCATTCCCTTACATTTACTTAAACCATGGTATTTTCTTCCTTTAAAAAAAAAAGATTTTATTTATTTATTTGACAGAGGGAGACACAGTGAGAGAGGGAACACAAGCAGGGGGAGTGGAGGAGGGAGAAGCAGGCTTCCCGCCAAGCAGGGAACCCAATGCAGGCTTGAGCCCAGAACCCTGGGATCATGACCTGAGCCGAAGTCAGATGCTTAACGACTGAGCCACCCAGGTGTCCCCCACCCCCTGTAGTATTTTCTTTAAAAATATCTTAGAGGATTAAGATTTTTAGGAACACACTTAAGGAAATGCTGATATGATAGTTTTGACAGGATTCCTAACCCTTTTTGACATTTCATTAAAAACAAAAATTACAAAGTTTTCTGGCCTCTACCCCAGAATCTCCAGGAGAAGGGCCATTGCAACTATATGTTTCAAAAGACTCTGCTGCAGATACTGCGCTGCTGCCAGAATGGAAAGTCACTGCATCAGGAGAATGGCTTTGGATTTAAGAAAACCTAGGTTCAAGTCCAAGCAGCACAGATGTTCTATTAGATTATATTTGGAAAGTGACTTAATCTGGTTGCCTTGATTTTCCCATCCATAAAATTAAGACTTGTACCCACTCACTGGTATAACTTTTGGTCCACAAGAATGACATGAAGTAATGAAGTAAAATAATGAGCCTGTGGGAGGTACCGTTTCCAATCTGTGATTCTCAGTAGCTCTGACATAAATAAAAATAGTAAAATTATTTCCTTTCTCGATCTCTTTGGTTCCTGTGCTAACAGTTTTTGCCCCTCTCCCACAACAATGAAATAATTTTGAATCCTTTATATCCGTGATGTGCCTGTGGTGCACTTTGACCTTCACTGCACTCAGAGCCATGATCTGAAATAGCATCAGACCATTAACAAAGATGGTTATGAGTCTTTTGGCGATCACACTCATGTCTTCTGGAAAAACAGTTCCCTAGCTTTCATATTGTATATCATCTCCATTTTCTGATTTTCTAAGAGATTATCTAAGGCAGCCCAAGACACTGAAATCTGGCTTCAGAGTATACATGAGATGATGTGTTCATGGGCTTGCAACTTATATCCCGGAAAGGTCCAGCATTTGGCCAGCAGCAAGTGTCCACACTCTTTTGTTGAGGTAAAATTTTAAAAATATAAACTTCAGTGGTCTTTCTGTTTCTATAAGGGCACATGTAATGGGATTTTTATAGGTATTGTAACATTAGGTGTCTTCGGTCTCCCTTTCCTTTTTAATAATCCCTTTAGTGTCTTATTCCATTAAATAGACTTAGTTAAACTTAGTATTCTGTGTGTGTGTGTGTATGTGTGTGTGTGTTTGTCTAATGACAGCTATCCTCTAGGGAGAAATGTATGCACACATTTGACTCTGGCCCCGAGAAGTACCTTTGTGTATGAATAGAATGATATAGATAATTCCAGTCTTATGAGTGGATACTATTCTAAAGTTCATTTGTAAGTCAGTCGTTGGGAACTTGGAACACATTTTCTCATAAAAGAAATGTTCTACATGGTGGAGAGAGACCGGGCCAGCCCACAAGGGCCTGTTTAACTCATGCAGCACCTGAAGTGGGATTGTCATTAGCTGTGGGGAACAGTGTTTCCATAGGAACATGTCATCAGAGCTCCCTGACTTAAAAGGTTGAGAACCACTGACTGTAAAATGGTAACTCATCTCCAAAATCACATCTTCCTTTTTCCTTTAATAAATTACCAAGCAGAAGAACTATTCTTACTGCAAATTATTTCTTGAATATACTAGGTTAAAATAATATTTCCCCCCCGCTTGTTTAATGCACTCCGTAATTTGAGCACAAGGGATGTGTATAGCATTCTTGAGTTTCTTGTCCCTGCATGTCCCACCAGTCAGCTAGACGCAGAGACGCAGCTGTCACTCGCGACATTTGCTGTCACAGCCAAAATGTTTGTTTTTTCCTACCTTATCATTGCCTGCAGTTTTAAAGACTCGCCTTATAATTTAATAGGAATCTGGAATCATGAAGTAATGCTATACATTCTAGGTCACACTGACCACAGGAATCAGAAGTGTTTCAGCTACACCATACACAGATATTGCTAGAAGTTGTATAAATATATCATGGAATCACAGGGCTGGAAAGAACCTTAAAAGATTGTCTAGTCTGTTCCCTGGCTTCCAGACAAGCCAATCATTCCAAACAGATGAGAGCTAACCTCTCTTTCAGAGGAGGAGGATGACTCTGTCTTTAACCCCTTCTGGATTTAACAATGTATATACCATTAGTAAATTATTATTTTAAAATCTAACATGCTTCTCTTGACAGTGACAACTGTATTTTACTTTCTCACATTTGCTTCTCATAGGAAACAAAGTAGATGCAAAGCCCCAGTTTAAACACCACATTTTGTCCTTTCTCTTCTAGGGCATTCCTGAACATCGCAGTATCTCACACTGTGGTGACCTTCGTCCCTTCTCTCTGGTTTGTTTGTGCCCTTTCAGCAGTGGGCACTAAAATCAACCTGCATTGTCTTATGAGACATCTGAGAAGTGGGCATGCTTTCCACATGTAGGAATATTTAAATATAACCTGACACACAGCCCAACGACCTAGACCCCAAGGAAAAGCAAATTTAATAATTATAATAAAATTGCGATAACATAGGCTAATTGTTTAGTCACTTTCTTTCCGGCAGTGACAAGGGCATAACCAGCATGATAAGATGAGCTATTCAGTAAGCTAAGGAAATGAAAGAGAACGTAGTCCTTTTCAAGTTATTCATAAATGGTGATGTCCTTAAATGTCACCAAGTGTCATTTTTCTAGAGAGCCTACCACACAACCTGTAAGAGCTGATCTCAAAATTTTTTTTGCTGACTGGAAATGACTGTTCAAACTTGATGCTCAGAGACCCTTTAATGGAAGTTTTCAAAGGAAGGGGATTTTGGATCTCTGCCCTGGGAGACACTGAACATACCGGCTTTACGGCGAATATGACTAGTTGTGTTACTCTCTTAAGAGAGTCCTACCATCCCCCAAGATAAAAAAGAAAGACAGGCTACTGTAAATTGATAACAAGATGCCTTGTGTTTGGGAGGTTTTGAATGCCTCAAAAGTGGGAATTATGTCAGAAAGAAGTGGGCATGGGTAAAAATTTCCATAATTATGGCTTTAATTTCATAGTAAACCATGTGTCTTGTTTATTCCCGAAATTTCTTTACTCATTGGGTAGAGTGATGGTTAATTTTATATGTCAGCTTGAGTGGCCAGGGGATGCCCAGATTAAGTAATATTTCTGGGTGTGTCTGGGAGGGAATTTCCAGATGAAATTAGCCTTTGAATCAGTGGATTTAGTAAAGCAGACCACTCTGCCCAGTGTGGGAGGGCATCATCAACTCCCTTGAAGTACTGAATAGAAACATATGAAGAGGAAGAAGGAATTCTCCCCTTTTTTTCTGCCTCACTGAGTAAACTGGGCTATCACATCTTATCTTCCTCTGTCCTTGCATTGGGATTTACATCATTGACTCTCTTGGGTCTCAAGCCTTCATATTTGGACTAAGACTGAATGACACCAATGGCTTTCTTGGGTCTCCAGGTGGTTGATGGCAGATTGTGGGACTTACTGGCCTCCATTATTGTATGAGCCAACTCCTCATAATAACTCCCTTTTTATCTATCATCTATCTATCTATCTATCTATCTATCTATCTATCTATCTTCATCTTATTGGTTCTATTTTCTGAAGAACTCGGAGTTATGCTGGTAGCTATCCATTCTAATCTAAGGGGACAAAAGCAACTTGTTAAGACCAATAACAAAACTGACCTTGTAAAATGACTGTGAGAGCCTTGGGCCTAACTTTTGGACATGAGCAAGCCACCTCAATGGAGACTTGTTTACCCTGCTTTTGTAGAAGCTACAGAGTAAAACCTGTCTTTATAGCCTCCCCGCAGACTACAGCACCCCTAATCTTCTGCCAGCATGCCCACTGGTATGACTCAGCCACATCGAGGCAGACTTCTTCCTGGGAAATGTAATTCTTTGGCTTCCACTGAATATCCCAAGTGCTACTTTGCAAGTTCAAGATCCCCTGAGCTCACTCATAGCAAGAAGTTCATGCTCCTCTATCACTCAATCAGATTCCTGGCCCAAAGAGAATTTTCTCTTTAATATAACCATAAAAACTTACGGCAATTGTGGAAAAAAGCAGAAAAAGAAATATGAAAATTGTTTTGTTATTTTTGTTGTCAGGATGTCAGTGTAATTTGTAGCTCAGTGGTGTAATTATTTGAGAATCATGCCTTGCTAATTTCAGCTAAGTAGACAGTGATAAGTGTACACCATTCTTCATCCAACTTAACAGAAGTATCCCTTCAGGGAAACTTCCTATCTAAAGACTTCCTTCAGATCCTTTAGCTTAAATTTCCTTCTACACTCTGGCAAAAATACAGTATGATGTAGCAACTCTGGTATTCATTTGTTAGGTGTTTGAAGGATGTCTTATAAGACACCCACTAATTACACAAATGAATTGACACAGAAGTACATTGAATCACGGGCAAAGACAACTTACTTGTTCATTTTTAGTAAGCCTGGTTTTGTTGTGAATGTCTGACGTGACCAAATTGAATCCGTGCTTTTCCGACAAGATTCTCAGAAGCAAGACCACAGTACGACTCCCACACTTGCCTACTCTGTTGTACACCACCTGGCTGGGGAAAGGTAGCACCTGGGAAAGAATGAGAGAGCAAATATGAAATTTTGGTGTTATTCCTTATGCTCCACAAGTAAGTGAAACCATATGATACTTGACTCTCTCTGCTTGACTTATTTCACTCAGCATAATCTCCTCCAGTCCCGTCCATGTTGATACAAAAGTTGGGTTTTTACCCTTTCTGATGGATATTGTATTGTATATATGGACCATGGGGTGGGGGATTGGGTGAGCCTGGTGATGGGTATTAAGGAGGGCACATATTGCATGGAGCACTGGGTGTTGTGCATAAACAATGAATTCTGGAACACTGAAAAGAAATAAAATAAAATGAAAAAAAATGAGACTTTGGGTTAGAGCAACTAGGATTCTTCCCTCAACTTCAGAACAACAAATGTCTAATCAGTCTAAATGAGAAGGGTCCTTGTCAAGTCAATGGGAAAATGGAAGCAATGAACTCATGTTTTACTTTGATAATATAACTTGAGAGAAATCTTAGACTCATTATCTCTCTTTATGCCCTGATACTTAAAACTGGTAAAATTTAATTTTACCTGATACTTAAAACTGGTAAAATACTTAAAACTGGTAAAAAAAAAAAGACTAACTAGGAAGCCTCTTTTATTTCTTCTTAGGAACAAAATATACAAATATGTGCTTTGATGACAATATGCCTTTGCAAGTTATATTATGCTTTATTAGAACTTAATTTGTAGAGTGGTCATGAAAAAATCCAGTAACTACATTTTGAGGAACCTCCATGCTGTTTTCCATAGTGGTTGCACCAGCTTGCATTCCCACCAACAGTGGAGGAGGGTTCCCCTTTCTCCGTATCCTCGCCAGCATCTGTCATTTCCTGACTTGTTAATTTTAGCCATTCTGACTGGTGTGAGGTGATATCTCATTGTGGTTTTGATTTGTATTTCCCTGATGCCGAGTGACGTGGAGCACTTTTTCATGTGTCTGTTGGCCATCTGGATGTCTTCTTTGCAGAAATGTCTGTTCATGTCCTCTGCCCATTTCTTTTTTTTTTCTTTTTTTTTCCCCCATTTTATTTATTTTTTCAGCGTAACAGTATTCATTGTTTTTGCACAATACCCAGTGCTCCATGCAAAACGTGCCCTCCCCATTACCCACCACCTGTTCCCCCAAACTCCCACCCCTGACCCTTCAAAACCCTCAGGTTGTTTTTCAGAGTCCATAGTCTCTTATGGTTCACCTCCCCTTCCAAATTTTTTTTTTTAATAAACATATAATGTATTTTTATCCCCAGGGGTACAGGTCTGTGAATCGCCAGGTTTACATACTTCACAGCACTCACGATAGCACATACCCTCCCCGATGTCCATAACCCCCTCCCCCTCTCCCAATCCCACCTCCCCCGAGCAACCCCCAGTTTGTTTTGTGAGATTAAGAGTCATTTATGGTTTGTCTCCCTCCCAATCCCATCTTGTTTCATTTATTCTTCTCCTATCCCCCTAACCCCCCATGTTGCTTCTCCATGTCCTCATATCAGGGAGATCATATGATAGTTGTCTTTCTCCAATTGACATATTTCACTAAGCATGATACGCTCTAGTTCCATCCACGTCGTCGTAAATGGCAAGATTTCATTTCTTTTGATGGCTGCATAGTATTCCATTGTGTATATATACCACATCTTCTTTATCCATTCATCTGTTGATGGACATCTAGGTTCTTTCCATAGTTTGGCTATTGTAGACATTGCTGCTATAAACATTCAGGTACACGTGCCCCTTCGGATCACTATGTTTGTATCTTTAGGGTAAATACCCAGTAGTGCAATTGCTGGGTCATAGGGTAGTTCTATTTTCAACATTTTGAGGAATCTCCATGCTGTTTTCCAGAGTGGTTGCACCAGCTTGCATTCCCACCAACAGTGGAGGAGGGTTCCCCTTTCTCCACATCCTCGCCAGCATCTGTCATTTCCTGACTTGTTAATTTTAGCCATTCTGACTGGTGTGAGGTGATATCTCATTGTGGTTTTGATTTGTATTTCCCTGATGCCGAGTGACGTGGAGCACTTTTTCATGTGTCTGTTGGCCATCTGGATGTCTTCTTTGCAGAAATGTCTGTTCATGTCCTCTGCCCATTTCTTGATTGGATTGTTTGTTCTTTGGGTGTTGAGTTTGCTAAGTTCCTTATAGATTTTGGATACTAGACCTTTGTCTGATAAGTCGTTTGCAAATATCTTCTCCCATTCTGTCAGTTGTCTTTTGGTTTTGTTAACTGTTTCCTTTGCTGTGCAAAAGCTTTTGATCTTGATGAAATCCCAATAGTTCATTTTTGCCCTTGCTTCCCTTGCCTTTGCCGTTGTTCCTAGGAAGATGTTGCTACGGCTGAGGTCGAAGAGGTTGCTGCCTGCATACTCCTCAAGGATTTTGATGGATTCCTTTCTCACATTGAGGTCCTTCATCCATTTGGAGTCTATTTTCGTGTGTGGTGTAAGGAAGTGGTCCAATTTCATTTTTCTGCATGTGGCTGTCCAATTTTCCCAGCACCATTTATTGAAGAGGCTGTCTTTTTTCCACTGGACATTCTTTCCTGCTTTGTTGAAGATTAGTTGACCATAGAGTTGAGGGTCGATTTCTGGGCTCTCTATTCTGTTCCACTGATCTATGTGTCTGTTTTTGTGCCAGTACCATTCTGTCTTGATGATGACAGCTTTGTAATAGAGCTTGAAGTCTGGAATTGTGATGCCACCAACTTTGGCTTTCTTTTTCAATATTCCTTTGGCTATTCGAGGTCTTTTCTGGTTCCATATAAATTTTAGGATTATTTGTTCCATTTCTTTGAAAAAAATGGATGGTATTTTGATAGGGATTGCATTAAATGTGTAGATTGCTTTAGGTAGCATAGACATTTTCACAATATTTATTCTTCCAATCCAGGAGCATGGAACATTTTTCCATTTCTTTGTGTCTTCCTCAATTTCTTTCATGAGTACTTTATAGTTTTCTGCGTATAGATTCTTAGCCTCTTTGGTTAGGTTTATTCCTAGGTATCGTATAGTTTTGGGTGCAATTGTAAATGGGATTGACTCCTTAATTTCTCTTTTTTCTGTCTTGTTGTTGGTGTACAGAAATGCAACTGATTTCTGTGCATTGATTTTATATCCTGACACTTTACTGAATTCCTGTACAAGTTCTAGCAGTTTTGGAGTGGAGTCTTTTGGGTTTTCCACATATAGTATCATATCATCTGCGAAGAGTGATAGTTTGACTTCTTCTTTGCCAATTTGGATGCCTTTAATTTCCTTTTGTTGTCTGATTGCTGAGGCTAGGACTTCTAGTACTATGTTGAATAGCAGTGGTGATAATGGACATCCCTGCCATGTTCCTGACCTTAGCGGAAAAGCTTTCAGTTTTTCTCCATTGAGAATGATACTTGCGGTGGGTTTTTCATAGATGGCTCTGATAATATTGAGGTATGTGCCCTCTATCCCTACACTTTGAAGAGTTTTGATCAGGAAGGGATGTTGTACTTTGTCAAATGCTTTTTCAGCATCTATTGAGAGTATCATATGGTTCTTGTTCTTTCTTTTATTAATGTGTTCTATCACATTGATTGATTTGCAGATGTTGAACCAACCCTGCAGCCCTGGAATAAATCCCACTTGATCGTGGTGAATAATCCTTTTAATGTACTGTTGAATCCTATTGGCTAGTATTTTGGCGAGAATTTTTGCGTCTGTGTTCATCAAGGATATTGGTCTGTAGTTCTCTTTTTTGGTGGGATCCTTGTCTGGTTTTGGGATCAAGGTGATGCTGGCCTCCTAAAATGAGTTTGGGAGTTTTCCTTCCATTTCTATTTTTTGGAACAGTTTCAGGAGAATAGGAATTAGTTCTTCTTTAAATGTTTGGTAGAATTCCCCTGGGAAGCCGTCTGGCCCTGGGCTTTTGTTTGTTTGGAGATTTTTGATGACTGTTTCAATCTCCTTACTGGTTATGGGCCTGTTCAGGTTTTCTATTTCTTCCTGGTTCAGTTGTGGTAGTTTATATGTCTCTAGGAATGCATCCATTTCTTCCAGATTGTCCAATTTGTTGGCGTAGAGTTGCTCATAGTATGTTCTTATAATTGTCTGTATTTCTTTGGTGTTAGTTGTGATCTCTCCTCTTTCATTCATGATTTTATTGATTTGGGTCCTTTCTCTTTTCTTTTTGATGAGTCTGGCCAGGGGTTTATCAATCTTATTGATTCTTTCAAAGAACCAGCTCCTAGTTTCATTGATTTTTTCTATTTTTTTTTTTTGGTTTCTATTTCATTGATTTCTGCTCTGATCTTTATGATTTCTCTTCTCCTGCTGGGTTTAGGGTTTCTTTCTTGTTCTTTCTCCAGCTCCTTTACGTGTAGGGTTAGGTTGTGTACTTGAGACCTTTCTTGTTTCTTGAGAAAGGCTTGTACCGCTATATATTTTCCTCTCAGGACTGCCTTTGCTGTGTCCCACAGATTTTGAACTGTTGTGTTTTCATTATCATTTGTTTCCATGAATTTTTTCAATTCTTCTTTAATTTCCTGGTTAACCCATTCATTCTTTAGAAGGATGCTGTTTAGTCTCCATGTATTTGGGTTCTTTCCAGCTTTCCTCTTGTGATTGAGTTCTAGCTTCAGAGCATTGTGGTCTGAAAATATGCAGGGAATGATCCTAATCTTTTGATACCAGTTGAGACCCGATTTGTGACCCAGGATGTGATCTATTCTGGAGAAGGTTCCATGTGCACTAGAGAAGAATGTGTATTCTGTTGTTTTGGGATGAAATGTTCTGAATATATCTGTGATGTCCATCTGGTCCAGTGTGTCATTTAAGGCCTTTATTTCCTTGTTGATCTTTGGCTTGGATGATCTGTCCATTTCAGTGAGGGGAGTGTTCAAGTCCCCTACTATTATTGTATTATTATTGATGTGTTTCTTTGATTTTGTTATTAATTGGTTGATATAGTTGGCTGCTCCCACGTTAGGGGCATAGATATTTAAAATTGTTAGATCTTCTTGTTGGACAGACCCTTTGAGTAGGATATAGTGTCCTTCCTCATCTCTTATTATAGTCTTTGGCTTAAAATCTAATTGATCTGATATAAGGATTGCCACCCCAGCTTTCTTCTGATGCCCATTAGCATGGTAAATTGTTTTCCACCCCCTCACTTTAAATCTGGAGGTGTCTTTGCGTCTAAAATGAGTTTCTTGTAGGCAACATACTGATGGGTTTTGTTTTTTTATCCATTCTGATACCCTGTGTCTTTTGATTGGGGCATTTAGCCCATTAACATTCAGGGTAACTATTGAGAGATATGAATTTAGTGCCATTATTAGTCTGTAAGGTGACTGTTACTGTATATTGTCTCTGTACCTTTCTGATCTACTACTTTTAGGCTCTCTCTTTGCTTAGAGGACCCCTTTCAATATTTCCTGGAGAGCTGGTTTGGTGTTTGCAAATTCTTTCAGTTTTTGTTTGTCCTGGAAGCTTTTTATCTCTCCTTCTATTTTCAATGATAGCCTAGCTGGATAGAGTAAGTATTCTTGGCTGCATGTTTTTCTCATTTAGTGCTCTGAATATATCATGCCAGCTCTTCCTGGCCTGCCAGGTCTCTGTGGATAAGTCTGCTGCCAATCTAATATTTTTACCATTGTATGTTACAGACTTCTTTTCCCGGGCTGCTTTCAGGATTTTCTCTTTGTCACTAAGACTTGTAAATTTTACTATTAGGTGACGGAGTGTGGACCTATTCTTGTTGACTTTGAGGGGGGTTCTCTGCATCTCCTGGATTTTGATGCTTGTTCCCTTTGCCATATTAGGGAAATTCTCTCCAATGATTCTCTCCAATAGACCTTCTGCTCCCCTCTCTGTTTCTTCTTCTTCTGGAATCCCAATTATTCTAATGTTGTTTCGTCTTATGGTGTCACTTATCTCTCGAATTCTCCCTTCATGGTCCAGTAGCTGTTTGTTCCTCTTTTGTTCGGCTTCTTTATTCTCTGTCATTTGGTCTTCTATATCACTAATTCTTTCTTCTGCCTCATTTATCCTAGCAGTGAGAGCCTCCATTTTTGATTGCACCTCATTAATAGCTTTTTTTATTTCAACTTGGTTAGATTTTAGTTCTTTAATTTCTCCAGAAAGGGCTTTAATATCTCCAGAGAGGGTTTCTCTAATATCTTCCATGCCTTTTTCGAGCCCGGCTAGAATGTTCAGAATCGTCATTCTGAACTCTTGATCTGACATATTACCAATGTCTGTGTTGATTAGGTCCCCAGCCTTCGGTACTGTCTCTTGTTCTTTTGTTTGTGGTGATTTTTTCCGCCTTGTCATTTTGTCCAGATAAGAGGATATGAAGGAGCAAATAAACTACTAAAAGGGTGGCAAAGACCCCAGAAAAATGCGTTGTAACCAAATCAGAAGAGACCCCTAATTGTGGGGGGGGGGGAAGGGGATAAAAACAGGTTCTTTCAGAAAGTGGTTGATTTTCTGTTTCTAGAGTTGCTGTGCTTCTTCTCTTCGCTCTCCCGTTGGATTTGTAGGTGTTTGCAATGTTTAGATAAGCTATCGAGCTGATCTCCTGCTACCTGATGTAGTCTCAGGCTGCTACTTCTCCGCCATCTTGACTCCTCCCCTCTGCCCATTTCTTGATTGGACTGTTTGTTCTTTGGGTGTTGAGTTTGCTAAGTTCCTTATAGATTTTGGATACTAGCCCTTTATCTGATATGTCGTTTGCAAATATCTTCTCCCATTCTGTCAGTTGTCTTTTTGGTTTTGTTAACTGTTTCCTTTGCTGTGCAAAAGCTTTTGATCTTGATGAAATCCCAATAGTTCATTTTTGCCCTTGCTTTCCTTGCCTTTGCCGTTGGAAAAGAACTACCCTATGACCCAGCAATTGCACTACTGGGTATTTACCCTAAAGATACAAACATAGTGATCCGAAGGGGCACGTGTACCCGAATGTTTATAGCAGCAATATCTACAATAGCCAAACTATGGAAAGAACCTAGATGTCCATCAACAGATGAATGGATCAAGAAGATGTGGTACATATACACAATGGAATACTATGCAGCCATCAAAAGAAATGAAATCTTGCCATTTGCGACGACGTGGATGGAACTAGAGGGTATCATGCTTAGTAAAATAAGTCAATCGGAGAAAGACAACTATCATATGATCTCCCTGATATGAGGACATGGAGAAGCAACATGGGGGGTTAGGGGGATAGGAGAAGAATAAATGAAACAAGATGGGATTGGGAGGGAGACAAACCATAAATGACTCTTAATCTCACAAAACAAACTGGGGGTTGCTGGGGGGAGGTGGGATTGGGAGAGGGGGAGAGGGTTATGGACATTGGGGAGGGTATGTGCTATCGTGAGTGCTGTGAAGTGTGTAAACCTGGCGATTCACAGACCTGTACCCCTGGGGATAAAAACACATTATATGTTTATAAAAAAAAAAAATTGGAAGGGGAGGCGAACCATAAGAGACTATGGACTCTGAAAAACAACCTGAGGGTTTTGAAGGGTCAGGGGTGGGAGTTTGGGGGAACAGGTGGTGGGTAATAGGGAGGGCACGTTTTGCATGGAGTACTGGGTGTTGTGTAAAAACAATGAATACTGTTATGCTGAAAAAATAAATAAATTTAAAAAAACAATAAAAAAATTTAATTAAAAAAAATCCAGTAACTAAAAATTGAGACATAAATAAAAACTCACAATAAAACTCATCCTTTTGAAGTGTACAATTCAGTGGTTTTAATGTATTCACAAAGTTGTGCAACCGTCACCTCTATCTAATTGCAGAATGTTTTCATTACCCCTGGAAGAAACTCCATACCCATTAGCACTCACCTTTCATTTCCCTCACTGATTTGTCCCATGAAACCACCTATCTACTTTCTGTCTCTATGGTTTTCACTTATAGCAGTCTGGACATCTCTTACAAATAAGATCATATGATATGTGACCTTTGTGTCTGGCTTCTTTCAGTTAGCATAATGTGCTCAAGATTCATCCATATTGCAGTGTGAATCTGTACTTCATTCCTTTATATGGCCAAATAAGATTACATTGTATGGATATACCATATTTTGTTTATACGTTCATGAGTTGATGGACATTTGGATTGTTTTCACTTTTGGGCTACTATGAATAATATGAATAATGCTGCAATGAACATCTATGTATAAGTTTTTATGTGGACATATGTTTTTGATTCATCTTGTATATATCCTAGGAGTGGAACTGCTGGATCATATGGTAATTCCGTTTAATTCTTTGGAGAACTGCCGAGTTGTTTTCAATGCAGCTGCACGATTTTATATTTTCACCAGCAATTCATGAAAGTTCCTATTTCTCCACGTCCTTGTCAACACTTGCTATTGCCCATTTTTTAAATAGACATCCTAATGGATGTGAAGTGGTATCTCATTGTTTTGATTTGCATCTCCCAGATGACTAATGATGTTGAGCATATTTCATATGCTTATTGGACATTTGAATTTTTTTTTTGAGAAATGTCTGTTCAAATCTTTTGCCTATTTTAAGACTGGGATATTTGTCTCTTTATTATTGAGATTTAAAAGTGCTATATTTATTCTGGATTTGTGAATATATGATCTGCAAATATTTTTCCCCATTCTATGGGTTTTCTTGACTGTGTTCTTTGAAGTCCAAAAGTGTTTAATTTTGATGAAGTTTAATTTATCTATATTTTCTTCAGTATGCTATGGTTTTGGTATTACATCTTAAGAAACCACTGCCTAACACATAAGTGTTTTCTCCTAAGAGTTTTATAGTTTTAGTGGAAACATTTAGGTCTGATTCATTTTGAATTAATATTGTGTATGATGTGAGCTAGTGATCAAACTTCATTCTTTTGCTTGTGAATAGCCATTTTTCCCAGCACCATTTATTGAAGACTATCCTTTCTCCATTTAATTGTTGGGCACCTGTTGAAAATCCACTAACCATAGATTTATGAGTTTATTTCCGGACTCTCAGTTCTATCCTATTGATCTATGTGTTTATTCTTATGCCAGTACCACACAGTTTTTATTACTCTAGCTGTGTTATAAGTTTTGGAACTGAAAAGGGTGAGTTCCTCCAACTTTGTTCCTTTTCAAGACTTTTTGGTTATACTGGATCCCTTGCATAACATATGAATTTTAGAACTAGCCTGTAAATTTCTGTAAAAAAAAAAAAAAGGCAATTGAAATTTTGATATGGATTGTGTTGAAACTGTAGATCAATCTAGGGTCTACTGCTATCTTAGTAATATTAAGTTTTTCAATCCATGAACATGGGATGTCTTTCCACTTTATTTAGTTCTCATTTCATCTGTTCACAATGTTTTGTAGTTTTCAGTATATAAGTCTCACACTCCTTTTACTCTTTTGATGCTATTTTGAATGGATATGTTCTCTTAATTTCATTTTTGGATTGAGTGTTCACTGATAGAAACAGTTTACTTTTGTATATAGATCCTGTGTTCTTCAGTCTTGCTAAATTCATTTATTAGCTCGAATAGCTTTTTTGTGTGGATTCTTTAGGATTTTCTATATACAAGATCACGTCATCTGCAGAGATAATTTTACTTTTTCCTTCCCAATATGGATGCCCTTTCTTTCTTTTTCTTTTTGAATTATCCAGTTTATAATGATTTTCATAGACTAAGAAGCCATTATGAAAAGCCACTGATTAAACATTTATATCCCCAATAAAGATAATATTTCCATCTTGAATGCTCAACGTTGAGTAACAATTGACAAAAGATCATCAGAAGTCCTTCATTCAGAACACACCCTATAACAAAAGGCCATAAAAAGGCCCAAAGCTATAGTACAATATAAACATAAATATCCTAACTTGCCTACTGTATATAATATGAATTTTGCCCTTGTAATTACAGGTTTACTTACTTTTCTGAAATATTTTATATGCAGAGTAACATTTCATAAATTTGGAACTTGCCATTGGAGTAAATTTGGCTACTTGCCATTGGAGTAAAACACAATATCTGTATCACTCACTTAGCAATTATATCATATACCATTTTGATATAATTTCTTCAGTATATTTTTTTTAATGAGCAATACCTTGTTGTTGTGGTGGTGGTTGTTGTTTTAGGACCAGTCAATATCTTTTATTGTGTGTCATACTGCTTAGAACATGCCATATACATATATATAGGGCCTCAACAAACATTGATTGGTTGACTTCAATGAGGGATTTAATATGGTGTTTAACATAACTCACACAATGATTGCACTAAAATGTGAGACCAGGAGAATCTTCAAATATAGCTGACCTTTCTAACCAAATGGTAATAAAAGGCATCAGGGTAGAAAGATAATCATTATAATAGGTCATTTTGTTTATAGTTTTGTCAGTGAGTACCCAAAGAGTGTGCTCACTGGTAATAATGGCAGAAGTTCAGATATTCAGATAAGTCATATATGGTCTTCCTCATGAGGTCATCATGATCCAGGGAGGTTGCAATATAATAGGATATTGACAGTGTTTGTAAGCTGGACTTCCCATGATAACCAGGCTAAAGTGACACAGCTGCCAATATAAACACAAATTTTCATTTCTCTGAAGAAATAAACGTCTTAAGAGTTGGGACGAATGTCTTCTAGCACAGCCTAGTAGAGCAAGGGAGAGCTGTTTGTTATATCTGAATTGCTGACCAAGAAGTAGTGAGTTATCACATTCACAAGTGCTTTACTCCAAGAGTACAGACATATCTTAGAAGATTTACGTGAAGAACTGAGGCATTTATAGTTACAAACGTTCAGTGAAAACCTTAATGTCTCCTGAAATTTCTGAGTCATTAACACAAGAGCAGGCTTCCCATCTATTTCCTTTTGCTAATAACTAAAGATATTATCTATCTTTTGGTTATTTGGTAGTTAAAAAAAATGCTCATGGGGTGCCTGGGTGGCTCATTCAGTTAAGCATCTGCAGTTAGCTCTGGTCATGATCTCAGGGTCCTGGAATTGAACCCCAAGTTGGTCTCCCTGCTTAGCAGGAGTCTGGTTCCTTCTCTCCTTCCAACACAACCCTGGCTCATGCTCTCTCTCTCAAAAGAATAAGTTTAGAAAAAAAATCTTTTAAAAAAATGTCATTCCAATTTTTTCATTAGTCTTGTGGGAGCTTAACAAATAACAGTTATAAATATTTGTTATTTAAGAGGAACAATTTTGTCATGACAAGAAAAAAATGTTTTCACAATGTATGGTGACATATTTAACTACACCTACTGTGGTGATCATTTTGCAATGTACACAGATATCAAATCATTATGCTGTGTACCTGGAACCAATGTAATGTTACATGTCAATCAGACCTTAGTTAAAAAAAAAACTTACATAAAAACAAAAATCCCCCAAACAAAACAAAACAAAACAAAAATCCCTGCATTATTCCCACAGCTGTATCTACAATAACATTTGAAAAGAAAAGAGAGCCTAACATCCCCACTGTGACTCTATTTTTACCATTTCTTTAAACACCAATACACAGCTACAGGGTAGGAAAACTGAGCTAAAAAATGTGTTTTTGGATGAAGCTGGAATCAGTCTGGTGATTGTTAAAGACACAACATACACCATCACAAACATAAACCTTTCTCAAAGTTAGGATGGGGCTTTTAAATCATTTTCTAAAAGAACCTATGTAATGCTCTGGAAACTGGCAAATTTAAGCAGGCGAAATCAATGTGTTGATGTTGGATAAGGTGATAAAATTAGCAACAGCAACAAGTTGATTCATCTCCGCTTTGGTAGAGCTGTAGATCGGCTCCTGAAGGTCTGCTTTAAAAATCATTGCCAGTTTTTATTTGAAGTGTTCTTTCTGGAAAAGAAGGGGGGAAAGGAACTGATTTTTATGAAAGGCTGACCCTGACCCTGTCCTAGGCTCTGTGCCATGTAAATGCTTTTAATCCTTGTAAACGACACTGAGTTGAATAGTGTGTCTTCATTCTAGCTGGGCATTTCTCTGGGACGTTAAATTACCAAATAATTTAAGTATCACTAATTGCACCTAAATAACTCCCCTGTGTGCCCCCCTCTTCTCCATAGATGATAGACTCACAGAACAGCGGAGTTTGAGATCTAGAGCAATTACGAATAATCCACCCACTCCAATCCCCTCCTCACCCCAGCATTACTGCTCTCTGTCACCCTCACGCCCAGCCCGATTATGTTTAGCTTGGCTTGAGTTTCCTCTTATGCTGTATTTTCATCCTCTCGAGTACTCTGTGAGGGAGATATCATGACTATTTTTAGATGAACAAACCAAGGCTCAGAGAGCTCAATTGGCATTCTCAAGATCGAAAAGTGGCACATAACAATTAAAACCCAGCTCATGGCTCATGGCTCTCCTGACCCCTAAGAAGACACTCTAATATAACATCAAATGGTGAAAATAATTTTTAGTATGACTTCTGTGAGAGAGACTATTTCCTCTTTTATGTTTTGCATGTGTCCAAGTCCATTAAATGCTATTTTGTCAACAGTCAACGATCACGACCAGTGTCATTGGCCATTACTCACCCATTACCCAAGTCTCTGGAATGCTCAGGTGGAACAGATAGGAGTTGAGTAGGCTCTCCTTCTCCTTCCAGAAGACATGTATTAGAAGCTAATACAATTCCCAGAATGTCAAAGCAGCTAATGAGTGAAGAAGAGAAAAAAAAGTCCAGTTTCCCCTTCGCTCCTTCCCCCAGTCTACTGTAGGCAATCACAGAGCCTTGGATACTGTGAACCACTTCCACTAGGAAAGGGAAAACCAGAAAGCAATAAGTCATAGTAAAACATATATGAAATCCTAAATACACTTGAAATGTCTATCAAGACAAGCAAATGCCTTCAGATGATAAGCTTAATGACTTTCAAACGACTCTTAAGGTCAACCTCAACAGCCCCGTTCCTTTTTCAACAGATATTTGACAATTGTCAGGAGAAAAACCATATCCCAACTGGAATTACATACAAATTTTGAACACTTACTCTTTCTTTGGATGCCCTATAAAGAAGTACATAGTGAGAGTCCTCATCCTCCCCCACTCCCCAAATGATTCTTCATTCTTGGCAACTATGGTTATATGAATGTTATGTCTGTGGTTTCTATTTTATGGCCAATTTGTAAAAGTGAAGGGAGCTCCAAAATAGTTCACTCTATGAATTATATATTTTTATGTTGCCTGCCTTGTAAGTTCTGCAAATGCCACAAATCCCCAGGGGCTGACAGGCTTGTGTGGAGCATGCCAAATAAACAGAAGTCTTTCCAAAATCCTGAGCACAACAGTAACTACCACCAGATGACGTCCACAGTTGCAATCGCTGTCCCTGGTTTGCAACGAGAAGGGGGATAAAGAAGACTTTCTAGGTAAAGAGCAAGCTTGGGCTGGACCAACATTTTCACTGCCTATGATTACAGGACTCTCTGGGGAGTGGTCTTGTTGGAAGAATTAATGTCAATCCCGCTTATTTTTAAGCCTTTGCAAATGACATTTAATATGGTATGTTACAAGCTGCGGTTCCCAAATGGCTGTATATTCGAATTACCTGTGCAACTTTAAAGCTACAGATTTCTGGGCCCCACTTTAAGACTAACTGAAACAGAAAGTCTAGGATGAGGGTCAGAAATCCAGCACTAACATGCTCCCAGGAGCCTTGGCTACCACTAAGGGGCCAAGATTGGGGGGAGGGTTGCCTACATAAATGCTGGAGAGGAGTTGGGGGAAATCGTATCCTGTCTTCCTTGGGTCTCCCTGGAGTGCCAATGGCCTCCAACTCGAGTTAAAAGTATGATTAGCCTGACAAATACTCTCACTCCACAGTAATGCCTACTCATCCAGGCTGGTTAGAGAACACGTGTGCTGGCTAACAGGAATGCATAGTAACCTACTGAAATTTATACTAAACACTGTCAAAGCATTAGACCTAACGGTTCTAATGTTATGCTGAAGATGAAACGGCTTTCTTTGAGGAACTAAACTGCGCCATGGGATTTCGACAGCCCCTCTCTGGAACTAAACTGCGCCATGGCTGCTTATACTAATGTGGGCGCACTCAGGGACATAGTTGCTCCTCCTGTCCTTATGACTTTGAGCAGCAGTTCAGATCCACCTGGTGAGTCCTCATTTTAAAGTTTGCCAGGACACTGTGGTGCCAGGAGTCAGCCATGTCACACCTTCCTCATCCGTAAAAGTGGAGGGTTGGGTTAGAAGCCAGTAAATGATCCTCTCTTCTTAAACTATCATTCATTTTAACCTATATTGCTGCTAAGATATAACCTGGAAATGCCTTAAAAATTAAAACTAGATTTTAGCATTTTTCCTTGTCGGATATATTCATAAAAGAAATAGAAAAAAAAAGTTCCAGTAATTTGTGCTGAACTTTTGGAACGTGGTTCTCTTTTGGAACCTTTGACATTTCTGTCCATGTCCCACTCTTGTTTTGTCTGGTCATGTAATAAATCTTCTTTGATGTTCTTCTTATATTTCTCTTCCTCCCCACAGTTTTAATCACTTGCAGTTCTCTGTTTAAAACCATCACCAAACACCACAGCCTGTGTAGAGCTTCAGCCTTTCAGCTGAACTTGATAGATCTTGTTGCTGACTTTTGCCCATCAAGCCATGCTAGGTCCTCTGACAAATGCATCTCCATTTGGTAAGCACCATCAACTCTACAGATTCCTGGGATAATTCCCTCCATTCTAGAGGAGGAAATACATAGGACTCAATTAAGAACTTAAGGCACCTTGGGAGGGGGGAGGGGTGTTATGGACATTGAGGAGGGTATGTGCTACGGTGAGTGCTGTGAAGTGTGTAAACCTGGCGATTCACAGACCTGTACCCCTGGGGATAAAAATACATTATATGTTTATAAAAAAAAAATTGGAAGGGGAGGCGAACCATAAGAGACTATGGACTCTGAAAAACAACCTGAAGGTTTTGAAGGGTCAGGGGTGGGAGGTTGGGGGAACAGGTGGTGGGTAATAGGGAGGGCACGTTTTGCATGGAGCACTGGGTGTTGTGCAAAAACAATGAATACTGTTACTCTGAAAAAATAAATAAATTAAAAAAAAATCAAATGGAGAAACCCAGTATGCATTTGGCACTCCTATTTAACCCTCCTCATCCTGTGTATATACCTTGAATGTTTTGTTGAGCTCAAAGACACTGTGATATTGCTGTAGTAAATCTAAGCCAATTCCAACCATTTCTAGCACTTTCTTATATGCTATGTATTCTGTGATCTACAAGTTCCTTATTAAACAGAACTCAGAAAGTGAGCTGCAGATTTACTGGAAAGAACAAAGAAGGAGTGGGTCCTCAAATTAGTTCCATTTTTAGTATTAACGGATTCAATTAACTTTTAGGTTAAGTTTTAGGCCAGGATATGGAGTTAGGATGATGCCTTTGGGTAGATAATCTTTCCACCAGACTCACATACTCAGTTTTTAATTCTCCATTCAGATCTAGAACACATTTTGTCTTAATCACATTTTTCTCCAAATAAGACATGCATAGACATTTTAGACTTTTAAGATTTAAGAGTCTGCTCTAAAGTTAAGTTTTATTTCTTTTTGGGGAAGATTTTATTTATTTATCAGAGAGAGAGAGAGAGAGAGCAGGCGCAAGCAGGGGGAGTAGGGGGCAGAGGGAGAAGCAGACTCCCCGCTGAGCAAGCTGCCTGATGTGGGACTCCATCCCAGGACCCCAGGATTATGACTCAAGCTGAAGGTAGATGCTTAGCCAACTAAGCCACCCAGGAGTCCTGCTTTATTTCTTTATATGTGTTCTTTTTGCCCTCTTTTTTAAAATAAGAATTTATACTCTGAGCCCAATTTTAAAAGTAATTTTTTATAATGTAATAGAGGAGAAGTGTTGACTATTGATTGTAAGTTTCATAAGCTATAGTGGGGATTGCTGGCATGGACCAACTAGTCAACTGGTGATGGGGGAGAGGAGTCAGTTATTCTCATTACGAATGTCACAAGAGAAAACTGCCCTCACTGTAAATAGTATAAAAGGCGGGGGGACAGCCATGCATGGCTGTCAATACCCCCAGACCAAAGGCTTAGATTCACTGCTTGTTGTGAACCACATCATTATTTTCCATGTAAAATGTCTGAATCAAATTTTAGTTTGCGTGTGAATTTATAGCAAGAAACTTATTCTTGGATTCAAATGATCATTGTTTAAATTCCTTGGCTGAGTTTAAGGTTTTTATAACATAGTCCACAATTTAAAATAGTGTGGCAGATTGGTACAGTAACCATCCCAAATTAGTTCTCCCTCCCTCTATCCATCCAAAGTGTAACCTCCTTCCACATGGACCTTGAGCCTGGCCACACAATCTGCTTTGGTCAATGAGATGTTACGAAGCACAACGCAGGCAGAGGCTTTAAAAAGAGCTTGCGGGGCTCCTGGGTGGCTTAGTTGGCTAAGCATCTACCTTCAGCTTGAGTCATAATCCTGGGGTCCTGGGATGGAGTCCCACATCAGGCAGCTTGCTCAGCGGGGAGTCTGCTTCCTTCTCTCTCTCTCTCTGCCTGCTTCTTTGCCTACTTGTGATCTCTGTTTGTCAAATAAATAAATAAAGTCTTAAAAAAATTCTTTAAAAAGAGCTTGCACACTGGGTCTGGACCCTGCTTGCCTTTGGGAGCCTTTCCTCCACAATGCGAACTTAGGAAAGCCTTCAGGCACATAAGAGACCCTCTGGAATATTGAAAATTCTGTGACTGGATTCAACAGATAATTCCTGAGCTCCTTACAGAGTGCCCATCATTTGGGTAGTGGCGAGAAATGAACAGATTATTGCACTGATTTGATTGTCTGCCTCCGACTAGACTCTAAATTCCATGACTGTAAGGGCACATCTGCTTTTCCTTACCACTGCAGCTTCAGTACCCAGCTCAATAAATAGCTATAAAATGAATGAATACAACAAAGGCTATGACAAGTACCCTGCCCTGTGTGAACTCGCAGTCTAACAAGGGAACCAAACACTGGCCTGCTGGTTCTCAGACACTGTGAAGTGCATACAGTAATAGGAGAAGAGGAAGAAGGGGTGGTGAACTTGGCCTTGAAGGCTCGGGGGAAGTTTCATGGAGAACATGACCTTTGAGCTGGGCCTTGGTATTCTCCACAAACTGGGTAACCTCAAATCAGCGATTCTCCTTTTGCCAAAGTATACCTACCTGATTCTTGTTGGTTGGAATTAATAAGGAAATTTCTAGCCCTCCATGCTTGACTTGGCTATGCTGAGTTGGCTTCTTGGCATTTTTCATATTCTTGAGAGGTGTGTGTGTGTGTGTTGCACGTGTGTAATGCAAAGAAAATGCATCATGTTGAGTTCATCAGCTCTCTGGGCTAGTGTTACCTCATGCCCACCAGGCATAGAGAGACAGGCCAGGAAGATTGATGACCTACAGCTCTCAGAATGACTGCTTAAACGTGGCTAAAGAATTTCTGTGGTTGCCTCATATAATATCTCCCTACATCAGTGAGGGTGCTCTTGTTTGCAGGCAAGAGAAAACCCAATCCAATTCAAACAATAAGGAAAACATAGTCTCCTACAAATAAAGAAAAGAAAAGATGTTCTCTTTCAAAATAGAAATTGTTAGGTATGGAGATCTTAGGACCCATTCCACATCTTTGTTCCATCCTGCTCTGCCACTGTAGTATGTCATTATTGTGCTCAGACTAGCATTCTTCATGTTTCATAATGGCTGCTGCAATTCCAGCCATTACATGCAGAATGACACAGTCCATGGGGAGAAGAGACGATCTTTCTTGGATGTTTCCTTTAAGAACTGAAAATCTTACTTAAAAGGGCATGAGAAAATTTCCACTCACATTTCCTTGGCTAGGTCCAAGCCAGCAGCCCTCTCTCAACGAACTATTAGCAAACCAAATGAGACTGCCTTTATCACCTTAAATCACTTCGGAGTTATCTTTGAGTTGAGGATGGGATTAAACTTTCCAATTCTATACAATTTAAGCAAATTAACAGATTTCTGCTAAGGAGGAGGGACTGTGGGGAAATGGATGTGGGGTAAGCAAGCAATAGGGTCCATTATGGAAAAGTACTCAAAGGACCTACTGTTTCTTGATTCTTCAAAAATCCATTCTTGAAAACCCCATTCCTCAGCTACAGAAGGGGGAATAGGATGATATACACTGAGAACATTGCTAAACAACAAAGATCTACTGGCTGGTTGTGTCCCATAAAAGTTCCTCCAAGCCCTTGGCATAGATTTGCTGATAGCTGGAGAAGGGGACAGATCAAATACATTCCCCTTCTACATCAAACGACATCACCCTGCACACACTGAAATGAGATGAAGAATTAGCAACAAGGTGAACTTGAGCTGTAAGATTAGCTCCACAAAAGAATCTGGAATTCATAAGGTATTTTTAGCTGGAGATGGTAATAAGACATTTAAATTGCTCTCAGATGAAGAAATGTCATACTGCCTACACGCTGGAGGCTTTTCACAAGTACATCTTTTTCCTAAATGGATTAATTTTGAATAAGTGTGGCATGTAGGGGGACTGGGTAGCTCAGTCCACTGGGTGTCTGCCTTTGGCTGAGGTCATGATCTCTGGGTCCTAGGATCCAGCTTGTTAGGCTCCCTGCTGAGTGGGGAACCTGCTTGTCCCTTGGCCCCTCACCCCTCTCATGCACTTGCTTGTGCTCTCTCTCAAACAATTTTTTAAAAACCTTTTTTAAAAAGTGTGACAAGTAATACAGACCCAATCCACCAGCATACAGAGGAGTACGTAGGCTGGTTTTTATTTGTTTTCATTTGTGACTTGGTGCTAGGTAAACAGATTTTTCAGAAATTCCCACCAAGATAGATGATGTATCCCACTTCCTCTAGGGAACCACGGTCACATTCAGGCTATCACACACTGCTAAATGAGAGATCACTATTTCCAAAAATACTTTTCAAAGAACTGACATCAATATCTGCCATCAGGATTTTATTATAATAAACAGAAACAGTAATAGAAAGAGGGACTAAGGAAGACCATTCCCAGAGCAACAACTATCTTCATATTTAGAGAGACCCCCACTGGACATAAAACTGATTTTCCCCATAAGTGTAATAAAGGAGTTGGACCGAATGAAGATTGAGAAAATCCTTGTTAGCAGAATTCATGGTAAGATAGATACATGTGGTAAAATAAAGAAACCTGAAGTTTGAAATGAGAGGAAGAACGACAGGTTATAAGTGTCTACTGCTGATTCTCAGACTGGAGCTGTTCTGAAGGGATCCCTGGGGGAAAATCCAGTCCTTGCCAACAGGACGACCATCCTCCTAGGCCAGAGTGTCAGGTTAGGCCAGAAGACAACCTACACCAGGGGCTCATCACCCACCCAAACCTGCACTCCAGGCTCCCACCAGGGACTACATCCTCAAACAGAAAGCCACTGAGATCTACCAAAAGCCTGGCTAAAGAACATGATACATAAGGAAGATCGTTAGAGGAACACAGAATCCATCCATTTCTCTGTAAACTCTGGATTTTACTCTTCGACCAAGTTGGGCTATCACAAAGCTGTCTATTGGAGCAAAATTTCTTGGCCCTCAGTCAAGCTGCCTTGACTGAGTGACATGTTCGTGACCTTGGTGGTCATTAAGTGAAACCATAAGTTACAGCATCACACAATCCAGTTTTGTGCTGGTGATGAGGTAATTGACCACTCTGTCTCCTAACTTCCTAATTATTTTTTTTTCTCATTGCAGGGCTTATTTGTTGGTATCTTACATGTAATTATCCCAATTTGTAAAACAACCTATTACTGTGAATACAAGTATTCCCATAAGAAAGATGAAAAACTAAGAGTTAGGCAAATTAAATCATTTGTCCAAGGTCAATTGTAGAGCTGGTGTTCAAGCCCAGATGCATGCTCTTTAATTCACTACACCACCTGGAAAACTAGTATATTTCTGCTTTGTGGAAAACGAGGAGTGTGTAACTGTTTATGGCCCTATTTTTCCTCTTGGCTACCAGGAAATTGAGAGTAAAAGCTGTTCAAGTACAGCAGTTTTTTGAACTTAGGGTTTCTGTATATTACAGCATCTGTTTGAATTTATATTTACCATGGTTCTGATATGTTTTCATTTATATTTTACATTTCCTATAAATGGCCCAATTATTTGCTCATTTGAAGAATGAGCTAAGTATTTAATAAGTTCACCAACAAACAGAGAAAGTGTATTCCTGCTATTCTCTGGCCTGTGAAAATATCAGTTTAAAATTTATCTTTTTTTTTTTTCTTTTTGCCTATGGCGTATCCACAACTTCATGGTAGGCCAGTTGCAAGCTTGACTCAGTTTCGAGTTGTTTATAATTAACAACACTTATAATCTTTCCTCCTTCATCTGGTAGTAGTATCTTCATTGTCTTTTAGAGAATCACCCCCTTACCTGCTCTGTCCTTGAGACTTTTGGAGAGCTGCCCTCAATCCTGCCTCTTGCGAGGATGTTCGAACTGGGCACAGTCAACCAGCACATCACATCCACTGGACATGACAACTGGTTAACAGACGGGCACCTGACCTTAGGCGTCCATTGAGGCTCCATCTCAAGAATTTGTAGGCCTATTGAAAGTCAAGTCCTTTTTTCTACTATCATTATTGAGTAAGACGCTTGCCTGAGCCTGAAGGCAACCAATTAAACACCAAAAGAGAGGACCTACCTAAGAGTTAGTTAGGCTGCCCTAGAACTGGGAGGTAAGAATAGACCAGATCTGATGGGACTGATGGAGTCCCTGGATCCAGCCATACGTGATTGAAAGGCTTTAGTTATGTGGGTAAATACATTACCTCTCCCCTAAATATACCCCACCTGTGTGTATGTACACAAACACACACACACATGCACACAAACACACACGAAGACACACACACTTTTGTATTTGTTTAAGCAGTCTCATTTGGGCTTTTATCATTCACAACAAGGAGACCTAGTATTTTGAAAAGCTAGTGAAAGTCTGCGTTAAAGCCAACTTCTTCTTCGAAGCCTCGTCTACCACTTCTGGGTTGCACTGAGGCCCATTCTCTCTGAAAGTCAAATAGAGTCTATACCTAGTAACTCATTCCTTAGTTAGGCACATGATGGTTTATATCATTCTTTAATTGATCTTGAGACAAGGATGCCAACCGGATGCATGCACTAGCTTGTAAGGCTCTGGGAAGACTAAAACCTCAAAGTTCTGCCATGACTTTCCCCCTCCCTCCTTGCCTCTGTCCCTTCTTCCCTCTTGCTCTCCCTCCCCCTCCTCTCTCCCTTCTCTTTCTGTTTCCTTTTTGTCACAGTACATGGTTTTTGGCCCAGTACATAACAGGGATGCAATAACGATTGATTGATTAACCAGTTATTTTGTCTGCATTAAATGTGGGTATTTTATTTGGAAAGTAAACATATGCCATTTTTGTACTGTTGGCTGCTTTCTTTTATTCCCACAGTCTTCTCATATTTAATATGGAAAACCAGCATTTTTCAAACCTATTACCATCTACATAAAATATTTTGAAATGATGATCATCTCTGTGGCAGATTCGGCTTGTTGCCTACCTAATATCTATTCTTCCTCTCATCCTAATGGAATCATGGTTTCACTCTTGATAAAAATAAACCCAACTGGAAATATTCCTCCACTTAGACTCACCTGAAATCGGAGGTGACAGAGTGATCAAATTCTGGCCATTTAACAAATAAATGAGATATAAAGGGACATTGCTGAAATGGCCTTTAAGGAAACTTCTAACAATGAGCGGACTCATCTGGCATCCTTTGTCAAACTTGTGGGTTCCATTCCTTTCTCCTTCCTGGAACACAGGAGCAATGCCTAGAGATGCAGCAGCCATCTTGCGACAGTTAGGAAACAAACATTAGGATCATCGTACAAGCTAAACTCTACATGCTAATGAGGTTTTTCTGCAGAAAAAGAAACGAGATAGATCCCTGATGGCATCACTGTGCCATTATACCAGATCTGGGCTGCTTCTCGCAGGAAATAAGTAAGCCTTCTCACCTATTTAGGCCAGTGTAGTTAGGTTTTGTGCTGCTTTCCACCAGATGCATTTTTAACTGAGGCTGACCCTTCCCCTTTTAGTTTCTGATAATTTTGTTAATTTTTAAACATGGGCACATGTATTATTATCCTCTGAGCAAACCAAGAGCACTCGTGGGAAAAGTGCTCCAGTCTCAAACCATTCCTTTCGGTCCTGCTGTGTACTGACATGTATAGCGGCACCACTGGCTTAAAAATTCTATGTCTGTAATCAAAATATGTCACTGGGAAGCTCTGTGCTTTCTCTCTTCAAGCGCTTGAACTTGAAAATTCCCTCCTTTGACAAGGTGCTCTCTTTTCTTGGGTAGTTTATAAAATATTTATGGTTGGAAGTCAAAGGTAGCCGGATAAGGAGATGCGTCTGTCATAAACACCATCTGTGCTAGCAGCCCGTCAAGTATAACTCACCACATAGCTTTAATCTGCTCGGTTATGGCAAAGACTTCTGGCAGTAGACGGACCGTTGCCTTAAAACACCACAGAACACACTAATTTGCTCTGAAATACAGCTAAAGAGTCCTCCAGCCTCTATGACCCTGCCCCCAGCTTCAGTGCAAAAGCCTTATGTCTGTACTTCGCACCTTGAAAATTACATGGTCAGTAAACAGCTCTTGACCTAATTCTGTGAGTTGCTCTCAAGGCCAAACTATGTTCTCCAATCCGTCATGGGGCATGATCTTATCCGGGGTAACCGGCATCCAAGAGTGGAAATGCAATTTTATTTTTCAGGAATTTACAAACAGTCCCCTTGAAGCTTCAGAGGAGTAATACTTGGTAAGCTTTGACATAAATTGTTTAAAACTGTGACTTGGAAATCTTTCTCTACTCTTTCTGCTGGTCTATATACTTGCAAACAATCTACACCTTGGAAAACTTTGGAGAAAACCTGCCATAAACTGCAATACTTTCCTCCCTCCCTCCCTCTCCCCTTCCCTCCTTCTCTTCCTTCCTCCCTCCCTCCCTTTCTCCCTTCCTTCCTTCCCATCTTTCGTAGAAAGTTAACAAATCATTCTGAGTTGCAAATCCATCATCTGAGTTTGTCATTTTCCTTTTTAAAGATGTTTAAAGATGTTTAAAGATGTTTTTCCTTTTTAAAGATGTTTCCTTACCATTTTTGCACAAGATCGTAAACTGCTCAACTTTGCTTCCTCAAAGAACCTGGAACACCTGCTCCCTCAGGCGGGCGCTGTCCTGCTTGGATCTTTTGTCTTTTCCCCTACAGGCCCACTGGCTTTTCTTTAGGGATGGGTAGTCAAGGCACAAATCAATCCTTCTCTTTCTATTGCCTGAACACAAGTTCACAGAACTAAATTTTTCAAATCATGTTGAGAACGTAAGAAACCAGAAAATGAAAGCATATCATGTCAACAGTTTGCATGGCTAATTCCACGCCATGGCAGTGAAAGCTCTAGGATAAATGCAGTCATCTGTTTCTGCACAAGAAATGTGACATAAGCATTAATATTAGAAAAATAAGTATAGGCTTAAATTCTTTTAAAGCACCCAAAGTAAAGAATCAAGCAAGCATAGTCATGCCAGCACCACTTAGATTCTCAAAAAATACTCATTACACCTTCTTGCAGTCCAACTCCATCCATAAGCATGTAAAATCGTGACCCCCATGACCCTAGCTGATAGAAAGCCACAGTGGTATCTTTCTGGGGGTAGCGCAGGGCTCCTGGATAAGACTAGTACCCACAACCAACAACAAACAAGGCTAACCTCCCTTTCAGGAGGGGGTTGTGAATATCTGAGAAGTATGTATCTAGGAAGTCCACCCCCTGCGTGATGGCCAAAGGGAAAGTCAGGATGTCTCTGCACACTAATGTAATGGATGATGCCCATCATAACTGGGCTAAAACTGAGGCCCTAGCTACTGCTCAACTGAAACACACTGCATAGAATGGCTAAAATGAACAACTTGGGAAACAACAGGTATTGACGAGGATGCAGAGAAAGGGAAAGCCCTCTGACACTCTTGGTGGGAATGCAAGCTGGTGCAGCCACCCTGGAAAACAGTTTGGAGGTTCCTTGAAAAGGTAAAAATAGAACCACCTTATAACCCAACAACTGTACTACTAGATATTTATCCAAAGGATACAGACTTAGTGATCCAAAGGGACACATGCATCCGAATGTTTATAGCAGCAATGTCCACAATGGCCAAACTGTGGAAAGAGCCCAGATGTCCATCAACAGATGAATGGATAAAGAAGAGGCAGTATATGTATATGTGTGTGTGTGTGTGTGTATACACATACACATACAATGGAATATTACTCAGCCATCAGGGGCACCTGGGTGGCTCAGTGGGTTAAAGCCTCTGCCTTCGGCTCGGGTCATGATCTCGAGGTCCTGGGATCGAGCCCCGCATTGGGCTCTTTGCTCAGCAGGGAGCCCGCTTCCCTTCTTCTCTCTCTCTGCCTGCCTCTCTGCCTTCCTGTGATCTCTGTCTGTCAAATAAATAAATAAAATTAAAAAAAAATATTACTCAGCCATCAAAAAGAATGAAATCTTGCCTTTTACACAGATGTGGATAGAACTAGAGGGTATTATACTAAGCAAAATAAGTCAATCAGAGAAAGACAAATACCATATGATTTCACTCATGTGGAGTTTAAGAAACGAAACAGATGAACATAGGGTAAGTGAAGGAACAATAGAATAAGATGAAAACAGAGAGGGAGGCAAATGATAAGAGATGCGAACTCTAGAAAACAAACAGGGCTGCTGGAGCGAAGGGGGTGAAGGGACGGGGTAATTGGGTGATGGACATGGGGAGGGCACTTGATGGAATCAGCACTGGGTGTTATATGCAACTGATCAATCACTAAATTCTATCCTTGAAATTAGTAATATGAATAATAATACTAATAATTCAATAACTGAATTCAAATAAAAATTTCTTAAAAAATGCATTGCATAGGAGGACGACAGTCTCTTCTCAAATCAGGATGTCGGCAAAATTGTGAAGTTGGCAAAACTCCAGTGTCCCCTCCCTCCATCTCTCCCTTTCCTTGATCTGAATTAATATTAACTTCCTACTATGTGCCAAGGAGTTCAGGGGTGAAGAAGTGCTGATAGTCTTGTAGGGATTCTGTGTGAAAGGGATATGGTAAACAGGCCCAAGGGGAGAGCCCTAAGCAGGCACACTTAGCCCCCCAGGGGTCGGGGGGTGCAGGGTGGGGATGGGAAGGGCTGCCATGAAGGGTTCTACAGCATGGGTAGTGAAGCACCAGATAGGAAATACTCTAGAAAATACTTATTTTCTATGTCACATATCTGTTTGCTACACAGAATTTTAAAACATAAAAACTGTTCTCAGCCTGTGAGGTTGTTTCTCAAACCATAACAACATCAGGCTGGTTTGGCCCATGAGCCAAGTGTATTGACCCATCTTCCAGAGGAAATATTATCTGTGCTGAGTTCCTAAGGACAAAATGTAAAATTGACTACTGTTTAATAAACGCTTGGATTTGTCAGGCCCTGGACCAATGGCTCTATAAAATTCATTTCATTTCATCAACCCAAAACCATAAGAGGGTTCTGTTTTGTTTTTTTTTTAAGATTATTTATTTATTTATTTGACAGACAGAGATCACAGGTAGGCAGAGAGGCAGGCAGAGAGAGAGGAGGAAGCAGGCTCCCCACTGAGCAGACAGCCCAATGTGGGGCTCGATCCCAGAACCCTGGGACCATGACCTGAGCCAAAGGCAGAGGCTTTAACCCACTGAGCCACCGAGGCACCCCAAGGGTTCTGTTTTTATCACTATCATCTAATAGCAAGGAAACTGACAACTGGGGGCATCAAATTACTTGTCCAAAGTCATAGTCCCACGGTCTAGGTGAGACTGGAAGCAGGTCTTCTGGCATTAAAGGGGCCAAGAACAGGCCATGTATAGTTGTATAGGTTGTGCCCTGGACAAAGGCACCCACAGAACAGGTGTGAGGGGCTGAAATCCAGGAGTCTGCGTGAGAGTCAGCATTCTAGCCCAAGGAAGGAGAAGGGGTGCACAGTTCCTTGCACAAAGGTACCACTATCTTACCAAGCCATGTACTTCAGAGGCTGCATTGCTGGGGGTTTGGGAAGCCACCTATTTCTAACTGGTCCAAAGATTATCATTCTTAGGATTGTAATTAGCGATAGCTAGTTCTGGACACTAGGATTTTGCCTAAATTCCTGAAATATAGAACATACTCACACTTTCAATCATGGCTTAGAAAATATTCTGTAACTACAGTGAGATAGCCCTTCCCACCTACCACGGTGACTGCAATTAATCAGACGGACCACCACACGTGCTGGCGAGGATACCGAGAAACCGCAACTCTTAGCCTTTGCTGATAGAATATACAATGGTCCAGCCGCTTTGGAAAACAGCTTGGCAGTTCCTCAAAAAGTTAAACATGGTCACTATATGGCCCTGAAATTCTACTCCTAGGTATATGCTCAAGACATGGTCCAAAAAATTTTATCTTTGAATATTCAAAGCAACATTATCTGTTGTAGCCAAACAATGGAAACAACCTAAATATCCATTAAATGAAGATGGAACAAACACATGGTGACCTATCCATCCAACATGGTTAGCGAGTGTCCTGCCTGCTACATAAAGAAGCGAAGTCCTGACACATGCCACAATGTGGATGACTCTTGAAAACATGTACTAAGCAAAAAAAAAAAAACAAAAACCAGACACAAATGGCCACACACTGGAGAATTCCATTGACACAAAATGTCTCGGATAGGCAAAACCAGAGAAACAGAAAGCAGGCCAACGGGTGCCCGGAACTGAGCAGGGCAGAGGAGATGGGGGTGGGGGGTTAGGAGGGAAGTGGGGAGTGACTGTCAGTGGGTGCCATGCTTCTTTTTGGAGGTGATGAAAATCTTCTGAAATTGGGTAGTAGCGTCCGTTGTAGAACTTTGTGACAACACTAAAAACTACTCAGCTGTATGTCTCTAAAGGGAGGAAGGCTGTGGTGTATGAATAATATCTCAATTTTAGAAACCCTGTAGATGTTTGATTTCTCTTTCCCCACCACAAGGCTGTCCAGCCCCCTGCCAGCCCCTTTCCCACCTTCGCTCATCTGAGGTGGTGTTCGCTGGGTCAGGTGCCTCAGCTACCAGCCTAGCCTCTAGTTAGGCTGGACACAGGAAGAGGGTGAAGGCTGCCAGGCAGAGGTGGTGGGGGTGGGGGTGGGGTGCTAAGAAACAAAAGAAACATTAATTCACCCCATGTGGCTTGAGCCTGGAGCAGGGGAGTGGGGCTTGGCAGGGGAGGGGAGGCAGAGGGAGATTGGGCTGCAGAGTGACAGTTCCAGATGGGGGTAGGGACGTGGGGGTGATACTCCATGACTAGGCCGGGGAACATCTATGTCCTCATCTGTGCTTTTACTGCCCACAAGGCTGCTGTAGAGGTCCCTCTTGCTCCAGAAACTTCCAATCCAACAGTCTATCCTGGGATGCTGAAGGCTCACTGAGGGTCCTTCCTCCCAGGGGTGTGGCTGTTCCAAAGTAGGACTCAGGAGAGAACAACACTTCTCTCTAACACAACAACTTGCTCAGGGCACCAAGGGAGCCAGAGAGGGAGAAACATTTGTGGGGGGGGGCGGTCCTCCAGCCTAGACACACTATATGGGGTTAGCTACTTTTTCAGCACAGACCCATAAAACACTGCCTGTCCCCCCAGGAATGCTAGACCCAAAGCCTCCCATCTCCAGTTCGCAGGGATCTTCCTGTCCACCCACTGTAGGATGGCCACTAGGACAGAGCTGGGCACAATGTTATTTTTAACTCCCTAATCTACTTGTATTTTATCTTCTGCAGTAGATTACAGGCTCCCAGAGGCAGCAGTTCTGTCTTCAGAGATTTTCTTTTCCCCTCAGGGGAGCAGAAAATGTTCCTCCTTGGGCTCCTCAGTCGGCCTGGCCATTAACTGATGTTACATAAGCTTTCCTTGTTAGAAATAATTACTAGACTCCTCTCATGTGCCATCAAGAAAAGGCCTCTGAGACTTTTGCAAGTAACTGCATCTAATTAACACTCAAGTCACCTATTTTAGGTGCCACCAATGCCTAGTGAGGAAAGCTCCCAAAGCAGTATGTCACGCTTGCCTGGCGCAGGGTCACGTGGCTGCTGTTTGTCCATCTGACATACCTGATAGGAATACGGCTGAAGGACAAAGGGAAAGCAGATACAAAAAGAACCCAGACAAGTCTCATCACCACCTCTCAAAGATTCTTAGTTTTGCTTTTAAAAGAGCAAGCAAGAAATGATGGTGTGCTGTTCCAAAGCAAAAGCGAACAGACGGCAAACCTCCCCAGGATGGGGAGAGGGGATCGGGGCGGGAAGAGGCCTGGGTCCTTCATGCTCCTCGGTCTTCATCCTGAGGGGCATCAGAAGGGTCTGACTTGGGGGATGCCCATCACACCTGAGCCTCAAGAGACCACATCCGAGAGTCTGGAGGGCGGACTGGAGGGGAGCAAGAGGGAGCTAAGATCTGAAAGACCTCACGTAATATAGCAGTTAGGAACGTGAGGCCGGCAGAGCCCATTCATCCTCTAAAAATCAGTATATGGCATAAAATCCCTGAAAATAAACAAAGTCTACCATACATTTAAGCACAGATGTTGCTCTCTCTCTCTCTCTCTCTCTCTCTCTCACTCTCTTTCTAAATGTGTGAGATAAAGTTTTCAAAAGAGATTCCAAGAGGATGTGTAAGGAGGTCGGGGTGTAGGAGGAAGCCTCCTTGGGTGTTCTCAAGGGTGGGCGAGAGGCCTCAGTGGCCATTCACTGAGTGTGTGGCCCCTGGCAGGCCTGTGCTTTGCACCTACAGGCCTGACCTCACTCTTCACACCAGCCCTATAGCAGGGGTGGGTGTGGGTGAAGATGCCTCAGACAGGTTAATAACTCACCAAATTCATAGTGTTAGTGAATATAGAGCTAGACCTGAAACTTTTGTCAGTCTGACTCTAGACCTTAAAGCTAATTTAAGCCATTCTCATAGATAACAAGGATCAGAAATCACCTAGGAACACTCTAAAAAGTCTAAAAGTCTGAACTGACCTCAAAACCATACCAGCTGAAATACGTTTAAAAAATATAGCTTATTTGCTTCTTCAATGATTACCAAAGATTACCTGCTTCTTCAATGATGAAAAGATGTTTAGAAGAAACCACCCCCCCCCCCCAAAACCTGATGCTGAATAACTGCCTTTGGGAGACAAATTATTTTAGAAACACACAGGTTCTGCATTTTGCCATAACCACCATGATACTTGTTGGGAAAACACTATCAGCTTGATTATCTCATTAGGCAGAAAAACCTTGCATGAACCTTTCCTATTAGACTGTGAACTCACCATGATAACAGAGAAGGTATCACAGTTACCTACCTGCAGCCCACACCACCTAAAATGTCCTTACACACACACACACACACACACATCCCACATCTACACCAAGAACACTGTGGAGAGGGAAAAAGGCTCTCCTAGCTCCAGCGAGACTCTGACATTATCCTCTGCTGGTCTGGAGCAGGTCTGAGGCAAGCAAGAACTACTACAGTGGGGAGCTGGCCATACCTTTGGCCGTGGCAGCCATGTTGGAAAATGCCCAGGGCCAGGGAGCAGGTGGACAGGCCCAGACAGCATTTTTGGAGAGAACATAGGGGCACCCCCTAGTGGTAAGGGTTTAGGGTAGAGAAAGACACATCCCAGTTGGATTGAGAAGGCTTTTCTACGAAGGGGACATTAAGGGGGCTCAAGTTCACTTCTCTGGGAGAGACCCTAGTGGTTTGGCGGTAGCAACATCCATACAAAATCATGCTGTGAATCAAAATGAACCACAAGTTGGATGAATGTTGATAAATATAGTTTCCTTGGCTCATGCTTATTAATGTTGCTTATTTACATATATCTCAGTTTATTCCAGAAAGGATAGAAGGTAGCTCAAAAAGCTATCTTCCCTATAGCAAGGAAGCACAAATTAAAAATAAGACTACATAATTTTTAATTACTCAGGAAAATAAAAGAGTACACGGCTTGGAATCTAATGTAGTGCCAGTAGTTAGAGCTGAAATGCATGCCAAAAAGAGACTATTGATGTATTTCTGGTATTCTGTTAGATAAGGCAGGAGCCATCTGTCTGAGCCTAATCATAAAATATGTGTAGGAAATAGGAACTCAATCATACACATTTCCTGTGATACCTTAATCATCATTTAAAAGCAAGTAAGAATAATAATTAAAAAAGAGAGAGTATTCTGTTTAACAAAGAAAAATCTGAAAAAGATGGCCTTATAAAATTTATATCCAAAGCACTGTGCAGGCCAATTTTTAAAAAGCACTCTGCAGGCAAATTCAGGTGCCAGGTGATTAAGAAACACTGTAGAAGGGGGAGTCATTAGGTGTTATAGTAAATCAAATGACTATTTAATAATTGAAAGTAGGAAGAAATGTTGGAACAAAACTGTTAGTTTTTATACCCTATGCAGGAGAGGAAAAAAATGTTTCTCTTCCAAACGCTCTCAAAGAAAACAGGCCTTTATGAGATTTTTATGTGGAAATTATCTCTTAAAATTTACTTAAGAGCATTCAATGAAGATTCTGAATAGGAAACCAGAGTTCAATTGATTGGGAATAGTTCCAAGTTAGTATTCAATTCATAAAGCAAAAGGTCTTCCTTTCCTTACAGATTATTATAAAGCCCTCCTGGAACTTTCACTGACCCAGATTCCATTCTTAAGGGCCTTAGTGGCAAAGGGGCCCTTCCAGGGTGCACTGTGTGCCCTTGGACCACCAGGAAGCCACAGTTCCCAATGTATACAGTGGGCACTGGTTATCAGAAAGAGCAAGAAGTACTGCTTGGGCCATTTCTCTGGGTGAGTTCCAAGGTCTACCTGCCTTACAATCACTGGGGCACACGTTAAAAATTCAAATCCCTGAGCCCCACCTGCCTGCCCCTGAATCAGGTGCTTGTGGCTGGAACCTGAGAACCTGTAACTTTACAAGGTCCCGGGAGGTTGTCCTGTCCATGGATGTGTGAGCGCTCTGCTGTCAGGAATCACAGAGCAACGCCTGAGTATACGGTTACTGATGTGTGTACATTTAGTCAGCGTGTAACTATAATCATAAATAGGGACTCTTATTCATTAACTATTTATCAAGGGCTGCTCTGTGCAAGATCCTGCACTCTAGACATGGGAAGAAATGCAGCTATTCTGGGGATTAAAATAGCCCCGACTCTCAAAGGGGTGTACACATGTTGGCAGAGAGAGGTGCGGTCTCCAGAAAACTGAGCCAGAGGGGGCTGCTGCTCTCGGGTTCCATGCAATCCCTCCTCCCCAAGCCAGGGCTCCAATTTGGAGCCCAGAGGGTGATGAATGCTGCCTGGGAGCCCTGCCAAGACCTGTCTCCTACTACCTACCCTTTACTCCTCTCTAATCCTTGCATGCTGCACGGAGACCCAACCATGTGAACAGATCAGATCAGATCAGATCACAGGAATGGGCCATGTCATGGCATCTGGGAAGGGGGGAAAGGGAAGAGGGAGGGTGTGAGGGATTAACCCGAACAGTGCAACTTGATGACTCAGGTGGCAAGAAATTTCCTCGGCTCTAGTCCGTATTGTCTGCCAAGGTTGGGTTCTGTTAAACAACTAAGTTGGAATTATTTATCAGAGCAAGTCATAGGCCAATACAAATCACAACACTGTATCCAGAATCTTAGGTCTGCAAAATCTAGGAAGTGGTATGCTCAAATGGATGGGGTGGGGGTACGTGGGTGAGGTCAGCCTCACGGGAGAGCTACGGCATCTCCTGGCAAGCGTGCTGATGTCAAGACCTTTCTCAGAGGTGGAGGAAATGAAGGAGTGGTAGTGTGGAGAGAGGGGCGCCCCGGGGATGACACCAGTTCTAGGGTCTCGGATCTCCTAGTAAATAAACTTCCTGGGCTAAGAGCTGCAGAGTGAGTGCCCTCTGCCCTGGGTGGATATGAGGCATCCAGGACCAGAACCATGTCTGTACTTAGCTGGAAACCCAGACAGTCTCTTCTTCCTGTCTCACTATTTATCATGAAGCAAAATTAGAGCCAATATTCCACCTCCCTCTTCTTGCTTCCTCTAACAATTCACCAAAAATACCCAAGAAGAAGATCTATTAAAATTGATCCATTTCAATATAGCATAGGGCCAGGGTTGCAACCTCAGTTCTACCTCTTACCAGCAGCGTGACTGTAGACAAGTTACTTAACAATAAGTTTGCCAAGAATTTCTCTGCATTTGTATGCATGTCTCTGTTTTTCCTATCTGGATCAAGATTTCTTTCCTAGAATTTGGTAATTATGTTGACATCATAATAAGGTTGCACCAGGATACAGTTCTGTACTATATGGAATGGACATTCATCACTGGTAGCTGTCTAGAATCTTCTGAACACCGTATCAATACTTTGAGAGCTTCACACAAGATGAATTCTGCCTTTCCAACTTTTCTGGCTTCCCCTGAAGCTATGGGTGATTTAGATGCTCAGAATTCCTTGGTTGGGATTCTGGAACAGCTTCTTAAATTAGAGTGACTCAGTTGGGAGGTGGGCTCTTTTTTTTTTAACCCCCTCACCCCTATGCCTGCTACCAGTCTGGGAAGTGGATATGATGGCTGCTGGTTCAGTGGCCCTTTTGGACCAGGAAGTCATCTTGAGCATGGAAGCCATGCACAAAAATAGTGCCTCCTTAATGACTGTGTGATGGTCATGCCAGTCTAGAATTGCCAATCCATGGACTTATTTTACAAAAAAGGAAAATAAATTTCTATCTTGGATAAGCCATTTTTATTTTTTTTTTTTATTATATGTAGCCCCATTTAACCATATATTTTATATTACATATTATATATATTCATATAATATATATTGATCTTATACACTATACTTCACTTTTTGGAGGGATCAAGTTTTGATTCTGAACTCTCATAGGAAAGATAAGACCATATTTAACAATATTTTTTTGAAAAGACAGAACACCAGACATGTGTATCACCTACCTGATGAGATGCAATGGAATGCATGTAGTACCACCTGTGACCTATTCTTCCCCAAACACTGACTTGGAACCTGCGGAAGACTCTGCATCTAACCACCAATTTCCAGGAGATACAGAAAGTAGAGTAACATGTTCTATAATACCACAGGGAGGCAATCATCCAAACCCAGAATGTAGGAAACTCTAATAGGACAAATGGTTCAGTTTCTTCAAAAATAAGTTGCAAGGCAGGGAAGGAGAATTTACAGAATTAAGGATTTACAGATTAGGGGCACCTGGGTGCCTCAGTGGCAGTTAAGTATCTGCCTTCGGCTCTGGTCCTAATCCCAGGGTCCTAGGATGGAGCCCCACATCAGGCTCCCTGCTTAGCACGGAGTCTGCCTCTCCCTCTCTCCCTCTGCCTATCACTGCCCCTGCTTGTTTTCTCTCTCCCTGTCAAATAAATAAATAAAATCTTAAAAAAAAAGAATTTATAGATTAAAAGCAACTTGAGGCACATCAACATATGCAATATGTAGAAACTTCGTTGGGTACTGCGTTAACAAACCCACTGAAAAACGTTTTGAGACAATCAGGAAAATGCAGACACTATGGATTTCTGATGCTATTAAGGTATTACAGCTAATTTTAGGTTGTAATAATGATATTGCAGTTATATTTTTAAGTTATGTATGTGCTTATAGAGACACATACTGACTGATATATTTATAGGTGAAAGTATATAATATATAGGATTGGATCTAAAATAATCCAAGGATGACGTAGGGCTTTGAGAATATAAATGAAGTCAAATAGACCATGGGTCTTAGTCAGTTTGGGCTGCTGTAACAAAAATACCATACACTGAGTGGCTTAAACAACCAAACATTTCTCACAGTTCTGGGGGGCTGGGAAGTCCAAGATCGAGGTGCAGGTAAGCTGGATTTCTGAGGACCGTTTTCTGCCTGATGTGCAGATGACTGTCTTCTTGCTGTATCTTCTCCCATGGCAGGGAGCGAGACCATTTCTGTCATGTCTTCTCTTTATAAGGGCACTAATCTCACTCATGGGGGCTCTATCCTTATGATCTAGTTATCTCCTAAGGCCCCACCTCCAAATACTATCATTCTGGGGGTTAGGGCTTCAACATATGAATTTTGAGGGACAGAAACATTCAGTCTGGGCCTCACTTGCTGGTAACCATACAGCTGGGAGAAGGGCACTGTCTTTGTAATTTTCGTGTATGTTTAAAAATTTTTCTATAGCTTTAAAACAATACTCAACAAAACTCTTATGTTCTGGAGTAGACTCTGAATATTTTTTCCTTGATAAATCCATTTTCTTTTAAGATGACAGATTCTTTTCTATAGAATCAATAATTAACTGAGTCAGAAGATTATCTGAAGTGGCAGAGGGAAGCCAAAATGGTAGAATCAGAATTTCATGTTAAGGAATCAAAACCCCAAGAGCTGGATTAACTATTCACTGTTAATTCACTACCCAAAACCTTTAGAGACATTCATCACTGATGATAGAATGATCTTCTGATGAATTTTGATGAATTCATGTAATTGCATCTAAATCTAGTTGGTTTCTTGGGTCACCCATTCAATGCTCACAGAAGAATTTTGGTCCCTAGAGGACTGGACAACTGCAGAAATTGCTTGCTCCTATAAATACAAGGTTTTATGTAGTCCTGGAAGGGAGTCCTGTAGCCTGTAGATGCAGAGAGTCTACAATAAAGGCATTCTTCTGAAGAAGCCCCTACAGTGGGTGGGTCACAACTCAGAACCAATTCAGGATGTGCGTTTCCAGAGGTTCTGCCCCCGCCAAAGCAAAGAGTTTACGGATGATCTCTGCTTAAACTCTTGGTTTCCAATTGGGCGATTTCTTTAATGACTGTTTGGTAAGCTGAGGGACTCATAAAAGCCACTGGCAGTGCAAGTCCCTGCTGGCTCCACTACCTCCAAAAGAAATTTCCACACAAAGCTATTTGAAACATCTAAGTTTCTCTGTATAAAGTAAGAACCAGGCATCAGCAGCAGGAGCGAAACTTGGGTCAGGCCAAAAATGCAGACTCTCAGGCCCTACTCAGGCACCTTAACAATATTCCCACTGATCCCCAAGCATCTTTCTGGTACAACAGCAGCCTGGGCATACCTATCTGCTTCGTAATCACACACACCAAACAATTCAGTGTGAAACCATCATCAAGACAGCATTCGGTAATAGCATGAGATACTTATTCTCCGAAGAGATTTTTAAGGGCTACTCTCTGTGCTTATCTGTGGGTGACTCGTCGCAAGATAAAGATAAAACCCAGACTCTCAGGGATCACCGGCCACACCTGATAACTCTTTATCTTCATTTCTTGCCAAATCTATGAACAGGCTCTGAGCAGCCAACTGTTCTTCTCTCCCTGTGGATAAATTATGGAGGTCATTACAAGCAAACGCAATGTAGATAAGAGTTGCCTCCTCTTGATCCTTGTGTTCTCTTAAATTATACACCACGGGGTTATAGTTATTGCTGAACGACAGCAAGTCCTGAATGCCCCTATGGTGCAGAATTTAATGAAACGCAGCTCAGGACAGATGCAAGGACACCAGCTCGCTCTCCCTCCCTTTGTCTGTTTTCTTTCCTTCTGTTATCACTCTATGCCATTATATGTCATCTGATAAGCAGCCCTGAGATGAAAAGAAAGGACAGCTCATGAACTGAAACTTTCATTGAGATGTTTTCCAGTGGAGTGTATGGACTCAGGAAATGGACGCAAAGTGCCAGAAAAAAGACCGGTGGATAAGGCATTTGACTCTATTTTTAAATTATAATCTCTTTGCTGCCAAAAAGGATTGGGCACCACTGTCTTCTCCTCCTCCACCCCTCTAAAAAAAGCACAGAACCAAGAAGACAACTAAAACAAGAACAAAAGACAACAGGTAAGTAAAAAGGGAAAGGAGACAATACAGAAAAAGGAAAAAATGATTTCATCTTCCTATCAAATTATTTTTTTCTGATAATTTTTTTTAAACTTTACATTTCTTTTTCGAGCATCTGAGTTTCCAGTTGTGACTTTCTAGAAAACCTATTTGTTTTAAAAGCCCAATTTTTCCAAAGCCGAGTGATTGAGAGAATGACTGGGAAATCTAAAAGCTAAAAAGTAAAGCCTGAAGGAAGAAGACATCAAGTCTATCAACAAAATCAAAGACTGGTTAAAAAAAAAAAAAACCATAAAGGAAGAGCTAGTCGCTTCCCAAAGTGAGAGAAAGGTTTCGATGGCTGGTGGACGAGGACGAAGAGGGACAAGAATGGTCCCAGAAGCTGTTTGGGCCCCAAGGAAAAGGTCTAGCATTCCACCTCTCCCCCACCCCACCAAGTGGTTTGGGGAGTGGTGGGTTGATGGAAATCCCAGAGGAAGGGGGCCAGCTCCCCAGGGGGTGTCTTCAGAGGCTCTGGGCCATATAGAGAGCCACTGTCGCCCTTGACCAGAGCTTGATCTTCTGGGTGTCTTTGGCTGAGGGAGATACTCAGTAACATGGTTCTGGGGCAGTTTGCTATGAGAATACCTTTGGGATTTCTCTGGAGCTATGAGACAATGTCGGGTCCCTGGGGTCAGGACAAGGAAGACGCAGCACAAGTGCGCCTGCCAAGCAGAGACCTTGCTTGGGCCAGTGTTATGGAAACAACAGGCTGAAACCCAACACTGGGCCCAGTGACCTGAGACAACCCTGAACAGAGGACAGCAATGGGACAAGGTGTCACTCCCCTGAGGTCACACAAACTCTCCCCAGGGAAACTGATGGGCCATAAGAAGGGATGAAAGGAACAGGAAGGAGAGACACCTGAGAAGGTAAATTTAAACTGGAAGAAACTAAGAAACTACCACCAGTGGAAATGGGGACTCCTGGGCAGGCTTACTCATATTAGGGAAAAATCTAAAATGCTACATTTTTGCCCAGCTAACTTCATACCTTCAAGTGTGTATACACAAATGCATTTGTCTATGTCCTGAAATTTACTAGAAAGTTGAACTCTAATTAATGGAAAAAGCAGGAAATAGAGGTCCATCTAGTGGTTTGGGGTTAATTGCAGTAACTTTTTTTAAGGTTGTGGGCCTGTAGTCCAGGTAGAAAACACAGGTGGGCTGTAGTCTGGAACAATGGGGGATGGGCTTGATTGTCCTTAGCGCCCAGAGGTCTGGAAGAAGAAAAGGGAGACTAGGTAGGAAGGACTGTCAAGAATGTATTCAAGACTATATGAGGATATTTAAAGAACCTATTCTGATTATGAAATTTATCTGCTTCTGCAACACAATCAAATTATTTCCTGGCTCCATTAATAGGAAATAAACTTCTAAATCATTAAATACATAGCAGAAAATGTCCCCCCTTGTCCCCGAATCATGCAGGACTGTGGCCTATTGCTTTTCTTAATAAGGTTAGTTCCTTCTACATTTGTGGAATTAAGGCAATAGTTCTTAAAATAATAGGCACTTTCCATCCTGTGAAAATGGAACTTGCCTATTAGCCATCCCAACACATCACATCTGCCATCACTTTTGATGGGGGAAAAGTGCTTGAGGAATGTCTATCCAGCAAAAGATTTATCTTCTTGCCAGCTACTTTGACCACAGCAGAGTAATCACTTAGAAGGCAGGAGCAGAGGCTGGCAATTCTCTAAGTGAAAACAGAGGTGGTCTGCCAGCACACATCCCCCTGCTAACACGTCATCCCAAGGACAGCACTGCGGAACAACATTGCATGAATAATGCAGGTTCCCAGGGAGTTCTGAGTTCCTAGGGACCTCCGGGCTCCACTACCGAAACCAAGCAGCAAAAAGTGCCCGCCCAGAGAGCTCCTTGGGGCACCTGAAATTAGAATATTAGTAAAGCCTATTTAGAGGGAGATGAAAGTTTTCAACCTTTTTATATATACATGTATATGAAGAATTTCAAATCATAAGTTAATAAAATCATTCATCTATTCTAAGTGTCGCTAGCACAATGAGAGAACCATTTAGTTTTCTACGCCTTAGCCGGTGACTTTTGAGAACAGTAAAGAGCACTTCTCTCTGCACTGATGGTGGAACTTTTAGAACTCTGTTGTGGAGTCTATTCAAGGCCAAAAGCAGATGGCACTACTCATTTGCATATTTAGAGCTCTTTAATTATAATTAAAGCTCTTTAAATATAAAAAAGTTGAATTACTTTCCATTAGAGTTTCTGACAACATAAAGAAATTTCATTAAAACATGCTTCTTCTCAAAGAGAACATCATAAGGCAAATATAATTTCCAATAAAATAAAATTGGAAAAAAAGACATTCATATAAAAAATTTTAAAATTTTAAAAAATTTTAAAAGCCTTATGAAAAGATAATTCTAAGCTTTTAAAATTATGAAATGTGAAATACATACAAAAGAATGTACGAAAACATATTCTTACAATCCTTAATTTTGGATGAATTATAGCTTTAGACGGTAACTCAAACATTCAAGGATCATATAATCATAACATCAACTGTAAATAATTAGAAGATTAAGAGGAAACTATTAAAAATATTTTGATAAGTTTCAAGAATGAGATCCATGTGAACCGATGGAATAAATTAAATTCTTAGATGCCCCCAAAAGGGGATGATTCACCTTTTTAATCAATAGTCTTTTTGTGATGCTAATAAAAAGGTTTCTTCAATTCAAACATTATATTACAAAAGCATTTTGTAATTAAAATGAAGGAAAATTCATCTTTCACATATACTTTCGGATACATTTGAAAACATGTATAACTTAATAATCCAAATTACTCATGTTTACATGGAGGTAAAAGAAATTGGATATTTATAATTAAATGTAAAATAATAAATTTGTAAAATATTGTTATTCTGTGTGACAACGGCTGACATTCTCATCTACCAAGATAAAAAATAAACCCTGACTCTGAAAGACAACCTGAGGGTTTTGAAGGGGCGGGGGTGGGAAGTTGGGGGAACCAGGTGGTGGGTAATAGGGAGGGCACGTATTGCATGGAGCACTGGGTGTTGTGCAAAAACAATGAATACTGTTACGCTGAAAAAATAAATAAATAAACCCTGAAAGTCCAGAATGTTGAAACGAAATTATTTTTCTCTGGGATACTTCACCAATGTACCACTTGGCTTTGGGTCCATAACAATAACCAAGTAGTCCTTTATGTTTTTGACCGGATGAAACAGTAATCTAAAAAGGTATCTCACTGTATCACTGATTAAAAATATATTACGTTTACCTATTAAAAACATTTAGTAGGGATGCCTGGATGGCTCAGTCAGTTGAGCCTCTGCCTTCGGCTCCGGTCATGATCCCAGGGTTCTGGGATGGAGCCCCACATGGGACTCCTTGCTCAGCAGGAAGTCTGCTTCTCCCTCTGCCTGCTCTGCGGGCCGCTCCCCCTGCTTGTGCTCTCACTCTGACAAATAAATGGACAAAATCTTAAAACACACACACACACACACACACACACACACACACTTAGTAACAAAAACACATGTTTACTAGGGGGAAAAAAACTTGGCTAACATGGATCAATCTGATTTGAACCAAATGCCACAAAACATATACAATCACATGTATTTAAAACGTCTACCCTGAAAGGCCTCAGCAGATATTCCAAATGGACAGTTGTTATATCTATAAATATTAGCAATTCAGATCTGGACCCAGTAAAGCACAATTCATCAGTTAGTTACATGAGGGCATGTTAACTTAGTTAATGAAATTTGTACCAGGCTGGTGTTAAGCATTTTAGGTGGTTTCTTTCAATCCATCTTCTCAACAACCCTACCTAGTGGGGACTTCTGTCTCTAGAGGATAATATATATTCAGAAATCTGTCCCAAATCACATAGTAGTTAAGAGTCAGCCTTAATCTTAAATTAGGCTCACTAAGCTCTAGAAGCCGAGCACTCATCTCTTTCCCTCCAATGGCCATCACACTAATGATGTCTGTCCTCAGTGTTTATCTTGGATATCAACAAAATTTTGAAATTTCAGAAACATCTACTAACTAACCCTCACATATTATCTGTGAAGTGAACAAACAACAAGACCAGATGGGTTCATTTCTCTCTTAGCCTGATATTTCTAGCCATGATGCAATTAAACTGCAGCACAGAATATCAAGAGAACTGAGATCCTCCTAAAACTACTCTCTGCTATTTTTCTTAAAGCCCTGATACACATCTTCAGTGGGATCATTCTTTTTGGCCAAAGGAAAGGGGGCATCTGGTTTCAAAAAAAGAGGGAAAAATAAGAGAGGCGTAAGAATCAAAGTCAGGGGAGAAAGTAAGTCCAGGTAAGAAGCACCCCCTTTTCCAGGCCACCTGCGATTACCAGACACCATGTGAAACTAGCCATGCATGGTAGAATCAGGCTGGATAGAGCTAACACAAATGACAAGCTTGTTTTGGATACCTCTGACTGCCAGATGAAAGGGTTCCTCCAGGTACATATAATTAGTACTATCCATTAAGCTATAAAAGATGTATAAGACATGTTTCTTGTCCTTAAGGAATTACAATACACTTGGGGAGATAAAAATATATACATACAGATGACATTTCAAAGTATAATGATATGTGCCAACTACTGTTATGGGAGAGTATTAGAAGATCCTAAGCAACATTTTTAGTGCTTTATAGCTTTGCACCCAATGATCTCTAACAGGAGTTCAAAGGAACCTTCTCCTCTGTGGAAGAAAAGGAATCCTTAAGGTCTGCATTCCCCAAGGGCAAAACTAGGCCACTGTGGCAAGAAACAGTGCTCTCAAAGGTACAGTACAAAGTTTTTAAAGCTGTTTTCTACTTGGAGCCCTTTCTGAATCTCTTCCTGTTATGGGCCTGTTTCACATCGCTCATTTGTTCTTAGGACTCAAATAACTAGCGTAATAATAAATGGTTCCCAATTTCCCCTTACTGGAGAGGAAAAAAGCCAGGAGGGAGTCTGGGTATGGCCACAGCCAAAGGCTACCAGGAGAGTTTGGCTTGTTCTGCTCTGCTCTGCTCTGGATCTTAGGAAGAGACAGGGATCATCCTGCACCTTCGTACCTCCAGTGGTAGTAAAAGTTCAAGATCAAGATGAGAGTGTCAACCTGGAAGACAACTGTCAGGATGTCATTGAGCCTGCCTTTCACAAGGCTTCAGGGGTAAAAGCAACACTGGAGATCCACACTGGATTCATTTACAGAGGGACCCCCAGGAAGCAGGAAAGAGAGGCAGGTCCTGGAGGACTCAAGGGTTCAGGAAACAGGTCATCCCCATCTTTACCCATCAGCGACATAGCCTTACAGATCCAAAACCACTTTTACAAACATTTCTTGAATTCCTTTCCACAAAAATGAGAATGTGAAGAATACAGGGAAATCATTAATATTTTTCATTTTAAAAATGAGATAAATGAAACTCAAGAAACATAGTTGGCTTTTGTCAGCTCTAAGAACTAGGAAGACCTGAAGCCTGGGCTTGTCCCAGGGTGTTCAGACTCCTTGTTCTCAAGTCTTCACACAGTTGAGCTTTGAGCTAGGGAGGTCACAGACGGTGCAGGAATCAGGCAAAGCCCCACAAGAGGGGTAATCTGAGCAGCAGCAATCCAACGAACAATTTTGGAGATAAACATCAATAATGACTAAATTATAAAGAAGAGTCAATGATTAACAATATTCTTATTGGGAAAAAGAGAATGTTCATTTTCTAGTATATAGAAAATGAGAATGATCTTACTGGACTGAAGAACATCAACGCCGAAACAAGAGGCTGTGCCTCCCAATAGCCTTGTTCTCTTCCTTACCCACTGTGGATTTGTCATCCATGAACATATATACACTTTTATGGGGAACGATTTATAATTTTGGCCTGCCCTGTCATTTGGGCAAATAAAGTCTGATTGTTTATCAACCACCAGACAAAGCAGAATATCCTTTCTCTTGTCTTTGATATACTTTAAGATTTGAAGGACATCATTCCTATTTATTTCAGACCAGAGATGTGCTTAGGGCTTGGTGAACAGTTTTGTGTTCTCCTCAAACACACTCCTTCTAGTTTTATAGACTTTGATCATTTTCCCAAGCCAATGTCTTTCCTGGCAAGAATCGAAATCAATTTAGTCTTTTTTTCCGGCTTCCAAGAGCATTCGAGTTGTTACATTCTGGATGATCTCCAGCTCAATTATGCCTCTTTTGATCTTTGTTGACTAAAACTGCATATAATCTTTCAGGTGTGGATGGATTGTAGCTTCCACTAGACACTGTTATGTCCTTTGCTGGAGGATGTCCAGGGTTTTGATATCCTCCTTGGGCTGCAGTATCACCCCGGTTGGGAACCCCTAAGTGAGAGCTGACAAAGACACCAGGCTTGGGGGTAGAGCTGTGGTTGAGTACTACTCTTCCACCAAAAAAAAAAAAAAGATGAAAAAAAGCAAGAAAAAATCTGAGTCACCCGCAAACTCAGGGACTTTTCTGAGTGTTTCTTCCTCTGGGTCACCAGTAAAGATGTTAAAACAAATTGAACATTGATAAAAAGTGCCTGCTTATAGTCCCAAGCTGTCTGCCCCCATTACTTTTAAAACTGAAAGTGATGCCAAAACAATGAACACTGTTATGCTGTAAATAAACAAATAAACAACAACAACAAAAAAAACTGAAAGTAAATTGAATTAAACCAGTTCAAACTGTGTTCCTACGTGCAGGGTCAAAACTCACAAAGGAAACAAGAATCTCTCAAATAACTACATGCTTTCAGAAAAGTAGCAATATTTTGTTAGCATGATAAAGAATCTCTATTTTAAACTAAGTAGCAAAATCACACTTAGTGTAAGATACTTGTAGCATTGTTATTAAAACTTCAAACAAAACAAAGAGGCTGTCTATAGCCATTCATTCCTTTGACAAGTATTATTGAGTGCTACTATGTGCCAGGTACATGTTCTAAATGCCAGTGACATGATGAGAATTAATACATGCTCCTCCAGGATGGACTTTACATTACTTAACATTATTCTGGATAATGCTATTAAACTTGAACAGAGTTAGATAGGAGATAAAATGAATATTTTTCAATTATGTCATTCCCTGTTAAGGAAAAGATTGAATTAAGGAAAAATGATTGAAATAGATACGAAGTTGAGTAACACGTATATATAATGCACAAAATCAATAATTTGTAAAGATTATCACAAAATCAATAAATTTTAAAGATTATCACAATCAGGTTATATATACATATATATATATATGTATATATATACATATATTTTATATCTAGGAGTAACCTTTTGCAAGAAATGTAAAAGGCCCCATTCGGAACCAAAGAGTGCTCAAATAAAGAACATTCAGAGAATAGCAGCAACAACAGAAAGCTCTTGGAAATTAGAAATATGAAAACAATGAGGAAGAAACTTAATGGAAAGGTTGGAAAACAGAGTTGAAAAACCTTTCCAGATAACAGAGTAAACAGAAAAGAAAAATAAGAGGAACAAAAATAAGATAGACAACTCTATTTGGAGGTTCAGCAACCAAAGAAAGTGTTCCAGAAAGACAGAAAGAGAAAATGCAGAGGAAGAAATCATCAGGGAAGAAGGTCAAGCAAATGTCCCAAAATAAGATTGTAGTTTCCAGACCACTGAGTGTCCAGAATAGGACCTGAAAACTGGCACACGGTAGACACAAAATTACACAATTTTAGAACATTAGGAATAAGAAGCTTCCAGAGCTGCATAGGGGCTCCCTGCTCGATAGGAAGCCTGTTTCTCCCTCTTGACTCCCCCTGCTTGTATTTCCTCTCTCACTGTCTCTCTCTCTGTCAAATAAATAAATAAAATCTTTAAAAAAATAAAACAAAATAGGAGGAGAGGAGTCAAGATGGCGGAGAAGTAGCAGCCTGAGACTACATCAGGTAGCAGGAGATCAGCTCGATAGCTTATCTAAACATTGCAAACACCTACAAATCCAACGGGAGAGCGAAGAGAAGAAGAACAGCAACTCTAGAAACAGAAAATCAACCACTTTCTGAAAGGTAGGACTGGCGGAGAAGTGAATCTAAAACGACGGGAAGATAGACCGCGGGGGGAGGGGCCGGCTCCCAGCAAGTGGCGGAGGAACGGAGCACAAAATCAGGACTTTTAAAAGTCTGTTCCACTGAGGGACATTGCTCCAGGGGCTAAACCGGGGTGAAGCCCACGCGGAGCCAGCGTGGCCCCAGGCCCCGCAGGGTCACAGAAGGATCGGGGGTGTCAGAGTGTCGGAGAGCTCGCAGGTATTAGAACGGAGAAGCCGGCTGGAGAGACAGAGCCGAAGACTAAACTCTCAGCTCGGGGTTACCTTGAACTGGTCGCGGGCTGGGTGAGCTCGGAGCGCGGCTAGAGGCTGGGGATACGGGAGTGATTGGGTGCTGTCCTCTGGGGGCGCACTGAGGAGTGGGGCCCCAGGCTCTCGGCTCCTCCGGGCTGGAGACAGGGAGGCCGCCATTTTCATTCCCGTCCTCCGGAACTCTACGGAAAGCGTTCAGGGAACAGAAGCTCCCAAAAGCGAACCCGAGCCGATTACTTAGTCCGGCCGCCGGTAAGGGCGGTGCAATCCCGCCTCGGGCAAAGACACTTGAGAGTCACTACAACAGGCCCCTCCCCCAGAAGATCAACAAAATATCCAGCCAGGACGAAGTTCATCTATCAAGGAGAAAGCAGATTCAATTCCTAAGACAGCAGAGCAATTCCAGAGGAGGAGAAAGCAAAGCACGGAACTCATGGCTTTCTCCCCATGATTCTTTACTCTTGCGGCTACTTCAATTTTTTTTTCTTTTTTCTTTTTTCTTCTTCTGCTAAATTTTTTTTAAACTTTTACCCTTTTCTTTTTTAACATTTTTTGACTAGTTCATCTAAATACATATATTTTTTCTTTCTTTTTTATATTTTTTATTTGTTTTATTTTTTAAATTTTTTTCTTTCTTTTTTTTTTTTCTTTTTTTTCAGAAGCTGTTTTTATCCCCTTTCTCCCCCCCACAATTTGGGGTCTCTTCTGATTTGGTTACAGCGCATTTTTCCGGGGTCTTTGCCACCCTTTTAGTAGTTTATTTGCTCCTTCATATCCTCTTATCTGAACAAAATGACAAGGTGGAAAAAATCACCACAAACAAAAGAACAAGAGACAGTACCGAAGGCTAGGGTCCTAATCAACACAGACATGGGTAATATGTCAGATCAAGAGTTCAGAATGACGATTCTGAACATTCTAGCTGGGCTCGAAAAAGGCATGGAAGATATTAGAGAAACCCTCTCTGGAGATATTAAAGCCCTTTCTGGAGAAATTAAAGAACTAAAATCTAACCAAGTTGAAATAAAAAAAGCTATTAATGAGGTGCAATCAAAAATGGAGGCTCTCACTGCTAGGATAAATGAGGCAGAAGAAAGAATTAGTGATATAGAAGACCAAATGACAGAGAATAAGGAAGCCGAACAAAAGAGGAACAAACAGCTACTGGACCATGAGGGGAGAATTCGAGAGATAAATGACACCATAAGACGAAACAACATTAGAATAATTGGGATTCCAGAAGAAGAAGAAACAGAGAGGGGAGCAGAAGGTCTATTGGAGAGAATCATTGGAGAGAATTTCCCTAATATGGCAAAGGGAACAAGCATCAAAATCCAGGAGATGCAGAGAACCCCCCTCAAAGTCAACAAGAATAGGTCCACACCCCGTCACCTAATAGTAAAATTTACAAGTCTTAGTGACAAAGAGAAAATCCTGAAAGCAGCCCGAGAAAAGAAGTCTGTAACATACAATGGTAAAAATATTAGATTGGCGGCAGACTTATCCACAGAGACCTGGCAGGCCAGAAAGAGCTGGCATGATATATTCAGAGCACTCAACGAGAAAAACATGCAGCCAAGAATACTCTATCCAGCTAGGCTATCATTGAAAATAGAAGGAGAGATCAAAAGCTTCCAGGACAAACAAAAACTGAAAGAATTTGCAAACACCAAACCAGCTCTCCAGGAAATATTGAAAGGGGTCCTCTAAGCAAAGAGAGAGCCTAAAAGTAGTAGATCAGAAAGGTACAGAGACAATATACAGTAACAGTCACCTTACAGGCTAATAATGGCACTAAATTCATATCTCTCAATAGTTACCCTGAATGTTAATGGGCTAAATGCCCCAATCAAAAGACACAGGGTATCAGAATGGATAAAAAAACAAAACCCATCAGTATGTTGCCTACAAGAAACTCATTTTAGACGCAAAGACACCTCCAGATTTAAAGTGAGGGGGTGGAAAACAATTTACCATGCTAATGGGCATCAGAAGAAAGCTGGGGTGGCAATCCTTATATCAGATCAATTAGATTTTAAGCCAAAGACTATAATAAGAGATGAGGAAGGACACTATATCCTACTCAAAGGGTCTGTCCAACAAGAAGATCTAACAATTTTAAATATCTATGCCCCTAACGTGGGAGCAGCCAACTATATCAACCAATTAATAACAAAATCAAAGAAACACATCAATAATAATACAATAATAGTAGGGGACTTGAACACTCCCCTCACTGAAATGGACAGATCATCCAAGCCAAAGATCAACAAGGAAATAAAGGCCTTAAATGACACACTGGACCAGATGGACATCACAGATATATTCAGAACATTTCATCCCAAAGCAACAGAATACACATTCTTCTCTAGTGCACATGGAACCTTCTCCAGAATAGATCACATCCTGGGTCACAAATCAGGTCTCAACCGGTATCAAAAGATTAGGATCATTCCCTGCATATTTTCAGACCACAATGCTCTGAAGCTAGAACTCAATCACAAGAGGAAAGCTGGAAAGAACCCAAATACATGGAGACTAAACAGCATCCTTCTAAAGAATGAATGGGTTAACCAGGAAATTAAAGAAGAATTGAAAAAATTCATGGAAACAAATGATAATGAAAACACAACAGTTCAAAATCTGTGGGACACAGCAAAGGCAGTCCTGAGAGGAAAATATATAGCGGTACAAGCCTTTCTCAAGAAACAAGAAAGGTCGCAAGTACACAACCTAACCCTACATGTAAAGGAGCTGGAGAAAGAACAAGAAAGAAACCCTAAACCCAGCAGGAGAAGAGAAATCATAAAGATCAGAGCAGAAATCAATGAAATAGAAACCAAAAAAACAATAGAAAAAATCAATGAAACTAGGAGCTGGTTCTTTGAAAGAATCAATAAGATTGATAAACCCCTGGCCAGACTCATCCAAAAGAAAAGAGAAAGGACCCAAATCAATAAAATCATGAATGAAAGAGGAGAGATCACAACTAACACCAAAGAAATACAGACAATTATAAGAACATACTATGAGCAACTCTACGCCAACAAATTGGACAATCTGGAAGAAATGGATGCATTCCTAGAGACATATAAACTACCACAACTGAACCAGGAAGAAATAGAAAACCTGAACAGGCCCATAACCAGTAAGGAGATTGAAACAGTCATCAAAAATCTCCAAACAAACAAAAGCCCATGGCCAGACGGCTTCCCAGGGGAATTCTACCAAACATTTAAAGAAGAACTCATTCCTATTCTCTTGAAACTGTTCCAAAAAATAGAAACGGAAGGAAAACTTCCAAACTCATTTTATGAGGCCAGCATCACCTTGATCCCAAAACCAGACAAGGATCCCACCAAAAAAGAGAACTACAGACCAATATCCTTGATGAACACAGATGCAAAAATTCTCGCCAAAATACTAGCCAATAGGATTCAACAGTACATTAAAAGGATTATTCACCACGATCAAGTGGGATTTATTCCAGGGCTGCAGGGTTGGTTCAACATCCGCAAATCAATCAATGTGATAGAACACATTAATAAAAGAAAGAACAAGAACCATATGATACTCTCAATAGATGCTGAAAAAGCATTTGACAAAGTACAGCATCCCTTCCTGATCAAAACTCTTCAAAGTGTGGGGATAGAGGGCACATACCTCAATATTATCAAAGCCATCTATGAAAAACCCACCGCAAATATCATTCTCAATGGAGAAAAACTGAAAGCTTTTCCGTTAAGGTCAGGAACACGGCAGGGATGTCCATTATCACCACTGCTATTCAACATAGTACTAGAAGTCCTAGCATCAGCAATCAGACAACAAAAAGAAATTAAAGGCATCCAAATTGGTAAAGAAGAAGTCAAACTATCACTCTTCGCAGATGATATGATACTATATGTGGAAAACCCAAAAGACTCCACTCCAAAACTGCTAGAACTTGTACAGGAATTCAGTAAAGTGTCAGGATATAAAATCAATGCACAGAAATCAGTTGCATTTCTGTACACCAACAACAAGACTGAAGAAAGAGAAATTAAGGAGTCAATCCCATTTACAATTGTACCCAAAACTATAAGATACCTAGGAATAAACCTAACCAAAGAGACTAAGAATCTATACACAGAAAATTATAAAGTACTCATGAAAGAAATTGAGGAAGACACAAAAAAATGGAAAAATGTTCCATGCTCCTGGATTGGAAGAATAAATATTGTGAAAATGTCTATGCTACCTAAAGCAATCTACACATTTAATGCAATCCCTATCAAAATACCATCCATTTTTTTCAAAGAAATGGAACAAATAATCCTAAAATTTATATGGAACCAGAAAAGACCTCGAATAGCCAAAGGAATATTGAAGAACAAAGCCAAAGTTGGTGGCATCACAATTCCGGACTTCAAGCTCTATTACAAAGCTGTCATCATCAAGACAGCATGGTACTGGCACAAAAACAGACACATAGATCAGTGGAACAGAATAGAGAGCCCAGAAATCAACCCTCAACTCTATGGTCAACTAATCTTCGACAAAGCAGGAAAGAATGTCCAATGGAAAAAAGACAGCCTCTTCAATAAATGGTGCTGGGAAAATTGGACAGCCACATGCAGAAAAATGAAATTGGACCACTTCCTTACACCACACACGAAAATAGACTCCAAATGGATGAAGGACCTCAATGTGAGAAAGGAATCCATCAAAATCCTTGAGGAGAATGCAGGCAGCAACCTCTTCGACCTCAGCCGTAGCAACATCTTCCTAGGAACAACGGCAAAGGCAAGGGAAGCAAGGGCAAAAATGAACTATTGGGATTTCATCAAGATCAAAAGCTTTTGCACAGCAAAGGAAACAGTTAACAAAACCAAAAGACAACTGACAGAATGGGAGAAGATATTTGCAAATGACATATCAGATAAAGGGCTAGTATCCAAAATCTATAAAGAACTTAGCAAACTCAACACCCAAAGAACAAACAATCCAATCAAGAAATGGGCAGAGGACATGAACAGACATTTCTGCAAAGAAGACATCCAGATGGCCAACAGACACATGAAAAAGTGCTCCACGTCACTCGGCATCAGGGAAATACAAATCAAAACCACAATGAGATATCACCTCACACCAGTCAGAATGGCTAAAATTAACAAGTCAGGAAATGACAGATGCTGGCGAGGATGTGGAGAAAGGGGAACCCTCCTCCACTGTTGGTGGGAATGCAAGCTGGTGCAACCACTCTGGAAAACAGCATGGAGATTCCTCAAAATGTTGAAAATAGAACTACCCTATGACCCAGCAATTGCACTACTGGGTATTTACCCTAAAGATACAAACATAGTGATCCGAAGGGGCACGTGTACCTGAATGTTTATAGCAGCAATGTCTACAATAGCCAAACTATGGAAAGAACCTAGATGTCCATCAACAGATGAATGGATAAAGAAGATGTGGTATATATACACAATGGAATACTATGCAGCCATCAAAAGAAATGAAATCATGCCATTTGCGACGACGTGGATGAAACTAGAGCGTATCATGCTTAGTGAAATAAGTCAATCGGAGAAAGACAACTATCATATGATCTCCCTGATATGAGGACATGGAGAAGCAACATGGGGGGGTAGGGGGATAGGAGAAGAGTAAATGAAACAAGATGGGATTGGGAGGGAGACAAACCATAAATGACTCTTAATCTCACAAAACAAACTGGGGGTTGATGGGGGGAGGTGGGATTGGGAGAGGGGGAGCGGGCTATGGACATTGGGGAGGGGAGGCGAACCATAAGAGACTATGTACTCTGAAAAACAACCTGAGGGTTTTGAAGGGTCAGGGGTGGGAGGTTGGGGCAACCTGAGGGTTTTGAAGGGTCAGGGGTGGGAGGTTGGGGGAACAGGTGGTGGGTAATGGGGAGGGCACGTTTTGCATGGAGCACTGGGTGTTGTGCAAAAAGAATGAATACTGTTACACTGAAAAAATAAATAAAATGAAATAAATAAATAAATAAATAAAACAAAATAAAATCTTAAAAAAAAAAAAAGAAGCTTCCAGAGACAGATTAGATTTTCACATTCAAAGTCAAGATTTAGTCTTCTCAGCCAAGATACTAGAAGCTATAGTGAAATGGAGAAAGATCGGCCTTCTGGGTGGGGAATTCTGTTGTGGCAGAGACATGCGATGCTTAGAGCACCCAAGTGCTCCATTTCCCAGCCTCCTCCATCTGAGCTTGGCCTTCCGCCCAGTTTCAGCCAACAGCGTGCTCACAGAAGTGACATGCGCCACCCCTCTAGTTCCTCGTTGCCCTGCCACAGTGACACAAAGGTCCTATGTTGAGATGGCGAAGCCACAGGGGTCATCCAGCCAGGATCTGGAGCAAGCTGCTGAAAGAAAAGAGCCCCTAGATCCACTGAGGATCTTATCTCAGCAAGACATAAACTTGAAGGAGGGAAGCCATTGAGATTTTGTATCACCCTAACCTAGCCTGATCAATACTGATAGATTTCCAATCCAGAATTTCACAACCTGCCAGGCTATTAGTCAAGGGTAGAACAGCCATCTTCAGAAAGGCATTATTTCAGATAACTTCCATCCTATGCACCTTTTTCTCAAGAAGCTACTGGAGACCAAGGAAGGAGAAAGGTATGTAGAAAAGGCAGAATAATGCATGTCCACTACCTCTCCCAACCCCCGCAACCAGGATGCCAAAGTCCCAACCTCCAGAATCTGTGAATGTGTTTCCCTACACGGCAAAAGGGATCTTGAGATGGTGAGATTACCCTGGACGACTCGGGTGCACACAACATAATCACAGGGGTCTTCATGAGTGGAAGACAAATGGGGAAGAGTCAGAGTTTGAAGATGCAACGATGCTGGCTTTGAAGATGGAGGAAGGGGTCACCAGGCAAAGAACGCAGGCGGCCTCTAGAAGCTGGAAAAGGGAAGGAAATGGATTCCCTCTTAGAGCTCCCAGCAGGAACACAGCCTGACTGACTCCTTGACGTCCAGAGCCACCCATTTCAGACATCCTAAGATAATACACTTGTGCTGTTTTCAGCCCCCAGGCTTGTGGTAGTGCATTACAGCAGCAGGGGGAAACTATTGCAACATGGGGTATAGAGAGTGGAAGCCAAGGCAGAGGGGGGCACTCCCAGACACCTCTGGGCTGGAGGCTGGACCCAGACCAGAGCAGGCGAGAAGGCCCAGGAGAGACATCTACAGCTTTGCTAGCATGTTTGGAGGTACTGGGATTTATGCCACTGGAGAAAAGTCTTGCGATAACTTGGACAGGGAAGAGCACATCATAATGACCCCACTGCCCCTGTTATTTGCCTGGTGGCAGCAGTAAAAACACTGAGCATTGGGGCGGCCCAAATAACACACACTGGGTTTAGGAGGAGGGGGCTGATAAAGGGGGATGAGGGTGGGGAGCAATGGGCTGTCATGAAAGTGCTATATCCGCCCATTTCCAATAGAAGGAGGTCAACAGAGGAATCCTAAAGCTGAGAAAAACCCAGAAAGCAGCATAAGCCAGTTAGTTATCCAGAAATATGAAAGCTGATTCTTAAAATTGGGTGAAAGGGGGGTGCCTGGGTGGCTCAGTGGGTTAAGCCTCTGCCTTCAGCTCAGGTCATGATCTCGGGGTCCTGGGATGGAGCCCCACATCAGGCTCTCTGCTCAGCAGGGAGCCTGCTTCCCTCTCTCTCTCTGCCTGCCTCGCTGCCTACTTGTGATCTCTGTCAAATAAATAAATAAAATCTTTAAAAAAAATTGGTTGAAAGAGTGTAAAGCTACTATTTCTGAACAACAGAAAGTAATAGGGAGGGTGTAGTCAGGGGTCACTTCTTCACAAGCTAATGAGCCATTTGGTGCTTTAAACTCTCTGCGTTATGCATATGCATGACTTTGATTAAACATAAAATGTACATACAGGGGCCAGCAAAATATTTGCAGCAAATGATACATAGGCCTTCATATTCTTCATATACAGTGAAGATTGGGCAGGATGGTGAAAAATGCTTTGTTATGCTTGTCTCTGAGTGGTGGCCTAATACGTGACTATTCTTTCCTACTGCTCTATAATTTTCTGTGCTTCTCACATCAAAACAAAATAGGAGCATGCATAATTTTTAAAACACAAAGAACTGATCAGATGGTCAAGGAAGAAATAAAACAAGCAAAAAGAATTAGGTAACTATGTTGGAAGCTGCTAAAATGTTTAAGTTACTACAACTTTGAAAACCCTCAAGCAGTTGTTACCCTGCCCCCCCCCCCCCAAAAAATGGTGTCCTGAGTTTTCTTAATTTACTAAAGCAATTTCTTGATTAAATATGCTTTCCAACAACAACTTGCAATTTAAAAATTTCATGCTTCATTGAAAGTGCTTTATTTTTGTTAAAGGCAGCCCAAACCTGACAATGCATTAAGTCTGTGATTGTGACTGGTGTGGGTTTGGATAAGGTTTGGAGAACATCTTATCACCAATACCTGGCCTGTGGGCTTTGAGGAGTGGGGTGGGGAAGATGCTAAGAGAACAATTATATAAATCACATATTTTTAGACCTGTGGCTTCACAGAATTTTTTTAATTAACAGAAAAAGACAGAAGTGGAAGATACGCTTAATACTACTAACCATTTGTTGAGTAAGAAATGGATTCATTATGTTCTTCTTGGTAAGGAGTGAACACATTACATGCTCATAAAACTGATAAATTTAGAAGTACTGTTTCTGAACTTGGACACAGATTTCCACGGAAAGTTGAAATCTCAGGAGGCCATTGGCTGGACCAAAGCCTTCCATGCTAATGATCAGAGGCTGTGATGAGTTCAATGGAAGTGTGAAGGAAGAATACAGGTGACTTACATAATACCTATTATGTAAGGTTGATTTGTTCCTGTTTGGCAGACTCCTCTTCTTCTTTTTTCTTTTTTTAAATCTTCTATGTTATTAATTATCCATCTCAAACAACATACCTAAGTATAAAGTTCTTCAGGGTACCCACTGAACTCAAATGCTCTTAGAATTATTTAAAAATAAAATACTCGAGTCATAAGTTTTCCTATCATTTGCAATGATTAAAAAAAAAATGAGAGGGTAGAAGGGACTCCTTCAAGGTCATGCTTATCTGAGTGAAAATGATTCCTAACTCCCAGCCTCATTCTGTTCTGCTAGTTCTTTCTCTAAACCTAATATATTTATCATGAATCATTAAACACAAACCTATTACCCAGTGCAATTGATTCATCCATAAAATGAAAAGCGACTCCACTTTTGTAGTGTTTTTTAAAAAGGACTTTGGTTAAAGCCAGGTGTGGACACAGAGAACAATATGGGCTTAAGAAAAGCTGAATGCAAAAGGTCGTGGAAGGCTTTGCTTTCTGTTCCAAATGGCTCAGGGTAGAAAGGGGGCAACCACAGAACCTGAAAGTTCTTCTACTCATATCTGGTATGCCACCAGACATGTAATTAATTGTTTTTAAAAATCCAGAGAAAATACAGTTGGGGGTTGGGAGCAAGTCTTATTCTAAGTAATAGCAAACTGAGTTCCCAGAATCTGTAAAAGGCTGTTTATAAGCAATACCTGGAGTACAGAAGAACCCCTGCTGGATGCTTACTTATGTCAGGTGCCTAAGTGCTTCCGTTAAGCTCACAACTCTACAAGGTGGATGGAACCATCTTCTTTTACAAATAAAAAACTAAAGCTTAGAGAGGCGAAGTGTTTATTCTAAGGTAACTAGTTATGTAGTAGGATCTGAACTGAGGTCTGACACCAAAATCCATGCTTCTCAAACTCCTGGCCACCAAGAGCAATTATGGAAGTTGGAATGAAGAATTTGGTACATTAAAAGACTAACGTGTTTTAAATCTCAGGGGTGGACCCATTGGGTAGGTTGGATGTATGTCTTCTCTGTCTCACTAATTTTTTATCTTTGGAATATTTCATAATTAAAAGATAACTATAAAGAAACTTCATTGTTTCTGCCTTGGATAAAAATATGAAGATCTAAACTTTGGAGAATGCCCTTTTTTTTCCCCCCAAAGAAGATCAGACAATGTGGGTCTGGGGGTATTTACAACAGGATGAAATGGAGCTCTAAAACCAGAAGGCCCGCTTAGAAGCAGCAATGGCTTCAGGAATTGTTCTCAGACTGGAAGCAGCTAGACGAAGTGGGCCAAGCTCACATCCAAGTCTGTGCCCGAGATTTATTTGCTTCTTGCAGATCTTAACAGACAACAGGAAAACAAGGTGGATGGCCACGTCTGTATGCTCAAAAATAGGTTCTGAGGGATAAAAACAAGAAATTACTTTTCCTTTTGAATCTCAGGACTACTCTTCCAAGTAAAAACTGATTTTGATTAAGGGAGACTATGTGTGTACATAAAACTCACACAATCCTGCCCTCAAGGGTAAGGAAGAATTTTTGAACCAGAAACCCTCTCCAACTTGAGGGATGTTTGGCCAAGATAGCTGAAAGTAAATATACTTCCGGTATTTTCCAGAAGGCTCTTACCTATTATGATTATTAGATATGTGGGTTCTTTTCTTCAGGCTCCAAACAAGGACTATAAACCATAGTTTCTTTACTAGAGAACTTTAGAAAATCTCCTTTCAACTAATGTTAGTAAGGATTTATTGATAGGAAAACAAACAAATATGCAGTCTTTCCTAGCAACTCAGTAGTAGTGGTTGTTAAAAGGCAGGCAGAGAAGTCTCCTATAAAAATAGAGACATATTTTTTAAAGGGCATAGACTTCTTTACTATTTTTTCTCTTGCTCTCATAGCCCCTGTTCCTGCAAAAATAGGAAGTTTCCTTTTCAGGTAACTTTCTCTTACATGGATTTTCACTGAGGTCTTTTCCAAAGAGAAATAAAACACAATATGATTTTTGTATATTAAAAACACAATTTGAAGAGTAGAAATGAATTTCTAATAAATATTGGATAATTATTTGGGTATAATATAATAATAGTATTATACATTATATATAATTATATTAGATACATTATTAATATAATATTACATTATAGATTGTAAATTGGATATATAATACTTCATATATATCTTAGATATAATATTGGATAATAATAAAATAGTTGCAGATGTGAGAATTATAAAGAGGAAAAAGAAGAATTACAAAGAAAACTGAAGAAGGAATTTGGGGGGAAAATTTTAGTGTCAAATGTTGAAAAAACTATGAACATGCACCAAAGTTATCCTAAGGGAAGACTTCTAAGGATGGTTTCCATGTTCATTAAATCAAACTAAACAAGACCTAACAGGGCATAACAGTTCATGCTGTCCTGGGAACTGAAGATATTAAACTCAACCCAGCTGAATTACTTTCTAGGGCTTTCAAAGTATCCCAAACTGGGTGGCTTAAACCAAGAGAAATGCATTCTCTCACAGTTCAAGAGGCCATGAAGTCTGAAATGCAGACTGTCTGCAGTGGGGACTCAGAGGGACAGTCGGCTCCATTCTTCTCTCCTGGAGTCCTGCAGTTGCCAGCAACCCTTGGTGGCCTTGGCTTACAGCCCCATGACTCCAACCTCTGCCCCCATCCTCACATGCCATTCTCCCTGCGTGTCCTGTCTCTATGTACAAACTTCCCTCTTCTTGTAGGGACATCAGTCATACTGAATTTAGGGCCCACCTTCATCAGTGTGACCTCATCTTGACTAGAACATCAGCAAAGAGCCTATTTACACATAGGGCTGCACTCAGAGATTCTGGTGGTTAGGGCTTCGGCATTGGGGACACACAATTCAATCCATAATCCCATTCTGAGCCAAATCTATGACTTGGAACTCCTTTCCTACTCTTAAGTTTCTCTACTACACAATTATGCTGCCATCATCACCATCTGCTAGGCTATTAATTTTTCTCTTGTCTATTAAAGCCAAGCTTCTGAAAGTACTTCCTATCTTCATCTTCCATCCACCACTCCTCAAACTCAGGAGAGGGGCCTACCTCTTCTCAATTCCTCCAGCCCAGACCATTTGACCTGCAGAGGTCATCCTATAAAACCTTCAGGACTCACCTGCAGAGGTCACGTGGAGTCACCTGTGCTCATTCTGTCAAAGCACCTAGCAACCTACTTCATGTATCAGATCCCATCTGGATGAGATACTAGCCTGTCCTTCCCACTAGACTCTAACTTCCTTGAGGGCAGGTTCTGGGCCTTCTGCAGTCTTAAAATCCCAGCACTGAGCCCAACACAAATTTAGTGCATAAATAATGCTTGGATGAATGCATGATTGTCTGTATAGGGTCATTTACACTCAAGAATATCTTGATCATAGAACCATGTGCTCCCATAGTTTTTGATTCTTTAAAACCTCCAGATGCAAGTAGACTGTAAAGTATTAGATGACAGAAATGATCTTCAACTATTTTTTGTGTCTTTCCGATCCTTTGCATAAAGTAGGCACTCAAAAATTAATCGATACTAAAGGGAAATTAGCTTCTGGGGTGGTTTGGGAGGTAAAAAGGACTAAACTTTACTGAGCAATTGTTCAATGTCAGACACCACTATGTATTAGACAAATGTCATTTCAATTAACATCACTACCTCTCATTCATTTGAAGATTGCTTGCTCAGCATAATAAATTGTAAAACCTCTTTTAAGAACCCATTTTTAAATAGAATTTTGAATACTAATACTACCTAGAATGTTACTTTATATGGAAAAAATAGTATGTATTATCTTATATATCAAAATACTTTTATATACAAATGCCAGCATCAGCATATAACTTAACCCTCTATGTATCATCAGGATGCACTGCACCTAATTTTAGTTTTTTTGGGTTTGGCGTTTTTTTTAAACAATTCTAACCATTTGTGTGTATTAACATTTCTTTTTTAAAAGATTTTAATTAATTTACTTATTTGAGAGAGAGAGAGTGAGCGAGCAGGGGGAGGAGCAGAGGGAAAGGGGTAAGCAGGCCCCATGCTGAGTGCAGAGACCATTGCAGGGCTCAGTTTCACGAGCCAGAGATCAGGATCTGAGCCAAAATCAGAGTCAGAGGCTAACTGACTGCACCACCCAGGCACCCTTGTGTATTCGTATTTCTTGACATCATTCTTTTTTAGAATGTTCCAAAGAAAATATACCTTATTTTTCAATAAAGAGAATAAAACCCATTCTACCCTATAGTTATTGTCAAATAGGTCCATATTATTACAATTATAGAATCATGATTATAATACTAAATATAATTACCATATAACAGGGTCTACCGGCTTCTCTAAAAAATTTAAGATCCACTATGGGATCTTAATGATTTTATTTTTTTCTCTATCTTGAGTCACTTGCTTTCTCATCATCCTAGAATAATTACCTACCAATTATGCATCAATTACTCTCAAATATGCTTTAAAAAGATAAAAGTAGTAGAAAAATTGAAGAATGATGGAATGGCTGTAACTACACTGCTGTTCAGTGATTACTGGAATGTTCTATTCTGTGCTGTCCAATACACTAGCCACCAGCCACAGAGAACCCAGGGAATTTGACATGTAGTCAGTGCAAATGAGAAATTGCATTTTTAAAAAATTTTCATTAATTTAATTTCGATAGCTGCATGAGCCTAATGGCTACTGTCCTGAACAGCGTAGGCCTGGAAAAGTAAGTCACTGGTGAAATACACCACTATTGAATTGCTCTTTGTATTTTCTGTGTTGTTCAAGGATTGCATCATCTTTCCAAAAGATATAAAAGAAGACTGGAGACACTATCTTTGTAGTTTGCTTTTAACTTTCATGAGAGTGGAGAATTTGGAATTTTTATTCCTGCCTATAATGACAAAGAGAAGAAAACTGACAGAGGGAGAGTTTTCACAAGGGTTGGCGGAACCAGAGATGAATGCTGGAATTAGACAGCAGCACTTGCGACTCTAATCATGATGATGATATTGATCGTGAAAGAGAAAACCATAGACTCTGAGACTTCAGATGATGACATCCTGGATTAGTTCTCTCAAATTCAATAGCTGATGAGGAAACAATATATGTCTAAGGACAAAATTTATATATTTTTTAATTAATTAACTATATTTATATATATTTATACATATGGTGTTCTCATGCAGTTAGTCATCAAGCAGAAGGACTTCATCAAACAATATTTTGCAACAAGAACCTGGACAATCCCATTTTACTAAATGAATGTGGGATAGTGTTCTTTAACCTTTTATGATATTTGTACGCCAAAATGTATTATATATGCAGTTTATAAATGGACAAATGCTGGAGATAGGTATGTATACAAAAGTGACTGGGAGGGAAAAGATGAGGTAAAAGTTAAACATTTACTGGATTGATAAAAAAATGTTTAAAGGGTTCATTGGACTTGGACAGTAAATGGTGATGACTATTTTTTTCTGGTATACTAGATTTAAAACTTATCTTGTAGTTAAGCTACCAGATAACTATATGAAAGAGTAAAATTCCAGAAATAAGGTAAAAAATTACTATATTTCTACTTACATAGGTAATTTTGAAATGGTTAAAATAGACCCTGGGGCTACACAGCCTTGGGTTAGGATTCCAAGCCTAGTACTAAGAGCATGACCCTTGGCAAGTTATTTAGCTTCTCTATGAACTAGTTCCCTCATCTGTAAATTAAGGGTTAAAAAATTACTTCCTCTCTTGGAAATTAAAAAATACTTTAAGACAAATGAAAATGGAAACACAACATCCCAAAATCTTTGAGAAAGAGCAAAAGTAGGTCTAAAGGGGTAGTTTATGGCAATATAGGCTTAACTTGAGAAACAAGAAAAATCTCAAATGAACAATCTAACCTTACCCCTAAAGGAACTGGAAAAAGAAGAAAAAACAGAGCCGCAAATTAGTAGAAGTAAGAAAATTATAAAGATTAGAATGGAAATAAATAAAATAGAAACTAAAAAAAAAAAGAAAGAAAGAAAAGATCACTGAAACTAAGAGCCAGTTCTTTGAAGAGATAAACAAAATTGATAAATCTTTAGCCAAATCAAAAAAGAAAAAAGAAAACTCAAATAAATAAAAGGAGAAATCAAAAAGAAGTAAAAATCAACACCAGAGAAATACAAAGGATCTTATAAGAGATTACTATAAAAAATTATATGTCAACAAATTAGACAACCTCAAAGAAACAGATAAATTCTTAAAACACACAATCTTCTGGGGCACCTGGGTGGCTCAGTTGGTTAAGTGTCTGCCTTTGACTCAGGTCATGATCCCAAGGTCCTGGGATTGAGTCTTGTGTTGGGATCTCTGCTCAGTAAGGAGCCTGCTTTGCCCTCTCCCCCACCCATCATGCTCTCCCTCTCTGAAACAAATAAAATCTTTAAAAATATATATATACTCTCCTAAGACTGAATCAGAGAGAAATAGAAAATCGGAACAGACTAGTTGCTAGTAATGAAATTGAGTCAGAAATTGAAAAACTCTCAAGAAACAAAAGTCCAAGACCAGATGCTTCACAAGTAAATTCTATCAAACATTTTAGGAGGAATTAATACCTATCCTTCTCAAACTATTCCAAAAAAATTGAAGAGGAAGGAATGCTTTCAAATTTATTCTGTAGGGCAGAATTACCCTGATACCAAAATCAGACAAAGACACTACATGAAAAAATTGCAAGCCAATATCCCTGGGTGAACATAGATGCAAAATTCCTCATCAAAATATTAGCAAACTGAATTCAGCAAGATATTAAAAGGATCAAGTGGGATTTATTCCAAGGATGCAAGGATGGTTCGATATCTGCCACTCAATCCATGTAATACATTACATTAACAAAATGAAGGATAAAAATCATATGATCATTGCAGTAGATGCAGAAAAAGCATTTGAAAAAATCCAACATCTATTCATGATAAAACACTTTCAACAAAGAGGGTAGATAGGGAATACACCACAATATAAAAAACACATATATGACATATCTACAACTAATATCATATTCAACAATGAAAAGCTACAAGCTTTTCCTCTAAGATCAGGTATAAAGCAAGGATGCCTACTATAACCAATTTTATTCAACACAATATTAGAAGTCCTAGCCACAGCAATCAGACAAGGAAAAGAAATAAATGCATCAAAATTGGTAAGGATGAAATCTTACTAACAGTTTCACTATTTTCAGATGACACGGTAATATATGGAGAAAGCTCTGAAACTCCACCAAAACACTACCAGAACTAATAAATTCAGTAAAGTTACAGGATAATAATTACTATACAGAATTATGTTATGTTTCTATACACTAAGAATGACCTATCAGAAAGAGAAATTAAGAAAATAATCCCATTTACAATTACAAGAAAAGAGTAAAATATATCGGAATAAAGTTAACCAAGGAGGTGAAGGACTTACACTCTGAAAGTTGTAAGACACTGATGAATGAAATTGGAGATGAAAGAAATTAAAGGGAAAATATACCATGCTCATGGATTAGAAGAATTAATATTGTTAAAATGTCCCCACTACCCAAAGCAATCTATACCAAAATACCAATAGCATTTTTCACAGAACTAGAATAATCCTAAAATTTATACAAAACCACAAAAGCCCCTGATTAGTTAAAGCAATCTTGAAAAAGAAGAACAAAATGAAGGCATCACACTCCTGAATCTCAAACTATCCTATAAAACTACAGTAATCAAAACAGTATGTATGGGCATAAAAATAGACACACAGATCAATGAAACAGACTAAAGAGGCCAGAAATGAACCCACCACTATATATATGGTCAATTAATCTACAATGCAGGAGACAAGGATACACATTGAAGAAAAAACATCTCTTCAATAAATGCTGCTGGGAGAACTTGACAGCTACATGCAAAAGAATGAAAGTGGACCACTTTCTTACACTATACACAAAAACAAACTCAGATTGGATTAAAGACCTAAATGTGAGACCTTAAACTATAAAACTCCTAAAAGAAGACATAGGGAGTAGCTTCTTGGGTGTCAGCACTAGCAATATTTTTTTTGGATCTGTCTTCTCAAGCAAGGACAGCAAAAGCAAAAGTTAACTGGCACTATAACAAACTAAAGGCCTTTTGCACAGCAAAAAAAAAAAAAAATACATACATACATACGTATATATATATATATCAACGAAATAAAAAGATAACCTAGTGAATTAGAAGATATTCACAAATGATGTACCCATAAGGGTTTAATATCCAAGACACATAAAGAACTCACACAACTCAACACCAAAAAACAAAGAATCCAGTTTAAAAATAGGCAGAGGGCTTGAATAAACATTTTTCCAAAGAAAACAAACAGAGGGCCAACAGATACATGAAAAAATGCTCAACATCACTAATCATCGGGGAAATACAAACCAAATCCACAGTAAGATAACACCTGACACCAGTCAGAATGGATAGTATCAAAAAGACAAGAAATACAAAGTGCTGATGAGGATGTGGAGACAAGGGAACTCTTGTGCATTGCTGGTGGGAATGTAAATTGGTACAGCCACTATAGAAAACAGTATTTAGGGTCCTCAAAAAATTAAAAATAGAAACATCACATGATCCAGCAATTCCAGTTCTGGATATTTAGTCAAAGAAAACAAAAACACTAATCTGGAAAGTTATATGCACCCCCATGTTCACTGCAGCATTATTTACAATAGTCAAGGTATGGAAGCAACCTGTGTCCATATATAGATAAACTGGTAAAGAAGATGTGATATATATGTGTGTGCACGCACACACACACACACACACACACACACACACACACAGAGGAATATTACTCAGCCATAAAAAGGAATGAAATCTTGCTGTGTGTGACAAAATGGACAGATGTAGAGGATCTTACGCTAAGTGAAAGTGAAGTACGTCAGACAAAGACAGATACTACACAATTCCACTTAAATGTAGGATCTAAAAACAAAATGATTAAGCCAACAAAACAAAAAACAGACTCTAAATGCAGAAAATAAACTAGTAGTTGCCAAAGGGAGAGTGTGGGGGAAGGGTGAAAACATTGAAGAGGATTAAGAGGTATAGACTTCCAGCTATAAAATAAGTAAGTCACGGGTGTGTAAAGTTCAGCATAGAGAATATAGGTCAATAATACTATAACTTTGCGTGGTGACAGAAGGTTAACTACATGTACCATGATGAGCATTGCATAATGTATATAAATTCCAATCACTACAACACAGGTTGTACACCTGAAACTAATATAATATTGTATGTCAACTATCCTTTAATTTTAAAAAATGATTTCCTCTTCAATAGGGGTTTATCAATACTAAACTCGCATGCAAAATTCTTTTTTTTTTTTTTAAAGATTTCACTTATTTATTTGAGAGAGAGAACTTGAGAGGGGGAAGGTCAGAGGGAGAAGCAGACCCCCCGTTGAGCAGGGAGCCCACTGTGGGACTCAATCCCTGGATTCCGGGATCATGACCTGAGCTGAAGGCAGTTGCTCAACCAACTGGGCTACCCAGGTGCCCCAAACGCAAAGTTCTTAGCAGGGTGCCTGCCACTAGGAAAGGATAGACACCAGCTATGGACAGTGCTTTTATTTTTCTTGAGTTGCTTAGACCAGCTCTCCTTATCTATCAGATTTGGAACCCCAACATACATGCACGAAACAATCCCCACATCCTATTTGCTACCACCCGAATTTATCATTGCTGTCACCAGCTGCTTGTGTGGGGACCCACAGGCCAAGTGAAGTGAAGCAGGAAAAGATAGCAACCTTCAGAGATCAGGTTGCTCTCTGGTGTCATGAACTGCAGAAGCAGCTACAGAGGTCCGAGCAGCACGGGTTTTCCAGCCTGACCCTCATCTTCTCTTGCATAAGGGCTTTCTCCCTCCATTCCCCACACCCCACCCTGATCTTTAGGTTGAACGGGCATTACACTAATGAAATAAAAAAAAAATATATAAAGTTAAGAGTAAAAATCTCTTGAAAGCTCACCATCCAGAGAAAACACTACTATCCTTCCAGGCTTTTCTCTGTACACACATATCCCATACACACAACTTCATAGGAAGTGTGATCGCACAATCCTGGCCACTACATGTCTGTTTTTGTTCTCAAGAATATCTTTCTAATTCATTCAATAGAGACCTATGTGTTCATTCTTAGCAGGGCTCTAACCTTAAGCCATGTGTTCTGCATGCACACAAAATGGTAGTAAAAAGTGGTTCACAGAAGAAAATACTAACATCCGCCTTTAAATAATGACTTAGATTAAAAATGGAGGTGACCTGTGAGATTAAAGCAGATTTTAAAAACAAGTAAAAAATTCAGAGGCTTTTTTTTTTTTTTAAATGAAAATCCTGGCGAGAAGGAAGCCCTGGGCTCTGTGTGCTATGTGGCACACACCCCATTCCCTAAATGGCTATTACTTGTGGAATGTGAAACTCGTGGAATGAACTTTTAATAAAATGAGAACTCGCCTGTAAACCTCAGTACATTTTCAGGGTTTAAAAACCTTATTTTATCTAGATCACAGCTCTTTCAATCTTGGCATCAGAAAGTTATTTCTGAACGCTAAACAAGTATGAAAATGGTGGGTTTGCCCTCAGTCTTGCTTTCCCGTGCCAGGCTGGGGGTGCATTTTGGAGGCCACCCACGTGTGCGTCTGTCTCCTCTGGATGCCACCATGTTCCTGGAGACCCCAGGGGTCTATGGACTCAACTAACCAAGGCCCAACTTCAGGGGACATTCAAGGGACCTTAATCTGGAAGTCTGACTATCATTTCTGGGATTCATTTCCACCCTGGCATAAGTAATAAGCATGGATGAAAAGATGTTAACATACCAACATTATTTTTACTCATTTTTGTATTCTTCATATTTTGGCTACTGCTTAGGAAGTCAAAACAGTGTTTTTGTTACTCCACTCCTAGATAATGAAAATACAGTTATAGTAAAAAAATCTGTCACATTCTGCTGGTTGACGGAGATTATATTCACAATTTTGAACTTGGAATAGAATTGATAAAAATGGATTGAGCCTGAAAGTGGTCTAAAATGATCTGATATGACCTGATCATTTCTGGGTGTCACAGGGAGCTCTGGCCAGTGGGGGAAGAGGGAGGGGTAAAGACCAGGCTGCAGGGGTGGGGGAAGGCAGAGCCAGGATAAGCTCCACATGGGCAAGGGGAGAGAATCCAGCAAATACAGAATCCAGGCACGGAGGATACTAGTAAAGAGGCAGGCAGGATGGCCAGGTCAGCAAGATCAAGGACCCTAGGCAGATTAAGGAGGTGGTCCCAAGACAGTTACCAAGGATTGCATCAAGAAGGCAAGTTTAGGGGCACCCGGGTGGCTCAGTGGGTTAAGCCTCAGCCTTCGGCTCAGGTCATGATCTCAGGGTCCTGGGATCGAGCCCCCCATCAGGCTCAGCAGGGAGCCTGCTTCCCCGACCCCCACCTCTCTCTGCCTGCCTCTCTGCCTACTTGTGATCTCTCTCTCTCTGTCAAATAAATAAATAAAATCTTTATTAAAAAAAAAAGAAGGCAAGTTTATATGAAGTGGGCCTGGGTCTCTGCTAGATAAAACCCCATTTATCAAACCTGAAACCCTAAATCCCAACATGCCATTGAGACAAGCAGCTGATGGGTCCCACACAGCCAGCCTCACCCCCTTTCCTTGCAGAACAGAAAGGGGGGGGGTGCTTGGCTCCTCTTGGGAGAGAAGTACAGTTAGTGGTGCAGGAACCTAGCAGTGCATCCACACCATTCTTCTCCCCCACACCCACTCATCTTCCCTTCCAGACAGTTTATTTTCCAAAGAAAATTTGTTTTCACTGTAAGATGAGTTACAACAGTGAGTCATCATTACATGAATAAGTAGCCTTTATAAAATAAGCCATACCACTCTCTCTAGGCCATCAGCAGTAAAAACAACATAGAAAATGTCCAGGGACATTGTTTTCTCTAGATTCATGGCCTTTAAAGCAAACATGGTCCCAAGAACAGCACATCAGCAACACTTGAGAGATTGTTAGGAATGCAAGTTCTCAGGTCCTACACCAGACCTACAGAATCAGATATCAGGGGTCTGGGCCCAGCAATCCATGTTTTAATGAGCCTTCAGGAAACCCTGAGGCAAGCTCAAGTTTGAGAATACTGGCCGAGTGGAAGAAACCTGGGCTGGGAGCCAGGAGACCTTATTCAGATTCCAGCTCTGGATTCCATGGTCCAATTCAGTGAAATTTAATGAACAGTCACGATGTGCTACTGCAAGGATGTGGGGATGCCAAGAGGAGCTAGACAGGGTCCTAATCCATGGATGGTATCGAACTTTCATATTCTTTTGCTCCTTCGGGATAGGGTCTATTTTGTTCTTTCATATTCTTTTGCTCCTTCGGGATAGGGTCTATTTTGTTCTGTCACTCTTGTTTTGTTTCGTGTTTGTATTCCTGGTGCCTGCAGCATCACAGGCCCCTGGTATATATGCAATGGACCAACTGGCAGAGCCAGTCACAACTGTGATAAATACCACTGGGCCATTCATCAATAATTGTAATGTTCCTCCAGTCTAGTTAACATGAGCCACTGTTTATTTAATGCTTATTGCATGCCAGGGGCTCAATGTCATAGATCAGCTCATTGGATACTGTTAGATGTCCTGTACTCTGGGTAGTATGGTTAATCCCACTTGGCACATCAAAAAACTGAGGCTCCTAGTTTTACATAATTTGTCCAATGTCATACAGCGAGAGTGGCAGAGCTGGGGATGCCCCCAGGAAGACCTTGTTCCAAATCTTATAGTCTCACAAATAGAGTATGTCTTTGAATCCCACAAGCTCAAAAGCCGACTTTGAGATAAATTTCCAGCCTCTAAGCTTAATGGGTGCTTAAAACTCTACTTTGTAGGTCATCATCATAAGTGGTCCAAGACTGTCTTTATTATTCTCATTTTCTGGCATATCGATTGGTGTTCACTGAGCTTAAGAGAGTAAATAGTGGTGGGGAACTCCACTAAGAGGTCACTGGGCTATTTTAACCCTTAAAAATCAGGCCAAAACTGCTTCTAGGTTCTTCTCCTCACTCTGAGTCAAAGATGAACTTGATGTCTGTCATCTATTTTCATGTAAACAATTCAGGGCCAGGAGGGCTCTGGTTGGGATTGTTGGAGGCTGTAGGGATGGAGAAAAGGAAAGGGGATCTACACCACAGGCAAAGACCTTACCTTACTAGGAGGTGGTCCATGATCATCCAAGTAAGTGGAATTTCCTAGGGGAAGAAAGAAGAAAGTTGATGAATCGATACTTTTAAAACCAAAGTGATTTTAGAGCAAAGTCATTGAAAACAAGCATCCTAGGTATATCCCTGTTTAGACAACTGTACCAAAGAACAATGGATAATTAATTGCCAGTTTGGTGGGATTTTGTTGATATCACCATGCTCTATTACAGGTCCAACAGTTACAAACACTGTACATACATTGGTGTGTGTGCTCACATACAAATGCAGAAATACGCACCACTGTCCCTCACCCAGTATCTGTTGAGTTTACTGTAGACCAGTGGTTCTCAAACCTCAGTGTGCATCAGAAGTACCATGGAGCTTGTGAAACACAGACTGCCTGGGTCCACAGTGTCTCTGAGAATTTGCATCTCACAAGCTCTCAAGTGATGTTGATGCTGCAGGTCCTGGAACCAAACTTTGAGAACCCTTTACTGCACTGTTCTCTACCTTGTCTTGACTGTTGATTTTCCTTGGTCTTTGCAGTCTAGCTTGCATTAGAAGCTTGATCTGTCTTTATGAATAGCCGCTTACTGGTTTGTGTGCCTCAGAGGGGTTAGGACAGAAACCAAAGTTCACTGAGTTCCTTTTATGTAGCAGGTACTCTGCTCAGGCTTTCCAGGATTTCATTTAATTCAAATATTGGAGGTGGGTTATAATTATCCTCACTTACAGAGGAGGGAACAGAAGCCTAGGGAAATCTAGTAATTGGCTCAGGGTCATCCCCTGTTAAACTGCAGAAAAGAGTGTTTTCCAGAGTGTGCTTGGGCATCTGCTGCTCATCTGAAAAGCCTACCTACCGGCTTTTCCAGAGCCTGGAAATGGACAACACAGCCTGGGCACTGAGCCTGCAGCCGCGGGCACTGGCCTGGTAACATGCTTGAGACCATGGGGGAGCCAGTGATGTGCTCGTATATGCAGAAGCTCCCTCCAGGGAGACAATACTTGTCAGTCAGGGGAAATTACCTCCACAAAAGTGAAGATGGCCAGTCTTTCTAATACAACAAAATAAGGGCAATATTAGAAACACAAGGATACCTAGAGAGAACAGTAGCTTAAGGAATAAGGTCAATGTCCCAGTTGAAGCTGATGATGCATTCTTTAGGAGAATGCAAAAGTGACTTAAGAAATTGAAACAAAAGGAAGAAGTAGGGGGCACCTGGCTGGCTCAGTGGGAAAAGCATGCAACTCTCGATCTTGGGGTCATGAGTTCGAGCCCCGTGTTGGGTGCAGAGATTAACTATTTAAATAATCAACTTTTTGGTTTTTTTTAAGGGAGAAGTAGAACTTAAGACAGAGACAGTTCAAATGGGGAAACTTATCCAAAACATAACAAATAAGTGGGTTTTGTCTTACAGGTTTTTTTTCCCTTTTCCATACCAGGGCATCAGCCATTCCTCTTTCTTTGTAGTCTTCTGATCTATCACCCACTTGATGGCCATAGTGACTGTACCCTAATGGGCTAGTTGTATATAGTAAAGGGACAACAGAGCCCAATTTTTGTGTCTGAGACACACAGACACAAACACCTGGCATGCGCACGATTGGGTTATTTTCAGGAAACTTCGAAATGTGAATACAAGTAACGATTTGTTTGATCTTAATTATTGCACTGCACTCTACTGAGAACATACAGAAATAGAAATTTACCTGACTTAATAAAGAGGACGTGTATGAAAGAATCCAGAAAAACAACTGCCTCAGTCTTAAGAAGTATTCAGAGCTACTGCTACGTAATATAGTAGGTATGGCTGTGGGAGGGTCTCATCACCTCATCCTGTGAATGTGTCCTTCTAGAAGGGACCTGAGAAAGCCCATCAAACTGTAGCCATGTTCTCCAGGTATCAGTCTCAGGGACCAGACAACTCAAACAACTAAGTGTTTTCTAAAATACTAGAAGATTCCATAAGACACAAAGTTCCTAAAAACGAATGACTTGAATGTCTGACTGCCCCCTCACACTCCAGACTCGGCTATGCATGGACTCCTTAGCACCTCGGCCTGGATGTCTACAGGCATCTCACACTTAGCCAGTCCAAAGTCTTTATTTGCTGCAATTCCCCACCTCCTCCCTCCACCACAAACTGCCATTACCTCCCTCCCCATCCTCCTTACCTGGTCACACAACACATCCCTTCCCCTATGGGCTCCAAAGCCCAAAAGTCATCCTTGATCCATTCTCCTTCCCTTACCCGACCTGTACCAACCCAGTCACAGGTCCCATTGGCTCAGCCTTCAAATCATTACTCAGATCTGATCACTTCCCACCAGCCCCTGTGGGCCATCTGGGAGAACTCTTGCATCTCTTCACGATTACAAATTTGCTCCTCTCCCATGTAACAACCAGAGGGATCTTTTAACCTTATCCATCAGGCCATGTCAGCTCTCTGTTTCAAACCTATTTCTCTAAGAACAAAATCGTCAATTCTTTCCATGGCCTATACCCCCACATGACCCAGGCCCTGCCCTCCAACCACACCCACTGCCAGCTGCAACGGCCTTCTCTCGGTTCCACAACACACTGACCTGTTGTTAGCTAGGGACCTCCTCAATTAGTTCTTTCCTCTGCAAGAAAAAACTCTTCTCCACCTCCATCACTGAGGCTTAGCTCAAATAGCCTTCCTTGCTTCCATCTCCCTCTTTTCTTCCCTCCTCCCTCCCCAATTCCTTATAGAAGACCTCACTTCTTTCTTTCTGCAGAGAAAGGGAGAGGGCTGGCCCCTTTTGGTCTGTGTGCCATGAGCCCTACTGTCTTCTCCACCAGCAGATCCCGAGTGCCCCTCCACAGGTAGGTTTATTAGAACACAGAGACTATAAATGTTTGTACTTTTAACAGAGGTACAGAAAAGGAAAAGAAAAGCTCCACACATTTCTTTAGTTGGAGACAGCAGGTTTTTATTCTCCTGGGGTCTAACTGTATTATTATCTGGTGTATAGGCAGAGCTTTTCATCCTGGGAGCTTATGCTTTCATACTGCAAAGTAAACAAAGCCGTCAGAATCATCAGACCTCACGCTGGTAACTTGTCGTCTGTGGAGATCAAAAGAGGAGCCCTGTTACCCAAGTGAGCCTCTCTGAACAGGCTCCCTGTCACCAGACAAGGTCTTGCTGCTCTGCCTCATGAGGGACTCAATGGATGGTGTCTAAGTGGGGGAGGAAGTCAAATGAAAGCCCCCAGGCCTTTGAGCTTGGAGTTCAAGATGTAAATTTAGGAAGAACATGCAGAAAGGGCTGATGAAGGTTCTGGAGCCAAGACAGAGGACAACCACTTAGCTGCCACCCACCTCTACGTGCCCTGGGAATCCCAGTTTCTGATCCCAGGTGGCAGGACCCTGCAAGGCAGTATCTTTTATTTTTGAAGGCTAATAGGGGCATATCATTTCATTTCTTTCAGAAAGTAACCCACATCTTCGGAGCTCTGGCTTCATCCTCCTTTTCATGTCTTAAGTCTTTTCTTTGAGGATCAAGGGTTATGGTATCTAATCAAACTAGAAAAAACAGTAAGGCACACCCTACAAATTTCCACTCCTACCACTGGGCACATTTTTCAGAAAGGTTTATCTCCAAACTGCCAAGAAATCACTAGCTCAGGGTGGCATTGAGCTAAGCCTCTCACAGAAAGTCAAGCTTGTCCAGACTGCTGAGGAAGGGACTATTTGAAGCCTTTGAACATGGAGACTGGTCTACATCCTGACAGTGGTCATGGTTACATGGCTCTGTATGTGGGATAAAATTTATAGTACTATACATCAAAACCAACACCAACAGAATCCTCATGGTTTAATGATTTTTCAAATGCCCTGACTAGAAAGCTGGTGATCTCAGACTTTGCAACCAGCTAAATTACAACACATTCTAAATCTTGCCCTATGCATCTAGCCCTTGGAGACCTCCCTGGGAGGTGGTAAATACAATACAAGAGACCATGCGCCAGTGTGTAAAGGAGTTAAATCCACGTATGTGGGAGTTACAGTATATGCACTTACTAGAGTGTATATGGATGACCAGGGAGGGTCTCTGCAGGGCTGTATGCCATCAACGTCTACCTACTTCTGCCATCATACAAACTATTTGCAACAAAGAAGCATTTTAGGAAATTCACATGAAGTCTGATCCTAAAAATTAGGAGGCCAGGGGTTGTAACCAGGAATCTGAAGATGCCTGATGGGTTATAATCATAGAGTTGGGTTTCGGTGGGCAGAACCCATGCACGTTGACCATACAAGAGCCATCCAAGTCTTCGATGATAAGAGCAACGACATGAACAGCCAGCTATAGCATATACTGACAGAAACAGGCTTCAGCTCACTTTATAATAGAGACCATCCCCAGCCAGCATCATCCAACTCTAAATAAATTGCTTTGCCTTCTCAAAGTTTTCCACGTACACATCTGTTGAAATGAAAGAAGGTCCTGAGTTATTATGAGGAGTGTGCGAGGATAATTTCAGTCTATGAAAAATGCTCAGAGCACTGCCCACACACAGTAAGCAGCTAGTCCGTTTGCTAGCAGCGCTACTTACACTACTCGCTATACTAACTGTATGGCCAGCAGGACCGGCAGCAGATGCAAAACCCTCCTTCACCATCTCTCCATCCTCCCGCTCACCTATTTGCAATCCTCACTGTGCATTCCACTCGCCTGCAATATTTTTAAGAATGTGGATACCAGGCTCTGACCTCATTTAGTCTGATTTTAATTTGAAACAAGTCATTTAGCTTTTAGCATTTCCTAAATTTCTGCAGGTCATGCTAATGTCTTGACAGGATTGAGAACCCCGAGCTATAAAAACACAAATTAGTGTCCTTCATAATTCAGGCTGCACTTCGCTTTCCAGAAATAAAACATAACAGAGCTGCTGTTAATCAGGGGTCCCCCCCCCAACTACTATTTCTAGTGAGAGATCAGGCCACACGAGCACCACATCAAATGGGAATGTTGGTGGCGAGCTGAGTCACAGAAGGACCCCCAGCCTCGAGATAGCCACCAGGCATTTCACTGCTCGGGGTCTGTAACAAAACTGAAAAGGGCCACAGCCAGCTCACAGGCTTCTAGAGGGCTGGCATGGGCACTGCTGGGCAGAGGGCTTCCCCCCAACCCACATGGGTTGCCCAACTTTTGTGGGTCTTCACAAGTCTTTTCAAAAATAATTTTTAGAGCCTGCAGTTTCAGGACATGTTATTTCTGCAAACAATTGTTAGTACATGTTATCCTGTTGAACCTCTTGTTTCAAGGCAAAAAGGGGAAGGAAAAGCCTAGTCCTCCATCCCCAGAGTTTCCTCAGACTTCACTCAACTCAGACAACTAGAAGGTATTCTGTCAGTCCTGGAGACACTCATATCTGACCCCTACATGCACTGTGAGGGCCACAAGGATCTGAGAGGAGGAAGCCTCCAGAGGATTCCCACCCAGTGAGGTGCCTGTCTTGGCAGCCTCTGGGCCCGGAGTGGAGAGGAGTTGGGGAAGCTGGCCAACACAGAAGAGCTTGAGGCCGTGCCCACGTGAATTCAACAGAGACCAACACAGCTGACAGAGAAGAAATTTACTAGAAGCACTGATGTGAAGGACTATTGAACAGAATTAGCCATGTGTTATAAATAGCAACAGTCACTCTTCTGTGTGAGAGGGAGAGAGACAGTGGAAAGGGGCCCCAGGGTAATCATTTAATGGATTTGGTAAGATACTGCTAATAGCACTGACTGTCACTGGTGACACCGGGTGGCCCAGGGGTGATGGAATACTATAGGCTGCAGAACCAAAGACCTGGGTTCAAATCTCAGTCCTACTTTTCATTTGTTGAATGGCATTGGGAACATCACTTAATTTCCATGAGGCTTAATGTCCTCCTTTGCAAGATGAGGACATTAATAACAGAAGTGACAGTGTTGTTATAAAAAAGAAACAAGACCCATGTAAAGCATTCAGCACAATTCCTACCTGGCACGTGCTCATCTTATATTATCTGATTTTAGCATTCATATTCAATTTTATCATTTTATTTATTTTTGAGGAAATTAAAGAGAATCCTGAGTCCAGGGGCATAGTTTGTCATAGTAAAGATGAATATTTGATATAAAATAATTATTTGATATTTCCTATTCCTTTCTGATTCTATCTCTGATCTGTCTTTAGAAATATACAAAAAGTTCCCCCTAGTTGTTTGAAATACCTCTGGCAATGTGCAAGTGAATTTATAGAAACTTGGTGGCCTATAATTTATTCTTGACTCTTTAAGTCTTGCATTAGCAAATCTATTTTTGTCTGAGTTGGTCCCTGAAGAATAAAGATGTTTTAATTCTAATCCCTCTTATAGAAACCATAATATGCATTACAGTCAGTGTCAAAAGAGCCGCCTCTACACTCTGTCAATTTCGATCAAACACCAGCCGCTCTTTGCAGAGTCTTTCTTTGGCCCCTTTTAAAATCATACTCCTAAGCGACTGAAATCCTTTCCTTGATTATTCAGAAGCAGCCATTTCACACAGGGTTCTGGTTACCTATAACACAATCATATGGCTGGCATCTCTCCCCCCAAACCCCCCACCCCCAGGAGTCTGGGCCTCTGATAAGACACTGTTAATGAAGGAGTCACTGTTGAAAGCAACACTGCAACCCCGGCTTTGTCCTTGCCAAAAAATTATGTTAATGCCACACTTTCCACCATTAACTATGGGTTACATTTCTCTAAGAGGCAGCTGTCAGCACACACCAGCCGTGGTTAACAATGAGGAGTTTGTGTGCTGAGTAAATGTCTCCAATAGCTCCATTTATTATAATTAACGCAGTCCCAAAGACACTGTAATGGAGGAAAATTGCTTGCACAGCTTTATTTAAGATTTAATAAAATTATTTTCCACTGAATTAAAACAAATGGTTTTATTTACTATCGATACTTAAATACATTTACAAAAATGCCTTTCCAAAAAAAAAAAAAAAATCTCGAATGTTTACTTAACCAGTTAGCAAAGGCACAAACAGCCTGAAAATACTTTCTTGATGCTAAATGATAAAAATGAGCATTCCAGACACTGAAAAACATATCCTAATTAAACTGTTACCAAGTATGATTTAGAAAGTGGTTTCCATTTCAAATAAATTTTTAAAAAGAGAATTAATGCTCTTTGTATTTTCAGGCTCAAAAACACTGCTTTGTTTTAGAGTGCAGCTCTCTCTCCTTTTTTTTTTTTTTTAATTAAATCTGAATATACATCTAAGGATGTCAAGGGCACATTTGTAGATGGAAATTACCTTTGGAATCCAATGATCAGTGCACCACTGCTCTAATAACAACCTGAATATAAATATGAATTTATTGCCAAATTAGCTCAGGGATTCATCGTAATCATATATGATCTTATCCAGGTAGGAACGGTGTATCAAAGAGAGATAGAATCTGCTAGGTTTCTGTTTCATTCCCTGAGATTTCCCTCCCAAAGTAATGACTACGGCCATGCCCCCGTGTAACTCTAACACACCCATTAACGCAGCAGCCCCAGCCCTGCACTGGGCAAGGCTCTAACCAGCAGCCAGGTAGGATTTCTTCCATCAGAACATAGCCACCGTGAGAATGGACACTTGCCATCACATGCCTACTGCTCAAAGCACCCCGATAACTTGCCATCACATGCTTACTGCTCAAAGCACCCCGATAACTACAGTGGAAGACAGGCAGGATGCTGCCGATTAAGAAACAAAACAAGGCTGAAACAATCAGCATCTGCGTTAGCATCACCAGTAGTTAGCACTGACGCTGATTTAAGCACAGTGAGAAGTATTCTCCAGACCTCCCCCTACTGAGTTCCTATGGCAAGCACGGTATTGTGCCCATTTTACAGCAGAGGAAGCCGAGGCTCAGGAAGATGAAGTGACCTGCAAGATGTTGCACAAAGAGAATCACCACGAGATCCTGGTTGTGGCCACAGCTGCCACGCCCCCTGTCTTGCCCAGAGACCCCAGCCTGAGGGCCACAGTATACTTTGAGATACTGAGCCCTTTGGCTCCCATGGTACCTGGGCTGGGCAGCCTGGGGCTGCTCGGGATGGCCTGGGCAGAGCAGGGTCTGAACTCTCTGAGGAACATCTGGCCCAAACCAGCTACACGGGACCTCAGGCATGTGCCAACCCCCCAACTCCACCCAAGGGCAAGAGGCCTGTGTGCTGCTGAAGAAAGGAATGTCCTGGGATCCCAAGGAGTCAGCACAACACTGGGGTGGGGGGGGGAAGCGAGGGGACAAGTTAGGTGGGGCCCAGATTCCAGGGGCAACTCAGAACCTCTGGCTACCTCAGGTCCTTTCTAGTCGATGTTCTATTTTAGTGGGTCCTGCTTAGCCAAAGGATGGTCCGCTTTGAGCATATGACCTTTCTGCTGTCATCTTATTTTGAAATACCTGACATAAAAAAGTTGGCTTGGATTAGAAATCCATTCACATGATTGCAAAAGAAAATTCCACATTATATTTGTTAACTACAGAAAAGAAAAAGCTCTGCTTAATTCCTTGAATAAATTGGAATCAACATTTGATGCTGATGTTGATAAACAACTGATGCAAAATTTTGAAGGGTAGTGTGGTGGGCTGGATAATGCCACCCTCCCCCCAAGGTTACTCACATCCTAATCCCCAGAACCTGTGAATATGTGACCTTACATATTCCCACAAGGGACTCTCTAGATGTGATTAAAGTAGGGATACTGAGATGAGAAGATGAGCCTTGATTATAATCCCTAGAGTCCTTATCAAAGAGAGACAGGACGGTCAGGGTCAGAAGACATGATCATGAGAGAGGCTGGTGGGATGTGCTTTGGAGACAGAAGGAGAGGCCATGAGTCAAGGAATGTTGGCAGCTTCTATAAGATGGAAAAGGCATTTTCCCCTAGAATCTCCAGAGACAATGCCACCCTGCCCACAACTTGATTTGAGCCCCTGAGAACCTATTTCAGATGAACTATGAGATAAGGAATTTGTGTTGTGTTAGGCTACTAAATTTGTGGTAAATCGTTAAAGCGGCAACAGGGAACTAACACAGCTCTTAAAATGGTTTTACATTTTAAAAACCACCTCTTTATGTGAATAAAGTTTCTTGTCAGTGGTAATTCTCAAGAACTTGGAAGAAATTTTCATCAAAAAGACTATATAGGGAATTGGAAGAAGTCTGAAAACTAGCTCATCACTCTCAATGATAAATTTGAAATGTTTCTATTTGTAAGTCTTCCATGACTCCCAAATTTAATACCTCCCCTCATATTTGTATCTTGTTTTTCTAATAAGTATACAATAAAAGGAAAATGTAATGAATGCTTTCATCAAGCCTCGGAGAGATAACCCCCATCCTCACCAGTGGACTTCAGTGTGCCATAAAAACATCATTTTCAAAGGGTTTCATGACTGGAAAAGTTTTGTTAATAAACACACAGACGATCAATCAAATAGACTGCTGTCTTTGAAAAGGGCTTCAGTCCGACGGAACTGCCATTGCTCTAAGTCTGGAATTTCTCTTTGGCTTTGCTATCAGAGCTACTATGGGTCACATGCCATAACACACAAACACGCACAGACACAGACACACACACTCCAGATAATTTCAGAACGGGAAAATCACCACAGATAGACAGTCTAACCCTTCAACCCACAGAGGAAATAGCTGAATCCAAAAGGTCAAATAATTAGGCCAAGACCTATGGCTAGTTATTAGGTTAGTAGCAAAGGTTAAGAATAGACCCAGGTTGCTGATGCTCACTCCACAAAAAAACAATCTTACCGCACACCACGTGTTCACCCTAAACAACATTTGTGGCCTTGACCACCTTGCCTACTCTCCAAACGTAAGCTGGAAGGACTCTGTGCTTTTCTTAGGTCATCAAATTACTTCTCCATGAGGAAAGATATTTCATGATTGAGAGAATTAACAAAATACATGCCTCAAATACAGAAGATCGTCCCCAAAAGGAATGGCTGAAGGGAGTTCACAGCCTCTCGAGGCTCCTGGCTAATTCAGATGCTTGAATCTCAGCACATTTTGTTGAAAAGAATACTTGGGAATCAACCTCCATAGATGAATGAAACGGACATGAAATGGTGCCCTGTGTAGAAATGTATGTGAAATACCTGAGAAAGTACAAGTGGAAAGGGACAGTGGAAGGTGGGTGTGACAGGGAGGAATCAGAGGCAGGACACTCCCAACATCACCCGTTGTACCTCACGTTCTTATCGAGTGCCTACCCTACACCAGGCACTGTGCTGGGCCCTAAGGATACAGACACGAGTGAAAAGACAGGATCCCTGTCACACTTTGTCAGTTTGGGCTGTTATAACAAATTACCACAGGCTGGGTGGCTTCAACAGGGCATACTGATTTCTTACAGTTCTGGAGGCTGGAAACCTGTGATGGATGCCAGGATGCCAGCAAGGTTGGGTGTTGGCGAGGGCCTTCCTCCCGGCTTGCAGATGGCTGTGGTCTTGCTGATCCTCACATGGAGGAAAGCGAGTTCTTGTCTCTGTCTCTGTCTCTTCTTACTGGGTCACTGATCTCCTCAGGGGGGCCCTACCCTCATGACCTCATCTAAACCTGATTACCTTCCAAAGGCCCCACCTCCAAGTACCAGCCCATTAGGAGTGAGGGTTTCAACAAAGGAACAAAGTCCCTGACCTCAAGGATAAGAAGCAGTAAAGGATGAACAAAGAGCATTCCAGGCAGATGGAGAGCAACCTGTGTTGATGGCCCAGGTCAGTGAGGAACCAAGAGAAGACTGTACTAGACACAGCTCGGCGGGGAAATCAGCAACAGCTCCATGTGGGCGGAGTCTCCCCAGCTATGTCGCAAAGAAAAGAGGGACAGGTATCCTGAGAGAGAGTACTGGTGTTGGCACTGGGAGTGTGACCCTCCCAGGCGGGCATGGCATCAGCAGATCCCTACATGATGGCAAGTCCAAATTAAAGATGTCCTCATGACCTTAAAATCAAGATCAGAGATGATGTCTAATTTAAGCGGCAAAAGGAAGTTTGTGCAAAGATGCCAAGGGCTTTGGGGCACGTCTGCAAGCTAATGTTGTGCGGGGCTCCCCTACATCCTCCCAGCAGCCCCCACCTCCGACCCCATTAACCATGGGAGATCAGCAGGGCAGACCAAGGATCCCCCTCCTCACCAGGAAGGAAGCTGAGCCCAAGATCACACAGCTGGGAGGTGTCAGAGCTGGACCAGGACTTCAAAGAAACCCCAGTCTGCACTGTTTCAGGGTTCTGCATACCATGGGCAGAATGGAGGGGTTTCTGGGGCCACAGCACGTGAGCCTGGAGCCAGAATCCAGATGGAAAGAAGTCCACGAGGACAAGAGAGGGAAATACTGTGGGAAAGTCATTAGCAGGTACTAGTGGGGAAACACCTTTTGCTGGGTTATGGACCAGTACTTTCTTGAAGGTCGGTAACAAAGCATGCATATTTTCAAATGGATAAAAAAAGCTTTTGTGTTTCTAGCTGCATCACCCATCAATGGGTGTCCAGGCCATAGCCCGGGGCCACTGGTAAACGAGCGCCTGTGTCTTCTATATTGTAAATGAAACAGTCCTATGTTTGACAGAAAAACTACTTGTCACTTGCCAATTCCCTTCATGCTTTAGGGAAATGAGCATGAAGGAACATTCTATGGGGTGTTTCAGCTAAACTGCACTGAAATGATATGCATGTGAGAAAGAGATTTGAAGAGTTGCTCGTAAATGCTGATGTGATTTAGAAAGTGTGCAGATGAAATGAGTCTGATGGCAAAGTCGGTCTGACACAGATGTGATCGTGCGCACAGAACTATCCCATCTGGGATAGTCCTGACATGTCCAGGACAGAGCATCCCCAGCTTCTGTTCAGGGCTGGAAGAAGTGCTAGTCCGTGTGTCACCCTCAGAGGCCCCGCCTTTGCCCACGTGCCCACCATTTCTGCTCCTGTCTCCCTTGGAGTGGGTCAAAGTGAAGTGCACTCCGTGCCACCCTCTCTCTTGCCAATGAAGGAGTGGCGAGCTGGGCTGAAATTCTCTCCCCCTTCATCCTCCCACCTGTGGGGGCACAAACCTGTCTCCTTCCATCTCTTGCCCTTCTCCCTTCCCCAAACCAGTCTTGTATAGGTGCTCATTTTACACAAACACTTCAACAAAATAAAATCAGTTTATCTAAAATGAAAAAAAAAAAAGTAACTTTCAAGTAACACAAGGAAGAGATCATAGTTTCTCCTTTATTAGGTCTTCAGATGTCAAAGGGGATTTTTAAGAGAGCAGCAGAAATGATTGAAATCCTTCAGAGCAGTAATCCTCACAAAATTAACTAGCAATCTAACATACGAGACTGGGGGTGTTTATTAAAAAAGAGGGCATTTCGATAAATTCATCATCTCTCCTTTTTCTATCACCTCTCTCGTTCTATTTTGTATCAGACTTAATAGGATTTTGGTGAGATTTTGTGGTTCATAGACCTGTAATATTGGAAGATAATACAGGATTCTTATGGCTCCATATGTTACTTCACAGGCACAGATAAACACACCACACCACATGCACACACACACCCCTGCAAACACAAAAAGGCCAAACAAAGAGGTGCTTAAAAATCAGAAAATCCTTCCAAAGATGAACTGAAAGGTACAGGGAAAAGAACACGGGGGAAGAAGGTGGACTTTGCAGCAAAACAGTCCAAACAAGCAATCTACTAACTGGATATGACCTTGAGCAAGGTCTTAAAGTTTCTAAGTGTTATCTTCCCCACAGGGAAGGCAGGAAGAATAAAACCTACCTCACAGGATCAGGATGGATTAGAACTAGACTTTATAAACTGCCTGGCATGTACACAATAAGTGTAGTTCTTATGATTATATTCAAAATAGAGCCAATTTAAAAACATGGTGCATTAAATAAAACCTTTTCCAAGTGATCACATACATAAACATCAGTCCCAGGCACTGAAATATACATCCCTCATTATGCACTAGAATGGCCCGTCATTGTCTTCCTCCACATTTTTTCAGGATTTATGATGGGAGGTTATACCTGGGCATGAATGAAATGTAATTTTTAAAACCCTGGCAGGATTTAGGTATTCCTATGCTTTTATTCTTATTCTGAAAGATAAACTGTACAGGGGTCATAAATACTCTTCAGCACATAGTAGATCAGTTTCTTTCTCTAGCAAAGTCTTAATTCTGCCTTTCAGCAAAATGAATTGGGGCAGGGAGTACCTGGACCCAGGAAAGGGAGTCCTTCCTAAAAGCCCGACTGTCTTGAATTCATCACAGATCTGGAAAAATCATGCCTCTCAAAGTCCCAGTGAGTCACTCACTTTCCTGAACTACTAAAAGGTTGAGTTGGAGGACAAAGACTGATAGTCCCATAGCAGAGGCCAGTGCGAGGTCTCCTGGAAGAAAACCGGAGTTTGTTTTGCATCAAAACAAATGGATGGTTTTTCCTGGTTTTCACACTCATGAATTCCAAATATATCAGAGCCTACTCAATGTCAACTTACTTGTTGGAAAATTGCTTCTTAATAAAAAAGGGCTTTCTCCAATAGCAGAAAACATCAAACAAATAATCTATGCCCCCCAAAATAATTTAACTGTCATGGTGCACCAAGAGAGCTTTAGCTCATCGAAGGCAGACCTCTCAGTCTGAAGAGTTGTTTGAAGTGGAATGGGGGCTCGGAGAAGCTGAGCAGTGGCAATGAAGCAGGTGCTGATCATTCCCGTTCTGAGACTTCAAGGATCTGCCTTTGCTGAATGGAAGGAGGTACCTAGCAACCTCCCTACCTTTATTCCAATTCTCAGATTCTTTGAAGACCTTTTAAGGCACAAGCAAATGAAACTGCTCATCTCTTAAAAATCCCTAATTTATCAAACAGATTTCAATCATATGAATAAGTGTGAGTACTATGCATAGGGATATCAGTGGCATTACAAAGACATTTTAACTTGGGCATGAGTCTTATTAACACAGAATTTGACAAATGAGATAGCTATAAACACTATATATATATATATAAAACTTCAACACTGCCTTAAAAAAAGTTAGACTAGGGAAGGGAAAGTCAGTTAATGCAAAACGAGTGTTTCAGGAGCAAGTTCGTGCCAGGCAAATGGAATGTGTCATAGGTTTTTCTCTATTTCCTCTATTGTGATGTAGCCTAGTTCCAAGAAGATGAGAGAGACTCATTTCAGGACACAAGGATTGAAGTCAGAGTTGAGTATGGAAGAATCGAAGGATCCTTGTTAAGGATTTTGTAGAGAAGGTTTTATAAGAGAAGCCACAGACCAGGTGACAAGAAGAGTAAGACAAGACTCTGGTTAATCCAGAAGCCTTCAGACTCAAGCAAAGCCACTACAAACCTAAACAAAACCAAAAACCAAACCATGTTCCAGGAGGGCCATAGAAAGATAAATCATAGGAGAATATGTGAGTGCTTTTATACGTAACCAAGAATAACTAAAGAAACCGCTCAGCAAAGGAGAAAGTCTATTTCATGATGGTGCAAAGGGGCACTGGAACAAAAATAACTTGTAAGGATTATAAAAATAATAGTGTAGGTTATAAATAATATGAGAAATTGAATATGCTAATGGAATCGTGCTGATGAAGGCTGGAAACAGAGAATTAGGTTAGGCTAGCTAATAGAAATATGGAGCAGTGAAAAATGGATTTTTAGGTAGGGAGCCCTTGATCCTTGCCTGAGGCACAGGGAAGCAGGGAAAGGAATGAGTATTTATGTGCCGATCATGACTCACGCATTAGGCAAATCATTACATGTAACTTTCTCATTCAGTATTTAAGTAGATACTGTTTCCTCATTTTGTAGATGAGGAAATGACCCCCAGAGGTCAAAAATCCTTCCCACCAAGGAACAACTAGCCAATGACAGGGCTAGTACGTTTTCAGAGCCCGATGCAGGCTTCCCCTTTCTATTCCGACCTGCCAAACACGACTGGTTCTTCTCTCTGTGTCACAGCAATTATGTAATAGCATCAGGGATTGTTCAAATTAGTGGAAAAAGTAAGATTTGGGGCCCCATCATAGGTTTCTAAAAGTATGTTATTTTACTTTTCACTGATCACTTGAAATAACCCATGTTATCATGGGACAAAGTAGGAAAGAATTTTAAAACTCCCTTTGAACACATCACACATAGATTCTAAGGTTCTAAAAATACTATCACATAAAGCTGTGCATATGAGAGATATTTGTCTATGGGAGATATGCCTGTTGATTGAAAACACTCATTCTCTTTTTAAGTAAGTTCCATGCATATTCCCAAGAAAATTTAAATCAAGTTTCCAAAAGATGGCTTTTATCTAAAAACCTAGATAGAGTGTTTTATCACCACTTCTCACCTATCCAAATTTTAACCATACAAGCCCCACCTTACTTCTTTCCCTAAGTCTATTTTCGAAAACTCCAGGCCATGCTCATTTGTCCCTCCTCTGAATTTTCACTATGAGAGAGGGAGATAGAGAGAAAGAGAGAAATACATTTATGTGTGTGTGTGTGTGTGTGTGTGTGTGTGTGTGTGTTTGTGTGTGTGTGTGTATAAAATTTTTATTACTGTTTTTTCAGCCTGGAGAGGAAGGGTTACACCAGTCCCGGATAGCAAATCGATTTTGACGGCTGCATGTCCCATTTCACTTTGGCATAGACCCAGCTGGTCTAACCACCAAAGTGTTCTCTCTCTTTACATCCTGTATACTAAAAATAAGAAGTAAATGACTTTCCCCCGAAAGCCAAGAAGTTTAAGAAAATAACCAGCTTCTTTCCCCGCCGGACCTCTAATCACAGAACTAGGGGCCGTACTGAAAATTCAGTGCTGGATTTGTTTCTACAGGGAGTCCTTCAAAAGCTTTTAAATACCTCGAACCATGCCCCAAAACACCCTCGAGAGATGATTTCAAAAGTGGGTCCTGCCGTGGCCTGACCCCAGGAATCATTCTGAGCACCTATTCCAATCACTAATATTACCAAAAAATCACTTAAATACCAGCAGAGAGAGGGCTGTTTGGGGGCCGAATTCTTCCACGAGTAGCCACCCTGCAAATGTGCCACCCCAAACAGTCACCCAAGTCCCCTGTACTTTATCAAGACATCCAAATGCCACTCACATGTAGAGGTCAAGGTAATGCTTCAAGTTTAAAGCCAACACAGCTTTCACAATCGTGACCTTACTTCTCAATCTAAATATTGCCAAGTACAAAGAAGCATTTTTAAAATTTAGTTTATCTAGATTTTAAACCTTTTATGAATAAAATGACAATATATATCCTGTGAACCAAATTTATAAATATTTTGCTTAGCACTCCCAGAGAAAAGACCCATTAGCCTTTTGGAACACTCTTGGTTCCGCACGTTGAAGCACTGTGTGCTGAGGGAAAAACAAGAGGAACCGGAGGAAAGATTAATGACCTGTTTCACTGCCCAGGGAACTGGACTCTAGAACATCTTATTCTCTCCAGTGGCGACTTTTTTTCCCTTTGCTATGAATATGGATTATGACATTTTCAGAGACAGCTGAGCATGAGTACTAATTCATACAGCAATACCTAAGCCTCCCACCTGATTCTTTCCCAGGGCTTTCTCAACCTGAGCAAGTCAGTGAGTGAGTTTGCTTTATACCGATCGTTCCACAACATCACTGCAAGTAAACACTGCTCTTTGCAATCAATATGTACTTGGACTTCTCCCATTTTTACCCAGGTTCTGGATTCTCATCTGGAGAGTGTCCTTGTCCACAGACAGGAGAAATACGTCCTGTGGTTTCCCAGCCACTAACCACCCAGGCCTGGGTCAGACAGAAAAAAGAAACAGAGGTGGAGAAGCCTTGCAATGCTTCCTCCTCTTAAAGCATCCAGGAAGTTTGTAAAGAGGGGTAAGAGTTCCTCTGGGACAGCTGGAATCTGGGTCCTGGCTTCAGCATTAATAAGCTGCAGAATACTGGTCACATCCCGTAACTTCACCGAGACTCAACTCCTTCATATGCAAAGTTGGGTTAAGATGTGTATCACAAGCATCTAAAGTTATGGTGTAAACACTGTTGTGAGTGTTTCTGTAATTCTTTGGCCCCGCCTGCAGCTGTCTAATTATACTTACCAAACTGTGTCAATTGGCTGACTGACTGACGGATGGACTGTAAATTCAGAGGCAGGGTGAGCAACACATGTTGGCCAAACTTATAGAAGAAGTAATAGTTAAGCCATGCCTTAAAGTTATAGGTGTGATCCAACTCAGACATGATAAAGGGAAGGGCATTTACAGCAGGGGGAACAGCAAAAGCCATCACTGTGATGGGCAGAGTCAGTCTGGCTAGCATGGGTCCCAAGGGAACATCGTGCGTACCCCAGGAGGCAAAATTGTAAAGGAAAGATGAACATAATAGTATCTGCAGCTCTCCTCTGAGCATTCTTACCATTTGTCGTGGACTGTGTGTGAAAATTTACAGCTGAAGCCAGGTTCTGTTCGCTGAATATGTTCACCAATTTCAAGATTCTCCTAATCAAGTTTCTCACAGAAATGATCAAAACGTCCCCAAATGTAACGTGACATACTATTATACCTACATAATGTCCTTCAAATATGAAAAAGCATATATGGGGGCACCTGAGTGGCTCATTTGGCTAAGTGTCTGCCTTTGGCTCTGGTCCTGATCCCGGGGTCCTGGAATCAAGCCCTGCATGGGGCTCCCTTCTCAGCAGGGAGCCTATTTCTCCCTCTCCCTCTGCCTGCCACGCCCCCAGTTGTGTTCTCTCTGTGTCAAATGAATGAATCAAATCTTTTTTTAAAAAAGGCATATATATACACACACACACACACACACACACATAAATATATACATATGTAGCACACAGTTCTCATTGTCAGTGTTTCTCCAATAATCCAATTGTAAGGCATTATTCACTACAAAATGTTATCTCTGGGGATCAGAAAAGGAGGAAAAGGAGAGAGTCAGGAATTACACCACAGTCATGATTTTAGATCCCAATTCTCAGTCAGCTCCGGTATGAAGACCAACCTGAAATGCAACTTAGGGCACGTTTATACTTGTCATTCTGACTGCTTCAAAGGCACTGCCCCTGACAGAGTCGAGCGAGTAGTCTGTGTACAAATACTTGGTTTACCTAGAGAATCCTTGATGTTTCACCAGAGATTACATGGGGGAACCCACGCCCCAAGTCTCATCCCGCGTCTCGAGGTGCTACTAGGCCTCAGCCATTTTCGTGAGTAAAGGAAAAGTCCCCGTTATGGACACTTGAGGACATAGCAGCCCTATGAGTCCATCTCAGGGGGAACTGCTTCCTAGGAATACAACTTAGTTTATACATACCTTGATTATGATGCACGATGTTCTGCTCATGGTTTGGTTCTGGCTTTGTTTACCTGTTTAGCATGAATCATTTCTGTGCATGTTTACCAGGTTTCCTTACATAATGATAATCAAAAGTTATTTTTCAAGGCGGTACATAATTTTGTTAGGTTAACGAAAGCTGGAGTTTCCCCCTAAATACAAGGGAGAAATGTTTCTCCTGTTGAATGACATTTTTTGCCAGGTCTGAATGACGCCCTGGGCGCCGGGCTGTGTGCACGTGCATGTACCTGCTGTGGGACCCATGGGCTCGGCCCAGGGGCACACACCCGGCCCAGCACTCCAGCTAACCTCTTTGTCTTTGAGAATCATGTTTTCTTCCAAAGTCACATGATCAGTAGTGAAGCGCTCTCACGTGAAAAGCACGGATTTCTCTACCTGCGCGTATGTAACTGATGAAATTGAATTCTACCAACACTGCTTCCAGACTCAAGTTCCCACCTGCCTCAGATTCCTCTTTACTCTGGTTGGAAACTCCCACTTAATTGTCTTAGGTTTCCTGGCTCTGAGGCTCCAGATAAATCCTCACCACGTGAGCAGACACCTTTCCAGAAGGTGGCACATTCCTGCTCTCCCGCCTGTCCTCAGGGGCCTTCCTTCCCTACCTGACCTTCACAAGAAATGGTATGTCTAGAGTTAGGATGCTCTTGTGCTGTTGGGGGTGGAGGGACATGAATTCCTCCCCAGAGAACAGCTGTGTGCTCTGGGACTCACAGCCGATGGCTGGAGCACTCAAATGAGAACGAACGAATAAATCCTACCAACCGTAAGGCAGGTAGGCTATAAAAGGAGGACATCTCCAAGCACCCTGTGCCAAAAGCTGAGAAGGCCACTTACGGAGAATTACCACTGGAATGACTGATGCCAGCTCCAAGGCCAAAATATTTCAACAATGAAGGCTACTAAAATATTTTCTCACCTTTAATTTCTGCCCTCTTCACCAGGTATTACCCATTACACTGTGATCTATGCACCCACACATTAACTCAATTAATCAGGAATGGGACCTTCATCTCCCACCAGTCTCATTCCTTATCCTCCCTAATATTTCCATGCCAGCTCCCCACGGGTCTAAAATTTTATGACACTGAGTTATCCCAAAGCACGGTGATATTAAAACGAAGATTTGGTCCTCAGTGAATAACCTCGTCCTGAAATGAAACACAAGGACAAAACCAGATTCATAATGAACATGCTAGACAGCACACCCCAGTGCGAAGAGCACAGGTAACCAGGAAGAAAAGCACATTTAGACAAAGTTTAATTCTCAGTTTTGCAAAAGGAGAAGAGAAAGAGTAGGCCAAGATCTTCTGAAGAAAATAGGATAGTCTTTTCTGTCAGTGTGCAATTTGGTGTCCTGAAATAGATCAGGCAAATTCCTCCCCAGCCACACGTTCACAATCACAGCCACCGTGTGACTACAGCGGCCAAGCCCATCCCCTGATTCTGAGACCCCACAGAATGGGGTCAGTAGGAGGGTGTCCCCGAAAAGCTTGGGGAAGGGTGCCAGGCTCCAGGCTGGGAGGTGGCAGAAGGACTGCCCTTGGAATGCTCACTGCAATTTTCCAAGTCCTATTTCTATAATTCAGTCAACGCAATCTCATGTCAAAGATGACAAGTTTGCCTTTGTCTTTAAATTTTTGTTTGTGTTTGACCATTTACGTGCTGTGAGCTACCAGACTTAATCACATATGGTATCTGTTTGGGAATAAAGATGTTTGGTAATATGAGGCGAAAGTTGCATTTTTTTGTCCTTATATACCTAGAGGAATGGAAATCTCAAATGTCACATCAAGGATCTGGGTATGCAGCTCGGGAGGTGGGGTGGAGGTGGCCCTGGGAGCCAGAAATCTTGGCAAGTACCCAGCAGAGGGGTGTCCTCATTCATTGGAGAGATGTTTACTAAAATCATGTGGCAGGCTCTTTCCTTGGTGATGGGCTTCTGATCCTCATAGACCAACCGTTTGGTGAAGGACGGACACAGGCTGCAGGCAACTGTAACCAGGGGTGAGAAGTGGAAAGCTGGAGAAGCACAGAGGAGGAACAGTCAGCTCAGGCTTGGGGAGTCCGTCAGGTAAGGCTTCTCAGGGAAAAGTGTTATGTGTGCAATGATGACAAAGATGAGTAGGAATTCGAAGATAAACAGGAGCTTGGTGAGAGAGAAGAACATTCTAGGTGAAAGGGAAGAGAGTTCACTGAGCGGCTCCCTACCTCACATGCCCGGGCAGCAATCTGTGATGCTTCCAAGGCTCTGAATATTATGGGATTTCCTCAAATGAACAGATGAAGAAAAGAATGGACTTGGTTTACACAGTGATACACAGTGACACCAATCTCCCTAGAATCCCTGGGTTGAAAATCCATAAGGTTGAGAACAGGGTTCTCAGTGTAACACAAACAAGACTGGGCTCATTTCCGGTACTGTCAGGTTCAAACATACATTCTGATCCTGGACAGCAAACACAGGCCTAGGCTGCAGGAGGGTAAACAAGAGATTACCATATGACCCAACGCGACATGTGTTTTTAATGGATTCAGTATAATTTATCTAGTCACATGGACTGTCGCTGTTTCCCCAAAGGAAAAATCAGTGGTCTTTGTCCACGTTTGTTTCTAAACATTTTAAACACGGTGAGCCTGACTCTCCTCTGCTTTAGGCCCCATTTTAATCACAACCGTTGCCTTTATCACAGATTTTGTAACATGAGTCCAGTTAAAAAAATGTCCTTTCTGGAGAGAGATGAAAGAATCTGGTCACTGGTTTGCTTGATTCCTCTGCTGCTAATTAAATCAGTCCCAGCCATCATCTTCTGCTTCTTCGTGTATTGTACGAACATAAGTTAGTAAGCCATTATTCAAAACCTTTCCCAACCTCATGCAGTGTGTACCTTGCTCTTGAAGCCTTATCAGGGCCAAGTCCAAGATCAACACCACATGGTGAACACCAACCACATCTGTCCCTTCACTTGCCGGCCCCCAAGCAACCAGCCAGCGAGCCAGAGGGCTTCTCTTGGCTTTCACTGGTGGCCGCCACACACTGCCTGATTGCATGCACACAAAAAGTTTTCAAAGATTCAGGAAAATCTGCCCAAGCCCAGATGTTGGGGTAATTCTATTCCTGTTGTCTCCCAACCTCAAGAAAACCTAGTCACAACAGCATTCTCATTTCTATTGACTCAAATGATGATTTGGATCAACATTTACCAACCATGCAAGACCTCCACACACCCTATCAGGTGGAAGTTTACCAACAGCCTTCTTAGTATAGTTTCATTCACACACAGCAACACGTGTCACTAGGTAGGTTCATACTCATGAAGATTTGTATGAGAGGGTAGTCAAAATGTCAATATTCATTCTTAGTAAATAAGCCAATATCTGTGAATGGCGGGATGTTAGGGGATTTCTACCTTTTTTCTTTATAAGGTTTGGTGAGGTTTGAACTGTTTCTATAAAATGGGAATGTTTTATTTTATTGTCAGTAAAAACTATAAATATATATGTACATATAAAAACTATAAATATGAGTTTTATGTAAATATGTATTACATATTAATAAAAACCATAAATATATATATGCATAGTTACATATTTACTTTGTATATATAACATTTATTTATTTATTTATTTATCTATTTATTTATAGTTTGGGTTTCTTTGTGTGTGTGTATGTGTTTCTTAGTAAAACAACCAGGGTACAGCTGGCTAGACTGTCCCCAGACTACATTTCAGGGACAAATGGTGCTAAAGGTCCATGACAATAAACATTCTTTGCTCAAGATGTCCGGGAGGAGTTAGTCCAGCTTCAGGATGGTCTGCGAGAGCAGGCTGAGCCCTCCTCTGCTCTCACTGCTCTTACCCCATCAAGCCCTCCAAACATGGGTAGGAGGTCCTGAGTTATCTTCTTCATCAGGAATGGCGTGATGCCATTATTGATATGGTGGGCTTCAGAGCCTAGGGGTTCGGGCACTCTGCATTAACTCCAGACCAGGAATGTCCCAATGCCACGCAAGCTGCCCGCAGCATCCATGGATGGATTCAGAAAGGTCTGTTGGTGCCGACTGTGGCTCTGTTGAAGGCCTCTTCAGAGTGGGACCCCAGAAAGGGACCCCAGAGTGGGACCGCCAGAGTGGGATCCCTGTGGCTGGGGCCAGGTATTGGTGTACAGTCCATGACGCGAGTGAGGCCACGACCACTCTTCATGAACAATTCATCTCTTCTTACTGTTTTCCCTTTCCTGGCTTCTCTGCCCTCCTGCTGTCACCCTGGAGACTCTACTTCCAGATGCTGACTGAGACTCTTCAGGGAGCTCCAAGCATTACTACAACGTTGGAGGTTGTTTTTGAATCCACCGGGGAAGCACTGTATGTTGCCCTTGAGAATCGTAATTGGGCCATCACTGTTGGGTGTTTATTTTCCTTAAAACAGTGAAGTGTGAGCTTTCTTAGATTGGTTATCCTAACCTGGAAGCTTGTGCCAGCCTGGAGCGAGCGTGCTTTTTTGGTTTATTTGTTTTCCTTAAGCTGGATTGCACAGGTTTATCTTGGACCCTTTTGTTGATCCTGCTTTTTTAAGTGTTGGTAAGGCTGGTTATGGTTTATGCATGAAAAGAAAGCAAATCCCTCAAGACGGGGGATGGTGGGACAGTTAGGAGCAGACACCCTCCAGGCTGCTGGTATTCAAATACGGGCTCCACTCTGGAATGGCTGTGAAGCCCCAGGCAAGTTGCCCAACTACCCTGTGCCTCTCTTGCCTCATCAATAGCAATGATAGTACCTGCGTCAGAGAATTTACCAAAGCACACTTCAAAAAGTTAAAACACTATTCTCATGTAACTGTACAGTGAGCATGAATCAAATACTTATTTCACTCTTTAACAAGGGAACCAACGGGTTGAGAACACGGATTCAAAGAATATGTGGGTTAGCGTATATATATTTCCAAGTTCTGGAATTGTTTCATAGGTGGCTATGAAGACTAAATTAGTACATATATTTATGTGTATACATATGAGTAATATATGTGTATATGTTTGTGTATATAATAATATATGTATATATTTAGTATTATACACTATGCTGGGTAGAACAGTACCAAGCACACACTAGGTACTATATAACTTTCACTATTATTATTCTGTAACTAAAATAAATTGTTCTTTCACTGTGCATCCATCAAAAAAGGCATTTTTTTGCTTTGAATGTAAATTACCTTGTATGAATTTGAAATGTGGCAAAAGAAGTTTCCAAATGTCTATTAATATTGTCTTTCTTTTTTAACTAGAAGAGATATATACTACTTTCCATTTTTTTTGAAATGATTAATTCATAAACTCGAGGAAAGTAGGTTAGGCAGCTTATTCAGGAGATGAATTTTGAAACAAACTTTTTTTTTCCCCCAAGTACAGCTATATGTGGCCTTTAGCTTCTCAAAGCTTTCTAAACTATTGAAGGACTATAATAATGTTATCCAAAAGTCTGGAATTGAGCCTTTGCGCTTAACTTAAATTTGAAAAAACTCTTAGGCACTCAAAATCCTTAATTATCAAGGATAAACAGAATAAATACCATATGGTCAAGGTCGGACAAGGCTCTGTTGTCTTCCCGCACTGTCCAAACTCTCCAAGGCTAAGGGTTAAAGTTTGAACATCTTCCAGGTATCTTCTAATAAGTAAAATATTTTGTTTGTGCTCATCTTTATACATGTGGGCTTACTTTTTAAATTAATAATACTTTCCCTAAAAGTACAGACAACTTAGTTTCATATGACACTTGGGTTTCTTTCTGTGTTTTGTCTGGGTTAATCGTTCTATTCCAGATAAGCAAACTTGTTGCCAAAAAGCCTGGCTTCCCACCCTTGTGATACAGGGGTCACTCTGCCCATCTCTCTGCTGCTTTAATCCGTGGCAAATTTCAGACCAGAGCTCTGTCCAGTAGCAGATCATAGAAAAGACTCAATTCATCTACACTGAATGAACCCACTGAGAAGTATTTATCCAGAAATCACTTCATGCTTTCCTATCAATCTTCTGTACAAGTGGACATTAACTGCAGATAATTGACCCAGAACAGTGTCTCTCTGTGTTGGGGTAAAACTAGAGCCTCTGACACTATTCATTAGAACAGGAAAAAAAATTAATGCTCTCTTTGGGTCAAAACAACTACTTGCCTCGTAATATCTGTATTTTCCACTTTGAAAAAGATGTAAACCGAACATCTGTGACAGATAGACATTAAGATGACCTTTCAATTATCCTCACCTCTTGGTATTTATGTCCTTGTGTAATATTCTCTCCTTGATTGTGACTTGTTTCTAACCAATCAAATGAACCCTTCCCCAGGCCAGGCTTGAAAGGAGCCCGCAGCCCCAGCCAACACCTGACTGCAGCCCTGTGAAGTTGAAGACCCAGTTAAGCCATGGCCAGACGCCTGATCCACAAAAACTGTGCAATAGTAAATAGGTGTTATTTTAAGCTACTGAATTTGTTGTCATTTTATTATGCAACAACAGATAATCAAATTGCTATCCCAAAGATGGGTCAGAGGTCGACATTTATGGTTTCACTGATGTCCAAGTAGACTTCCCATGTCAGAGGGGCCCACCGCTGAAGAAAAGCCTCCCAGGAAATAGTGGGCCACCTCACTCAGGAGAACCGGTGACTGGCTAGTCACTCACTAAGGATCACTGATCTGCCACCTCCCTTTGGAAAGGCTGTTACCCGCTGAAGATGTTAATCCAAAGGCCTTTTGGTTCAAAACAATCTGCATGCTATGTGGCATGAGGTTAGATTTCTAGATATTCACTGCTGGAAGGGATCCAGACAACCATTTTTGCAATCCTCAAAATTAGTTTCACATGCGTCATATTTCTGCCAGACACCGAGTTAAGCACTGTGGATAGAGAGATGAAGGACACCTACTTCCTGATCTCAAGAGGCTCCCAGCTAAGTAAGGAAGGGGGCATTTTAAAAGGTAACATAAAAGCTTAAAATGTCTGACAGTATCAAATTTTAGAGAAGATAGGGAGACCCTAGAACTCTCCTATGTTGCTTATGAGAATATAAAATGGTACAGCCACTTTGGAAAATGGACAGTTCCTTTTAAAGTTAAACATGTTTCCAGTCTATAACCCAGTGATTCCACACATAGGTATTTACCCCAGAAAAATGGTAACATATATTCTCAAAAAGACTTGTGTATGAAAATGCTCACAGTAGCCTTAGTCACACTCGCCCCAAACTAGAAAGACTACAGAGGCCCATCAACAGGAGAATGGATAAACAACTTGTGGTATATTCATAAAATGGAATACTATGCAGCAATAACAATGAATTAACCAACCATATGTCGATATCAGTATATACAACAACATGGAAGAATTTTGAAAATACTCTGTTGAGTGAAACAAGGGATAGACCAAAAAAAAAAAAAAAACAACCAAAAAAACAGTCTGTAGTTCAATTTCTTTAAGTTCAAGAACAGGCATCCTTCATCTTGGGTAGCTAGAAATGACAGAGAAGAGGCAGAAAGCACATTCTGGGCAGTGAAAATGTTCCACATCTTCACTGGGTAGACAGTTATACAGATGTGTGCACTTATCAAAACTCAACAAACTACACCCTTAAGACACTGTATACTTAACATGTATGTAAACTCACCTAAATTAAAAATAAAATAAATTGAGAACACAGGCTTTAGGAGCCAATCAGATCTGGATTCCTCCTGTGTTTCTGAAATTCATTAACTGTGACCAAGAGCAAGTTATTTAATTCCTCTGAAACTCAGTTTCCTTACCTGTAATATAGGATAACAATACCTAAGGTTTGTGTCTCTCAGGGCTGTTTTGAGAACAAAAGGAGATAATATTTATAGTGTATTTAGCCTCATGACTAGCCCAGTATAAAATCTGTATCTATTATACTAAATAACTAGTAACTAAATTATCGATCTTACTTTAAAAAAAAACCACATGAAAAAATATATAAAGTGGTAAGTCATACATAGGAAAAGAAGCATTTCTGCCTCAAGGAAAAAGTGGACAAGAGAAAGCTACATAAATGAGATGACAGTATGAACTAATCTAACCATAGGCATATGATTTTACAAGGTGAAAGAAAGGTGTAGAAAACCCAACTCTTCATCTTTTTTTTTTTTTTTAACTCTTCATCTTTTTATAAAAACTCTTCATCTTTTTAAACAAAAGTGACTGCGAGAGTGCCTGGGTGGCTCAGTCAGTTGGGTGGCTGCCTTGGGCTTGGGTCATTATCCCAGGGTTCTGAGATCAAGCCCCGCATTGGACTCCTTGCTTAGCAGGAAGCCTTTTTCTCCCTCTGCCTGCTGCTCCCCCTGCTTGTGTTTGTTCACACTCTCTCTCTGTCAAATAAATATATAAAATCTTTAAAAAACACACACACAAAAAAAACAAGAGTGACTGTGATGCTTCTAAGTAAGGCAGATTTCCAGGTGCTCAAGATATCTGAAAATCCATTAATTCAGGAAGGAGTTATCAATTATCTGCTTTATGCAGCACAGTCTGCTAGATACTATAAATGGGAGAAATAGCAAAACACAAAATTAAACCATAAATTTTACTGGATTATACTGGGAGTGTGGTTAGCTTCAGGTAAATGGAAAGCCTAGCCAAAGTACAAATGTATTTGAACCTGCAGGCCCACATAACACTGAGTCATGGCTGTTAAGGTATTTGGGGGTGACAATACAGTTTTAGACAAAGCTGGGTCTGGAATATGGAATGGACCCTCTACTTTGCCAGGCAGACATTTACAAATCAGACCCTCAGTTTTCTTACTCACAAAATGCCTTCGAAGGTTATCTCGAAGAGAAAATGAGATAACCTGGGAAAATCATCTGGTAGAGACTATATCTAGTCCAGTGGAGTATTTGGTATAGCAGAGGCCTGAAAGATGTTCACTCACTTTCCCAAGGAAATAGTTACAGAAAAATTCAAAGACTTGAGTTAGTATGTAAACATGGGAGAAGGGTATCCTTTATCCATAAACTGTAATCGTCTTGATCACAGTCATTAAAAAAATGAGTCCTTTTAAAAGAAAATGTTACTTTTAGATTTCAAAGAGATCTGGATTTTAAGTCTTACAACCATTCTGAGTTGGCCCGAAGTGTCCCAATGGAAACTAAGTGACATTGGCATGAATGGACTGTCTTTGGGCTCTTACACAGTAAATGGAGCCACTCAGAAGGGAATGCTTTTGTGGGCACCTGTCTCACTCCACATCTGCTCCCTGTTTCTCCTCTGATCAAGTCAAACCGTTTTCAGAATATTTTATCTAAATAAGACTCTTGAGATAGACGTTGCTTTCCTGAAATTTTAATCTGGGAAGTGACGGTTGTTTATCTACAGGAATCTTCAGGTGTCTTAGACCACACTCAAATTTAGGGTTTCAAAATTTCATTTCTGGCAATAATTACATAGGTGTGTTCTTTATTTCATTTAATATCTCTTTCCTGTGTTTTATTTAGCTTCTAGAACCACACTGAGTATGTCATCACTGTGACAGAGTGGTTTTTAAACTCTCTAAGTGCTACTCACCAGCATTGCCACAGACCAGCCCTGTTATAAGAAGCCTCTTAAAATACACAGAATAGGGCCACGCTGTATTTGCTGCCTCCAAGGGTACGAATTAAGGCTAAGTGCAAGCATATGTCTACTGAGGAAAGAGTCTTATACTTTTCAAACATATCAAAAGCTCCAGCAAAATAAAGTACATGGCTTAAATAATATTCTCATGTTGTTAGGATAACCACAGATGAAGGGATGTGCAGATGAAAAAAAATCCCCACAACCTTCCCTTAGGCTAGCTACTCCCACCTTCAGAGGACTGATACCTCTTGGTTTCCCCCTGCAAGGCTTAGCATTGTTAACAAAGTAAACCAACAGCCTCAACTCCTAGTGATCATGACCTCTATCTCTTTCTTACTCTTCTTAATTGAGACAAGAAACGGAAACCACAGTTTTTATGATCATAGAACAATTACACCTTGTAAATAAAATCATGTTGGCCTAAGACAATTACAAACACTACACGAACGCGACCGACTCTTCCTCAAAACATAGATGAAGAAGGATAGTTGCAAAGCCCCTTCTTGCCTACACAACAAATTAACTGAGGTTTCTCTTGCTTTTTTTCCCAGAAAATAATGAAAACAAATCTTCACTGTTTTACTGGTATTTTCCATATTCTAATGACAAGCTTTAAATATTCTTTCTTTTTCTCAAGTTTTCATTTAAATTCTAGTTAGTTAACATACACAGTGTAGTATTTGTTTCAGGAGTAGAATTTAGTGATTCATCACTTACATACAACACCAGTGCTCATCACAACAGGTGTCCTCCTTAATGCCCATCCCCCATCTAGCCCATGCCCCACCCACCTCCCCTCCAGCAACCTTTAGTTTGTTCTCTATAGTTAAGAGTCTCTTGTGGTTTGCTTCCCTCTCTTTTTCCTCCCCTTCCCCTATGTTCATCAGGCTTTAAACATCCTAAGAATGATTGCAAAAGCACCAAGTAATGATCTGCGATGACCTTTGGATTTTGAATTGACTTCTGATTAACTTACTGCTCTTACAGCATTATAGCAGTAGTTAAACAGAAACCTCAGAGACTATGATTTGTTCGAGGTCAACCAAACAAAATAACTCAGAAAAACTGCTCAGATGCATACAGTAACATTGCAGAGCTCTTTTACCTCTTCACAGGAAAAGCTAGGAACAATTAGCTATTTAGGCAAACATATGATGACCAAAACCAGACATCCCTGGGCAAATTATAAAGCAGAGCTGGGGAGAAAATGAAAAGTCCCTTAAAACTTTTAAATAGCAATTATCAAATAGTACCTCAAAGTGGAACATAAAATACCAACACAAAAAAAAAAAATCTGTCATTTTACTGTGATTTTCTTTCCCTAGTTCCAAAGAATAGAATTTCTTTTCACAGATGGAAATTTGGACAGGATGAAATTCTGGCAGAAAAAAAAATCATTTCAATAATTTCTTCTCTCTTTAAATACTAAATTAATCATAAGAGAAGGAAATTATGCCAACAAACGCCAGTATGGGAATTTGGTGTATGGATACAAATTAATGACTGATGCCCTAAGAAATTTTCTAACTTCGTTTTCTAACATATCACTTAATTAAAGAGGTGATCTTTTGCTCCTTTTTAAAAACATTTTCTTCACAAGTTATGAGAAAGATATTTTATTCCCTTTCAAATCCCACTAGTAAGTATTTTTTAAAATCTATTAAAATATCAAGAACTACTTGGGGCGCCTGGGTGGCTCAGTGGATTAAGCCGCTGCCTTCGGCTCAGGTCATGGTCTCAGGGTCCTGGGATCGAGCCCCGCATCGGGCAGGGAGCCTGCTTCCTCCTCTCTCTCTGCCTGCCTCTCTGCCTACTTGTGATCTCTCTCTCTCACTGTCAAATAAATAAAATAAAATCTTAAAAAAAAAAAAAAAAAGAATATTCTCCAAAAATATTATTCTTTTAAAAAAAAAAAAAAAAAAGAACTACTATAATGTTACAGCTGTTTTTTCCTTTCAAAAGTTTCTGGGTCATGAAGAAACTCAGTCAGGTCTCAGAAGGCAAAGATGGTCAGACACGAAGGCAAGTTTTCATTAACAAACCCCAGTGGGCATCGCTCAGCACAGCACGGACACCCTTTGCAGCAGAGAACTAGTAGGCACAGAAGGGACAAGTACAGGGTACATACAGGAAGCTGGGGGGCAGTCACTAGTGCGCCACAGGGGATGGGCCCAGAGCCCAAGAGGGTCAGATTCCAAATACCCAAGAGCACCATCTGCTTCCTTTGGAAGGTGACCGCTAGGACACACCAGTAGTTAAAATTTCAGCTTTCACAGCATTCCTCGCCTCCTTTTGCACACAGAAGGGGTATGTTCTAGCAAACATGGCCCCCAACTGAATGCATACGTTAAACCCCGTTGTCCCACTCACAGTCCTTTTCGAACAGAGATGGGGTTTGGGGGGAGGGGGAGTGTAGGCCCAGCGGTTGCAACCTGATGAGCAGAATCAGCATCTTTAATGGCGCAGAACAGAACGGTTGCAAGTTCCTAGTTTCTGGCCTGGGACCACGGTGGTTCCTGATCTCTGGAAATATCCCTTCGGTTTTGTCTCTCCTGCGCTGTCCCTTCCCTTAGCACCTACCCGCCCCCCCCCTCACCATGGTAACCCATCTCCTGTTGAAGATGCTGTCTATTGAAATAGCTGAGTTTCTGTTTTGTGGCTGGACCCTGTCTCAGACAAGGTTCCCCTCAATATCTAGCACAGTAAGCTTTGCCCCAAATGGGGAAGTAGGGAAGTGGCACAGTACTATGAAAAAAGCCCTAAATTTGGAGTCAGAAGAATTAAGTTGAAATCTCTGCTCTATCACTTCCTGGCTCCGTGACCTTGGGTAAGTCAATGAGCCCCTTTTCACCTGCTCTCTGCAGCGGGAACAACAGTCTTAGCCACCTCCCTTGGGAATCGGGTGACACCATCTGGCTCTAAGGCTCTTCATCTGAACTACGGATTAGCACCCCCACCCCGCCCCCAAAAAATCCAGTTCTGGGCTCCTGCCCCGGGAAGTCTGATAATTCACGTCAGTGTGATCTAAACACTGGCAATTCTGAAAATCTCCCCAGGTGACTCACCCTCACAGCATGATCTGAACACACGTGGCAGGGCTCCGTGTGCATGACACGCCAGCAGCATTAACCTCGGGTGCCAGAGAGGCAGCCTCTGAGGCCCCAGCCCAACCCCACTAAACCGGAAGCCACGTTTTACAAACTCTCCAGGTGATTACTACCTGCATTACCATGTACAGCGCCAGAAGCTCTGCTCCAGAATACGGTAGGTGCTCTAGGAACAGTGGCAGGACACAAATGTTAGCCTTATTCAAACACTTACTGCAACTGGGCAGCAAATCTGTACAGTACCCTTGAGAGGAACCAACTAGAACCTCTGCTCTGGAGTCACAGGCCTCAGTCACACAAACCTGAGTGTCCACACCTTCTAATGCACTCCAACAGCTTCTAGGTCATCTCCCTGCATCTACTTTCAATTCCCTGCGATTCATTCTCCAGTCTCCACAGGGCAGTCCAAGGGATCTTTTAAAACATGGATGAGACCCTTGACACTCAAAGTTGGGTACATGAACCAGCAGCAACAGCATCACCTGGAAGCAGCTAGAAACGCAGAATCTCAGGCCCCACCCTAGGCCGACCCAAGCGGAGTCTTCAGTTTAACAAGCTCCCCAAGTGATTTGAATGTATGTGCACAAATACTCTATTGGCTTTCTATAACACTGGAAGGAAATCTCAACATTCCAGGTGACCTGGCTCCCGTCTTCCTCTGACCCTGCATCCCAGCACAGCCACCCATGTTCACTCCGCTCCATACACAATGGCCTTCCCTCTGCTCCTCCAGCCCACCAACCCCATCCCTGCCTCAGGATCTTGGAACTGGCTGATCCCTCTAACTCTTGTCCCCCAGGCCTCCACATGGTTGACTCCTTGGAAAGTCTGTCACATCCTAAGAGTGGCCTTGCCTGTCCACCCTATTTCATGAGCTCCCATCTTTTCACCCTATCCCCAATTATTCTGTATCAATTGACCTGTTTTAATTTTTTTGAGGCATTTAGGAATATTTGAAATCCTCTTATTCATATGTTTACTTACTTATAACTGCCTCTTCCCCACTAAGAATGTAAGCTCCAGAAGAAGAGAGACCTTGTATGTCTTATTTTCTGCTATATCTCAGTGCCCAGAAAAGTGCTCTTGGTAGGCATTTAATAAATTCTTGTTGAATATATGCTTCTTTCGTATTTTTCCACCACAGTTCCCAATATGACAATGTGTTTGAGGCTAATTGTTAGGAGTATCCTTTTTCCACGCCTTGGGATTCCAAGTGAAGGAACTTCAGCCAGAGAACATTCCTGATCTGACATCTCTTCCACCTCCTTTTAGTGACTTGTTTGATGGATGAATTTTGGAAAAAGCAACAGAACATTTCTGGCTTTTGGAAGCAGCCTATCTCTTCAATTCTGACATCCTCTGCCCCTAGGTTCTCTTAGTGGAGTAGCCTTCTTCCAGTAAAGGGGAGAAGAGTGTCCATAAGTTTAGGAAGATAAATTCAAATTAGAGAAGAGTTGGCAAGCCCACTCGGATACAAATCTAAACCCATTTTGATCTCAAATTGCCTGCCATCAGTGGCTCAAGTAGTCCAAAATTCAGAAAAGGACTAAAGAAGTATTATTTATTCATCTTCATAAAATCCCCACAAACATCACAACTCATATCAGGTACATTGATAATAATTCATCAATACAAATGGTTGTCATTGGAGAACAAAATATCTTATTCAAATATCCATGGAACTACTTAAAATTCCGTTTTCTCCTCCAATCTATGCCCTCATGTATTAGCAGCTGAGGAAAATGATCCCAATTCCAGTAGATCTCCATTGCTTCTGAAGAGAACTGCTAACCTCTTTCTTGGCATAGTGATCCAGTCTCCAAGATCTAAGTATGTTCAAAAAACATAGCTCTGCTGAGCATCTGTTTCACCTGGAAGGTGTCCAGCTTTCTCATTCATCTTGGGGGAAAGTTGGATGCACCTAGGCGCCCCTCAGATGGCCTACTTCCTGCTACTTCCTGTTCTGAGTACCCAGTGGACCCAACCTCCACCTTTTCGTGGGGCCTCCCCATGTTTCTAATGACTTCCCCAAATGGTAACCATTCTCAGAGAGCTGCAGATTCATCCCAGGAACAATTAGAATGTATTTATGAAGTCCCAAATCTCTAAATTCCTTCAGAGCCAGATGAAAGTTCGAGATTTTCCTGCAGCAAGTATCCAGTGCTCAGAGAAGTGAAGTGATTTGGCCAAGGTGACTCAGCTAGAGTGTGGTGAGGTCTGCACAAACACTCTATCCATTCAAGATCGGCCATCTTTACTGTGAATTGCAATGAAAGACATTAGGTAGTTGTGTGAGACACTGCTGGAGGCAAACCAGGTCCTATGCAATGCATGTTTGCTTGGGTTTCTGTGAGATGGAGTTAGCCCACGCTAACATGAGCCAGACATCAGGAAAAAATGAGGAAATGCTGCCAAGTCATTACAGTACCAATAACAACTATAGCTAAGAAAAGTAACTCATGACACAGAATAAATAATTTCCATACACACTGAATTAGCATTGGCTTTTGGCAAGAACCTAATAGAAGTCCATGTAACGGCAGGGATTAAGTGAAAATGCTGTCAAGCAGATGCTACCCCTGTGTGTGCCTGGGATTGCTTTTCCTTTTCCACAAAATGCCATGAACTCTGATAGTTCAAATTAAAGAAAAAAAAAAAAAAAAAGAAACTGCCTGAAGTTGTGCTTTCAGTCACCGCAACCCAGGCCTGCAAATCAGCGCTGCTCATTTTCGTACGTTATTGGCGAGACAACAAAAAAGGTGGTTTCTTGTCATCTTCCCTGAAAATAATTGTGTGTCATCATGAAAGGAAAATACATACTCATCTTTAAACTGAAGTCTCGAACATCCCTTTTTAAAAACAGCCATGAAATTGAGAAGGAAAAATATTTTCCAAGGAAAGCTGATTGCTCTGATCTTCCTGTCCTACACACTCCCGTGGTTTCACACAAATGTCAATACTGAAGATTCAGAAACGAATCAACCAGGCATCATCTTGGAAAACCCGAAAGGCCCCCAGCTAAGCAGGCAGGCAGGCCAGACTCTCCCAGTGCCAGTTAGCTGGCTCGTTTCAGTGCACACGGGGTGCCCATTTTTCGACGTGGCAGCTGACGGACTGGACACTGAGAAAAAGACGGCCCTTGAGCCCTGTGTGACAAGACCCCGTCACCAATAAATCAGCTAAGTCTAAACAAGCCATGATGAAAGCTGACTGGGGACCAAAAATGTGCTTGAGGAAGAAGCAGTCTCTCTCTGCTAAAACTTGAGAAGTCATCACCTTTCTCCCAACTGGAAAACAGACCACTGACTACCTTCTATGTATTGCACAAGGATGATTAAAAAAAAAAAAGAAAAAGGAAGGAAGGAAGGAAGGAAGAAAGAAAGAAAGAAACCATCTGTATTCCTCTTTGATTCAATTAAAAAGCCTGTGGGACTCTTTTTCCATCGATTCCAGAAATGAAACTTTGAATTGCTAGTAACCTACTGCCTTAAAGAGTGACTATTTATGTGTATAATTTGGGTGTTGCTTTTTGACAGGTCGTGTTAGTCATTTTCTATTAGCAACTTCAGATGAAATTTATCTTTAAGGAATATGAATTTCCTGCCAGCGGGATCTGTGTTTTATTGACTTTGGTGTCCCTGCAGAGAGCACAGCATCTACCTCATAGTATGTCCTCCACAACTCTTTAATAAACGACTAAATGAATGAGTGGCTTGTTGATTGGAAATAACGCTGTCTCAGCAAAGAGAACGCTTGGCCAGAATGGTTAACTTTCACTTAGAAAATCTAAAGGTTACCACTAGTGATGGTTTTCCTCCAAGAAGTGACTAAATTGTAATAAACTGTGGTTTGGGTTTTTTTTGTTTTTTTTTTTGTTTTGTTTTGTTTTTTCCCTTTTCTTGGTTTGGTCAAAATAAGATAACTTTAACACTGGGTATTTTTTTCTCTTTGTTTAAATGTGTGCAAAGTTAAAATGAAATGAATTGTATAAATGCGTGTGATTTTTTTTTTCTCCTCGTTGTATCAGTGTTATCCTTTTAAGGTCTTTCCAAAAGTTGTTAAATAACATAAAACTGTGGAGACAATAGGTGGAAAAATTACATGTTCGAGACAGACTCTTTCCCATAATGTTTCAATAACAGCATCAATTTTTGAACAAAAAACACAATGGGGGAAAAGTCAACATGGCAACTGATTCAACATCAGCCATTTCACTGAAGGCTGCTGGGTAAAAGACTTTTGTTCTTAAACCTTCAAGATATATGCAGCCCCTTAAGACTGTGCTTAGATCTGGGAAAAAAGTTTTCTTCCTTTAGCTTTTTGATGAAATAGCTGGTTTTAAAGGTATGTTTTTTTTAAAAATAGTGTTCAGATTCATGCATGTTGAGTTTCAATCACTCTGCTTTTCTGAGCTGAAGAGCTATACCATGGACAACTAGGAAGATTTAGGTGGGTGGCTGAGTGGAAAGGCAACATTTCCAGCAAGGTTAGTACATCTATAGCATATTTGTCCTCCATCTAAGCTTCCTTGGCCACAGGTATCCTTTTATCCTGGACACACACTTTTTCTACTCAGAATAATTTTATAAAGATGCTTTGCTTCTTGTTCTCATGCTATAAAACCAGGGTTAAATCTTCTTTTCTCTTTCCAAGTTTTAAAATAATGTGTTTATTCCTTCCCCCAAGTTTAAAAAACATGTTTGTGATGTCTTGTTATCATTGCAAATAACTCTTGTGTTATACCCTACCAGGTAATGTCTTCATAGAACCAAATGAATCCATGCAAAAAGGTGTTCAAAGGTCTCGTGCTTTTTCCGGGGAGGTCAAGAAGGTCAAGAAAGAGTCCTTCAAATGGCTTTAAATAAAGGAGCCTCTCTATCTGTTTTTCTTGGTACTGAAGTCTCAAGATAAGCATTTTTTTTCCATCCTTTTCTAGTGAATATTTGTTCTGACAGTTATGACAAAGACAAGACAGAAATACAATATGATTTGGCACTGCTTGCTAGTTATAAGAAGCTGAAAAAAACCCGAGGAATATAAATAGTTCCGAAGTTTTGATTCCTTGCCTAAGTATCAAATGGAACCTCATCTGACAATGAGTTCCGAATACAAACTGACCACATTTCTTCACTAGGTGTCCTGATTCCAATGATGTATAGGGTTCTGCCGATGCCTTTGGATTTGCATTTTCTGATTCACTTTCTTATCAAGATGACTTTGACTTTTTTCCTCCTGAAAATGCTCCTCAAAGGTCATGAGATCACCGTAAGTGTCACCATCAACTCAACATTCATGGTCTGGACTCTCTCACCTTTACACCTCTACCGCCGCCATACTGTCTGAATGATCCAGACCTGGGGATGGACCAGACGCTTCACTCTCCCTATGCAGGGTGCTGACAGTTTCTAGGTCTCTCTCAGCTACACCTTTAAATTAAATTTGCCCTGCCCTAGGCTCCTAAGGGCTTCAAACTAAGACATGTAACTTATAACCATCAGCAACATGTTTAGTTTATTGATACTTAAAAAGGTAAAGAAAATTAATATGCACATTGTGGCTATAGGCTGAAAGTTTGTGTACCCCTCAAATTCATATGTTGAGCTCCATCACCCCCCAACATGATGGTATTTGGAAATGGGGCCTTGGGGAGGAACTTAGGGTTAGATTAGGTCATAGTGGGCCTTCATGGTAGGACTAGTGTTCTTTAAGTAGAGGAAAACCAACTCACTCTCTCTAGGCACACACACCGAGAAAAGGCCATGTGAGCACATAGTATGAAGGTAGCTGTCTACAAGTCAGGCAGAAGGCTCTCGCAAGGAACTCAGCCTGCAGACACCTTGATCTGAGACTTCCCAGCCTCCAAAATTATGAGAAATAAATGTCTGTTTTTTAAGCCACCTGCTCTACGGTACTTTGTTATAGCAGCCTGAGCTGAAGAGGACACACCTCAAAACCTGGTATCCATTTTTGGGTGGTTTCACTAAGGATGTAATACATCCCTAAGTTTAAAAAAGGGAAAGAAGGAAAGAAGAGAGAGAGGAAGGGAGAGGGGAGAGGAAGGGAAGGAAAAGAAAAAAAAAAGAAAAGAAAAGAAAGGAAGAAAAGCATTTTATGATGTCTGGTCTAAAGTTAATTAATATTCTCTCAAACGCATTTATAAATATTAAATCTGGGTGCCTGGGTGGCTCAGTGGGTTAAAGCCTCCGCCTTCAGTTTCGGTCATGATCCAGGATCCTGGGATCAAGCCCCACATCGGGCTCTCTGCTTGGCAGGGAACCTGCTTTCCCCTCTCTCTCTCTGCCTGCCTCTCTGCCTATGAATGATGTCTGTCAAATAAATAAATAAAAATCTTTAAAAATAAATAAATAAGTAAATATTAAATCTACTATATGTAATCAGAATAGGTAATTGAATTTGAATGTAATTAACCAAAACTAAATTTCAAACCACCACTTACTAGCTCTATGGCTTTGAGAAAGTATGGATGCCATCTGGGCCTCGGTTTCCTCAGTTTTAAAACTGGGAGAATAGTTGTAATTATTTCTTAGCATTATTATAAGGATTATATGAGTTTTATTTGTAAGGCACTTAGAGCAATGCTTGCTCCCAATAAGCACTATATAAATGTCTCCTAAATGAAAATAGAAAATATTTACAAAGCCTGGCACACAGAAGGTATTTCATAAATGAGCTCAATTCTGAAACCGAGGGCAATACAGTCTTAATAAAACAACACTACAGCTATAAAGCAAATTTCCTATAATAATGGGCATAGTAGAGTAGAAAGAATACTGTTCTGTGAGTCATGAATTGACTGTCCCAGTCATAAATACACCCTATGACATTTGAGTAAGACACTTCCTCTTTGCACCTGAATTTTTTTATTTGCCAAATGAGAGAACGGGACTGTAGGAGTTTCCAAATGCAGGTATGTGGTTGTAAATCAATCAGTATCAATCCAGTTTGTGACAAAAGGGGAAAATAAAGCACTGTGAATTGATTTTTTTGTAGAGTTACATTTAGTAATTTTAAAGGAATATTCCTTCATTTGAGGTCACTCTTCCCCCTCCTTCCCTCTCTTCCTTCTTCCCTCCTTTCCTTCCTTCCTTCCTTTTTTCTTTTTTCCTTTCTCTTCGATGTGAAAATTTCCTCTCTTTTATACGACATCTATGAAAGTAGATGGGAGATATTTTTAATTGTAGCAAAATACGCACCACATAAAATTTGTCATTTTAAATGTACAGTTCCGCAGAATTAATTACAACCATCCACTATTCACCTCCAGAACTTGTTCACCATCCCAAACTGAAATTCCATTCCCATTAAACACTAACTCCCCAATTCTCCTCTCCCCAGCCTCTGGCAAACACCATTCTTCTACTTTCTGTGTCTATGAATTCTGCTCTAGGGACCCCATATAAGTAGAGTCATGTAATATTTGTCCTTTTGCATTTGGCTTATTTCACTTGGCATAGTATCTTCAAGGTAGGATATATTTTTTCAAGATTTTATTTATTATTTGACAGAGAAAGAGGGCGAGCATGGGGGGGAGGGAAGGCAGAGAGAGACAGGGAAGCAGGAAAGCAGACTTCCCACTGAGCAGGGAGCCCTGAGACCCTGAGATCATGACCTGAGCCAAAGGCAGACGCTTAACCAGTTGAGCCACCCAGGCGCCCCAAGTTGGATATTTTTTTAAGTGTTCTTACTTGACAGTTACCAAGTAATGTTCTTACTAGATTCTCATCCAAAAGTCTGGAAACCACTGGACTAAAAACCTTGAACTTCTCCTCCAGCACTAATACTCTGCAGCTCTATGATCAAGGACAGGGGTCACGTCACATCTTCAATATGCGTGATATAAGTGCTCAATAGACTTGAAGTAATATGGCAAGACCCTGGGGTTGTTGCTCAGTGGTCTCTGCAGGGACAGGATTGGACCGAAGTTGTGTTGGGTGTATCACTTCCTATATTAATTGCCAAATCTCTTTTATGCTCTAAAGGAGTTGAACTATACATGTGAAAATGAAAAGATAATGGGAAATACTATTTTTAAAACATACATATCATGTCATCAACAAAACCTGGTCTACTTGCAACAAACTAGCAAAAGGAGATTGCTGGTTTGGTCCAGGTTCTAATGGATTCTACAAAGCATCTGCTCATGTCTGCTCCTGAACGATTCTGTAAGTTGCCTTATTAAGGGGACCATTTTAGGGAGGTATTCCTTAAGTTACCTTAAAAATCACAGATCTCCAGTCTTGCTGTTTAGCATTCTTACTTCCTGAATAACTATCCAGCCTCATAAACAAGATCCTTAAGAACTTATAGCCCTTTATACAGCAGTTAATTACATCTAAGTATAGAGCCTAGTGTTTTTATAATGTTTTGGAGATGGTGTACTAGTCTTTACCCATGCTCCTAAGTCCAGAATATTCTTGCACTTTAGGTCACGAACTATGAAATTACCAAAAAAAAAGCTTCTAAAATAATATTCCATAAGTCATACCAAAGTGGGTAGAGAGTACATAATGATGGGTGTGGTAAACTGTTTCATTTTTGGAACTGAAGCTACGTTAGGGAGGAGAAGAATGCAAGAAGAATAAGAAAAAGTGTTAAAATGAAGGGTTCTGGATGCATAAAAATTAGCCCCAAACAATTTTAAACTATCATGGGGTAAAAATAAGCAGTGAAGACCAGGAAAACACAAGTGACCAAGAGTGAAGCCTGGGGCAGGACTCAGCAAAGAAATGATGGGCTACAGAAAGGCAGGTGCAGGTGGAGAGAACAGAATGGATTCAGGCTGGATTTTGGAAGCAGACTGAACAGGACAGAGTATATTTTAAAATACATGCACCTGGTCTTTCACACAATATATTACTATCCCTTCTACCCTCCCAGACTCACTATGATGCCCAGACGTGGCTGACAATATATGCATTTTCCAGACTGGGAATTCAGGCAGAGAGATGGCCATTCCAGCACAGTGGCCCTGCTCAGATGGCTGGGTAGGAGAGGCAGAACGAAGCCACGTGCATTCGTAGGAGCAAAGGATGTATACACACATAAAAGCCTACGTTAGGGTCTATTTCCTCCAGCAGTGTTAAAAATATGTGATCTTCAATTTAACAACTAAAAAAAAAAAAAAAATCCCAGGGCTCAACTGGAATTAACTACTTTGTTCCTGGGCATACTCAACAAGATCAACACACCTTTTGAATGGATTTTCCACTTCTAACTTCAAGGGTTGGTGGTACTGTGTTTCTGGTAGACAATGCATATTTTGAGTAATTCCCTCCCAGATAAATCTTATTTGCTTTCTAGTTTTTCTTTTTAAAAGATTTTATTTATTTAAGAGAGAGATAGTGAGAGGGAGCATGAGTGGAGGAGGGAGGAGTGTTGGTAGAGGCAGAAGGAGTGGGAGAAGCAGGCTCCCTGCTAAGCAGGGATCCAGAAGCTGGACTCGAACCCAGGACCCCGGGATCATAACATAGCCGAAAGCACATGCTTAACAACGGAGCCATCCAGGCACCCCTGCTTTCTAGTTTTTAAGAAAGAGGGAAATCTGGTTTTAGTTGACTTATTTAAATGGAGTAACTAATAAAAAGTTAACTGCAATGTACCACTGGTTATGAAATGTCATTGTAATATTACATTGTTTCTACTGTCAATTTGGTTAATTCAGTGATTTGTGAAGCCTTGAAAAGTGGCTGATACTTCAGAGGAGCTTAATAATAGATCACTGAATGAATACTTTCACCCTACAGCTTAATTGTCATTATCATTATCACCACCATCATTATCATAGCAAATATTTCTTTATTTCCTATGCATCAAGCATTTCTCCAAGTGCCTTATGTATGTACCCTTGTTTCATTTTCTCCTCCATTTTACAGATGAGGACAATGAAACAAGTAGGGTAAAGTGACCTGCCCAAGGACACATATCTCAAGTGGCAGAGCCAAGATAGCAACCCAGGACCCCGGGTTCTAGAGTCTGTGTTCTTAGTATCACATTTTCCTGCCCCTCTTAAGCAAATAAAATATCATTTTAAATCTAAGGAGCATATAATTATTTAAGTGTATTCTCAAAATATTATATTGCTATAACTAACTCTGCAAGCCTAGTTTCTAACAATAATGTAATGGCATTATTAGCTTATGATATGAAGAGCTTTCTAAGCTCTTGCTGTATATAATTCTTGACCTGAAATCTGGTGCTGAAATGAGAATCAAATCTCTGAAGAGCACAATTACAGTTTTCTTTGTAAAACAAAACAAAACACGGACTAACAAAGTATTTGGGAGCATTAATCTGTCAGACTTAAGTTGAATAAATAGCTAATTTAATAGGGGTCAAAACCCCACTGGAATACCCAAAATCCAGAAAGTGAATGGTTCAAACTCATTTTTGAAGGCATGGAAACAACTGGCAACCTCCATGAAAAAGCCCCCCCCACCCAATAACAAATGAAAATAGTTACAGAAGGAATTTCCCACTGCCCTTATTCTAATCATTTCCAAAACAGCATAAAAACACAAAAACACTTCTAAAAATCTATGCTTGAGAGTAAAAACTACCTATAATATGTTTTGGAAAACCATATATGCTCATCTCCATATCAAGTTGAGTTTATTTTTTTAATGAATACAGAGTAAACTCTTTAATTCACAGTTATATTTTTTAAAACAAACCAGAACTATTTCTTTAAAAGATTTTATTTGAGAGAGAATGAGGGTGAGAGAGGGAGATCATGAGAGGGGAGAGGGTCAGAGGGAGAAGCAGACTCCCCTCTGAGCTGAGAGCCTGATGCAGGACTCAATCCCAGGACTGCACAATAGTGACCTGAGCTGAAGGCAGTTGCTTAACCAACTGAGCCACCCCAAACTAGAACCATTTTAAATTAACAATATGGCAAGATGACCAGGACCATGAAGGATATTTTTGCTGAGATCACATCATTTGAAATTTAGACCTTTTTGTTTTCAACAGAAGGCCACGGACTTCTCTATTAGATTATAAGAATAAACCTTATATAATTCTTTGTATTCAGAATCCATTCCATAAATAGAATTAAATTAGTAAATCTATTTTGAAGATAATTGGAAAGCCCCAAAGCCCATTTGCCAGCAAACCTGAAAGTATGTCCTGTATCTGAATCGCTCACAACGCAAGAACAGGTAAGACCATGGCTGTTTTAGAATTTACTGGCAAGGCCCTTACTTATTGGTATTTATTTGTAGACAGAATAATCACCAGAACCTGTGACTATGGGACCTTACATAACAAAAGGGACTTGGCAGATGTTTAAGCCAAAGATCTTAAGGTGGGGACATTATCTTGGATTATCTAAAGGGGCCCAATATAATAACAGATAGAGATGGAAGGGAAAGTCACAGAAGTAGATGTGACAACCAAAGCAAGTAAGATGGATACAATATGAGGAGAACTCAGGCTGACTTTGTTGGCTTTAAAGATGGAGAGAGATGGTGGGGCATGAGCGCATAAATTCAGGTAGCTTGGAAAAGCAGGAATGCAGATAGTCTGGAAACTAGAAAAAACAAGGAAATGGATTCTCCCCTAGTGCATTCAGATGGAACACAGACTTGGTGATCTCTTCATTTTAGCCCAGTGAGACCCTCACTGGTCTTCCAACCGCCAGAATTATAAAATGACAAATTTGTCTTAAGTCACTAACTTACTTGAAACATCTTATAAATATTCAGCTTATTTTAAGCTAATGACAAAACTTTGATCACATATAAAAACTCTACCTCTCGGGGCGCCTGGGTGGCTCAGTGGATTAAGCCGCTGCCTTCAGCTCGGGTCATGATCTCAGGGTCCTGGGATCGAGCCCCGCATCGGGCTCTCTGCTCCGCAGGGAGCCTGCTTCCTCCTCTCTCTCTGCCTGCCTCTCTGTCTGCTTGTGATCTCTCTCTGTCAAATAAATAAATAAAATCTTTAAAAAAAAAAAAAAACTCTACCTCTTTACTCTCTCTCCCCCTATTTTGTTTTTGATGTCATGATTTACATCTTTGTTTTCATTTACATCTTTTTATATTGTATATCCATTAACATATTATTATAGCTCTAACAATAGGACACATATCTCACAAGTGGCAGAGCCAAGATAGCAAACCCAGGCCCCCGGGTTCTAGAGTCTGTGTTCTTAGTATCACATTTTCCTGTCCCTCTAAAGCAACTTTGTCCTTTAACTTTCACAATAGAGTTAAGTGCTTAACATGCCACCATATTACAGTATTAGAGTATTCTGAAACTGATTATATACTCAGCTTTACCAGGGTGTCTTCTATCTTCATGTTTTCATGTGACTAGTTAGCGTCCTTTTGTTTCAGCCTGAAGAACTTCTTCTAGCATTTCTTGTTATGACGTGTCTAATGGTGATGAACGCCCTCAACTTTGGTTTGTTAGACAAAACCTATCTCACCTTCATTTCTGAAGGACAGCTTTACTGGGTAAAGTATTCTTGATTAGCAGGTTTTTTTTTTTTCTTTCATCACTTTGAACAAATCACCCACTCTCTTCTCGACTACAAGGTTTCTGCTGAGAGACAGGTTGATAACCTTATGGGGGTTCCTTCATATAAATGAATTCTAAAATTCTCTGCTGTTTTTAAAATTCTCTTTCCATTTTTGATTTTAGACAATTTTATTATGATGTATCTTGAAGAAGATGGTTTTAGATTGAAATTCTGATATGACCTGTTAGCTTCTTGAACTTGGATGTGTAAGTCTCTCCCCAGGTTTGGGAAGTTCTCAGCCATTATCTTTTTAAATAAGCTTTCTACCCCTTCCTCCCTCTCTTCTAATGGGACTGCAATGGTATGTAGGTTGATTTTCTTAACAGTGTACCCCAAGTCCCTAGGCCTTCTTCATCCCTTTTCATCCTTTTCTTTTCTTGCTCCTCTGACTGGATAATTTCAAATGATTTGTCTTTGAGCTCACTGACTCTCCTGCTTGCTTCCTGATAGCTTCTTGTCTGCTATCAAAGCTCTCGATTGAATTTTTCAGTTCAGTTGTATTCTGCGGCTCCAAAATTTCTGTTGGATTCTTTTTAATGTTTTCTTTCTTTGGTTGAACTTCTCATTTTGTTCTTGTTTTCCTGATTTCATGGACTCTTATAGCTCTCTGAGGATCTTTAGAATAATACTCTTGAATTCTTTATCATACAAGTCCTGTATCTCTACTTCTTTAAGCCAGTTACTAGAAGCTTACTGTGTTCCTTTGGTGGAGCTGCATTTCCTTGATTCTTTATGACCCTTGAGCCTTTTGTAGGTGTCTGCACATTTGAAGAAGCAATCACTTCTTTCAGACTTTACAGACTGACTTTGGTAAGGAAGGACCTTTCCCTGTGGGTGAGGTCCTTCTGGAGCATGCTGTGACCCCCGGTCTAGAGGTGAAGGGTACCAAGTATAGCCCCAGGTCCAGGGGGATGTGGTGACTTGTCACCTCAGTCTGCTGGTCACCACAGCAACTACAAGTGAGTGGTCCTTAATGAACACCATCAGTGGTCCAGAGAGGAGGGAAGGGCTACCGAGTGAAACTGAAGCAGGTTCTTCATGTGGTACCCCAAAAGGCTGGGGGAGTACCCTGTTCTCCCTTTCCCAGCAAGAAGATTCTTTCTTGTTGGGGACTTTCCTCTTGGAGACGAGCAATCCCAGCTTAGGGGATGAGGTGATGCTGGCAAAATGAAGTCATTCTTTCCTTTTTTGTATGCTATTCTCAAGTTTTTTCTTTAGGGTTTTTTTTGTTGTTGCTGTTGTTTCACTGTGTTGCTGAGCACTCTCCCATGACTCTTTTTGTTTGCGGAGAGTTGTTTAATTTTTTATGTTTGTGAGGGGAGGTAGACTGGAGTTTCTTACTTTGCCATCTCTGTGATATCACTCTCTTTTGAATCTTAAATTCTATAAAAACTCCTCTCCTCCCAGTCTACGGTACAGAAGATAGAATCCAAGACAGCAGTATTAACTGAAACTAAACACACAGGCTAATCTAATAAAGGACGTAGTTTTAAAAAAGGCTTTTATTTCTCACCCTTCCACATTAAGGTGTACTGCTACCATTCTTAATATCACTTTTCTTTTTTTCCTTTTTCCTCTTTGTGTGTGTGTGTGTGTGTGTGTGTGTGTGTGTGTGTGTTATCAGTTGAATGATGAAAAGGAAATGTAAGTAACAGGATAAGGCAGCATCAATAGCTACAAATTAAGGAAGAAAATATAACCCTCCTCTAAATTATGTTTATCACAAAAGTGCACAGTTTCTCTGCAGCTTAAAACACAGGAGCACAACTGTTCTCTGTAGGAAATCAGATTATAGTTGGTTTCAAGAACACCTGATGTTAGCTGGAGATATAAAAAGCATTCTTAGAGCAATGGGCTGCAGATTAATGTAGAGGTTATTTTTTTTCCTAAGGTCATTCTCGTATTGTCAGTAATAAATTTCCTTTCTTACAGTTTGCTTTATTTAGATTTAGAAAACTTTCTAAATCATTCTTTCAGTTTGTATCATAAACTTCTACACAGTCTGAAAAAGCATGCTGTTATGCAAGAAAAACACTCCCCAAATCAACATTTTGTGTGATATTTCACATTTTCCAACTAAAAGAATGGTCTCTCACAACCCCCTATTCTAAAACTAAGCAGAATTATCTGCACGTCTCTTGTGACAGAGACAGATGTGGGGAAACTCACTCTCCTCTCAGCACATGCACACAAAGCATTTATACCCCCCAACCCCAACACACACAAATACAGATACCCACAAGTCATGTAAGAGTTGAGAATACATTGTATCATCTCTTTTTAATGGCCAGGTTATTTAATTATCTTATTAATAAAAACAATTAAAACCTATTTGCTTTTTACAAAAAAAAAAATTTCCACTACCCATAATATATAGTTTGCCTTTTCAAGTTCTCCCATTAAAATTTTTACTTTCAATATAAAAGTAACGTTTTAGGCTTATGTATCTTGTACCTTAGAGATTACAAACCCCTTCCCAAAAGAAGGGAAATCGGTTTTAATCACATCACTGAACAAATGGTAAATTATTCCTATCCCCTACAGAAGTGTCTCATGGCCCATAACTACTTAGTCTCTAGATGTCAAAGACTTACCTTGAGCTGTACTCAGGGTTGGTTTTACACACCATGCAAAACACTGTATTCTTTCTATCTTTCTCACACTTCTGTTTCATGAATTTTGCTAATTATTTCACACTTTTTCTCATGTGAGGTCAAGGCCAGAGTGGGGCAAGAAACAGGAGATAGCCCTGAGGTGTGAGGATTGGTTGCTCAAAGACTTGAGCAAATAAAGCAATATGTTGAAAATAATTGGGTTCAGTTTCTTCTCAGAGAGGAAGTTATAAATATAGAAACAGCAGCAGCATTATTCTTCTGACTAGAATAAACCCAAGGTATTATATTTGAATTGGAGTATCAATGTAAGCACGAGGTTTTTAACACATGAACAAATACAGAAATCAGTAGAGGTGTGTGTGTATGTGTTTATACAGGCACATATTTTCTAGTTCTGTTCACTGAAGCTTAGAAACGATGATCATCCAGAAGCAATGCCTAGCACCCAAATTTTGATTTTTAAATACTACATTCTACTAAGAAAAATCAGATATCATTGGAGAAATGGTTGATTCCAGGGCAGAGAAAGCACCAGGTGAGTCTAAAATATCTTATGGACCATAAAGTAAGGAAGTGCTCAAATAATGATGAGAATATGTCCAAAGGACATAGAGGCCAACTTGATGCAGACTTCATTGGCCAAATCTGGGCAACTTTGTGCATCAAAATAAATATAGCTGAGCTTGACCAACACAGAAATAAAGGCACTAACTCCCTGCATAGTTGAAAATCCCTGTATAAGTTTTGATTCCAAAACAAAACTTAGCTGCTAATAGCCTACTGTTGACCAGAAGCCTTACCAATAACATAAACGGTCAATTAACATATATTTTGTACGTTAAAATATTATATATTGTATCCTTACAATAAAGCTAGCCACAGAAAAGAAAATGTTACTTAAAGAACTCATAACAAAGAGAAACTACATTTATACTACTATACTGTATTTATTGGGAAAAAATCTGCACATAAGTAGACCTGCACATTTCAAAACTGTGTTATTCAAAGGTTAACTGTAGTAATGATAACCAGTTAGAATCCATTGACTCAAATAAGACTCCATGACTCTATATTTAACTAAATAAATGACTAAATACAAGAGAGATTTCGGTCTTATAGTATAGTGCGAAGCAATAAAGTAGAGAGAGTGAGAATGTAGAGAATCACCATTTGGCAACAATCTGGTAATAACTGAATACATTTGATAAAATTGATTCTGTCAAGAATCACCAATGGATGATAAAACAGATGGATGAGAGTCTGATGAACAACAGAATATTTAGCTTTCAATGTCTCCTTTCATCAACTACTATTAGTTAATAAGCACATAATATTTGTTACTTCAATTTATTTGGATAAATCTGACAAAAACTACTTTTAATGTTAACATCACCAGTGACAAGACAAGTCAGCATCGTGTATCTCTTAATAGGAAACACAAAAGATTCAGTATCACTTCTCCAGTAATTATTCTGTACCAAATCCAACCATAGAGAAACCTCAGACAATCTCAAATTAAGGGACATTCTACGAAGTTATTGACTTGGACTGAAAAAAAAAAATTGTTCCAGAAAGAGATCGAAGAGACAAGACAACTAAATGTAACCGATGACCCTGGACCAGATCTTGGACCTATAAAGGACATTGCTGGGACGAGTGACAACATTTGGATGGGGTTGGAGCATTAACTGATAGAATTAAATCTATGCTAATATTCTGGTTTTGACGGTGTTCTGTGGTTATACAGGAGAGAAATCTTTTTTTAGGAAATAGATATAAAAGTTTTAAAGGGTAATTAGACATTGTGCCTTCAACCAATTCTCAGATGGTGTAGAAAATTAAATGACATATAAAGAGAGGATAATATATATAGAGAGAGGGAAAGAAAGAAAGTGAGAAAGTGCAAGAGAGAGAAGCAAGTGTGGTTAACTATTAATTTGGGGGGAATCTGAGTAAAGGGTATATGAGAAGTTTTTGTTTTATTCTTACAACTTTTCTGTAAGTTTGAAATTATTTCTAAATAAGCATTTTTAAAGGAAAAAGATCAAATATTTTACTATACCAGTACCATTAGATGGTGCATACCGAACCCCTATTATGTGCCCAGCTTTGCAACCCACTGGGGAAGCACGAAGGACACAGGTCACTATCTAGAGGGACAGGCGGACACATGCAGTAAGATGTATAACAGCTTACACTAAGCCTGTACGCAGAGTGGAAGAGAGCAGCAGGCATAAACGAGCCTTAAAAGTATTACAAGAAGAAAAAGCAGCACATATTTAAAAAAAAAAATCTGAAGGGTAATAAAACCCAGAATAGTTGGGAATGAGAAGCAGAGTTTCATGGAAGGAGGAGTGGATAACAAGACTGCTCTTAATCAGAAGAATTTTCAGCAGAAGATGCTATTTTTTCCCTTTTTCATTCATAGAAAGGTTCCAGACAGGCTATATACATTTAGGGCAATGAAAAAAGAGCCTATGACTGATCTTGACAATCACACTTCTGATTCACAAACCTGACTTACCACCAATACAAATACAAAAAGGGCTCTTCAATGCCCTTACGTGCTGACTTTTAAAAACAATATGGGAAAGATACAATTCCAATTTTTTTTTTACTTCTTTAAGAGCATAAGATCTTTATTATCCATCTGGATACTCTTGCACGAGAAAATGTACAAAGCCTGTATATGTTGTCAGTGGGTAAATCAGAGAAAGTAATGTGAGAGAATCCTGATATCTTTATATCTTTAAGTCAATAGATTTTCCAGTCCAATTCAAGTTAGTCTTGATTACTTCTGCAAATGGAAGAAGTATGAGGTAACAGGGCTTAGTTTCCTGACCCTGAGGTAACTACACAATGAACGTTATGTCAAATCATATTTTGTTCTACCGAGTAATGGGAGAGAGTAAATCATGAACCCACAGTGGTACTTTTACAGACCCTTTTAACATTTAAACCATACTTGCTTTGCATTTCATTATTATCTCTGCTAACAGGATCAGTGATTAAATTCAGACTATTTTTCAGGCTGAAAAGCAACCTAAATTGAAATCTATTACTTTCCATGGCAAATCGGCCCTAACTTTGTGATGGGAGGTTCGCTCACAGAAACCAGCAGGATTCTGCTTCAAATGTAGTTTCTCCGTGGAAGTGAATGAACATTCAATGAAAGTATTAACCCTTCATTTCTCAGGTCTGGCTAATTTTTCCCCCAATAGTGATCTTACATTACAGAACAGCCCCGATTTTTATTACCACTCCTCCAAATAGAAAACCGGGGCTGGACATAAGGTATAGTGTGCATGTGAACACCTTAACAGGCACCAGAAGGTAGGAGAAGAGAAACAATCCACTCCTTTTCCTTTTATTTCTCTCTCTCCTTTGAAACAATCCTCTGTGTATGAAGGGCAAGAACAAATGCGCACGTATGAACGTTCGCAAATAAATCAGTGGGATGGACTCAAATGATGTTAATTTATCATCCCAATCAAATTCAATGGACAACATAATCCTGTCCTCAAATACTATAATATTGCTTAGAGTAATCATATTTTTCTTAATATTTGGCAAATACTTTTGGAATTGGCTACCAGCCTAAAATTTCCTTCCAATCACAGGCTCTGCCCTGGGGTTAAAAGCCAGCCACCCACGTTTGAAACATTTATGTCTGAACCTGCAATTTGTTGGCCACCCACACTCACTCATTAAAAATGTTGGAACCAAATTTGCTTTGCCAGCTTAATTATCAAAGCCAAGAAATCCATTTCCCACCAACTGAATTAGGGATAGCATTCTCTCTTAATGAAAAAATGAAGACCTATGTGTTACCCCTGTCTTGAGATTAGTTAATGCACCTGTCTACTTCCAAAGTGAGATCAGAGCAAGTCTCGTGTGCACACCAACAGTCAAATGCAGCACAGGGCCAAGTGTGTCCCTCACCCCAAGTCACACTTTGGTAAATGAAATAAATCCTTTATTGCATATATTGGCCTGAGGCATATCTTCTCCTTCAAGATCTACACAACTTTACTTTAATATTCGATTTTGAACTTATTTCATTCTGGGTCTTTTTCATTTTCATGGCTATTGGAAACAGATTCCTGACTGACTAAGGAAATATCAAAGTCTTCTAGTGAAGTTCTTCTTTGTTCTCAGGGAAATAGAAGCACTCTATCAATTATGGGTTCATCCTTTAATTGAGTGGGTTGACAAATTTTTTTGGTAACAGGTTAGATAATAAATATTTTCATTTTTGCAAGCAATGTGGTCTCTGACTGCTATTCAACTCTGACATTGTAGCTTGAAAACAGCCACAGACAATGTGTAAACAAATGGGCACAGCTGTGAGCCAATAAAACTATATTTACAAGAACAGGAAGACGGCTAGATTTGGCTTGTGGGCCAGTTTACTGACCCCAGCTTTAACATTTCTTGTTTTTGTTGTCTAATGAGAGATAGCCTTTATATAGAAAATGAAACAAAACAAAACAAAACAATAACACTGGAACAATTTATGAAAGAGTAGTTAATACACCACGTGCATCAGAATCTCCCAGTAGGTTTGAAAGCCATTCATACCCCTGGGCTCCACCCCTAATTTACCAGATCAGGGTCCCCAGGAGTGGGGCCCAGGAATCTGCATGTTTACGAGCAGTTAATTCATCGAGCCAAATTTAAGATCTTTAGGGCCATAGCTTCAAGGTAAGATAGGATACAAAAAGTTTGCATCTGTGGGAGTCATGGTTTCGGGGGGAAACTTTATTATCCTAAACTTAAGCCCCAAAGAGAGATTCACTCTCATCTCAAGGACTGTTTGTTACGCCACGGATGAGTGTTAACATTTAGCTGTTTGCTTTAAAAAATATGTTAGTTAATATAGGGGCGCCTCAATGGCTCAGTCAGTTCAGTATCTCACTCCTGGTTTTGGCTCAGGTCACGATCTCACAGGTCGTAGGATCCCACCTAATGTCAGGCTCTGTGCTCAGTGGGGAGTCTGCTCGAGGATTCTATCCCTCTGCTCCTCCCCCCACTCATGCGCCCTCTCCCTCTCAAATAAATTAATAAATCTTTAAAAATAAAATTTAAAAATGTTAATACAACAAAAGGAAGAATAAATGTTCCATATCCTAGTCTCCATTTCTCTTATATAATGGCCATTTAATCTCAATTTCAACTTTCTTATATGTAAATTAATTGCTTAATACTTCACAATTCATTCGTCATACATTTATGTTTATGTAGCTGATGGCAACACACTTTTGATTTGTTTTGGTTTGAGTATCTCAGGAAACTTTTATTTCAATGGAATCAGCTGTACAACATGCACAGACAGCTGCATAGAATTCTATGGACTCCCTTCACACACTGAACTTTATAAAAGCTCCCGCCAGGGGTCAAAGGGACATTTCCTTTTTGCTGTATCTCTTCTCTCAGTAACACATGCTTAAATTGGAATTTAATTATCTTCTTCCCTCAGACTGAGAAACACCTCTCAAGTGGGTTTAAGGGTCCCCTCTTTGCATATTCCAACTGTCTGTCTGGGTGTCAGTCACTTTGCCCCTGAAATGCCATGTTGATATCACCTGTCATCCATCCTCCATACACGGTGACTAAGTGGTTCGAATTCACTGTTTGCGACCAGTCAGGGGACTAGGGTGCATTTTAAGCCATTGGTTCATGTCTCATGGCATCTCCTGATAATCTGAACTAAAGTGTGTAAAAGTGGGAGAAAATAACACAGTATTCAATTTCAATATTCCATTCACATCCCGACTAGCCCATCCCAAGGTACCAACCAGTCCCTGCACCAGAGAATCATGGTGTCTCTTAGGTCTGGGTCAAACTCTCCCATACATCACAGTCAAGCCCCTAAAAGAGTTTCCTGTCAGGAGGCACATGGCACCTATTTTTTCCAGTTAATAAATATTTTTTGAAGATCCTAGGCACTATGCACTAGGAACATAACAGTTAAACAAAGGGGGGCAAAGGAAGGCGTGGATCTCTGCCTTCTCAGGATTCATTTTTGTCTCAAGTCTCACTCCCACCACCTTGTTTCAACATTGTTTTCTTTTAGCAGTTGTGTGTGTGTGTGTGTGTGTGTGTGTGTGTGTGTGTGTGTGTTATTTCCTTGGTTCCAGATTCAAAAAGCACAGAAGGTCATTCAGTGGACAGTATCTTCTCACTTCTCAATTCCAGCTACTCAGTTTCTTCCCTGGAGACAACCAATGTTTTCAGCTTCTTATCTAGCCTTCTAGAAAATGTTACACTATTCAAGCAAATAAGTATATACTCCTTCTTTTCTTTTCTTCAAGTATAATAAATACATCAATTATATGCTCTGTTTCACACCTTGCTTTTTACACTTGACAGGTCTTGGAGCTCATCCTATCCTACTGCACCATGTTTATAGCTGTATAGTATTCCCCTGTGTGGCTATACCCTAATTCAATGAGTGCCTTTAATGGACAGGTATGCTGCTTTCTATCCTAACTGTTACAAATTATTAACAAACCATTAACACTCTTATCACTCACACACACATTTTAATATAGAAAAGCTATCCTTACTGGAGGAACTTGGCTGAGTTCATTCCTTGCCCATATAGGCCATCTCCAGTCCATAAGCAGAAACAACATGGGCTGACCCTGTCCCCTCCACAGCTGAAAAGATACATCCAAGAGTATGCCTTGTCATTCAGATCCTGTGGCCCTGGGCATCCTAGAGAGTTTCCTTGTGAGAAAGGGAAAGTGAAGAACCCAGTAGAGCTTCCGGAAATCTGCAACTAATCAGCTTGTCCTTCTGAGGTGTCGGAACAACTTCAGCAAATGGCCTTGGACCCCAGAGCTGCCAGAAGCTGACTCGATCAACTGCAGGGTTAAGAGCTTCCAGAGCTGGAACCCTGGTGTCACGGATGGAGTTCAAGCACCGGGCATCATAAATCTATGAGAATTTCTTGGTCAAAGTCTCTAATGGCGTCATTTTTTTCTTTCCAAATGCTGTGAAGGGCTCAGAGTCTTTCTTTATCCCTCCGCACAGCTGCAAACTCACATGTCCCTACAAGAAGGCCTAACTGGAGTGTTTCCTTTTAAACCTTTTAAATCAAACACCTTCCATAGGTACTTTGGCAGCTCTTCTGAGTCTTTAAAAGTGAGAGGGCAGAGAGGACCACCCACAGGCGGTTGGGTTTATTTGCACAGCGTAATCCTTACAGTGGGTTCTGAAAGCCTGCCCTTCCCGCACCCTCCTCTTACAGGTGCTCCTCCCACCCTCGGTGGCCAGGACTTCGGGATAAATGCAGACCTTGTCATGAGTATAAACGACCAGAGTCCTGTCCTTATTACCCCATCATTTAACTTGGTAGTGGCAATTTACGGAGTGCCCACAACATGGAAGGTGCTATAAAATTTATTAAATTTTGCAATGATTGAAAGTGCATCACGTAAATGAATCCAGATGTATTTCTGGAAAGGCTGAAAAGATTTTTACAGACATGAAAATGAATCAGTTACACTTTATCTCATATAAATGGCGGGGGCGGGGGTGTGAACTTACAAACCCAATGAGTATTCATTTATAGCATATTAAATTAGTTCACAGATTGTAATAAAAGCTTTAAAATCACCTGACATAGAAGAGCCCTTTCAGTACACCGGTCCAGAGCACATTTCCTTCACACCGCCTCAAAAATAGTAAAGATAGCAGAACTGTAACTTGGCATAAACAGTGAAGGGCATGTTCTATTTTGTAATGGTCAAGTTTCTTGCCAATTAAAATTTCTTCCATTAAAGGAACTATTAATGGCAGTGGCTTACATGAGGTTGGGGGGCAGTGTGACCTAACTTATGGAAACTGGGCACTAAATTAAAAAAATAAGAAGTTTCTGGAAGATGATGGGACCCAGGAGTTTCTCTCTTTTACTTCTCCTTCTCCCAAGCCATGGCTTACTGAGGACAGTTTCTGGAAGTTTACCAGCAACTACATACTTTGTAAAATGTTGTGAAGTATTTTATACTAATACTTTAATATTTTCATATTAAAAATATGAGATTGTATAAAACAGTAATTATATCTTGCAACATAAAAGAATTTTTTTTACAAGAATATCTTACAGTTTTTAAAAATGGGGTCATTGATATCTATAGCTGGTACTTCTCCACCAGGGAGATGCACCAAAAGGAAGCATCTCCTTCCCATGCATCAATAAAAAGCAATTTGAGGAAATATATTCATAGCAATGCATAGTATCTAGTCTCCTACATGACTCCCTCCAGGCTCTCCTCGCCCGGCACTCACACCCATGTCCACTCCCTTCCTACACTGAGCCAGAGTTGGTCTGTGTGGTCAATAGATTATGATGGTAGTGGAGGTACATCATTTCTAAGATTAGGCAATAAAAAAAAAAAACAGGTTCCCTTTGGGTTCTCTCTCTCTCTCTCTCATCTTTCTCTCTCTCATCTTTCTCTCTCACTCTCTCTCTCTCATCATTCACTTGGAGAAGTCAGCTGCCATGTCACGAGCAGTCTTATGGAGAGACCCATGGCTCCAGAAACTGAGGCCTCGTGCCAGCAACCACATGAGTGAAGGTGGAAAGCTGATACTCCAGTCCCATGGAGGCCTTCAGATGAGGCAGCAGCTGGACTGCAGCCTCATGAGAGACCTGACGATGAGTTAAGCCACTCCTGGGTTCCTGACCCACAGATACTGCATATACTAGTAACTGGTTATTGTTTTAAGCTGCTTGATTTGGGGGTAATTTGTTACATAGCGATAGATATCCAATACAATAACTGAGATATTCCAGCTGGGAAGCTGCTAAGCCACTTATGATAAAATAATCTTGATGAACTCCTAGATAATTAAAATAAAAATTAAAAGCATTTTGGGCATGTAAAATAACTCAAAAAAACTAAAGCACAAATTTGTACACTGATTAAACTAGGTAGAAAGTGTGTATGTATACATTTTCTCAAAGATCATGAAGAACTTGAAATGAAATAAACAGTTACCCCTACTCATTTCTTGGGTTCATTCATAATATGCAGAACTATATAAAATAAGAAAAACATCTGATTATGTAAATTGTAGATGCCCTATTTAATGGGAATAGTCAGTACTAAAGATATAAAAACAATAACACTGTGACTTAACATCACAGAATGAGGAACTGATTTCTCTTCATAAATAACTGGGGTAAATGTGTGGACATTTTTTAGACACGTCTGCAAATTCACCAACACTTCTTGCACCAAGAGGTGGGATCTATTTCAATCTTCCCTTGGATTTGGGCTGACATTAGTGGTTTCTTGTAACTAATGGAAGATGCTGGAAGTAAAGACATGTGGCTTCCCAGGCCATAATAGACAAGGCCATTCAGCTTCTGCTTGGTTCATTTGGGACACTCTGAGGGAAGTAATTGTCATATAAGTCTGCTGACATGTTGGAAGAAGTCATGCATCGGTGTCAACTGTTAGCTGTGTGATGGGGCCATCTGCAAGGCCTGCACTGAATCTCCAGATGACTGCACACCCAGCCCGGGTGACTCTCAAATGAGAACTGCCAAGCTGAGCCCTTCCCAAAAGTTTGAGCCACAAAATCATTAAGACAATAAGATGTTATTATTATATATCACTATGTTTTAGGAAATGTGTTCAGCAGCTGTAGTAAGCACAACAATATACTCTAATAAGAATACACTCTTATAGCTATAAGACTACACTCTTATAGAACTGAGAATGTGGAAGGGAAGAAGACCATTGCTACCTAAGCTTGAAACCAGCACGCCATTACTTCTGTTGGCCAAAGCAAGCCCCAAGTCAAGCCCAAGCTCAAAGGTGGAAGAAACAAGATCTACTTCTTAATGTCATATAGCAACAAATATGCATACACAGATGGGTGAGAACTGGTACCAAATTTACAATCAACTTGTTCACACCACGAGAGACCCTTAACTCTAGGAAACAAACTGAGGGGAGGGGTTGCTGGAGGGGAGATGGGGTTTGGGGGATGTGGTAACTGAGGGATGGGCATTAGGAGGACACGTGATGTGAGGAGCACTGGGTGTTAATTGCAACTGATGAATTACTTAACCCTACATCTGAAATTAATGATGTACTACATGTGGGCTAACTGAATTTAAATTAATAAAAAAGAAAAGAAAAAAAGAAGAAAGTGGGGCGGGGGGAACATGGAAACATATCTGCCAGCAAACAGAAGAAGAAGAAGAAAGAAAAAGGACCCACCTATGTTGGTCTTCCAGAAGATGAAAGATCATAAAGAGGCTCACCTACCACCAAGTTGTCCCACGTGCTCCCAGACCAGGTCCCAGCTCACCATAAACACATGAACGTGCCCTCCGCCTGAGACCAGAACTGTCTACCTGACCAGCAGCACTAATAAACGGATCATTCTGTATGCCAACTTCTGTGCTCATTTGTTGTAGAGCATTACTGAGGCAATAGATAGCTGGTAGAACAATCATAATAAAAGCAATGTCTGATAATCAATGTTAACTTTTAGACAGCTTGAAAATGCCAGTTTGCAAAAGGTCATTGTTACCTGTGTCAAACTTTCTTTTATGGCTTAATGCAGGCTAATTAGTATACAACACTTCAACTTTGTTTTAGGGATTAATGTGTAGCTTAATTGATGATCTATGACTCTTAATGATGTATATAAAAAACTAATAGTTTAAACAAAGTGGGGCGCCTAGGTGGGTCAGTCTGTTAATTGTCTGCCTTCGGCTCAGGTCATAATCCCAGGGTCCTAGGATCGGACCCCACATCAGGCTCACTGCTCAGTGGGGAGTCTGCTCTCCCTCTCCCTCAGCTGCTCTCCCCACTTGTGCTCTCCCTCTCTCAAATAAATACATAAAATTCTTTAAAAAAAATAGTTTAAAACGGAATAATTTGGGGCACCTGGGTGGCTCAGTAGGTTAAAGCCTCTGCCTTCAGTCAGATCATGATCCCAGGGTCCTCGGATCGAGCCCCACATCGGGGTCTCTGCTCAGTGGGAAGCCTGCCTCCTCCTCTCTCTCTGCCTGCCTCTCTGCCTACTTGTGATCTCTGTCTGTCAAATAAATAAATAAATCTTAAAACAAACAAATGGAGTAATTTAACCCTAGAGTTAACCCCAGAGCTCTGGCAAAGCACAAGACTGGAGGTAACAATTCAGTGGGTTTTGGAGTTTTCCTAAAAACTAGTTTTCTTTTCTGGTAATATTTCTTTTTGTAGTTTTGGGGACTGCAAAAGAAGACAGAGTTGAGTCCACCTCGAAAAAGGTCGAGAGAAAATCTACCCTGGTATTTATTTTGACCCCATATTCCTTAGCATATGGGCAGTAAGGTTCAGACCCAACCAAATAGCAGGGTTGATTTTTTCCCACACACTTTTCCTAATAATAGCCAAGCAGTAATTATGTACACGGCAACTATGTACCAAGCTACTGCGGTGATCTATTTAAGTAATAGAAACAGAAATGTCTCCATACAATACTTATTACTCAGAGGAAAAGAAAAACTTAAGTGCTATTTACATCCATTCAGATAAGGCACCACCTCTAAAGCCAATAGCAAACCATGTAATGAAGTGTCGAAAGGACATTTTTTGAGCCATATTTATGGCTTTACCCTAATCTTGATCCATAGCAGCCTACCCCAAATTTCCAAAGCAGCTATAATTCTAAGCAGACTAAAAAAAATACATTGCTATGCAGTCTGCCCTCTTTCTAACCTTTTAACCCCAAGATGGTCAACCATAGGTTCAATGTTATGGTCCGAGTTCAAAAGTTTTAATGTTCAGGTTGCTTCTGGCTACTGGGTTTCCTCTTCTAGCTACTAATTTAACCCAACTGCATTCTAAAGCTGACTCTGGCAATACATTTAAAAATGTGGTCAAAACAAATGAGCTGGCTCTGTCTCCTCCCTGTCCTCTAGCAGGGAACATTCCTTCCGCATCAAACTGACATCAAATTTTCTCTACATGATAACGGCCGCAGACACCAACAGGCGTATGGCAGCAGAGCTGGGGTGAGGATGGACCCATGTACACACTGGACTGAACAACAGAGGATTTAAATAAAATGTTAAGACAACTGTTGGAAAGATGTCACAGGGCCGTACCTATGAATTTGAGAATAAAATTGAGCTTGGATTAAGTGACATTTATGGGCACTTCCATCCCTGAGGCTCACTGAGAAATACCCCCACAAATGGGGAAAGGAGTTTGGAAACGAGAGACCTTGCATGGGCCACAGAGACTGGATCAAGGCTGGGTCTGCTAGACACAAGGACACGGCAACAGCTGTGAGGAAGGCTCTGGGCTTCAGTGCCGGGCCTGCTTAGGATGGAGACCGCTGCAAGAGAATGTCGCCTCCACCAGAACCGTAAGAAGAAGAAAAACAGCTCGTCTACAAAACCACAAGTTACGGAGCCAATTAGAATGTTGAGGTCAAAAGGGAACTAAATGAACTGAACTCCAAAGGGTGAGAAATACCTCTGTAGGGAGGAAGGACACATGCATTTTCACCTCTGACCAAGCATGGGGGAAACGGACCTGCTTTTCAGCCAGGGAGAGGAAAGTAACTGAGATTTCAGCAAATTCTGTGTGGATGAGTGCGGAAGCTCATGACCCCTGGATCCCTACAAGGGGAGTCTGGCCCCCACTTGCCAACTCTTTTCCACAGGCTTCCACTGAATGCTCGTGAGACACTCAGGATTGGCCAAGACCCTGAGAGGGCCCTTCAGTGCACAGGCCTGTTGAGGTTTGAAGGGAGAGCAAAGGCTATCTTAAGAATAAAATGGGTTGTCCCTTGGGCCTATGGGTAGTTGCAAGTGAGGGACAGTGTCTTGGTCAGCGTGGCCTGCCATAGGATGCCACAGACTGGGTGGGGTTCAACAACAGACATTTATTTCTCACAGTTCTAGAAGCTGGGAAGTCCAAGGGCAAGGCACCAGCAGACTCAGTTCGTAGGGAGGGTCTGCTTCCTGACTGCCTTCTGATGTGGTGGAGAGAGAAAGCATTCTGGTGTCTCTTCCCCTGATCTTATAGGGACATAAATCCCTTCATGGGGTGGGGGGGGTCCAGCCTCATGACTTCATCCAAACTTCATTATTATCTCCTAATGGTCCCATTTCTTCATACCAGCCTATTAGGAGTCAGGGCTTCAACCTATGGATTTAGGGTTGGAGGTGGACACAAACATTCAGTTCATAACAAATGCGTACAAAAGCTGTCTGTGTCCCTTCTCTAATATCAAACAAAAGCCATCTGCTCCCGAGGAGGAGCAAGAGCTGACCCTTTGACATGAGGCAAAAGCAGTATGTGGCTGGGGAAGAGATGAGAAATCTTTCCAACCCCCCTCCATTCCCTTCCCCATCCCCCCACCACACCCCCAAGGATGGCTGCCTGACTGAAGGGGACTGGCTAAGAGCCATCTTCCCCTGGGCAGGGGCTTACATCTAGGATCCTTCCCTGGTACAAAACAAAAGAGTTAAGGTAGGAAAATGTTTGCTTATAAGGATGGACCAGTAGGATAACTGTTGCTCTTACTCCCCCCAAAGCCAGGGGACATGAGTGAGAAGGTATTCCCAAGGAATTCCCAAGGAAGCCCTGCTCACTGAGACCCTAGGTTCCTCAAGATCTGTCTAAAACACCCTCTCCCTGGGCTGACACCCATGGATTCAAGCACGGATGCTCTTTCCACTTATCTCCCTTACAACACCCACAGAAACTCCAGTCACTTCTAGAACAACGGTGACCACTCTTCGGCAATCTCAGTCCTCGTGCTGATGGCTCTGACTTCCAGCCAACCCAGCCCTGCTGGCCATCCAGGCACCCCCCCACACGCCTACTGTTCACGGCTCACAAGGAAGTATTCATCCACGGGCCACACGGTGTGGTGTTAGGAATTGTGGGTTGTGTTATTCTTCCCTCTGGCTGGTTTCTTCTCAGACAGAGTCAGCTCAGTGAGCCTATTCACATTCTTGTCTAATGTCTTTCAAAGGACTACACTGATAGCCACACCTGACATCTTATTGAACAATCATCTACGGTGACCCTGTAATCTCTCCCAGACATACAGAATCACACCACATTGTGGTGACAGGCCTGCCTATCACACATTTCTCAATATGAAAATACAGCCTTTCTCATCCACTTCTTACCAACCTACCCAAAGCCCCTGGTTGAATGTTCTATAGCTAGCTCTATAAATGTCCCACCTGATATCTACTGTGAGCTCCTCTTAGCATAATTCACCCTGTTTCCCAGCCCTGTCTCCCCACCCCTTCCGGACCTGCTGCCCTCCAGAAGAGAGAAGGAAGCTGGTGTGCACGGTACATGCACAAGCCAGTGGGTGCTTTCACACACATTCAAGTCTCATAACTTCATTATTATCCCCGTTTTGCACAAAAGAAGCCAACACTCTGGTAGCTTGGACATGGTCATGCGGCTGGGAAATAGAGAGCTGGCATTGAAACCACTAACCCTATAGCCCATCCCTTTCCCTCTATTCCTCCATGTGTCATTAGAAGGCCTAGCGGGGTGTGGACAATAAAGAAAAGATGGCACCTCTCCTCCCAGTCAGACAATGCGGCAGAGCCTTGGTCAGACGTTTCTTCCAGCCACTGGCCTGAATCATCAGCGGCATTTACCTGCCAAGAGGTTAACTCTTCCCAGTCTGGGCAGCTAAGCGAGGTACTGACCAGACCCACAAGAGAGCCATTTTCAAGGGAGTGCTAAAGTGACTCTCCCTTGTTTAAGGAGGCCTTTCAATTGTCCCTCCCCTTCGTGTCCTCCAAACTCCACTATCGAGCTCCACGCAGTAGGTAGAAATGAGCACAGGAAAAGAAGGAAACAAATTTAAAAGATACTGGGAAGGAAGATCCCTTCCCTTTTTAATTTCAGCATAAGCTTGGAGAGCAAAAAGTTTTCAAATAATATAACCATGGAGTAAATACATAAAGATTAACCTGGTAAGTCTGAGCCTGCAACAGCAAAAAGACTAACCATACTCAAGACTCTCTTGAACATTCAATCTGAATAAACTTGGCTCATATTGCAGACAGTAAAGCGCCGCTGCTAACGAGTGAATCACACTTTAATATGCACGAGAGGAAAAACTTGTCCTTTTGATTTCTCCGAATGTGTATTTGGATCATCAAGGACACTGTTCATGGGTCCCGTACACTTGAGTCCCTGTCTTTTTTTCTCCCTTGACTCAGCTCTAGTACTTTTGTCAAGATAATGGAAACCAACCAGAGTAGCTTTGAGCACCTGAAGGACAATCTTGCAGTTAAAAGGCTCCATTCCCTAGCTCCATAAAGTCTTCTTGCAGAGATAAGAACGTAAAAAGTATTCTGAAGTTCTAAGACCTGTTCTGACCTCCTGGATAGTCACTACTTTGCAAGATACAACAGGGTAAAGTTCAAATTTCCAAAGTGCCAACTGATTTGAAGGAATATGAAAAGTTTGAAAATGAGACTTTAAAAAAGCCTGAATTGTGAATAGTGTTGGAAAATTACATCAACTTTCAATTTCCTCTCCAAATGTGAACAGCCTTCAAGAGATGTGCTCCCCTTTCTGGGAAACTTCTTCCAGAAAGCCTCACCATTTTACTATTATTTTCACTTAGAAATGGATGACTTTCAGGACACCAAGTTGTTTTGGTTTTTTTTCCCCATTTTATTTTATTTTATTTCTTTTCAGTGTTCCAGCATTCATTGTTTATAACACTGAGTTTTTAAGAGAGAATCCTCTCCCCCTCTTTTCTCATGTCTTTTCGACATAACTTTTGGAAGAAAAATAAAACAAAACCGAAAACCCTCCACTAATTTTCCAATTCCTCGAGTTTTTTCCAGTTGACTTTGGGCAGCTAATCATGGAATCCAATCTGTAGGCAGATTATTCATTTCCTATTCTTTTTCTAATTAACGTGATTTACGAACACTGCTACGCAATGTAACAAACACTGCAATAATTCTTCTACAGAATCCCCGGAAGACATTTATGTAAACAACTGAGATGTATAATGATTTTGGGTTATTGAAGAATATCCTTCAAAAGTGAAATCACAAACAAGCAAAATTATCTGGGAGAACAATTTGAAGCCCTTAGCTACATAAAAATGGTCTATTTTGTGCACAGGTTTCCACTAACCCTCAGATACAGAATTTTGGTCATGTAGAATTCTAAAACCTGAACACACACACACCACACATATCTTGGAAAATTACTGTATTTCAGAAATTTGAGTTTATGAAATTAGATTTTCATACATCTGCAAGTATATTTTCATTTGATTAATCATATATTTTGTATATATAACAACCAGCACACTGAAAAAATCCATAGTAATTATAATTTCATATATCTCTTATTAAATATTTGTTTTATGAACTTGAGCTCAGGTTTCAAAATAATACGAAATCCACCTACATTTTGAGGGTATGACACTGTCACCTAAATCTTAGAGACAGATGTTTTTAGCACTCATTAGAAAACAACCTATAAAATTCCAGCCATGACTTCCCTCTCTGAAATACATTCCCAGAAAGCCCCACCCAGGTAGTGACTGGATGTAATAAGGGCATGAACATCCCTCGGGTTGTTGACAAGCAATACTCATTCACTAAGCCTTGAAAACAAGCAGAGGGGTACCAGGCCTCCTTGCCCCTGTGTGGAGTAGGGCAGTCACACAAGGTGGTGACATACAGAATTGGAGAATTTGCATTCCTCCCTTTTTGAGTGAGACTGGAGCATGAACACTTGCAAAGCTCCAATCAGCCACTCCATCTGACCCCTCCTGATGGGAGATTGGCTCAGGGTGTTACAGAAGCCATCCCTTGAGTGTCCAAGAATGGGCCAGCTGCCCTGTCACTCAGTTCCTTCATTGGCCTCATTTCCACTAATGCATTCAACATGTATTGACTGGGTCCCACGTGCCAGGCCCCTGTAAGACCCTGGAGGGAGATCCAGTGGAGACCAAAACCAGCGATTTGCTCTGGCCTCGTGGGGCATACAAACAACAAGCGAAGGTGATGAGGAGCTGGGAAAGCAAAGACTCCCTGGACCTAGTCAAAGGTTCAGGAAAGGCTCTCCTGAGATCTGAAGGACACGGAGGGGTTCAGGAATTGGACAGAATCTTCCTGCTGTGGGTCTGCAGGTGCAAAGGCTTGTGGCAGGACGAAGAAGGGCAATATTGAGAAGGCCAGTGTGCTCCCACGCAGGGCACTGAAGTGAAGAATGATGTAGAGGCAGGAGCAGAAGGCACAGCTGGCCCTGGCAGGGCCTCTTCTGCTCAGCTGGGGAAAGGGCCCTAAGAAACAGGAAGCCACAGAGGGCATTAGGCACGCTGCAGAAGGCATGGGGGATGGGAGGCTTCAGCTGGTGTACATTGTGAAAAACTCACTCTGGCTGCAGAGGGAAGAACATTTGGCATGGAATTGGAGTGTATATGGCTAAGCTAGTTTGATAGCTTAGAGAGAATATTGTGGCTTCTATTACAGGGTCAAAATGGAGTTGGACAGAAGTAATAATATTCAAGAAGTACTTAAGAAGCAAAATCCGGGGCGCCTGGGTGGCTCAGTGGGTTAAAGCCTCTGCCTTCGGCTCAGGTCATGATCTCAGGGTCCTGGGATCGAGCCCCACATGGGGTTCTCTGCTCGGCAGGGAGCCTGCTTCCTCCTCTCTCTCTGCCTGCCTCTCTGCCTGCTTGTGATCTCTGTCTGTCAAATAAATAAATAAAATCTTTAAAAAAAAAAAAAGAAGCAAAATCCACAGGACTAATGATAGGCAGTGTACAGATTTTGTTAGGAATGACTTCCAAACTTGAACATGGATTCTGGTCAATATATGGAGAAGGAGAACCATCACGGCCCCTCAGAACATCGCAGGGATAGGAAAGAATTAGAGATCAGGATCCTCTGTTCAGTTTGATACCACACCTGAAGTTTTTTTCTTCCCTTTCCAAGACAGGAAGCAGAAATAGATCCAGAAGGGAGAGCATAGGAGGAAGAATTATTCTTGTCTATGAATCTGTAAAGTACCAGGCTTCTCTAGCATGAAATCCTATTATCAGAAAATTCAGCACTTGAAACTATCTTTTTATTCCACAGACTCTGAAAACCAGCCCCTATAGTACAATGTACTGTGAAGACACAGTCTCCAATGATGATGAAAATTATGATAATGAAATTTTCCTACCATTACGATCATCAGCATTAAAAAAGAATTACCATTTATTGAGAACCTTCTACCAGGCAATGAAATGAGAGTGCTTAATCCTTACAAAATCACTACCAGGCAACAGACGAGGCGAACAAAGCTCAGAGAGGTTGAATCAAAATGAGTTCCTGGTAAAGGTTTAAAACAACTTCCTTCTGTGTCCACTATCCTGCCCAGTGCTCTAAGATCACTTTCATAATTTCAGTTCTAAAATTCTTCCTGCTTTCTGGGTAGAGACGTGTTCACTCCTGAGTATCCACCGGATGTCTCTGAATTTCTTGGTACTTCCCAAGCACAGAATCTGGGACAGAACATTAGCATTTCCTCCTACCCTGGCCCTCAATACATAACACTTACAAATCTGGCTATATTTAAGAGCCAAGAGAGTATATATAAAATCACCCATAATTTATAAATGACACACACACACAGAGAATTGAAGTGTGTCTTAAAATGATCTCTAAAGACCTTAGTCCTTCATTTTTAATTGGTTGGTTCAGAAAAATCTTTCCTTCCCATACTTTCATGCCCAGAACCACTAAATCCAACTTCTATTGAACCTCAAATAAACTCACATATGTAATGTGTGCTCATAAGTAAAAAATTAAGAGAGCAAAAAATTAGATAATTTTAAACAGGTGACAGGTGGCTTGTTCTTGATTCACTGGTATATGGAACTAGCTCAACTTCAAAGAACCATTGATTTCTTGGGAAATAAAAAGCATTATGATGATGGCTTAGGTTCAGTTCCCTAGAAGCAGAGTCTGAGATAGAAATTTGGATGCAATTCTCCAGAGAAGGAGTAGCTGTGAGTCTTAGGAGGCCACACTCATAGAAGCAAGGGGAATGGAAGCATCAACCCAGAGGGGGACCTGGACAGTGCACCCATAGCATGCCCTACAGGCTGTCTTTACAAGGTGAACTTGTTTTCTTATAAAACTTTTCTATATATGGAATGCCCTGGGAGCTTGCTGGGTCCCTCTCCCTCTACAGAGAAAAAAACAGAAATTCAGAGAGGTGGAATCACTCAGAGAATCAATGAGCAGAGCTGGTACTTTAACCCAAATATTTAAACTTCAATTTCCCTTTATTCAACCTGATAACCTGAAAACTCTCCCAGTATAAAATATGTAGAAATGTTGGATAAAATGTAATAAACACCATTTTACAAGCTTGTTTGAACTCAGAGAGAGAACAGGATATGTACAGAGGCCAAAAAGAAAGAGAAAATGTAGTGATAAGCCTGTGTTGGTGTGCAGGTATCCCTTGAGGAGAAGGGTGGGGAACCCAGGAGTTTGGATTTTAATGGCCAAAGAGGGTTGAGGGTTTAATCCTAGACCCAAAGGTGGGCTGGAATGGGAACTGAGAGCCCCATGAAAAGCTGCGAACTTCACAGGGCTACCCTGGAAGAATGAACTAGAAATAGAGTCGACCCAGTAACATAATGAGGCAGTAAGGATGTTTGTTTCAGTGTAAGCTCTGGGTGGAAAAAAAAAAGAAAGACAGAAAAAGAAAAAGTCTCACTGCGAATTCAAAATTGGGAGCTAACTTTCCATTTGGGTTTGAAAGTTAAATCTATACCACTGATGAGTCTAGGAGCCCTCAGGACAAGAGATTAGTATAAGTAATCTCAGGTCAGTGATCTCTTGGATCACAACTCAGAGGTAAACATAAAACATCTGTAAAGAAATAACCAGACCCCAAGGAATCCTACAGATAAAATCCACTAAAGATGAGCCCACAAGTCAAAACTATAAAATACCCAGTGGAGAGAAATCTATCATGACTCCATCAATAGACACAATAAACAGCAAAACTAGATCCTCATGTTTTCAAGTGTTTCTCCTACCATTTAACTTCCAAGAGACTAAGTTGATAAGACAGCTTTACTCTTTAACCACATTATTCATGGAAATGATCTATTTCATTAATTAAATTAAATTAATTAATTTAAAAGAGCTAGTCAGTCACTCAGAAAAATTTCTCATTGATATTGGCTTTAAGGAAAAAGTGACCCTAGCCCTCTAATCTGAAAAACAGAAGGATGTATCAAAATAAGGATTTATCAAAGAAATTTTCTTCCTTAGATAACTTAAATATAGACCTAGATGGAGGCAAGCAAGTGGAATAATTTTCTTCTTTAATTCCCCTAGAGTCTTAGGGTTATATGCAGATTCCTTTAAAGACACATATCTCAATCTGCTTTTTTTTTTAAAAAAAAATCTGATCTGAAAATGTTATGCAATCATTGGCTGTAATCAAAAAGAGTGTGGGTGAGGAGGCTGTATCATTTGCCAACCAAAACAGTAACTAGACTAAAAAAACCCAACTTCTTTGTGTTTGGCAATCTCTCTCATTGTGAACCACAGATGATACAAATATCCCTTGAAGAAATCCAAAGTGGTCTGTTGTAAACAAATATATAATCATTCCTTATAACCACTGACAATAGCCAAGTCTCATACTATGAGACAAAGACTCTTTCCAGCTTATTCTCAAAGCCAGATCACTAAATAAATAAGAAGAAAGGGAGATTTTTCTCTGCATAAAAAGATTATTTGAGGGGTACCTGAGTGGCTCAGTCATTAAGTGTCTGCCTTCAACTCAGGTCATGATCCTAGGGTCCTGGGATGGAGCTCCATATCAGGTTACCTGCTCAGCGGGAAGCCTACCTCTCCCTCTCTCACTACCCTGCTTGTGTTCCCTCTCTCGCTGTGTTTCTCTCTGTCAAATAAATATACAAAATCTTTTAAAAAAAGATTATTTGATTGATTTTCAATAAGGTGTTCTAACTAAGAACAAAAGATGGGAGAGGAAGAAAGCTGAAGTAAAAACATGGAGTCAGGACAAAAAGGGGAATTTAAGTACTGATTTTATATAGCAACAATTTGCAAATATTAGTTCACTGAGTCCTCACAAAATCTTATGGCTTCTGAACCAATTTACAGGTGAGAAAACTGGGGCCTGGTGTGGGTCAGTAATTGCCCACAGCCACAGAGCCACTGAGTGGCCAAGCCTTAGCCAGGTCTTTCTGACTGTAAAGCCTAGAATTTTCATTAGACTCTGTTCATAAAGTCCATATTCAAATCAAAGGCTCATGAGGCTAAGGGAAAAAGAAAAAGACTTTTTCTCTCCTAAAATCAGAAAGCTCTGATACTTGTAGACTTTCCATTTTTAATGAAATATTTCTCATACTGATGCCTTACAGTTTTGATAGCATTTATATTTATTAAAACATATATGTCCCTCAACAAACTGGGTACAGAAGGAACATATCCTCACATAATAAATGCCATAAATCACAAACCCACAGCTAACAACACACTCAATAATGGAAGGTTGAAATCTTTTCCAATGAGATCAGAAACAAGAATATACTCTCACCACTCTTATTCAACATAGTATTGGAAGACTTAAGTAGAGCAACCAGGTGAAATAAAGAAATAAAAGGCATCCAAATTAGAAAGGAAGAAGTAAAATTGTCATTACTTTTATAGGTTGTGATCTTACATACAGAAAATTTTAAAAGCTTAACCAAAAATATGTTGGAACTAAAAAACAAATTCAGTAAAGTTGCAGGATACAAAGTCAACACAGAGTAACAGTTGTTTTTCTACATACTAACAACGGAATATCTGAAAAAGAAATAGAGAAAACTCTCCCATGCACAATAGCATCAAAAATAATAAAATACTTAGAAATAAATTTAACCAAGGAAATGAGAGATCTATACAATGAAAACTATAAGAACTTGATGAAAGAAACTGAAGAAGAACCAAACCAATGGAAAGAGATCTTGTACTCAGGGATCAGGAGAATTAATACTATTAAAATTCCCATACTACCCAAAGCCATCTATACATCAATGCAATCCCTATCAAAATGCTAATGACATTTTCTACAGAATTAAAGAAAAAAAAAAGAACCTAAAACTCACATAGATCCACAAAAGACCTCCAAAGAGTAAAAGTGATTCTGGGAAAGAAGAAAGCTGGAGGCATCACACTCCCTGATTTCAAACTAGACTACACAGATATAGCAATCAAAACAGTATGGTACTGGCATAAAAATAAACACCTAGATGAATGGAACAGAACAGAACTAGACCTCTAAATATACGGTCAACTAATTTTTTTTAAAGATTTTATTTATTTATTTGACACAGAGAGAGAGCACACAAGCAAGGGAGTGGAGAGGGAGAAGCAGACTCCCCACTAAGCAGGGAGCCTGATTCTGGGCTTGATCCCAGGACACTGGGATCATGACCTAAGCCGAAGGCAGTCGCTTAACCAACTGAGCCACCCAGGTACCCCAGTCAACTAATTTTTAACAAAAGAGTCAAGAATACTCAATGGGAAAAGGACACTTTCTTCAATAACTGATATGTTGGGAAAATTGGATAACCATATGCAGAAAATGAACTTTGACCCCTTATTCCATTCACAAAAATTAATCTGAAATAGTCAAGGACCCAAGATCACAAAATGCCTAGAAGGAAACTGGGAAGAAGCCTCTTGACTTTGGTCTTAGCAGGAATTCTTTGGCTATGACATCAAAAGCAAAAGCAAAAATCAACAAGTGGGACTACATCAGATTAAAACACTTCAGCACAACAAAATAATCAACATAATGAAAAGGCAACTACAGAATAGGAGAAATATCAGCAAAATCATATATCTGGTAAGAAGTTAACTCCCAGATAATATACAAAGAACTCATACAACTCAATAGCAGAGAGAGAGAAATCCAGTTTAAAAGTGGGCAGAGAGGGGCGCCTGGGTGACTCAGTGGGTTAAAACTCTGTCTTCAGCTCAGGTCATGATCTCAGGGTCCTGGGATCAAGCGCCGCATCAGGCTCTCTACTTGGCAGGAAGCCTGTTTCCCTCTCTCTCTCTCTGCCTGCCTCTCTGATGGCTTGTGATCTCTATCTGTCAAATAAATAAATAAATAAATAAAGATCTTTAAAAAAAATAAAAATAAAAATGGGCAGAGGAAGTGAATAGACATTTTCCCAAAGAAGACAACCAAATGGCCAACAGGTACATAAAAAGATGCTCAACATCACTGATAATCAGGGATATGAAAATCAGAACCACAATGAGATATCACCTCACATCTCTCAGAATAGCCGTCATTAACAAGACAAGGGACAAGGGGTGCCTAGGTGGCTCAGTCAGTTAAGCATCCAATTCTTGACTTTGGCTCAGGTCATAACCTCAGGGTCATGGGATTGAGCCCCAGATTCAGCTTTGTACTGGGCATCTGACTCTGTGCTGGGAGTGGAGCCCACTTAGGATTCTCTCTCCCCTTCTCCCTCTGCCCCTCCCCCCCACCTCTCCCTCTCTCTGAGGGGGGAAAAACGGCAAGAGACAACATATGTTGGTGAGGATGTGGAGAAAAGGGGACACTTATGCACTGTTGGTGGGACTATAAAGTGGAGTAGCCACTGTGGGAAACAGTATGTGGTCTCCTCAAAAAATTAAAACTAGAACTACCATATGATTCAGCCATCTTACTCCTGGGTACATGTCCAAAGGAAATGAAAACAGGATATCAAAAGATACCTGCATTCTCTGTTTATTGCAGCATTATTCACAATAGCCAAGACACCGAGACCATCTAAGTGTCTGTCAGTGGATAAATGCATAAAGATGTGACGTGTGTGTGTGTGAGTGTGTGTGTAGTGTGTGTGTGTGTATGTGTATAATGGAATATATACATATTATATACATAAAATTATATATATAATGGAATATATACATATTATATATGTTTGTATATCTATATTCAGACATAAGAATGGAGGACACCGTGCCATTTGTCCATGTGTGGACCTTAAGGGCATAAGGCTAAATGAAATAAGCCAGACAGAGAAGGACAAATACTGTATTGTGTCACTTATACATGGAATCTAAAAAAGCGGAACTCATAGAAACAGCAGAATGGCTGTTAGTTAGCAGGCTGGGGATGGGGGAACTGGAGATACATTGGTCAAAGGGTACAAACTTGCAACTACAAAATGAGTAAGTTCTGGAGAGCTAATCCACAGCATAGTGATTCTAATAAACAACACTGTATTACATACTTTCAAGTTGCAAAGAGACTAGATCTTAAATGTTCTCACCACAAAGAAAAGGATAACCATGTGATGAGATAGAGATTTTAGCTGAATCTATGGTGATCTTGCTGCTATATATACATTTATCAAATCAATGCCTACTTAAGTTGGACACCTTAAACTTACTCAATGTTATGTGTCAATTGTATCACAAAACAAAACAAAGCAAAAAACCATACACACATAGTACTCATTGCCCACCAGGCAATGCTATAAATACTTTACAAATATGAACTAATTTAATCCTCAAAACACGCCAGGAGAGAATAAAGTCCCCATTTTACAGACGTGAATATTAAGACACTTAGAGGTTAAGTAGCTGAAGGTAACACAGCTGACTGAATGGCAGAGATAGGATTGGAAGAGCGGCGTTGGGGCTCCTGAGTCCATGCTCTGAAATGCTTCTTGGTGATGACATACTGAATAACACACCCTATAATGTGGCTTTCAGTGGAAAAGCACACATATCTATCTGCTCAGCGGGCCTCCCTGTACTGGCCCTGCAGAAAAGGACTGCTTCACTGAAAACCATCCCCAAATCCCTGTTTGATCAGATTTGCTAAGAAGGGAGGGATGGAGAGAAGGAAGAAAAGAAAAGAGAAAGGGAAAAAGGGAATGAGAAAAGCAGTGAGGGAGACAAGAGCAGATAAAAGAACAGATCTTCTCTTGAATGGTTTAAGTGTAGAGGACTGTGAACGAGTTCCCTAAGCAAGGGGGAAGCCAAGAGCTGTCTCTCTGCTCAGCTGTGGTGCACGTCACTGCTCCCAGCTTATCACCTCTTTCAACTGGCATCTACTAACTCACTATTTGGAGTCAAAAACTCATGTGTCACATGAGCAACAGATACAGAGGAGAACAACTTAGTGCCCTGGCCATCTGGGACAGGTTGGGGTCAATTTGGGGAAATGCGACAGTTAAACAAACAGCTACAGTGTGAGACAGAGCATGGGAAATGCTAGAGCAGCAACACAGACTAAGGGCTGTGGGCAATAAGGAAGCAGACGTGACTCCTCTCTGAGTAGAAAGAAGGTAGGGCAGACATCAAAGAAGCCTTCACCTAAGAGACCAGACTACAGTGGCTGAGAGAGCATGAGAGGGCTAAGAGGGCTATCACTTCCTACTGGCCCCAAACCCATGTCTTCTGCTTTACTAGAGACATCTCCTCACAAAGCACCATCACTTTGTCACTGACATGATTGTGCTAAGTTACTACCTTGACCTGGGATGTCTGCACACCTTCCCTCCATTATCCAAATTCTATAGGTATTTTAAAGTCTTTATTTCAATCCTGCCTCCTCCTTCATGGCTTTTCCTGACCATCGCAAGCCTCAGTCATTGCCTCTCATCTGTATTCCCACGAGTTAATCTTAACAAATAGCGACCAACAGTTACTGTACACAAAGCACCTTCTGCAGGGTCTGACCCTAGGAAGGGCCCCTTCTCGAAAACTTTCCCCTCCTCTGGCTTCCATCCCATCACTGTCCTGGTTGTCTTCCTGCATCTATGCCCTTTTGAGGTTCCTCTTGCCCTGCTCACAAATCATATGTGGGGAGCGTCCAAGGATCCATGCTTGGTCCCAGACCTCACTCTTCACCCACTTCTTAGGCTATGTATTCCATGTCCTCTAATTTACATGGCAAAGAGATGCTGGTCTCTCCCCAGTTGACATCTCCAGGCCAGAGCTTTCTCCTGTGCTCCTGACCCAACCATCTATGTATCATTTCCTCTGACATAAATATTTATACCACAAACTCAGTGTTCCCTAAATATAACTCAGTAGCCTCCTCCCATTCACCATCACCAAGCCTGCTCCTCTTCATGTAGTCCATGTCTTAACAAGTGGGGAAACAAACAAAATCCCTTCTTTCTTAGGAAAAAAAAAAAAATCACTGCTCTTTCATCTTGCTTCTAAGGCAAGCCCAAAGCTAAGTTGTGTCGTATAGACATACCCTGGTCCACCTGGAATCCACCAAACCCAGAAGGTTCTACTTGTCTAAAATCCCACTCTGCTTTCAGCAGTGTCCTCCATGGTTCAGGCTCTTTCCCTTCTCTGTTCTTAATTATTTCCATACTGTTCCACATCTATATCTGTCCACCAGCCTTTTTCAAACCATTCCCCACCCTGGCCTCAATTATGACCATGTTGCCCACCTACTTAAATGCTCTGACATCCTTTAAGATCATGGCCAAACTCCTGACTCTTCAGTGTTAGTGGAGTGACTGGTATGTTCTTCATGAGCTGTCCACTGCTTAACTAGCCAGCCTCATCCATCAACACCATTCCTACCCTCCTTAACATCCATCTCCTCCTACACTAGGCTCAGGACATGTTAAGTGATTGGCAGTCTTCCAAGATCAACATGTTGGCCTTCACGCGCATGTTCTTTCCATCTGATGGCCTTCCTTCCCTCCGTCATATGATCAACTCCTCCTCATTCTTTAAAACTCAAGAATCAACTTCCCTGCTTACTCCTTCCATAAAACCCCACACCCCTTTGTGCTCCCACAATGTCCTGTGAATACAATTTCCCTCATACCCTTACCCTCTACTCTGAGCAGTCATTTATCTTCCTGTCTTCCCTTCAGGCAGGAGTTGCATCTTTATAGATTTTTGTATTCCCAATGCCTACCACAAGGCCCATAGTAGGCGTTCAATAAATGTTTGTTGAATAAATGAAGAAAATATTAGGAATGCTTTTTAATATAGCTCTTTGCTTTTCCAGTGCATTAACCTTTGGATTCTGTTGGGGGGGGTAAAATAAACAATATATATGACAGTGCTTTCTAAACTGCTGTAAACTATCTGAAAACACTGGCTTTTAAGGAAAAACAATGGGTGGTGAAGAGAACTTTGGAGGCAAGTGCCCCTGCATTTCACTTCTGAGGCCTACCAGCATGTGTTTTATCCTTAGTATGCCTCATTTTCTCCCTCTCAGCTCTTAAACCATGATTCAGTTTACAAACCTTCAACTTATAGACAATTGTTCAGAAATTTTTGTGTTTCTATAGCAAAACCCTACATCCCTTCTAGGTGGGTGGATGCTTGTGTGCAGAGAAGAGCCAAGTCCCATGTGGATTCTCATCTCAATCCTTCTCCTGGGTAAGGATTCAAAACCGCCTTCCAGGTTCTCGGGCTGGGGGAGTTACCCAAGAGCACTTGGCCCGAGCATGGCCACAGGAAGTACAGCCAATTACCCACCACTCTGTCCTACCTTGTTTGTTGAGTGATTAAACCAGAGTCACTTTAGGCCGAAAAGAAGATTAGCTGAACAGTAAACATTTTCTTGATGATAGTGTATGCACGGGTGTAGTTCAGAGCTGACCTTTGTTTTACATCTAATAAACTACCTCTGCAAGTAAAACAAAATCAGTGGCTGTATATTACTTCAACCAGCCCACAATGAGCAGAACGAGGGAATCAATATTACATAAACATTTATCACACCTCACATAGCAGTTATACAAATCAAGTCCATGGCATGGTTTTATAGCTCCATTAGAACGCAAAAATACTTAATCGGAACAAAAATGGAATATTTCAGAGTAGAATTAACCACAGACTACAGAGCTGCAGAGACCCCTCCCACCTGTTCCGTAACCCAACGTGAAGAAATTATTCCACTGAAGGGTAGAGTTCTTTTAAAATCCCTGAACAAAATATAGCAGGTGTTGAGAGGATTTTTTTTTTTTCATGTATGGTAGGGGAAAAAAAAAGCCTTAAGCCCTAGTATGTAGCTTTGAGTCCTGCCCCAAATCCACCCTTTAAGAAAACATGTTCACTCTAAGTCCAAGAAGTCAAACAAGGAATCACTTTGTGTCACAAATCAGAAGCACATCCACGATGCTCGTGCTCATGAGCAAGTTAACCAGCCTTGCCCGAGAACTCCCAAGGAAGGTCCCGAATGTCCCAAAGGCCAGAGAATCCAGACTCTTCCTCCCACTGTGCCTTCACACCACAAGCCCTCTTGTCATTAATGCTCCCCCACTCAGCTCACACCTCCAGGCTAACCCCAGCACTCTCAAATATTTCTTACTACACCTTGGTAAAGTTTTGAAATTGATTTTTCCATTAGAAAAAAAATGGTACAAATCACGTTACAGAAAAATCAGAGGAATGATCCGTTGCAACTGGACCAGAAACAGAAGTCAGGAAACTCCAGGCTCATTAGACTTTGCACCGACAAACAGTGCCCTTTAATATTTAAAAGCAACATGAGTCAGTACTGAGCATGACTGACTGCCTTTCCTTGGGATGTGGAAAAGACCACGCAGCCTTCAAAGAGAACTGTAGACCTAAACACTGAGAGTCAAAAAGAAGCTTTAAAGGATGAAGCATGCCCGTGGCAGCGGACAGAACAGGGTAAAAACAGATGGAGTAAGTGCCTCTGACCTCCATACTTTGTTCATTATGCCACGTATTTATGGCCCCAAATGAAAGCGCTTCCTCACGAAGCTGGTTAGTTCACTGATGTTATCCACACAACATCAGGAGCCAGTTTTATCAGGCTCTGGCCAGAGTCGGGTAATGTTCTGGCGCTGGGTCCAGAGCAAGCATGGTATGAATTAAATCTTCTGCCAAGGGGTTTTGTGGGTCTCCCAGCACCTAGTCAAGTACTTCCAGCTCTAAGTGTGAGAATATTGACTAAAAGAAGTCATCTATGGGGCGCCTGGGTGGCGCAGTGGGTTAAGCATCTGCCTTCAGTTCAGGTCATGATCTCGGGCTCCTGGGATTGAAGCCCCTGTGGGACTTCCTGTTCTGCAGGGAGCCTGCTTCTTCCTCTCTGTCTTCCTCTACCTATTCCCCCACTCGTGTTCTCTCTCACTTGTTCTCCTCTCTCTGTCAAATAAAGAAAGAAAGAAACTTAAAAAAAAAAAAAGTCATCCGAGCACCTCGGTGGCTCAGTTGGTTAAGCCTCTGCCTTCAGCTCGGGTCACGATCCCAGGGTCCTGGGATCAAGCCCCACATCTAGCTCCCTGCTCAGGGGGAAGCCTGCTTTTCCCCTTCCCTCTGCCTGCCGCTCCCCCTGCTTGTGTGCTCTCTCTCTCTCTCTGTCAAATAGATAAATAAATAAATAATCTTTTTTTAAAAAGTCATCTATAATATCATCAAATCTTTTGCTCCTAATCTAAAACTGACAATTCACAAGAGGATTTCATATCTCAAATCATACCACTCTAGCATTTCTTAACTCAAAAAAGGAACTTCCCTACAAGTAAAATTCTGCTAATGGTAACAGAAGAATATGATACTCTTATAGTCCAAATAATACAGTTATGAGAAGAAAAAACTGACCACCTGGTCTTCAATCACAAGAGGTGTAAGAAACTTGAAGCCATTCTGAGCAAATAGAAAGCTCATGCTGGAGCATCAAACACCAACTTACCTAAAAATGTAGAATATGACACAGAATTTTCTAGAATAGCTACTTGATACTTAAAATATAGCCATAATCATAACTGAGGTAGAAATTAACTGAAACATGACAACATCCAATAACCCAGGAGAGTTCAAAGCAACTTGGGGAAATCTAATGATCCAAATCAGAAAACACAGAGAGAAGAAAATAGAGATAGAAACCTAAGTGGCTACAGCCACTTTGGAGAAGTGCTTGATACTATCTACCAAGACTAAACAAAATCTGACCCTATGACCCAGCAATTCCATTCCTAGGTGTTTCCCACCAGAAACGTGTGCTTGTGTCAACACAGACAGGGCTCACATTTAGCACTATGCTCCCAACCAGAAACAACCCTGACGCCATCATGAAACAGAACAAACCTTGGTTATGCCCAATAGTGTGAACGAGTCAAAAATACGATGTTGAGCAGAAGCAGCCATGAACCCATAGGGTATCGACAGTATAATTTCAGTTACATAAAGTTCAAAGACAGGCACTAACCTCTGCAGTTAGAAGCTGTGTATAAGAGCTCCAACTCAGAGGACATTCATTTTTGAAGAGTGAAGCAAAAGACAAACGATGCTTCAAGTATTAGATTTTTGCACCTTACATATAGAATTTTTAAAATAGGTCCCAGAAAGTGGATAAAGAAGTAAAACCATAAAATTTCCCATAAAATTGAAGACAACAGCTACAAGAGACTTAAATGAAGCTGGAGTGCAGGCAGTTTTGGACAGTATCCCTGAGTCCCAAGCTGACAACAAGAAAGTGACATATGGGAGGCTGTTGATATCCAGACGGCCCTCACACATTCCCATAAGGAGGATTTTCCAAAGTTGTCTTGATCCTTCAATCAGAAGCATCTAGAAGATTGAGCAGTTTCCACATTTTAGGCCCAGGGGACTTCTGGGTTTTTTGTTTTGGTTTGTTTTTTTTTTTTTACTGAACACAGAAGCCTGGGTCCTGGAGCTGGCAGAAAGGAAGATCCATGAGACCTCACCACCAGCACAAACCAGCTGTGGACACAGGGGCAGCCTCTTGGCTTTTCCAGTTTACATAACTCATACAACTTGAATATATTTTGGTCTGCATCGTGCCAAGGTGCATTTATTCAAGTGTAGAAAACAGTTTTTAAATCCCACTAATGGGAAACAGGCTATTCTCTGGGTTGTCATCAGCAATGAACCCCAATATCTTGGAAATTCAGGAAGATTGGAAAGGAACTGATGAGATCCTATCTGTCTCCTCCTCTGAGTCACCTGCCACTCCCCCATGCCTGGCTCTTGTCATTCTTCCCAGGCACACTTTCGCCCCTTCCTTTGAGGACTGTGCCATTCATATCCTCCCATCCAAGCAACAAAGATAATTAGGATGAACTATTTGAATATGGTGTTTCCATTTGAATGTCCTAAAGTCAACCTATAAGCTTAGAGACGGCACCATCTATCCTGTGATTGAAGCTTGGGCGCTCACTTACTCATTCCTTCAAAAATCTCTCCATGAGCTTCACGCTAATGGATAAAAGTTCCCATTTAACACATGAAACAGTCAAGAAAACAACAGGAAGCCTAAATTCCAGGATCCTGGTATGGAATTCCTAGATTCACATTTCCCCCTTATTGTTACCTTCGACAGGCAGAAGGCAAGAGGAAGGATTTATGATCTCTTTCCCAAGAAAAACTGAAAATCTAGGACAAGTAATCATAAGACCCTGGACAACAGGAGAATTGTATTTAAATGTGTTTCTCCACAGGGTTGGTGATCAGAACTGCTGTCCACCACAGGCTCACAGAGTAGAACCTGTGTGTTCCCCCAGGGAGCAAATGAGTGGAAACATTGACTTTGGTGTTTCTCTGACCCTACAAACTGCTTCTGCGTGGGCCTCTGGTAAGTGGAAACTATGCAAAACATATGCAACAAAAATGCATTCATACACATAGTAGTGTTAATATGGAAGATTTTTTAAACATTGAACCCCCACCCTAGAAAAACATGAGGGAAGGGCAGTACTTAATTCTTACTTCAACTGCCTCATTCATCTGTTGACCATGGCGCTATGGAAATTTCGGGCTTGGGTAATTCTTGGCGATGGAGAGCTGTCCCGTGCTTGGAGGATGTTTAGCAACATCCCAGGTCTCTATCTACTAGAAGCCAGTAGAACTCCCCAAGTGTCAAGATGTTGCCAAATGTTTCCTGGAGAATATAATTCCTCCCCCAGCCCCCACCGCTGAGAAACCCTGCTTAGGAGGGAGTCAGAATGGTGGGATTGGAAAAGCATTCGATTGAGACGGGTTCCCATCTAGATTTGGCAGCTAGCTGACTGTGTAACCTGGTCATTGGGGTTCTCTGAGGTTCTGTTAAAGCAGCCGTGTTGCTGATGCTCACATGCTGAGGCAAGAGGCGCATGCACACAGGCATGACCTATAAAGAAAGAAGGGAAGCAGGACTGGGTGGAGAGAGCTAGTAAATTACACGAAACTGCAAGGCAGACCTCCACAAGTTCCCCAGGGAGTTCCAGCACCGGGATGGCCCTTCTGAGCTGTCCCAAATTGAGGCAAAGGGCTCAGGACTCTGCACCCCACATCAACCAGGCACTGCCCCCATAGGGAAGAGGCACAACCTTGTAAAGGAAGTGCCCCTCAGCACAGGGTAAAGCCGAAGGAGGGGCTCAGCCATGAGCTATCAGCAGCAACACCCAGGGGCAGAAGGACTAAGTGCCTCCTGCTCGGGGACACACTACCGCATCCCAATGATATGGGAATAAGTTCCACCAGACGGGAACAGGTGGATGGGAGGAATAAGAGAAAGGACTTCAGAAGCAGATCAACTAGATAGGAATCTCAGCTTCCCCCATCCCCACCCGAATCACTGGTCTCTTTTTTTAGACTCATATGGTCCCTACTACTCCAGTGAGACAGCAAAAATATAATAACTGGTCACACTGTCCCAGGCATTGGAGATGCAGCAGGGAACAAAATGGAGTCTCGACTCACCAGGAACATTCATCCCAGCGGAAGGGTATGGAGAAGGGGGGCAGTGAGGGGATTGCAGACATGAAGACACCTAAGAAAACTGCTAAATCCACCCAGAGAGGAAGAAAAAGGGAACGCTCTGTGAACAAATCACTGTAAGCAGCCAGAGTCTAAACCACGTTAAGGATAAATACGACAATAATGTGAATTTATTATTTCCAGAGAAAGAAAAGCACTATAAGGATCAGCTCTCCCAGAGAAAAATAATAGGAGCCTTGAGCTGAAAATACCTGGAAATCCTGATGACTGGGGAAAAGATGTTTGGCTTTTAGTGGACACCTGTGATATTCATTTGAGTCTCCGTCATCGAAGGGTTACAGCTTTGCATTATTTCCTTTTAATTTACAATGGCTAACATTTGTAAAATAAGTAAAATTAAAACACTTTTGGAAGACAGTGCCTGTGTACATGAACTGTGAGACAGTTCTAGATCCTTGAAACTCAAAAGTATGGTCCAAGAGAGGAAGGATGGCCTCCTTCTTCTGAGTTCTGCACAGGTATGTAGGCATTTTTTTGCTATATCTGTGCACCTGTCACCTGACTTTGTCTGCTGTGAGGTCTCAGCACAAAACCCAATGCAACCAAAAATTTCCATTTAACCAATCTTTTATGCTAACTGCCTCCCGTTAATAAAGAAAACATATAAAATCTCTTTATTATTCAGATACTGAGTAGTTATTCTGGGCACTGATGCTGATAAACCAGCAACAATGATAGCGCAAATCTGTAGTGTTTCTGCTCCTAAAAAACATTACTTTTAGGGAAAAAAACCACACACACAGCTGTTGGATTCAATAACACTTCACTGATAGCCTGGAAATTTTGTATTAAAATTTTCAAGGTGCTAATTCTAATAGGGGAAAAAAATGCATATTCACACCAAGCCCACTCCCCAATTTTTCTACACATTATCAGCATTCAGAGAAAAAAAATGGGAAACTGCATTATAATAATGTTAATATTGTGCTGTCAAAAAAAAAAAGTATGGTCAGAATCATGCAGTGCTCACAGAGAAGATTCTATGAAATGCAGATTCTAATTCAGTGGATTTGGGGTGGGTCCGAGAGTCCACATTTCCAATTGGCTCACGGATGAGGCTGATACTGCTAATTGGGAGACCACCCACTGAGGAACAAGTTTCTAGATCATTTAGCTTAAATGGTTGTTGAAGTTCAGGTGAAGAAATAAATAATTAGCCTCCTGGTGAAAAAAAGAAATAATACTGCACCAAGAATCTAATAGGTTAAACTCTACTGTCTGAGCTGCAAAGTGAACCCAATTAAAACTTCCAACAAATCAAAGTATTTCCCTCAGAGTTTAAACAGTCTGTGTCTGGATCTAAGACAACACAAGGTAGGTGCCATTTGCTGGCAGGCACAGGTAGTTACGTGGACTTTGGATATATTATTTACAACATAAATACCACAAAACAAGACCTAAAAAATACTACTCCCTGTGAAAATGGGCCAACTCTTAACCACAGCATTTTCCTGAACTGAACTGGCATTCTCAACAATTCCCCTCAAATGTCAGAGCTGAGCCCTTAAGTGAAAATAATTTGCTACAGACATCACGTTGATGAGATAGCTGCTGAACATTCTTAATAAAAGGAGTAAGAGTTGCTCTTAAAATTAAACAGACTGCTACAGCCAAAAGGATTTGAGTTTCTCTTGACAGTTTTATTCTAAATGCCTGGCACTGTTCAAAATCCTTTTTTGTTTTTTAAGGAGCTCTTAGACATATTATAAATCAGAATCTTGGATCATATTTTTTATTATAGTCATCCAGCTTGGATGTGTCAGATAATAATTATTACATGAGGATGATGAGTGATCTATGGGAGTGGTTCAATTTCACTGACACAAGCAAAGTTTACGAAGTAAATAGTAGTGTAATAACAGCACTTTCAAAAGAAATTCCTAATATATTTTCATGATCTTTTCATATAACAACCCTTCCTCCAAGTGACTCATATCTATATTATTTAAACAATAAGGTTTAGTGTGATTGATTAACAAAATAACTAGCACAATATATATAAGATATAAATTACATTTTATTATATATATTAGAAAATATATTAAATATATTTCAGTTTAACAACCTATTATTATATTTAAATTAAAATTCAAGAAGGTAAACTATATAAGAAATGACATAATGGAGGAGGTACCTGGGTGGCTCAGTACATTAAGTGTCTGACACTTGATTTCAGCTCAGGTCATGATCTCTGGGTCATGGGATCAGCCCCCCCCCTCTCCTCCCTCCCCCGCCCCATCAGCCTCTGCATTCAGTTCACGGTCTGTTTGTCCCTCTCCCCCTGCTCTTCCCCTCCTTTCTTTAAAAATGAAAGGAAGGAAAGTAGAAAGGAAGGAGGGAAATAATGGGAAGAAATTACTCACAATAGTTTAGCAAGTATTATTAATGGGTCTGACTGCAATTTTTTACAATAGCACTGCCACTGTTTGAATGACCACAATTTACGATGATGGAATTTATGCGAGTGAAAAAGTCTTAAGATTGGGTTCTAGCCGTACTATGTCATGGGGGGAAGGGCATAATTTTTTGTGTGAACAGAGCAAAATCAAATAATTCTTGTCAAATTCTATCCCCTAAAAAATACCCAGGAAAGAAAATCCTACTTCCCTGTATCTTATGTCAGTTCCTCAATTCACATTTATTTGTCTTGATCAGGGGATCAATAATAATCAAATGTGTATTTTAAGGAACCACTTTTTTTAAGTGTATGGTTTGGGGCATCTACTTGGAGTTAGTTCTCCTTCTATATTTTTCTACATCTTTAATACCGTTGTTCAAATGCTAGTCATGAAATACACAGCAGTATCTTGAAATCTCATCCAAATGATGATGTTCAATATAGCTTTGATATTAAGAATATTTTATTATAATCTTTCTTTTAGCTAGAAAGATATTTACTACACTTCTGTTATCCTGAATATTCAAATAATCAGAATATCGCATTCTCCAACTATTTATTATAAATGGCAGCTCAATGGTCATTTTAATGTATGCAATTTCAATATAGACAAGTGAGCATAGTATATTAGTTGTCAAAAAGTGATTTTCATGTGCATTCCCTCATTTTATTTTCACAACAATCTCTGAAGTAAGCATTATAACGATCTTCATTTTTCAATTTGAGAAGTCTCATTAAAAGATGATGTAATTCTCCCTCAAATCATCTAGCTATTGGGGAGTAAAATCAAGATCCATATCTGGGTCTTGGTTGCTGTTCTCCCCATGATGCACGGCCTCGCCAAGACAGCACAAAGGAAAGTACCACAACACCTGTAAAAGATAGTGGTCTAAGTCTTCTTAATGCTTAAATGCATATGTGCTCTTCGCAGTAATTTACATATCTCATGGCTATGCTCTGCTGTTACTTGGTGATCTACACTTCACGTCTACTGCCAAGATTTTTCAAGGTGACTTTGGACCAAACACAGTAACTTGTCAGTACCACAGTCTGTTGCTTTTACCTGATTTAATATAACACTATGACTTCCCATTCATTCATTTGTTCATTCAACAAACATCTATCAGGCTTCTACTACGTGGCAAGCACTGTGCTTTGAGTTCTTCCAATGGTTCGGCGGATATACACAGAATATAGACAGCCCATATACATACAACTTCTCATCTGTTCTTTTTCTAATGGCATATTCTGATTGCAACAAAGTCTATGTTCTTTTTTTTTTAATATTTTATTTATTTATTTGACAGACGGAGATCACAAGTAGGCAGAAAAGCAGGCAGAGAGAGAGGAGGAAGCAGGCTCCCTGCTGAGCAGAGTCTATGCTCTTATAACTAGACTGGAAACAAACCAAGCTATCATTGGCTTGACATGGCCCTCCATTTGGGGGGATAGCACCTAATGTATAAAAAGCAGATTGTTTATTGGTGGAACTTGAGAGGATTTCAGAAGATGTTGTGAGTGGGCCAACATTACCTAGATTTATGTAGGGAGAACATTATTTTCTTCACCATCCTCTTTCAGTTTACATAAACAAGAAAGGCAAAGTTTGGGGCTAGTATATCTTTCATATCCCTATATCTCCGGATAGTCTCTCTTTTTAGCAGAGAGAACTTCAGGCTCAGAACCTTGAATGGGTAACTTCATTAAAATTTAAGATATCTATCTTTTCATTGCATTATTTTTATTGTTACTTTCTTTTCATAGCTGGTGAAACTGGTTCTTATATAAAGTTTCTTTTATAAATTATTTACATATAGAAGTCAGGCTCCATTTAAAATTACTTTGTCTCTGACGGTAGATTGGGGGTACCTGACCTGGCATGAATTATGGAAGTAGTAAAGAAACCGCTGACGTCTGGGGAAAAGTCAGAGGGAGAAAAAGCAGTGGACGGATCAGTAGCAGCCTGGCTCTAGACCAAGCTGTGTGACTTTGAGGAAGTTATTGAACCTGGCAGTCTCACCATTTTCATCCATAAGATGTGGGGTTGAACTGGATCTGCAACGCAACATGTTTCTGTCCCCAGTCCCCTAGACTTATGACACGCCCCCATTCGGCAGAACAACCTCGCTACTACAATGATGGCCGAGTGGTAACTAGGTTAGAAGGAACCGTGTAGGCTTCCAGTTTCCCTGGCTTCCACTCCCAGGCATATTCTCCTTGCCATGCTGGGAACATGCTTAAGGGTTGAGAATCACCAGATGAGACAATCACTAAGGCCTCTTCCAGCTCTAAAACTCTAAGAAATTCTGATTTTAATATAAGCGTTAGTACCAAAATATCAGGACTGTTTAGTAACTGTCAGAAGAAAATATGCCCATAATTTCTCCAAAGAAGGAATAATTATTAAACAATAATGATAGTTCTGCTTTTTTTCTAGAAAAGACATACATGGCTGAAGAAAAGTAAAAAAGAAAAAAAGTAAAAAAGAAAAAAAAAGTATTTTTCTCATGACAAAAATACTCTAGGCAAGTTTGATTAAAATTGAGCTCTGTCCAGCAAAGAGAATACGACACACCTGAACCTGACAAAACAATCCTACCTAGTTCGAGACATGCGTCTCTATCTGTATCTGCATTTGTATATGGACAGCATATCATAAAACAGAGTAGCACCTCACTGATCCATAACTCAGTGTCTGAGACCTCTTATATCTGGAATAAACCTGAGAATCAATCAATCAGTAGACGAAATAAATATCATAAAGTCTCGGCCCTACAGTTCATGCGGCCTTCAAGAACTGCACTCAGGGCAGTTGAAATAAGCAGCTAACAACAAGGGAGTGAAGGCAATCTGAATCTGCAACCCCGTATATGCCACTTGGGCAGAAGGATTATTTTGAACTGAAGGCAACTGAGAAACAGCAGACACAGGAGGAGTTCTCTGTGCTCTCTACAACTGCCTAAAAGCAGTTCATGCCTAAATGCTTAAATTTTCCTCTCAAAGGTGATATAAATTTTCACTTGCAGAGGTTCTTTCTCATACTAGGAAGAGGATAATGGCATTTGAGATGAGTCATCACCAGAGACAACTTGATTCTGCACGACAAACTTTACTAAAAGGGGTGGGGGGAGGCTACTTTACTCCCCCAGAAGCCCAAACCCCTTTTTCTTTTGCATAGTCACTTCTGTACAACTTACTACCCTTTGTTAAAATGGTATACAGGTTCCCAGGTCTAACCATTTCTTTGGGCTTTCATTTCTGTGAAACCCCCATGCACATAAAATATTAAAATTTATATGCCTTCTTCTCCTATTAACCTGTCTGTTGGCAATTTAATTGACAGGCCCCAGGGCAGAAGAGGGTTGAGGAAAACTTTTTTGTCCCCTGCGGGAGGGGAAAGATTTTGAGAAACACTAAGTCAAACAGAACTGAATAGGAGGTCTTTCCTGCAGGACTTAGGGGAGGCTTTCACATGTGAAAATGTGTTATGAATTTCCAAGCAGAGAATAATCCACTGTTTCCTAAACTTACTTGACCAAAGGTCCTCTTCTATTGCAAACCCATATGAGTATGTCCAGTAAATATGATGCCTACATTTTGAGAGCTCCTTTAACTTTTGAATTTGCCAAGCGCTCCCACATACATTACAACTCATTCTGTCTGCACAAGCTCTCAGACAGTGGGCTGAGTGGGAATTATTCTATCCCTGGGACAGTGGAAGAAACAGAAGCAGGGTCAGCAGTAGAACCCCCTCAACCCCTGCTCTTTCCTCCAGACTGAGCATTCTCGCTGGTGTTCGCCAACTAAATTCTCCTGTCCATTGACTCCATCTCCTCTACAAAGCTGGAGATAGCCTTGAAAACACCTTAAATCTCCAAAAGTTCTCTTTGAGAGCGTTGTGATGAAAATGGAGTATTACAGAATGCTTCCCCTCGTGTCTTTATTTCATCTCCTCAATGAGATGGCAGAGGCCTGAAATCCATATTTGAAAATTAGACAAAATGCTGAGTCAATGGGAGGACAGTGATGTTTCTGAAATAATGAGGAATTTTCCAGGAGGTTTTAGGAGGCACTTTCTGGTTGACAAAAATGTTCCACAAAGAACATTCTCTGGTAAAGTAAAATCTTAGTCACTCAGAAGGAAAAGGGAGTAAGGAGAAGCCTTACCACAGCTGGTAAGGGCAGCCACAGCTGCTGGGCCACAGTCAGGGGGGCTGGGGCAGGGCCACCCAGAATGGGGCAGAAGAGCTGGGCTGCTGTGCACACCACAGCAATGGTGACTAGAGAGAAGACAGTAGAAGATACATGCAATGGCTGACACATTCTGGGCAGGATTCAGTGAACAAAGGCTGGGCAACACCACAGCAAACCTGGGCTCTGGTTCAAGGCCCCATCCTACCACACACTGGATTTCCAATCCTTGCAATTTGCCCAAAGGCCCTGCGATTCAGTCCTAAAGTCAACACAAGGTCAGCAATGATATCTTATGTGCCTGTAGACCACGGTGTACTGGATGGACTCTGAAAGCTCAGGACTCACACCTGTGGCCCTGTGAGGACCCTCCTGCTAGGCCCCATCTTGGAAGGAGGACCCTCACAGGACCACTGCCCACACCAGTGTGCCCTGCTTGAGGTACCCTGGGGGGGGGGGAGGGCTGTTCACCAACCATAGCACCTCCCTCCTCTCTGATGAAGGACACCTTTGCAGAATGGGTTGGTTCTAAGGGTTGTGTTTTTTTCTATTTCTCCCAAAGGTACCGGATGATCAGCAGGGCCTAGGATCCTCAGGATCATTTAGAGAAATCACTCGATGTAAGAAATAAGACGAGAAGTATCCCCAAGAGGAAAAACTCCTTACCTTGCTTCTGAAATTACTAAGAGAGAAGAAGAAGAAAATAGACTTGCATGAGGGACCTGGAAAAGAATAAAACTGATAACGGGGCTTCATACTCCAGAAACTCCTTACCAGCTCTCTACTCCCCATAGCCGTCTCCTGGGACTTTTCTAAATTGAAAATTAAAGTGGAAATTTATGCTTTTTTGTGTTATTTCAGTTTTTGTTATTTTAACTTTGTTGATATGTAACCATAAGGAAATCTGTTGAACATATTCATAAAGTGCCCTGTTTTAGAGAAAAGAATCTTTTGTTTGCTTGGCTTCACGTTTGACTTGGTGTTATCTGAGAAAAACCTATCAAAGTAGCATTCCATCCAAGCTTATTTATTTATTTACTCAGAGTTATCCACCAGGCTCAGCCATCTGTAACACAGTGGAACAGAGGAGCTAAACAAACAAGGCTTCTGGTGAGCTGATAGTCCAAAGTCGAAGACATAAATATCATGAATGCTCTTCATTTATTCATTAAATACAGTCATTATTAAGTGCTGGCAAGTGAGCCAGGCGCTGCGTGTGGAGGATAAATGACACAGGGGAGGATAAATCAGACACGGTTCCATCAGGTGTGCATTCAGGGATCTGCTGAGAGCCAGTCCCCCTTGTTTTACAAATAACTCCAACAGGTTCTAGTATTTGCTGTCAAAATTCACTGCCATTCAGAAGCAGCAAGTTAGGGGCACCTGGGTGGCTCAGTGGGTTGAATGTCTGCCTTTGGCTCAGGTCATGATCCGAGGTTCCTGGAATCAAGCCCCACCTGGGGCTCCCTGCTCAGAGGGGAGCCTGTTTCTTCCTCTGCCTGTCATTCCCCCTGCTTCTGCTCGCTCTCTATCTCTGTCTAACAAATAAATAAAATCTTTAAAAAAAAGGAAAAAGAAGAAGAAGCAAGTTAGCCAGAGAAAAAGTGCTGCCAGCTCCCTCTGAGTAGGGAAAGGCACCACGGACAAGACAGGAGACAGCACGGCTACAAAAACACACCCCAGAGTTCAAAGCCCTTACTCCAGGCAAATGCAATGAGCATAGCCCGCATCTCAACAGCTCCAGAGAGCCCCCCCAACCACCATTCATCCCCTACACCATGCCTCAGCTATGTCTGTAAGCCATTAAAGAGGAAAAAAAAAAGTAAACAGTGACTACTAGTTTCATTTGAAGGAGAAAGAGGTATAAATATGTTAGAGAGACTTCCAACAAAATGGTTAAAGAAAAGGGAGATTCTGGTGGTTAAAAGCACAAACCTTCACTTTGGAAAACATCATGACCTTGAGCGCTTCCTTCCCTGGCCTTCTAGAAAACTAGGGTTTTGCACAACTTTTCATTACAAGTATGTCTCTTCGCCTCTTTTCAAAGTGCTCCACTCCAACTGCTGTATCTTGCTCAGCTTGAAGGTTCACTTTAAGGCGAACCATGTGCAGAGAAGAATGAGATGATTCTGCACAAAACTGGTTGTCATACGAAGCAGATCGAGTACTAAGTCCCTGAGACTCGTTACATCACTGACCACACTCCCACCCTCAAAAATCCACTACAAACACGTTTGCTGAAAAACGCTTGAATATGTTGCAAAATTTAAGCTAACAGTCATATATATATATATATATATATATATATATATATTTTTTTTTTTTTTTTTAATTTGGAAAAAGATTCACTAAATGCCTGAATGCAAACCAGAAATCACGCCTCTGCTGGAAGGGAGCACTGGAGGTCTGAAGGAGATGTCACAGCCGCTCTGGCCCTAGATAGCATCATGCTGGGATTTAAAGATAAGATCTGTCATCTCTGTTTGTTTGTTCCTTTGAGGTGAGGTAAAGTTGCCCCGCTAATTTAGCCAAAAGAAACAAGAACAATTCTCTGAAATTCGTATCTCTTTTAAAGATAGAGAAAAGAAAATACAAATAAACTCTTCAGCTCCAAATTTCTCCAAGTTAAAAAAGAGAGAGAGACAATTAAAAATATATGTCTTGTTCTCCTAGAGTCCTAAGTGTGAAATTCATATTTTAATCAAGTGTAAATAATCAATTGTGACATCATCAAAATAGTTCCCATATCTGGGATTCTTTTCCAATAAGGTTAAAGCTATGGCCAACTCCCCTTCACAGTCACAGGCTGACAACAGACCAATGCATGGCCTGGAGTAAGATTGCTTCTGTTAAAAATCCTGCATCCCCACTTGCTCCCCAAGTGGAGCCTCAACTTGTCCATCAGGAAAATGGAGTTCTCATGACTCACAGGATTTTGTAAAGATCAAATGAAATAAAGACATGGCAACAGAGCTCAGAGTAGACAGTCAATTAACATCAGATTTTTTTTTCACCAGACTCTAAGTGCTTTAAAGCCTTTGGCATACAGTAGGTGCTCAATAAATATTTTTAAATAAATGAATACATCAGTACAACTTAAATTCAATAAAATGCCCATTTAACAGTATCTGTATTCCATTTTCCCTGCTAAGCACTCATTGGACACAAGAAGCTGTGACGAATCAAAAAAGATGTGTGAGACATAGTCCCTGCCTCGCCATCAAGAAACTGACAAACACAACTGAAATAAAGTGCACACAGCACAGTTAAATAGCATCCCATAAAGGTTGGTGGAATCAAGTTAACGCCTATCCACCACCACCATCACCACAATCACCAAAATGAAACAAGATTTTTACTGTGACAGTGAAAAAAAAAGAAATGATGTGCTATTTATAGTCCCTGCGGCTTCAAAGAAACCTGCGGCTTCAAAGAAACTGGCAACTAAAGTTTCACTGAGTGAAGGGATGGGTGTGGGGGTGTCACTTCGGAAAGGCTTGGAGAAGAGTTAAAGTGTTCCAAACGAGATCAAACAACCTCACAGATAGGAACTTGCATGGTTTAATTTTTTGTTTTTAATCTAGGGTGCAACTCAGAACAAAGACAGGTTGGGAGGTTGGGCGGCGGGGGTGGGGGGGAGGTCTATAGAAGCAGCAAGGAGGGGTAAGGAAGATGGATGGAGGGACCTGGTTTTCCCTGCCCCTCCTGGCAAACAGATGTGAAACCAGGACATAGCTCCACGTGCAGCCAGACTCTCAGTTCCCAAGACTTGGTAATAGCCTCTGGTGCCCAGGACCGTTTCCTCTGCAAGGAAACCTGAATACGCCGTGGGATTCGTTTCCATACATGGTGGTCAGCTATGTGCTTTCTCAACAGAATTCCAACTGTTGGAACAGCAAGGACTAGTCTCTTCTGGGATGGTTGTCAAGCTTCTATGCTCACAATTACCCCCATAAGAATTCTGAAATTGCCCTCACACACTTTAACATCCAGAACTTTTCATCATATATTTAAAAGAGCTGCAAGGGATATGATTTCCAGCAAGATGCATATTAACATTTTTAAACAAAGTAATTAAATCACTTTATACATATATCCAACAGAATACACGCACACACACAATGATATCTACCCCTGTGAATATAAAAGTTTGTTTCCTATAAGGCTGGAACACGTGTGTGTGTGTGTGTGTGTGTGTGTGTGTTTAATGTATAGAAGGAGGTTCACAGCGAAATTACTGAAGCTTAAGCCTCAGGAGCCTTTAGAGCTGCCTAAATAAACTTATTAGCAACAAACTCACTTGGTCACACATCTTTGCACAATCTACAAAGTTAAGCGGCTTAAGCAATTAGTTACGACCGCTGTCTCTTTCCACTCTTAGCTTCTCCTCTCAAACTGGATGATGTTTCGTTGGTTGGGCATTTTTAACTCATAATTTTTTATTCTTTTTCCTTTAAAAAAAAGCTCTTAAGGGGCGCCTGGGTGGTTCAGTGGGTTAAAGCCTCTGCCTTTGGCTCAGGTCATGATCCCAGGGTCCTGGGATCGAGCCCCACATCGGGCTCTCTGCTCCGCAGGGAGCCTGCTTCCTCCTCTCTCTCTGCCTGCCTCTCTGCCTAGTTGTGATTTCTCTCTGTCAAAAAAATAAAATATTTTTTAAAAAAGGAAAAAAAAGCTCTTAAGTTTTTACAGTGTTCGAGCCCCACAAAAAGTGGCAGAGAATAGTAAGTACAAGATTGAGATACCAATTACCTAGGATGGGGGGAGATCAAGGGAGAGTGGGAGAGAATAACACAGGTATATTTAAGTTACTCTCAGTATTGGAAAATCCTTGTTAGAGGCAAAACTATTATGAAGGAAGGACAGGGAGGACAGGGAAGAGGGAAGAATTAACGGGCTTTTCTTCCATGCACTCATTCTACAGTAACTTGTATCTTCATTCCACTTCCCCCACCCCAAATATTTGTTCTAACAGAATATATCTTTGGGGCACCTGGGTGGCTCAGTAGGTTAAGCCTCTGCCTTCAGCTCAGCCCCTGCATGGGGCTCTTTTCTCGGCAGGGGGCCTGCTTCCCCTTCTTTCTCTCTCTCTCTCTCTCTCTCTCTCTCTCTCGCCTGACTCTCTACCTACTTGTGATTTCTGTCTGTCAAATAAATTAATTTTAAAAAAAGAACATATCTTTATGTTTGAGAAGTTTTCATCAGTCCATTCTATTTTATACAATAAAAATATGTATGTAAATTGAAATTCATTTTTAAAATTTTTCTGTGACCATAATGCTCTTAGAGTACAAAAAACATATTTTTAGCTGAGTTATTATTAAGATTGCCGTTGCTTCACAATTGATCAAGACGACACAAAGATTTTTACAAATTTCACAAATAATGCTTAAAAAGCCCAAGTAAAACTTGATTGAAAATATATCTATTTTTTTCCTATTTTTCATTTGAATAAAATGAACACTGAGAAACTTCGTTCACATAAATTAGTAGATGAGGATGGGAGATTTCTATTATAGTGATGTCACTCCCTTCTTTATAATGTCTCTCTAAAGCCCACAGTAATCTGTTGATCACCTATGGGAAGAGATCACTTGATTTCTTGAATAATTTGATTCCTTGATAATTTGAACTCCTTCACTTTGGTTGAAAGCAAAGAACTGAAACCACCTGATCAACAGAAGGGTGTGTTGCCTGCTAGCCACGCATGTCATCAGCTCCGGCCTTCTGCCTCCTTCCTTAAGCACCTGCCTGTGTTTGGCACCCAGCACGGTGTGAGTCCGGCCAACCTCTCTGCAAAGCCGGCAGGTGGGGAGGGCCTGGAGGGTGAACGAGTGGAAAAGGAGAGCCAGCATGGCAAGTTCTCAAGGAGTTCAATTAGAGAAAAGAATAATGGGCAGCTGACAATGGAGAATTTGATTCTCTCTGACAATCCCTGCTCAACACTTTCCCCTGGAAAGTCTTTGTGTGCACAGTGCCCAGAGGTGTACAAAACCCTAGTCTGAGGTGCCACAGAATCCTACACCAGGCAGTGGTGCAAATTCACACATTTGCTCTCACATCTCTCCCTCCTATTGTCCTTTCCAAAAGGGAAACATAGAAAAATGTCTATGTAGGTCCTGTAAAAATAATTAAACAAAATGTCAAAAGGACTTGAATGCACCTTTTCCAGTGAACTAAAAAATCTGAGGCTTCTGGTGTTTCCATTTACATTTGAAAAATAGATTAGAATTTTAATATGCATATCATCTTCTTCCAGATATGGAAAAAATGACCATTTTCTAATTCATATTAACATAAGTGAAATTAAAAGATAGGGAAATTATAATCAATACACTTTATAATTGATTTCATAATATCCTTTATTTATGACAAAGTTTCTCATATGTTTTTGTGAAATCATGTATCCAAGAGTGCTAAAATATGTTAAGACTAATAAAAGTTTGCTGAATTGGAAAATATTGTTGTCATTATCATTATCATCATCATCATCATTATTATTATTTCAAAAGCTACAGAAGAAAAGTCAGTAAAATGAACTGCATTCTCTCATTGACAATTGGAAATATATTAGATATTTTTTTAAAAAGTCCTTCAAGCCATCAGGTGTCAACATTCAAAATATTTTTATTCAGAATTCTCTGAGAAAGATTCTGGCCCAAATCTCAACTGCCAGATGAGGAGTAACACTGAGAGTCTGGGAGGGTCCCATCTGAAGCTCAGCCCTCCTCCAAGCCCAGAAGATCTGAGGCAGGCCGCCTACAAGAGCAGGTGAATGAACCAGAACATTGTTCTGTGCAAACTCACTCACCCACACTGGATTTCTGCGCCCTGGCGCTTAACATCATTCAACGGGCTGCTCTCCTATTCCTGCCAAACACAAGGCTGAAGAAATGGATACTTGAGAGAAACAATCAGGGTCATGGTCAATACCCATTGCTCTGTCTTTTCTCAACACATAAAGCTACTGAAAAGCGAGACACCTAAACAGACAAGACACCTAAACAGCTCAACTTCCTAGGGAAATGCCTCGGCTGACCTGTGACTTTATATTATACCTTGCACTTTCACAAAGGGCTGATGAATGGCACAGGCTCGTGAAGAAGAGCTCGTAAAGATGACACATTTTATTCCTCTTTTTGCCTTGGCCCCCAGAAAATTCAGATATACATTTAATGTACAGCTACAAAAACTATCTCACTCCCTCTTATAATTACTCTAATAAGCATATATTACTCAATAAGTAATATATGGGAGCCCCTGGGCCAGTGTAGATAGGCTGGGGGTCCAGAGCACCCAAGAGAACTTTTCATCCTCCCCCTTTTCCCTAAACAGATATCCTGCAATTCAAGTGGTCGAAGGACTACCTACCCACCCACCACCATCAGCACAGTTCAGTTTCTTTTTTTGTGACCTAAACCCATTTCCTCCAGCTGTGTTTTAACAAGATTAGAGATTTTTTTTAAAAGATTTTATTTATGTTATTTAACAGACAGAGATCACAAGTAGGCAGAAAGGCAGGCAGAGAGAGAGAGGAGGAGGCAGCCTCCCCGCTGAGCAGAGAGCCCGATGCAGGGCTCGATCCCAGGACCCTGGGATCATGACTCGAGCCGAAGGCAGAGGCTTTAACCCACTGAGCCACCCAGGTGCCCCAAGATTAGAGATTTTAAAACTGGTTTCTGGTCAAAAACAAGCACAAACAAAACTAGACCATTTTGTTTGAAACCTCCTAGAGCAGGTGGCAACTGAGGGAGGGCCAGGTGTCCTTCAGCAGGGGCTGGAAGGGCTCAACTGCTCTATGAAAAGCTACACTCAAAACACATGATTGGGGGGGCCTAGATCTGGGGCACCTGAGTTAAGCATCTGCCTTTGGCTCAGGTCATGATCCCGGGGCCTGGGGATTGAGCCCGCATGGAGCTCCCTGCTCAACAGGGAGCCTGCTTCTCCCTCTCCCTCTCCCTCTGTCCCTCCCCCAGCTCGAGCACACACACACACTCTCTCTCTCTCAAATAAATAAATCTTAAAAAAAAAAAAAGAAAGAAAGAAAAAGAAAAAGGAAAAGAAAGCAAAATCAACAACCCCAGAATACAGGCCTTAAGGCAAGACATAAGGGGAGTCACTTCTAAAGACTCTTCCATGAGCCTACAGAGAAAATAAGCCTGCCGTACTCAGTGAACAATCATTTTTAAAACAGTGAGAAATGATAGCCTAAATGCTGGCTTGATCTACAACGAAATGGCATAATCGAAGTTCCTGAAATAAATGAAACATAAATTCAAGATACGGTAGAGCCTATCCTAATAAAAACGCAGTGGGGATTTTTTCTTCCCATTTTAGCTAATCAGAGAAAATAAACCATCAGCTTGTAGAATGCTATCATAACAGGGAAACAGCGGCAAGGAGGCAAATTGACATGAATCTATTAGACTAAATAAATACCTGCAGGATAAGAATTAAGTTGACTTTCCTGTCCAACTTTCTTTATCAAGATTAAAACTACTTTGAAAGTTCTCGTTAAAGGAGTTAGAGAAATACTTCAGTGCTTTCATTGAAATCTGCTTCCATATGCATGGAGTAAAGAGGACAAGATTCCTGGGCCCTGGGCAGATCTGGACCGGATGCAGAACCCCTCCTCTCCCCAACCCACCAGCTGAGTGAACCAGGGCCCTTCATGCGTCTCTGGACTCAGGATCCTCATCTGTGAAGTGAGCTTACCACCCACCACGTGGGAGAGTAAAAAAGCAGGTGTGATAATACTTGGGCAAGTACTTTATGAACTTGAGAGGCTACTCAAATCTGAAGCCCTTCCAGACAAATGCTTAGACTCTTTCATGGCATTCTGTCTCCAGATTCTTCATGAATAACAAATCTGCTGTCACCCTGCTGTCTCAAACTGTTCAGTGGTTTCCCCCACTGCAAGACAGTGCAATATACAAGGACCTTCACAATCTAGCCTTTTCCCTTGGGAGCCTCCCTTATAGCAAATCCCACTCCCTGTCCCCTGCCACAGTCTCTCAGCGACCACTCTGTACTCTCTTGGAGTACCCACAGGTGCCACGATTTGCCCACAGGCCTGCCCTTGGACATGCTGCTCCTTCTGTTTAGAATGCCCCTTTCCCACACCTCTGCCCAGCAAACTCCTATTTACACTTCAACACCCAGCTCCAGTACCACCTCTTCCATGAGCCCTCTTCTATTCTAATTTTTCCCTCCCCTGTGCTCCCCAATAATGTGACTGTATCTCTATTAGCACAAATATATGCATGAAGATGATGAATTTATACATCTATGTCAGAGACTAGACCAGCAGCTCTTGGGAGAACTTTTGCATCTCTAGCACACAAATTTTGAAAACAGTATTGAAAAAATTAAAAACTTACCAAATGATCACGGGATAAATGTTTTTAGAACTTCTAATCATCAAACTATTTTTTGTAAGTTAAAAATGAAACACCCAGAGGTCTTAAGACATATTTAAAAAAGAAAAAATCTTTGTTTAGTCCTTAAGGAAAATAGGGAAAGAGTAAAAAGATCCAGTAGATTAAAATGTAATTTACATTATCTTAGGTCTTCTTCCCACAGAAAACTGTGAAAGAGAAAGCAGAACTATACACATAACAAATAACCCTGTGTGTGAAAGCCGAAAGGCAGAATTTTGATGGGTTGGTTTGTTTGAAGACACATACACATACAAACTTCCCACAATGAAGCAACTTCCCTCCTGCTCCTACACTCTGGAGTGCCACCTGCTCTGGCCAGGCTTCTGCCTCAATAATTCCAATGAAGATGTGTACTGGCAGATACTATAAATGCAAGTTTTCACAGGATTCCAGGCAGCAGTGTACGAGATAGCATTGTCTTTAGAATCTGCTGGCTGTTGTTGTAGAACAGAAAGAGTCCCTCTAAAGTTCCAACAGAGATTCAGAGAGATTAAGTGAATTACCCAAGGTCACACAGCTGCACAGTGGCAATGCCAGGACTCAAACAGAGGACTTCTGATTGGAAACCCAATGCTCTGTTACACCACACTGCCTCCTGAAATACTCAACATCCTGTTAAATGCAAGTTCACAGTCAAAACATGATTTCCTGAAAAGAAAATGCAGCTCTGCTAGACCATATGGTTGGCCTTTAAATGTCCGTGTTTTCAAATTGTGATCCCTTGAGTTTTATAAACATTTAAAAGAATAACAGCCCACGGGAACTAAATAACTTATTGTCATCTAATTGTTTATAAAAATAGTGTTAACATGAATTCTGTCCCCACGATGCTGCAAAGGGCCAAGTGCTGGTAGAGCCTGGCTGTCCTTAAGGAGCTCCACCCTCCACTAAATTTCTAGCCAGACTGAAAAGGGTGCTTGTGGCTTCAAGGAGGCTCATTTTTAGCTTTCAGTAAGAGACCCAGGAAGAATCCAAGAGGCTGAGACTTCTAAATTTGCCCGATCCTGTGACCGAGCAACTCAGACAGGGCAGGCAGGGAGAGTGGTCGTGGCTGCCTACCTGGAATGCAAGCAACTGTGCAATGCATGGACACACAAACAGTTATGTACAGAAACAGCTGCCACGGCTGGGCAGCGGGGCCCTGTGCTCGGAGGTACAGCTGGGAGAAGGAGCGGAAGAAGAGGTCAGCCGCTGGGTTCTAGCACTACAGAGAAGGACTCCGAAGCCCTCCCGCCTCCGAAACTGTGGGATTAGATGGCAAACGGGTTTCGAAGCCTCTAAAAGCGTTAACGTCAAATCAGTTCATTTCAATGTTTGGAAAATCAATTTACTGTTCAAGAATGACAACATTCAAGTATGATGACTTTTTCCTCAGCTAGACTCGCAAAATCATTGAGTTAATTTACACCAGAATAAGTGCCAGAAGGAGTGAGAAAGCGAATGAAATAAGGAAACAAGAAACAAACTAGAAGAAAACTTACAGACTACACACTTGATGTCAGGATTAAAGACCTTCCTAAATGTTGAACACTACATCAAAAACTAATGATGCACTACATGTTGGCTAACTGAACATAATTTAAAAATCTAAAAAAAACATAAAAACAAAGAAAAAATAATAAGCAGAAGAGCGTCAACTAGTGCACAAGAAAAACAAAAGATACTGATTTTAAAAACCAAAGGGCAATGAAAAACCAGCAGGGGAAGGGTTAATGCTCTTCAACCTGAAAGAACTCTTACAGTTGATAAGAGAAAGGAGAACACACCTAGAGGGAAAAAAATGGGGAAGAGTAAAACTCATTCTCCAAAGAGGGAAACGTGTCTTATAGTCAAATTGCTCGATGTCACTAATATACAAGCAGATGGGAATTATAGCATGAGAATATCATTTTTCACCCATGGAATGGGTGAGGAGTTTTACAATATCATATCCAGTACTTTGTCAGGGTATGAGCAAAACGGGTTACAGACTGCTGGTGAATTACCAAATTCAAATTTTGTAACCAAAAATTACAGCAGTTTGCACAAAGAGCGATTTTAACACAGGCACGCACTCTGATCCAGCCATTCCAAGTCTAAGAATTTATCCCAGGGAAGTAGACGAGAGTGCAAAAGCTGAACAATGTTCATCACAGCTGTATCTAGAATCTCGGAAAACTGGAAAGAGCCTGAATATGAAAATGACCCTGCTAAAGGAATCACGGAACATTCCCAAGATACCCTGCCATGAAAACCAACCTCGCAGAGAAATGTGTGAAGGCATGGAAGGGCCTTTGTGATTCTGCACGCGGGAGGAAGGTGTAACCAAACCAAATGCTTCTTTGTGCTTTTCTATTTTCCAGTTTCCTCCAATGAGCATGTCCTAATGTTTTAACTATTTCTTAAAACTGTGTTGTCAAAGTGTGACACCAAGTCTTTCTAATTATTTGCTCTATTTGCATTATTTGCTCTGGCTATTAAAAACAACAACAACAACCCCCCCCCCAAAAAAAAAAAAACCTTCACCCGGAGTATTTGGGTAAGAGGGACACTAGGCAAAGAACTCTGATGCTAGGCCTCAGCAAGAAAATTTAAAACGGTGCAGGAATCTGCAACAACTATGAAGAAACTTCATACCCAACACCAGTTGTTTTATTTCCAATGCCTATTAATGAACTTGACCTTAGGTCAAAATCTGTATTCACATATCTCCAAACAGCCTACATTTCAATACTGTGGATTACAGAGATAAAAAGGAAAAAAAAAAAGGCATTTTAAATTTGAATCATGCAAGTATGATTCTCACTAAAGAAAAATCTAGTGTTCTTAAATTCGAACAATCAAACTGGTGAAAGAAAACTCAATTCTATAGAAGTTTAAAGGGGCGCCTCTAGGGGTTGGCTCAGTCGGTGGAACATGCGACTCATAATCTAAGGGTTGTTAGTCCGAGCCCCACGTTGGGTGTAGAAATTACCTAAAAATAAAATCTTTAAAAAAAGAAGAATTTTATAAAATATTTAAATGCACAGATCTTTAGGGGGCTGGGCTGTACTTTGACTCATGGGTCTGTTTACAAGTATTAATGATGTCCCAGAAATGCTGCAGTGTGGACCTTTGCTACTCAAAGAGGGCTCCTCCGATGGGAGCGTGGGGAGCACGCTGGCGATGCCTGAGAGCTTCTTGGAAATGCAGAATCCCAGGCCCTACCACGATCTATTGCACTCGAATCTACAGTCTAACTAACTCCCAGGTGATTTGAATGCCATTCAAGTTTGAGAAGAGCTGGTGTGGAGAAGCCAAAAGTTAAAGGGTTAGGTCACAACCAAATAAGAGATTTTAGATTAAGTGAAATGTCCCTAACTAGCACTGGAAGAGGACTTCATGAGCACACGATGCCCCCTGTCTCCACTTCGGGTATTATCTACCTTGCTTGCATATTAGAACTACTCAGGAGCTTTTAACAAATACAGGTGCCCAGGACGCACCCCCATCCACCCCCCCCCCCCACTCCACTACCCCGGGCCAAAGGAATGGAAATCAGCATTTTCCAAAGGTCCCCAGGTAATTCTATCATGCAGCCAGACTAAAGAGCTCGAGACTGGCACAAACAGGGCCTTAACCAAAGAGATTGTCAGCCTCTCCACGGCCGGGCACCAATACTGCTTCTTTTCTCCTCCAGTAGCCTCCCACAGGCCCCTGTTCGACCCTCTCTCTGTTTAGCCTTCTCTGCCCTTCCAAGCAGAAGGCAGACCCCTGCGTGCACTTCAGTGACGTTTGACAGACATTTGCTGAAGGAACAAGATGGAAGCAAGAGAGGGTGACTACCAAGGTGAATATGAAGGAGGGTGGGCATGTGAAAGCTATGGGAAAACGTATGTTCTCTGATCCTTTAAGGCCCATTGATGTGAACCTTCCATGAAGTATAAGCCTTGTGGACGGGGCTCCTAGGCAAGTCAGTGGGTTAAGAGTGTGCCTTTGGTTCATGAGCCCGGAGTCCGGGGATCCAGCCCCCCATTGGGCTCCCTGTTCAGTGGGGAGTCTGCTTCTACCCTGCTGTTCCCCCTGTTTGTGTGTTCTCTCTCGTTCTTTTGCTCTCTCAAATAAATAAAATCTTAAATTTTTTAAAAAAAAGCCTTGTGGGCAAGTCTAACTCTGAAATGAGCAAAAGGTCACCTATCATTCTAACAAGGTGGCCAGAAAGAAAAAAATCTGGACAAAGGGGGCTATGTTTTCAAAGAGCAATGCATTAAGCCATGAAAGAAATGAAAGACAAAAATAGAAGCCTTCCCGGGAACCCAAGTCTGTTCTAGTAGGTTCCCCCTCCAAGCTAGGGAGCACCCTTACCACACTTACCTACACACACGCTCTATGCCAGACTTCAGATCAGAATCAGAGCACACAGCCATGACCGTGTACATTTCACAACACAGGCACAGAGAACACACACTCCTCTCCCCAGCCATAAGGAATAGGACAGCAAGGTGCAAGAATGCTTGAATAAAGTCTTTTCGAAATGTTTTTGAGAAGTTCATCATCAAACTAAAAGCAAACGATACTCAAATATCATCACTAAGTTCTCACTCTAGACATCCTTTGCCCAAGGGAAAAGGGCAATAAAAAGAGGTTATGTATCCTCACAAATCCTTCCTTCTCCCTCCCTTTAATTTCTGGAAACCTCTTCATCTCACAGCAGGACGAGGAGAACATAACCACAAATACTTCAGACTCTGTAAGGCCTTGGATCTCCGCTGGGCCAGCAAGCAAGGGCAGCCTTCGGAATTGGGAAAAGCCCAAGCAAACAAAATAACACGGCCTCGCTCCCGTCATCTGCCAAAGCAAAATAAAGACGCTGCCTCGTTTGGTTTTATATTTGCATAGCTTTCCAGAATCCTCTGCTCCACAGTCATGTCCGTGTCCTGCGCAGTTCTTGAGAGAGGCTCTTGTGACAGAGCCCCCGACAGCACACAGCGCGTCTCGGGTGGAACCAATGTCACCCTCACAACCGCTCCAGCTGGCATTCTCCTCAGAGGTTATGTCAACACTGCCCTCTGGGTAGGTCCGCAGCACAGGAACTCCTCACTCGACCTGCTAAGAGGCAACCATGCTGCAGCCCCCGCCGGCCGGTCCGGCAAGACGGCCGGTCCGGCAAGACGGGAGATGCCAGCGAGCCCGCATCCCAGCTGTGCACACACCTCGCCTCCTTACTCAGCCCTTCCCTGACTTCCCTGCCAACTGTCACTTTCTGTTTCCTTCCCCACCCTGGTAAAAATAACTTCCTCTTTGAGTGTCTAAATCTGTACGTGATTTTACACACATTTTCTGGCACATCGTTGGCTGAATTTTGACACCAAAGCAGAATGAAATCGCATGAAATCTGTAATCATCTTTCTGTAGAACTCCAACCAGATGAGTCAGTTTCACTTGTTTTTCCCAGATATTGAGAAAATACTCCCAGGCAAGATGCTGCATTCTGAGCATGCGACATCAGTGTCTTCTGCCCTGCTTCTTACAGACTCAGCAAAGCATCGGTGATGGAGGGAGGCAAAGCAGGGCACAGGGCGCTGCTGGGGGTTGACTGTGTGAGGTTCACTGGCTGTGGCTGTGAGTATGGAGAAGGACGTCTCAGTGAGCAGCCCACCCAACACAAAGGTGGCACCAAAAACTCACCAAGACTTCAGTATTTAGGGCCTGCATCAGGGGTTCCGAGAGATACCCTGGCTCCCCTCCCCTATCATAACACACAGCGGTGATGGATGTGCTGGTCATTCTCAGAAGAGGGAGGGTTAGAAGAGGCACTTCTAACAGTGAGTCCTCTTCACAAAGCAGGCTGGCGAGCAGAGGCAGCTGGAGGTTTCCTTAGTTCTACAGGCCAGCGAAGGACTCCAGAGACAGAGACAAGTGGTTAAGGTACTTAATAGAATGGAGGCCATTTTGTCTTCTTATACACTTACTGGGCAGCTGTGTTTCCTCGTCTCTGAACTGCCTGCTCCTATTCTTTGCCCATTTATCTCATGAATTTTTTCCCCTTTTAATTGATTTATTGAACATTTACATAGCTACATATTAATCCCATTTCCTAGAGAAACATCTGTCCCCAGTCTGGGCCTTCTGCCTTATTTATAGGGTACCATTGTTCAGAAGGTTCTACTTTTATGGTCATTTTTTTTCCTCTGTTGTTTGTGCTGTCTATGTCTGAAGGTGACTTCAGATGAGGAACTACTGGGATCTACATTTATTTTTCTGGACAATATTTCTGTGAGGGGAATGACAGTCTTCTTCATATCCTCAATCCTCTGAAAGATGATACAGTCCAATAGACTATTCCGTGTAGCTTCCAGAAGAACTAGCAGAAGCAGATGGAAGTAGCTCGCCACATCGTAACAAGCTCCCTCAGCCACTGGAGCTGTCCACAGTGGAACAGGATGGCCGGTAGCAGGCAGCTGGAGAGAGGCTGTGAGACTCTACTTCGAAAAATGGAACATTCTTATTCCTACCCATTTTCCTTCTTTCTTCCTCTCACGTTGTTAGACTCTGAGTGCTGGAAAGACATGTCTTCCTCTGCTTTCTCTCTGGCTTTCTAGGGGCATTCTGTTTCCCACAATTTCTGGAACAAGATTCTCCCGTTATTGTCTAGATAGGCTGTTAGAGCTTGGTGACATTGGGGGAGTGGTGCCAATTTTAACGAAGACAAAGCAACAAAAACAAGAACCAAACAGAAAGCTATGATTAAGACTTTGAAAATAATGGCCTAAAAAGTTTTTGTGTCTTCTAATTGCCTTAGTCACTGGACTCCTACAATCTTTTAAATAAGCATTTGGTGCCAAAGTTAAGAGCCTTATGGTTTTAGTTGCGGCAGTTAAATGGCTTCTTATCTCTTTGAACATGTGATTTTAAGAGTAGGTAGGACTTGAGGTGTCTGGGTGGCTTGGTTGGTTAAGCGTCAGACTCGATTTCAGTTCAGATCATGATCTTGTGGTTGTGAGACGGAACCCTGCATCGGGCTCTGTGCTCATCCCAGAGTCTGCTTGTCCCACTCCCTCTGCTCCTCCTGCCGTGAGCTCATGCACTCCCTCACTCTCTCCTCTCTCTACATATAAAATAAACAAATAAATAAAAATCCTTAAAAAAAAAAAAAGAGTAGGCAGAACCTTAGACAACACCTCATTCAGTGATTCTAAAGAGAAAAGAGGCAGCATCTCCTGGGGCTACATATAAAAATCACGTAGAGACTCTTTTTAAAGAATCCCAAATCCACCCCTATTCTCCCATTCCTGGCCACTGGGATACAGTCCTAGATGGACCATCAAGTCCATATAGAAACCCTGCAGCTGATGGGGGCAAAGCAGGAAGTTCCACGTTGGAATTGCAAGGTCATGGTTTTTCTAAATAAAATTTAACTTTCTATTAAATAATGTAAAATCAACTTTGCTTTCGGCTTCTCCAGGCCATGAGTGACCAGCTACAGCAGAGAGAGTAATGGCCTGTGGCGCTTACACATGCCAGCACCCAGGGAATTTGGGGCAGGTCCAGGCAACAGGAAGGAGCAGAATATGCAAAACAGAGGTAAGTTCACCAACCTCCCGTCAAAGACAGGATCCATGACTTGGTGACTCAGGTCCATGGCTCTGGTCCTGACCTCCAACAGAAGGGAAGCAGGAACAGTGAAAAGCAAGCGGCCATACTACAGGAACTGGTAGTTCCGTCTTAAGTGAGAGAAGTTCTCACAGCTGTCACAGTGTCAGCCTGGCACTCTGATTGCTTGAAAGGGCATGAGTTGCAGACCCCCCAGCCCTGTTCTCAAACAGCGGGCCATCCCAGAGCGCCGGCTGCACCATACCCCCTCTGCACAACTATTTTTATTTGATAAATGCAGGGTTGGGGGGAAGGAGATAAATGTGGATAAGTTCAAAGAATGCTGTGCGCAGAATGTGTTCTTTCAAGACTGTTTCCAGGAAGCAACAGAGAGAAGAAGCTGGAAGGTTGGTGTGTCTATAATTAATGGGGCAAATGACTGGGACTGGCCAGCTGCTGTAGCGCCCTCGCCTATCTGAGGGTGCGGGTGACGAGATAATCCACAAGAACTCTAGTTTAGTACATTCATAGTTCTCAGTTAGGTTGGTGTCAGGAGTGGGTCTGCACGTTCCAGCAGGATGGGTTTGCACGGGTGTGCGTCCCCGTGCATGGATGCATTCGTGCCAGAAGAAAAGGGAGCCTGAGAAAAGCAAAGGACCAAGTGAGAAAATGGACATTTGTTGAATCCAAATGCCAGGCCCTGGGTTAGATATTTATCCTATAAAACAACACTTATCAAGCCCATCATATAGATCAACACATCTGAAGTTCAGAGAAGTTAAGACAATTGCCCAAGTTCTCCTAGGTAAGTAGTAGCGCAGGGATTCACATCAAACTCTCTGCTCTAAAGCCTCTGTTCTTCCTGACATCTGATGCTTCTGGCCCACAGGCCTTCTATGAATATCTGCTGACTGACTGAACAAAAGAATTTATGTGTTTCAGAACACTTTCTTTTTTATCGTCATCAAGACTGTGAAAGTTATACTCACCGAGCTAGGGGAAAAAAAAAAATCAATGGTGTTTCCAGAAATGCAGTAGGGCTAAATGTAAAATAATTACTTAAATCACCCATCAATGAGTGAAGTAAGAATTGCTTAATCAAAGCCACGACTTAAGGGGATTTTAATACCCTTCCTCAAACAAGGGTCAATGGGTTTGTGCACCGAGCCTTAATTTTATTTTGTTCTAATTTGCCCTTCTCAGTTTAAATCCATTTGCTCAGGACTTCAAAAACCATGTCATCTTTTGGTCTCATCTCCTTAAAGACAAAAACTCATGCTGGCAACGGACTAGCTAATTTAATACAAATCACTAGGTAAGGAAGACACTGGCTTAGAGAGAGAAATAAACCCTCTGCAAGTTCCTGAAACAACTGGTCAGGGTTTGGGAAAACGACAAGAAACAAGAAGTCTGCTTTCTAGTCAGATGCAGCCAAAGCTCAGACTGAGCTCAGTTATTCTTGATTATACAGGGAGAACTCTGTAAATGTAATTCCAAATCTCCACAGGTAAGAGGTGGACAATTATCGCGATGCACAGAAGAAATCTTTACAGAACTCTATGTCATAGTGGCTTTAAAATCTTTGCTTGGAACATATGCTTCAAACAGCCAGGAAGAGAAGAGACAGGAAGAGACAGGCCGTAGACATCACCTGAGCTTAAGTCTTTCCTGGCACTCCTCCTCATGTTCTCTACTTAAAATAGAGACCAAACGAAACAGGATGTGGAACCTTCACAAGGAACAGTCTGCTCAGCAAATATACGGAATCCACAGATAGTTCCTGAGGACCTGTGTGGAGCACCCAGGAGAGGTGTTAGAGTAGAGATGGAAGGTACTAGAGAAGATTCCTCCTTCCAAGGAGATTGCCCACAAACTATCAAAACACAAGGTAGACTATCACAACTTCAGATGTGACCATGAACTAATGACAGGAATTCAGAGATCGTTGGAACGTGAGCTTCCTAAACCATCAGCAGAGAGGCTGTTGCAAAAGTGTCGCCATGTAACGAGACCAAAAAAATGAGCCAGGGTCTGTCTCTGGGAAATTACAGACAACAGAGAGAAACCCTGAGTCAGACCAAGAGGTGTATCAGCCTCAACACTAAACAGCTGTCTGGCTCTCAGGTTACTTTCAGTAGGAGAGTGTTACAGATTATGCAAATTGAGCCTCTGCCAAGCAGCATAGAATTGACTGTACCTATCCTAAAGCTTTTCATTTTGATAACACATATTTTTAAAACATACTAAAAACATCTAACACTTTTAGGAAAAGCAACTAGTATTTCTTTCTAAAATTCGTTAAGTTAATTTACTAAAGAGAAACATACATAATCCTGTTCCTATATATGTGTCCTGTATGTTGTAGCACAGTGAGAATAAGAAATGAGCTGCATATGAATTCTAATTTTATGAGAATGCCCAAGATCTCCTTGGTAGCCTTTGTAGTACTTGTATAATGGACATGATGTACCCAAATGTTTTCCCCTACTGAGCTTATCAGCTCCATTATAGTGAGCAAATACAGGACAAAATACATCTATTGTACTATAATCTGCTGTTCAAAACTAGCCAAACTCGTATTTCACATATAAGTCACAGTAATCTTTGTGACATCTATAAAATGGGTTCTTGTCAGCTACCTGTGAAGTTTCATACGTGACAGCTAAATGTAGACAACCAAAATGTTTCCAATTCAAAGTGATCCATGATGGCAAACAAGACCACAAGACCCCCCCCCCCAAGATTCTTTTGAAGAGATCCTTGGTTTTGGTTAATTGTTAGGAATTTATTTAGAATGTACTAACTACCCAGACACTGTACTTAGCACTTTGAAGGTGATTAAAGAATGAAACAGTTTTGCCCCCTTGAGAATTTACACACCTATAATAGAGAACAATCCATAACAGCATTGGGTTTCAGCCTGTACCATCTTTTGCAACTACAAAATAAATAGAATTATATCTCTGACAAGGGTCTAGTATCCAGAATACATAAAGAACCCTTAAAACTCAAAAACACAGCACAATTCAAAAATGGACAAAGGGGGTTGCCAGGGTAGCACAGCTGAGCAATGGACTCTTGGTTTTGGCTCAGGTCATGATCTCGGTCATGAGATCAAGCCCCACATTGGGCTCCACACTCAGTATAGAGTCCGCTTGAGATTCTCTCTCCTCCTGTCTCAGCCCCTCCTCCATGCACACACTCTCTCTCTAAAATACATCTTAAAAAAAAAAAAAAGTGGGCAAAGGATGTGAATACACATTTTTCCAAAGAAGAAATACAATGGCCAATAAGTACATGAAAAGATGCTCAACATCACTCATCATTAGAGAAACGCAAAACAAAAGCACAATGAAATACCATGTCACAACCATTGGGATAATGATAATCAAAATAATGAAAAATAACAAGTGTTGATGGGGATGCAGAAAAACTCAAATTCTCATACACTGCTGGTGGGGTTTACAATGGTGCCGTCACTGTGAAAAACAGGTTCCTCAATAAATTTAATAAATGTAGAATTACCATATGACCTAGCAATCCACTTCAAGTATATACCCCAAGGAGCAGAAAATAGGTATTTAAGCAAAAAACTTGCCCACCAAAGTTCGTAGAAGATAGAAACAACCCAAATGTCCATCAGCCTATAATGGATAAACAAAATGTGGTCTATCCCATGGACTATTATTCTGCCATTAGCAGGACTAAAGTTGGGATACATGCTAGAACATGAATGAGCCATGACAACAATAAGCCAAGCAAAAGAAGCCAATCGCAAAGCCCACATATTGTACGGTTTCATTTCTAGGAGATGTCCAGAACCAGCCAGTCTAGATAGATAGGTTGTAGATTAGAATTGACTTAGGACTGAGGAGAGGGAGGAAGAGGGAGGTGACAGCCAAACGGTGTGGCTTTTCTCTTTGTGTTGATGAAAATGCTCTAACATCAACGATAGGAATGGTTGCGTTTGCCTATGTATATTCTAAAAACTATTGAAAACTATCGAACTTTAAGAACTTTAAATGTCTGAATTGTGTGATTTCTAAATCATATCTCAAGAAAACTTTTAACAATGAAAAGAAATACCAAAAATGGGCTTCATTTGGAATTTTCTTACCCAACAGTTTCTACATTTTTTTTATTTTTGCATCTTTGTAAATTTTTTGGTGGAAGAGCTCTGTTTTGGTCTCCACTTCTAATAAATGAAAGGGTTTATGGCAATCATTGCTGCAAGCTGAGTTTCTATAACAAAAATCAATACAGGTAAGACATTTCTTTGTGGTCTAGTCTAAACACCTTTCAAAATAGAAACACAAGCGAAAGCAGAAAGAGCAAGGGATAACTTCTCACAATTCAAGCAGCCATGCTCTGTCAAGTAAGAGGCCTTTTCAGTGTCCATCACTGCTCCCCTTCAGGACAGCTGCAGAGCAAGCTACAGTGTCTGTCCCTGAACTACTCTCCAGGGGAAGCAGAAGATACCATTTCTTCTGGGACAAAACAAGCTTGACCACTTTCCTCCTGGTTTCTCAAATACAAAGCCAACTAGTGTTTTAAACCTGGACTGATGACAGAGAATTTGAGGAAAGATAGTATCCAGATAATACATATTTATACAGACTTATAAACAATTCATATTAAGACTAGTCTACATCAAAAATAGTTGACAAGGCAGAATGCTTTTCGCCATTCATGCCATGTGTTTATAGAACAGTCTGCCATAGCTGAATTCCATTTTCTGTCCTTCCTCTAATACAGGGCTACTGTGTCCCCAGCCAACACTATAAGACACATTTGCAGCTATGAACAAGAATGCCATTTTCTTTTTATGTCAACAATCTCTATTGATCACATCATATTTAATCCATTCATTTCCTACATTGCTGTCTGGGGCCCAGAGGAGCTATATTTAAACCATGCCTGATGTGCAGAAGAAAAATTAAATTTGACTTTTAAGGTTGAAAGAGATGATTTTGTAATGGATCTGGGTCTCTATTTTTTACATTTTCCTTTAAATTCCTTTAAACCTGGAGAACTTCAAATTCGATGAAGTTCCATCTCTTTCTCTCTCATTTTTTGACTGAAAATTGCCAGGCTCGTATAGAATATATATAAAGATTGGCAATTCTGAAAACTGAAATAGAAGTAGTGTATCTCCCTTTAAAGTAGTATAATTTAAAATATGGAAAGGAAAGCATGTCAATTTGAGATCGACCCGACAGATTCAGTTCCCATAAAGGCTAAATGCCATATCCAAAGCTTGATGGTAAATCATTGGTTTGCCAGTTGTAGAAGATGGGTAGTAAGCCATCTGGCTTTATTCAGTTTACATCAGGGTAACGAGTGTTATTCCAAGTTTCTGGTATTTCCACAGCTCATAAGTAATGAGACTACCGGCAGAGGCTGTATCATAACCTAATTTCTGGGGGAGACTTTACTTGATTTTCATTTGTTTTCCATAGCAAATCAATGTCTGTATGCCATTTCAAAAAGGCAAAGAATTTCACTGAATTGGAAAAACAATGGTCCCCAAGCTTAAGGATAGCCATTTGCCAAACCCATGCATTTTACCCCACTCTATGCGCTTGCTCTCCCTTGACCCATTTCAAGGAGGAAAAAAATCAAGACCACAGTTATTCCTGCAAAATCCATCCTGCTCCCAACTTACTTTGATTTTTTCAAATCCGTTGCCGCAGAAAGTACCTTTAAGGAGAACAGACTTTGCCCATTCCCAAACAAATGAGAAAACAAGAACTGTTTGACCCAGCTTCCGTGGGAAGAGAAAGCATCATCAGTGCATCCTTTCCCTTTCCTTCCCCACTATTCCCTCTGGTTGCCAGCTCCATTCCATTCCATGTATCTCCTAACCTCCGAGAGTTTAAGCCAGCTGGAGCTGCAGCTGTTGGCTGGTCTTTCCCTTGAAACAATGGGGCTTAAGCAGCAAAGCAGATGCATTTTTAAAAGTTGAGCTGTAAAAGATAAAACCATGCACATCACCTTTAAAAGAGTTTCTGAATCGCCTCTCTTGTACCTCCCTTCTTTTTTTTTTTTTTATTTGTTTATTTTCAGGGTAACAGTGTTCATTGTTTTTGCACCACACCCTGTGCTCCATGCAGTACATGCCCTCTCTATTACCCACCACCTGGTTCCTCAACCTCCTACCCCCGCCACCCCCCCCACCCCAGCCTCTTCAAAACCCTCTGGTTGTTGTACCTCCCTTATTTCACTCAACTATATAGGAGGCACTCTGAAAGTAAAGCTTTGCCCTGGAACGATGGTTCTCGAACTTCAGCCTGCATCGGAGTCACCTGGAAGACTTGCTAAAATACAGACGGCTGGGTCCTGGGCCCAGACTCTTTCATTCTGTTGGTCTGGAATGAGCCCCGAGAATCTGCATTTGTAACAAGTTTCCAGGTGATTGCTGCTGGTCCAGGGACAACACACTGAAAACTACTAGCCTAGACAAACAACAAACTGCTAAAGGAAGACAGAAAGTTCAGGAATTTAAGATTGTAATTGACAGCACCCCCAGGTGTGTGGCTCTGGGAGAGCTGAGTTCGCTGGTACAGGGAGATTAATACAGGAAGGCAGAGTTAAGAGCAGACAGACCAGCTGCTAGACTTATTTCCCTTCTCTGCTGGCCCTTTAACCTACTCACATTAATGGGAAAGGGGGAGGGTGGTTATGGACACTGGGGAGGGTATGTGCTATGGTGAGTGCTGTGAAGTGTGTAAACCTGGCGATTCACAGAGCTGTACCCCTGGGGATAAAAATACATTATATGTTTATAAAAAATAAGAAATAAATAAAAAACAGAGGAAAAAGTGAAAAAAGATACATTAAAAGTATCAAAGAAAGCAAAATTATGCAAATATGTAAAGAGATTATTTTTAGTCAGTCAGAGCTTCAGATTCCCCTCTCATCTTGGCTGCTTGTAGAGTTATGCAATAGGTGCCTGAAGCAGACAGATTGGGGTTCAAGTACTGCCTTACCAGCTGTGTGTCCTTCAGCAAGTCTGTGAATCTCTGTGTTCTCATTTCTCTCACACCAAAAATGGTGTTGGTAACAACAGTCGAAGCTTCCTGTAATATTGGTATATTGGTATGTGGGTACAATTTCACTCTGCATGTGTGTTTACTGGAACATACACAATGAATGTTAGCGTTTATCATGAATGGTCCTATCTCCTGGCTTTGCTGTGAGAATATTCAATATGTTAAATATCATATGACCTATTTGATACAATAGGTCCAGTTTATTGCCATAAATATCAAGTAGCTACTATGTGGAGATGTATTATATTATTTAAGTATATTAAAATAAGTTCCTGTCAAGAAAATTTTTTGCTATAAATATTTCAATTCGGAAAATTTTGACTTTATATGAACTTATATTTAAGAAAAATAGTTGTCTCCAAAATTGCCTAACTCAGGAAATCGAGAGGATATGTTTACTAACCACGAATTTTGTTTTGACAGACACTAAAATAATAGAATGGAGGAAACAAGGGGTAAGTATTCTGCAGACACCTTGGCCTTATATTATTAAGGGTGTATTTTAGACCCTCTTAAAGACCACAAGCACACTTTTCCCCCCAAGTCATTATATTTATGTAACAAAACAACAGGGAACAAATTTGGCCACGGTGTCCTATTTTCAGTTCACGGTGATGTCATTTTTTTCACCCATCATGTCAGTCAGAAACTTAATGATGAGTTAGTAGTAGCAGGAGCAATGTTTGCCCCATAAGTTCTTCCCAGTTCCCTGAGTGAATGCATCCTTCTAGTAACTGAGCCCCCCAATTTATCAGGCCTCGTTTTTTGAAATATAGGATGAAAGCACTCAATTCTGGGAACAACAGACTCTGGCTCAATTTTCAAAAAGTTAACATGCTAGATAGTCCAGTTTCTTGATTTTGCCCCTGGTATAGCCTTTGTTCTTTCTACCTCTCAGGATTTCCCACCCCCAAGAAAGGATCAGAAACAACATTTCAGGACCTGGGTGGAGGTCTGAGATACAACCTAGTCCAGCCCCTAACTTTACTAATGAAAAAGCTAAGGCTCAGGAAGTTTGAGTGCCCTGCCTAGAGCCAAGTACTCTTGAGGGCACTAAAAACAGATATCCTCATTCCCATCCACTGTTTTTCCTGCCTCATTGGCCTCCACATTTTGCTTAAGGGGAATTTTAACAAAGAATTCGTCATCAGATTTTATAGACCCCTGGACTTCAAAAACACTTCCCAATGCCAGTTAATGGTGAGATATTGATAACTCTTAAAAAAGGAAAGAAAGAAAAAGGGAGGAAAAAAAGTTAGCTTTGGAGCACTAGCAGGTGTCTCAATCTATGAAGCTACGGAGACTCCAAAATCCAGAACTCAGGGAGAGAAGAGATTTGATTCCCTAATAAAAGTGCATATTATCCCAAATCCTCTAAGAAACCAGATGCTGAGGATTGTACTTTGGAAATCTGCTTGGACAATATTTTCCCTAAAGCATCTTACAAAACCATAGCTCTCCAAAGTTTCTACTGAAACTTTTAAAATCTGAGCTTCTCTACATGGAAGGAACATTATTTTACCTGCTTTTATATATCAAAACGCTCCCGACACAGTCTGCTAGCTAGACCTGTGGCTTCTGCGACTGGGGGGGGGGGGGGGACTTTTGAGGTGAAGTGTGGCAGCCTCCAGCCAACTGGAGTCTCTCGGCCGGATATGTTCCAGCGCTTCGGAGGCTTCCCTTTGCACACCGGCTCGCGGCAGTCGGATGCCGGATGTTTGCCCGGTGGCTCAGGTTCATCACCTCGTACTTTTGAGAGGAGCTGGCGGCCCCCCACCCCGCCCCTGCAAAACCTCTTCTGGCCACGACGGGTGAGAGATTTGCAGCCTCCCGGGGCCCGGGCGCTCGCCAGCCGAGGTCCGGGGACCCGGGCTTGCGCTCGCCCGGCTCTGGCACCGCCCTCCCCGAGCCGCACAGAGCTGCGGGTCACGCCTTCTCTCTGCAGCCGCTCTTTTCTCTCTGGGTGCAACCCCTTCCTCACCTCTGCTAAAAATAGGCGGCCTCGCTTTTAAGAAACCAAGCACAAGCCCTCCCCCACTCCCCCCCCCCCAAAGTTCTGACTTGAAACACACGCAGCTCAGAGGTTCTTCAGGTCAAAGTAGGCGACACTGCCAGCCAGGCTGACCCGCGCCCTCGGATAGCCCCGGACGGCCCCCCACCCCCGCCCCCAGCGCGGCGGCTCCCCGCGTCCCCCTCGCTGTTGCCGAAAGACAAGCCAGCCCAGGGTCAGCACGGAGCCCGAAAACTGTCCCTGGGCCACTGAGCTGACAAGCAGGAGGGGGACTCGCGGGGAGGAACTGGCAGAAGCAAGCGGGGTGAGGAGCGAACCCCAACTCCCGCACGACCCGGAGTGCTCACGGGACTGAGGACGACGGTCACTGACCATGCCCCGGGTCCGGGGGTGGGGGTGCCTTCCCCTCTCCGCTCCCCACATCTCAGGGCCAGAAAACACATACTCGTACACACCCACAAACACACACGCCTGCACTCCGCCCCAGACCGAGAGGCAGAGGCGGGGAAGGTATGCGGTGTCCAGTCCGGGGTACCTGCCCCGCGCGCCACCCAGGCAGCGCCTCCGCCTCGGGGCAGAGGGACCGACGCGCAGGAGAAAGCCGGCAGCCAGGAGTTCCACCTGGAGAGCCTCGGGGGGCCGGTGGGCGGTCGCAGCGCCACAAGTCCCCCGCGCCCCTCTACCCACCCCACCCGCCCCCCCAAGTTCGCGCAGCCGGCGCCGCCCTCGCCCGCCCCCCTTCCTTACCCAAATACTGCCGCAGGTCGAGCAGGAAGCGAGGGGGTCCGCCGCTGAGCTGATAGAAGAGGGAGCCCAGGCAGAAGACCAGCAGGGTGGCCATGCAGAAGCCGTAGTCCCGGAGGGAGAAGCGCAGGAAAGGCAGCAGGGAGACCCGGCGCTTCCAGCTGCCCAGGCCTGGAGGGGCGCCCCCCAGAGGGGCCCCATGGGGCCAGGGATCCGCGCCGCCGCCGGGATGCTGCTGCTTCTTCTTCATCGCCTGCTCCGCCGCCTCGCACAGCCTGCCCGTGCCAGGAAAAGGTCACCCATCCGCCTGCGAGGAGGAGAGCCCGGCCGCCCCGCTACACATGGGAAGGACCGCGCGGAGGGCAGCCCGGGTGGGGGCGGGGAGGGGCCGAAGTTGCCGGGCTCAGGAGACTTTCCTCGGCATGGTCCCCGCCGCCGCGGCCCGAGCGGCCGAGGTGCCCGGCCCCGGCTCGGCCCGCGCCCGCTAGCGCCCCCGCGCCCCGCGCCCCGCCGCGCCTCGGGCTCGCTCGCGGCCGCCGGGGCTCGCCTCCAGCGCCAGCGTGGACCCCCCGGCTTTGTGTCTGTCGGTCTCGGCGGGTTTTGTCCCGGTTCAGACTCCTCTAAAAGACGGCAGGGAGGAACAGGAGGCGGACACCAGCCCCTCGCTCCACCTCCTTGACAGGGGTTTTCCTTCTTCCCCTCCCCTTTCCCTCTCCGACTCTCCGCAGTCCTCTCTCCTCCCTCTTCCCTCCCTCTCCGCGCTCGGGTCTCCGGGTTTCTCCCGGGTGTCACGTTACTGCCTCAGACCGAGGGACGAAGCGGGGGGGGGGGGGGGGGGGGGGGGCGGCGATTATTCGCAACTAGGAAGAAAGTTTCTGGGTGTTTTTCTCCTTCCCCCTTGCTCTCAATCTGGCCTCAGTTTCTGCGCCACCAGCGACCTCTTGGGGGCCCCGCTGACTTCCCTCTTGTAAACAGTCCCCGGGCAGGAAGAAGCAAGACTTCTTTAACTGTATCTGTATTTTTTTTTTTTTTTTCATTTCAGAAACTTGATTCTCCTTCTGTATCCTGAGCTGCTTACAAAAACCCGGTAAAAGGTACTTGGGTATATATTCCAGGCTTCATTGAGATGGTCAAAGAGCAAGTGGTGTGGGGCGCCTGAGTGGCTCAGTGGGTTAAGGCCTCTGCCTTCAGCTCAGGTCATGATCCCAGAGTCCTGGGATCAAGCCCCGCTTCGGGCTCTCTGCTCAGCAGGGAGCCTGCTTCCTCCTCTTTCTCCCTGCCTGCCTCTCTGACTAGTTGCAATCTCTGTCTATCAAATAAATAAATAAAATCTTTTAAAAAAAAAAGAGCAAGTGGTGTGAATTAAAATAAAACATGCCCCATGGGGCCAGGCTCAGCGCCCCTCCACGTAGCGACCAGAGAGGCAAGACTCAAGGAGCTCCTTCCTCTAACAGAGATGAAGGGGAAGAGCCCTTACATACCCCATTTCCCTTCATTCCATGGGAAGCCTCTGCGCCTGAAAGAAAACCCCCCAAGGTAGAAAGACCGCATCCCACACAGATCTGGCAACGGAGGTAAGCGATGCACGAAAGGGCTGCTCTCATCAGCCACACTTTCAGTAAGAATCATTTGTTGCTGTATAGAGAAGCTGTACCAACGGAAGCTAAAGTGACTTGCCCAAGGACACAGAGCTCCTAGGAATTGGGTTGGGAGCCACACTCATCGTATCTGTCCCACCCTCAAGCCCACTGTCCTAACCACTGCACCTCACTATCTCCCAGCTAGGATCCTTTTCCCATAATTTGCACAGCGATTGCAGGAAAAGATATAGCTCACTGAGCCTAGGCCACCTTGCGAAACAGACACATTGGGTTTCGGTGCCTCTCATCTCTGGCTCCTCTCTCATTCCAGTAGCAGAGGACCAGTAGCAAGGAAGAATCAGCAGCCAGGACCTCATTGAAGCTAAGACTGTTTTCCTGAAAACCTTTTTAAAGCTGGGTATCTGAAAATGTTTCCGTGGAAAATTGGGGAATAGGATCCTAAAAGCAAGCGCTTATAATCTAAGAGTAATGGAATTTAACTGTAATCCATACGTACCTGTCACTCCTGATCTGAAACAATGAAGAAGACACACAGATCATAAGCTGGAGAGAGTTAGAGATGAGGTGGGTCGTGTCTCTCTCTCTCTCTCTCTCTCTCTCTCTCACACACACACACACACACACACACATTCTACCTCCCAGTTCTCTGTCTTAGCCCACTTCCTCATGGATCAGAAGGCTGCTTTGGGATCCCACGGGAAGGGAAGTCCCTTTGTTCTGTCACCAAAAATCCTGAATAGACTCTTAATGGTTTGTTTCACATTTATTCCGTGAATCAGAGATTTATTTGGATTAATATGCACATTTGAGAAATGTGAATGCCCCCGAGAGAATTAAGCCAATCAGTCATTGCCCATTAATGCGAATTACTTTAATCACCACACTGAGTAGCCCAGAATAGGCTCTCAGTTAATAATTTTTGCGCTAATGAAGAGGGACAGAGGGGTGGGAAAGCAAAGCAATGTTGATGATGTTTCAGAGACCACCTTTGACAAATTAGACCCATACCTGGGGCCTGGCCCTGTGAGATGAATGTTTTTCATTAGGTGTACTGTGCAAGGTCCTGTGTGCTCGCAAGGCCTGCCCAGGGTCTAGAGACTTCTCTCCCAGAACAATTTGGGAAACCTTCCAGTTCTTTCCCCTCAACAAAGGAATGTGAGCAAGAGTGAGGTTATAACAGGGAGACGAGGCAGGAAGAAAGGAAATAAACAGCTGTAAAAGTAAGTAAATACGGGAAAAAGTGATTTTTTTTCAATTGTGAAAAAGTTATGAGGCAAGGACAAGGGGATGAGGCCCAGCTTCGAAGAAACACACTGTGACATGAAGAATTTTAGAAAGAAAAAAACAGGTCAGTTTTTAAAAGATTGCGTTAATGGACTAATCACCTTTAACAACTCAGGAAGGAAAAATAAAAACTCAAGAAGGGAAAGAAACCAAGAAACAAAGAAGTTCCACATGGGAAAAAATGCCTTGTATTTGTGGGGGTAAAACTTTGTTTTGGGGGTAAAACTTTGCTCTTTGAAGTCCTATAAATATCCCATTAAAACAAAACCAAAAAAATTTTTTTTAACTCTTTATCTAAAATACTTATACTGATGAATGGTATCTTTATTCAAACCATTTATAAATCAACTCATTATAGGAATTTGTGAACAATTGTTATTCTTAGTTGTATAATTAATATACTTTAACACCTTGACCTCCATCCAGTATCTTCGACTTCTCCATCCTTTCTCTCTTCAATGACTTTTTTTTCTCTCATCTGAGCCCCTCATTTTCAACATAGCCCCCTCCGACCATCAGCTCCTGTCCTTCTACTTAGCACCTCGAGTGCCCACACTCTGGCCATTTTTCAGCCTTTTCAGGAACCCTCAACTTTTCCATCCATCATTCCACTTGTATGTTCACTTGCTTCCTTCTTCAGTTTTGATTCCTGATCCTTCCTTGTGATCCCCAACTTGCAGACACCCCTTCATTCATTGCCTATGTCCTTTCGTTTTATATGATCTGTACTTGCCTGGCAAAACCTTGTGAATCCCAACGGTGCCACCGGACTGGACTGCAGAAAGACACACAGTGTGGGTAATCACTTTGCTTTAAATTAGCCCAAATATCCAGCAAAACCTATTCATTGTTACCCAGAAAACTCACAGTCTAAAATGACTACTTCACCCTTCTGTCTCTCTCCTCCCATCTCCACCCTCTACCTCCATCCCTTCAGTCTCAGCTGATGACCTGGCCTCATGTTTTATTGAGGAAATGGAAGCATTGGACAGGAGCGCCTCCATTTTTCCACCAGTGTACGGCCCACGCTCTCTACCTGCCATCCCGTCTCACTGTGTCTCTCCCTGCTTCTAGCAAGGTCAACTTGTCACTGCTCTGGACTCTTGATTCTACCCCAGCCCAGCCCCACACCCCCACATGCTCTCTTTCCAGCCTCTGCCTCTCTGTAATTAATGGCACTATCAAGACACTCGAAGCACAACTTGGAAGTCTTCCTTACTTCTTCTCCTCCCCTCACTCCCGTGTCTCACCCATCTGCAAATCCTAAATGTTCTACCTTCAGAAACATAACGAGAATCTGATTTCCTGTGCTACATCTCTGGTCCACCAGCTCTGTCACCTGGAGCATTGCCGTGAGCTCTGGTATCAGTTATATTCAGGTTCAGCTGGGTTGAACTGAAAAAATCCCAAATAACAATGGCTTGAACAACATGGGAGTGCATTTCTCCCTCATGTGAAATGAGTCCAGAAATAGGCAGGACAGAGCGGGTGAGGCATCTCCATGCTCTCATCAGGGAGCTGTGGGAGTTTTCTGTTCTACCATCCTCATTTAAATGTCACCTGAGGATTCAAGATGGCCGCTGAAGCTCCAGCCCTTCTGTTCATGTTCCTGGCTGGCAACAGGAGGAAGCAAAAGAAGAAAAAGACCTCCTCCCAACCGAGTATGTTGTTTTTAAACACTGTTCCAAAAATGCTACCCATCATCTTCTTAAAGTTCTTTGGCCAGAACATAGCCACAGGACTATGGTCCAGTTCTAAGGGAGATCCAAGAAACAGAGATTTCAGCTGGGCACACAGCCGCCCCCCAAAAATCAGGGTTCTAGTACTAAAATAGGAAAGGACAGGTGGCAATTAAATGGCCACCAGAAGTTCCTGCCTTTCCTCCTTCCTGCTCCCAGCCCCTTGCTTTCTATTCACCGTCCTCACAATAGCCAGAATGCCACTTCTCTGCTCTAAACTTATCCATGGCTCCCACAACACTCAGAGGAAAAGCCCAAGTCATTCCCATACCTTTTGCAATCTGGCCCCATTGTCTCTCTGACCTCATCTCCTATCACTTTTCCCTGCGCATCCTGCCCCATCGTTGTTCGCCAGACAAACAAAACTTGCTCCTTTATCTGGGCCTTTGCATTTGTGGACCTGTCTAGAAAGTTCTTTCCCCAGATCTGTACGTGGCTTGCCCTTTGCCTTCCTTCCAGTCTCTGTCCAGCACTACCTTATCAAAGCAGACTTCCCTAACTGCCCCATACGTAATGTGCACACACACTGACATTCCTTATTCCCTTCACCTCCTTTTATTTTCTTCATAGAACTTACCATAATCCGAAACGTTGGTATTTTTCATTTGGTGTCTATCTCCCTTCTCTGGAAAATAAATATCATGATTTTGTCACATTCATTAACTGTTCTTTCCCCAGAACCTAGGCTAGTGCTGACACTTGCTGTTCACTCAATAAATATTTGTTGACAGAAATGTTAGCTTCTAATATGAAGGAATTGAATGAAGTTCATTGAGTCAAATCTCATTATTCCACGCTGGCCAGTTGGAGATTAGAGGTAAGGGGAATGGAGGGCAGGTCTGTATAGTGCTAGAACATCCAAGTAATCATCAAAGGAAATGTTTGACGTTAAAAATAAATTATGAAAAGGAAAAAAAGGATGGAAGGAAGGGAGGAAGGAGAGAATGAAGGGAGAAGGAATCCTCATCACCTCCGTGACCCCCAGTCTAATCAGCAATTCAGCCATTCCCTGTGATTACAAACGCCTCATGGAATCATAAAAGGAAAATGAACCTGTGAGTCTTGCTTGGTGTTACCATTCCCCTTGACAGAAGCACCACTTATCTTCAGCACTGTTGCTCATTTCAGGGATTGAGGAATTCACTCTCTTGGAAAGCCAAATTCTCTGAGCTTTGGCTCTGGAAGACCACTGGGTGATGTTTGCATCCTCTTCTTTCACTGCCCTGATAAAAGTAGGACTGTTTCCAGGAAAGTTTTGAGTTGGAATGCCCCTATTGCAATGATGGTAAGTCACAAGCCAGCCTGATCTGTTTCTCTGCCTTGGAATTGTGCAGTCAAATGAGTGGTGAACAAGGTTTTAATAAGATTAAAATTTCATGGGTTTCCAGGCTTGTGGATCCTTGGTCATTGTGTCCATGGGACTTGGTCTTGGGTTCTCTGAACATTCACCACAGTGCAGCACATAACTACACACACATCAAGAACAAGGGTGCTGGGGCACCTGGGTGGCTCAGTGGGTTAAGCCGCTGCCTTCGGCTCAGGTCATGATCTCAGGGTCCTGGGATCAAGTCCCGCATTGGGCTCTCTGCTCAGCAGTGAGCCTGCTTCCCTCTCTCTCTCTGCCTGCCTCTCTGTCTACTTGTGATCTCTCTCTGTCAAATAAATAAATAAAATCTTTAAAAAAAATTATAAAAAAAAAAAAAAAAGAACAAGGGTGCTCTCCAGCTACAAACCTGCATTGTTCTTCTCCCTCTCTTGTGGAGATAAAGCATAAACACAGAAACGAGCAAAGAAAGAAAGAAAATATTCAACAAAAGGGACAAAATATCTTAAATATCAGATATTTTGTAACTTTAATAATAGCCAAACTGTTAACATCAGTATGTTTATAGCATGTTCTAATCCCTTTACATGAATTAAGTCATTTAATCCTTACAACAACTTTATGCTATAAGTACTATTATCTTCCCCCATTTACAGATGAAAGTAAAAACGAAAATAAAAAATAAATAAAAATATAAAAATATTTTATATTATATTTACATTTATATAAATAATATATCATAAATATATATAAATATATTTATATATTTATATAAAAATATAAAAAATAAAAACTTTCTTTTTTACAAAAGTAAAAAAGAAAAATAATGAATATTACCTACGGGAGACCTGGTCTGGGAAGGCTCCCTGAAAGAGAAGACTCATGAACTGGATTGCAGGGTGAGTAGGATTTATAGCTGGGCACTAGACCAGAGGCCATTCCAAGTAACAAAACAGACTGAGAAAGATCACAAAAATGTGTCCGGGTGGGGGGGCGCGCCTGGGTGGCTCAGTGGGTTAAGCCTCTGCCTTCTGCTCGGGTCATGCTCTCAGGGTCCTGGGATCGAGTCCCTCATCGGGCTCCCTGCTCAGCGAGGAGCCTGCTTCCCTTCCTCTCTCTCTGCCGGCCTCTCTGCCTACCTGTGATCTCTGTCTGTCAAATAAATAAATAAAATCTTTAAAAAAAAATGTGTCTGGGGGACCATGGAGAAGAAAGGTAGAGATCTGTGGCTGCATCATTGCTAAGAATGGGGGACCTCAATCACAAGAAACCAACTGTTGTTTGTCCAAGCTTCTTGAGAGATTCTCCCCTTTGTGCCAGGGCTCATAGGCCTCTTAGATCTTAGGCAAGTGTTCAGCAGAAACTCTTGATTCTATTTCAATTAAACAGATGCTGCAGAGAAAATAATGTTAATACAGGGAATGTGCAAAAGACAGGCATGACTTAGCTTTTTGCAGAAAGAAACCACTTATCCAAAAAGGTACTATAGCTACAGACACTGTTGCGTAGTCCTAACACAACACGGTTCAAGTCCAATTCTTCCAACTCTGAGAAAAGGGAGGGCCCTTTTTCAGGCAAAAGGAGGCATTTTTCGTTCCGTAGTGAATTTTTTTAGAAGTCTTTGTTCAGTCGGGGTCCTGGGTGGCCCATTCGGTTAAGTGTCTGACTCTTGGTTTCGACTCAGGTTGAGATCTCAGGGTCCAAGATGGAGTCCCATATCAGGCTCCCCTGGGGAGTCTGCTTCCCTTCTCTCTCCCACTCTGCCTCTGCTCCTACTCATGTACACACACACACACACACACACACACTCTCTCTCTCTCTCTCTAAAATAAACTAATTAATCTTTTTTTAAAGAAAGTCTTTGTTTAGTCTACATAAAAAGCCTTAAAAATTAAGTTTGTTTACAATCAAAGAAAAATATTTTTAATAAGTCCAAGCATTGAATGTCTTGCCTTAATAGGTAAGAGCTTTATTGCTTTAACAGTGCAGATTGTCGTTTGGACCATATTGTTAGATCTCTTGGCAGTAGAAATTATTACACTAACCTTAGAGCGGATTGTCTAGCTGATTTATTTTTCACAATGCTCATAAGAGGTTCTTTACTGCATCCAAGTTTTTGTTTATATTTTTCCTATAAAAATTCTTGACTGGACTTTTAATCTATGTTAATATAGTTTAAAATTAATATATTCCTTTCAATCATGTAATAAATAAGCAGGCAGCACTATTGTGTGCCTATGACTCTGCTAATTACCACAAAGCAAAACAGAGAAGTGTCAGACCAGATGTTCAGCCTTCAAAGAATTCACCATCTTTTCAGGAAGAAAGGATTGTCATAAGCGAAGAAATTTGACAATAATGTAAGGCATTATTAAATGTTAAATTGCTTGTTACATACTATAAGGAGTAAAGTCATTAAAATCTTTAGTGAAATTGAATATTCAGTTCAATTCCAAAAGGAATACCTTTTCCTTGATTTTGAAAGTTGTCTTACCAATCATTCCCTTTTGAGTATGAAAGTGTTTGTTTGTTTGTTTGTTTGTTTTAAAGTAGGCTCCACGTCCAGCGTGGAGCCCAGTGCAGGCCTTGAACTCACAACCCTGAGATCAAGACCTGAGCTGAGATCAAGCTCAGCAGACTGAGCAACTCAGGTGCCCCAGTAAGTGAGTTTTAGATTTCAGAGTTGCTTCTAGGCAAATATAATGAATAAGGTACATGATCCAATTGGCCAGTATTTTTGGTCCCAGAGTGGTGGGACTCTGAAGTCATGGTTATGAGTTCCTTGTGTAACTTTTACATTGACTGTGTCTGATGCACATTATTGGTGGGGAGGAAGCCAGCTGTCAGGCCAGGGAGATGGAGGAGTCTGTAGGGGGCAAGAACAGCCTGGCAAAGTGGGAACTTACATAGGGCCTCTAGAGACATTATTTCCAATAACTAGCTGAATAATTCTTTTGCAGATGAACTTCGTGTAGAACTTTGTGTAATGCAGTATTACTGGCCTATTATGAAATATGCCTTGTGCTTTTCATGCAGCTGAGCACGAACATAAATTCCAACCCAATCATTTATCACAAGATGATTTTTTTTTCTTTTAATTAGTTAGTGATTTGATGGGCTCATTTGCCTTGCTTAAAAAGCATGAAAATAAAGTAATAGAGTGGGTTTTTTTTTTTCAAAATTGTTAATCCAAATGAGTGTTGTCACCCTCAAATTATGGATACTTGTTTAAATCCCAATGTCATCGCTTAAAATATAAAAATATGACACTTTCTTTATTTCCTGTTAACTGATCTCATCTTACTCCAGAGGCCTTTTCCCTAGAGCAGCAGAGGTTGAGGATGGCAGGAATCTCTTCTAGCTCAGCCTTTTCTGGTTGGAGACAATCTCTTTCCCATTGCATTTACTATGCTTTGTCACTTTGGGGTCAGTATTCAGTCAAATTCAAGGTGCAAATTCCCTGCAAAGGCCCTCCTCTTCCCAGCAAAGATGGTTCTGTGTTGGGAACATTTAGTGCTTCATCAAGGGAGGTGTGATGCTCTGATGACCCCAGCCACTGCAGTCCACAGCTGGTCACCCCTCCATTTGCTTTCTGCATCTTACTGGTGTGGCTCCTAGTGGAGGGCCATCTGCTTAACCACCTCTGCTGCCAAGTCTCCTCACCCTGCATGAAGGGACCACCAGCTCTGAATAGCCAGTCACCTTCTGTTGGCCACTACCTTGAGGGACCACCAGAACTTTTCTGGATCTCAGTGTGTCCATCTCAGTCCTCCTCTGCTTAGAATCCTTCCTCAGCCCCTTTTAACCTCTGGCTCGTTGGCACTGTGCTAATCCAGTGATTCTCCAGAAGGCTTAATATCTCTGACATCTGTTCCAAGAAAATGTAAACAAACCCTACCATTCTGAGAATGCCCCTGTCTTAGTCAGAGCAGGCTGCCATACCAAAATACCACAGGCTGGGTGACTTAAACAACAAATATTTGTTTCTCACAGTTCTGAATCCTGGGAAGTCCAAGATCAAGGGACTGGCAGATCCAGTGCCTAATGAGAGCCTGCTTCCCGGTTTGTATCCTTAATGGCTGACAGGGGTGGGGAGAATGGAGTGGAAGGTGGGGGGGCGGGGAGAGGGAGACAGAGAGAGGAGGGAGAGAAGGAGAGAGAGGGAGAGATATTGATCTAGTCTTTTCCTCTTTAGTCTAGAGAAGCCTCAAATTATCTGGGTGTTTCCAAACTTCCCTGAGCAGTAGTACTTTGGACCTGGAGTGGGACAGCCAAGAAAAATGTTTCTCATAACCTGCTTTCTCTCTCTCTCTCTTTTTCTGTCTTCCAGCTCAGCCTCCATGAACCTGAAATGCTTTCTATGTCAAGGTTAACAAAAGAGCTATAGGCAAAGAAAGTAAAAGGCCAGGGAAATCATTTAAACTGTAACATCTTCATTATGCCCCTTTGGGCCTTTTACTTCTGAATTTCCCTTTGTGTTGTCAGTTTCTTGAAGGGCACGTACCTTCATCCTTTGAAGATTGATTTGATTTTTAGAGACAGCCAGAAGTATTCCAAGACAAATGTGTTGAATAAAATGGATGAGATACTTGGTCAGTAGACTAAGGCATTGATAGAAGGGAGAAAAAGGAAACACAAGGTAAAGGAGAGAAAGAAAGAAGGCAGCTGAGGAGTTGCCCTGGTATATGGGGCAGAAACGCACTGAAAATAGTGAGGAGCTGATAACAGGTGTTATCACCTGCCTTTCCTGACCAGGACATTGAAGACCTATCTCATGCAGACTCCCTGTTGAGCAAGAGCCCAATGTGGAGCTCAATCCCATGACCCTGAGATCGTGACCTGAGCTGGAACCCAGAGCCAGACGTCCAACCAAGTGAGCCACCCAGGCGTCCCAAGGACAAATGTATGTAAAATCAAAAGTTGTACCGCACAGCTATTCCTAAGGACTGGCCACTGTGATGGCACCTAAAGGCTCTGTTGGAAAGTGTGTCAGTATTTTCTCTGTTTTGTTTGCTTGTTAAACAAATTGTAATAGTCCATTCGTATTGATGGAGTGAAAAGAGAAAAAATTGAAGTCACACACTCACCAGTTGCTTTTACATGATTTCTCAGTTCACCTTTTACTTTTACTCAGCTGTGTAGCCATGTAGCTACAGAGTTGAATCTCTGGCCAAACTTGATTCCTCATTTCCAAAATCCCTGTCACTTCACAGTGTTAAGTTGGCACTTTCTTCATTTTAGAGGTCATCGTCTAGTGTTAATGTGTTAGAGCCGAGATCATTGTAGAAGTGATATCCTTTTCCCTCCCTTCTTAACAGTTCTTAACAATGTCATTAGTCCTTGTTCAATGGGCATGTCACATACCTTCCTGTCTTCCAGAGAAAAATATTGCTCAGGCTTTGCAAAGTACTTTAAAATAATTTTTTTAAGAACAGCCAAAAAGTGAACTATAAAGATAGAGTCAGCTCTCCAGTAAAAAATCTTAGCAGAATAAAGATTCCCAAGGTCATCTTAATAGGATTTGTAAAGAAATATTAGGGTTTGAAGCATAATCTTCCAGCTCTGCAAATTACTAGCTTTCTGATATAAGGTCAATTACTGAACCCCTTTGTACCTCAGTTTTCACTTCTGTAAAGAATGGATAAGATCTATCCTCCTCAGCTCACAGAGCTCTTAACTGGTTCAGGATGAGACTTATCTGGCGGAAGAAACCCATCACCAGCTAGCTGCTTTTCTCTTTATGTAGTGAGGTGATGCAAGAAATTATCCTACCCAGGAAAAAAAGTAGTGTGAACTCTTAAACAGCAGACAATTTGGAGAGTGGAAGAAGCATGGGTCTTGGTCTAGAACTTACCTGGGGATAAATGTGATCTTGAGCAAGTGATCTGAATGTGTTCTGAGCCTCATTGCCATTACCCATAAGATACAGTGAAGCACCTAGCATTTAGTGATGAAATTAAATACACTTTTATCTGGTGCCAGGTACATGAAATTGAAATGCAAAAAAAAATTATTTTTAAAGATAAAGAAAGTAGAATCTAATTAAACTTCATAATTGGCACAAACATATTATTTGCAAGTGGCAACACTAGAACATAAAAACAGATCTTATGAATCTGTCTCTAATACATTTTCTACAATAAAGTAAATTTTATTTGGGCATAACCCCTTTGAGGCTCTGACAAATCTATGAACACACTTCCCCCCAAAAATGCACACAATTTTTGCAAATAATTTCAGCTCACCCATGGACCTTCAAAGGGATCATGGACCCAGATTAAAAACCCCTGTATGACAAACTGTGGTCTGTCCTAAATACTTCTGGTAAATTTGCCAAATAAGAATATCATTTTTCCATCCTTATGTCAAAGACTAGGTAGATTTCATGGTCTTAAAGATGTACGGAATGTCCTTAATTGACAACTGGAAATATAAAATCTTTTTTCAGACTGTCATGGTCTTTAAAACACTCCAAAGATACTGAGAATGGGTCAAAATGTGAGCCATACCTAAGCATCCATTCAGCAGATCCTTACTGAGGGCCCAACTTATGCCTGGCTCTGGAGGTACAGTGCAGCCAAGGCAAACCCTGCTCTCGGGAAATTTATATTCCATGTAAGGAGAAGGATGATCCACAGAAAGATTATGCTACATAGTAGTAAGTACCACCAGGAAAACAAGACAGTGTGGCATGACAGAGAGTTATGGGTTGAGACAGAGAGTCCCCTGAAGTCTCCGTGGACAAGGAAGGCTTCTCTGAGAAGCTGGCATTTGAGATGTGACCAAAACAATGAGAAGAAGCTGCCCCGGGGAAGATGTGGAAAGCAAGTGTTCCATGCATAGCTAACAGCCCATACAGAGACCCTAAAATGAAAATGAGCTTGTTTTGTGCCACTATCACTACGGTGGGAATGGGCTCACCAAGAGGGCAAGTACATGAGGTGAGACTGGAGAAGTAGGTAGATTGTGTCAATCCTTACAGGGTCTTGTAGACAAGGGTAAAGAGTTTGGCTTTTATTCTACATGCAATGGGAAACACTGGAGAAGTTAGGGGAGGGACATAACCTGACTCACATTTTTATTTTTAATTTTTTTAAAGATTTTTTATTTTTTTAGAGAGAGAGAGAGCAAGCAGGGGAAGGGGCAGAAGGGGAGAGAGAGAGAGAGAGTCTCTAGCAGACTCGACACTGAGCACAGAGCCTGAAGCAGGGCTTGAAATCATGACCCCAAGAGCCCAACCTGAGCTGAAATCAAGAGTTGGGTGCTTTACCAGCTGTCCTACCCAAGTGTCCCTGATTCATGTTTTTATTTATTTTTTTAAGATTTTATTTATTTATTTGACAGATAGAGATCACAAGTAGGCAGAGAGGCAGGCAGAGAGAAAGGAGGAAGCAGGTTCCCCACCAAGCAGAGAGCCCCATGCAGGGCTCGATCCCAGGACCCTGGGACCATGACCTGAGCCGAAGGCAGAGGCCTAACCCACTGAGCCACCCCAGGCGCCCCTGATTCATATTTTTAAATGATCATTCAGGCTGCTATGTGGAAGTAGGTTGTCAGAGAGCAGGAGTATAAAAAGAGAGATGAGGAATCCAGGAGAGGGATGATGTTGGCTTTGCTCAAGGTAGTAGTGATGAGAGTAGAAAAAAGGTAACACATCTGGGATCTATTTTTTGAAGGCTGAGTGCCTAGTACTGGCCAATGGGGAGTAAAAGAAAGAGTAAAGCTAAGGATGATACCTAAGCTTTTGCCAGGGCAACTGGATTGATGGTGAAAATATTTCCTGTGGTGCAGGAGTCTGGAACAAGAGGCTTGGAGGGAAGAGTGGGGGGCAAGCAACAAGCAGTAATGGTCAGCTATGTTAATTAGGCAGAGAGATATATGAGTCAGAGCTCCAGGGAAAGGTCCTGGCTAAAGACATAAATTCAAAGTTATTTCTATCTAAATGGCATATAAAATAATATGATTGCATAAAATTAGCTCTGGAACAATATAGACAGACAGAATAGGAGATGACACAGACATAACCTTGGTCCAAAATTTAGAAGTCCAACAGAAGGGACACCTGGGTGGCTTATCAGTTAAGTGTCCAACACTTGATCTTAGCTCAGGTCTTAATCTAAGGGTCTGGAGTGCAAGCCCTGCATTGGGCTCCATACTGGGTGTGCAGCTTACTTAAAAAAAAAAAAATACAACAGAAGAACTAGAACCAGCAAAGAGCCTAAGAATGGTAGAGAGGTAGGCAGAAAACCAGAAAACCAGGAGAGAGCCATGTCACAGAAGCCAAGGGAACAAAAGTATTTCAAGGACAGAATGACCAGCCATGGCAAATGTTTCTAGGATGTTGGCCATCTCTGCTAATGTACACTGCAACCAGTTTCACTGTTGTTCTTTTAATACTAGGAACCACTGAGTTCTAACTGGACACATAGCCACTCATACAGAGACTGCATTCACCAGTTGCCTTTGCCACTATGTGGCCATGTGTCTAAGTTCCAGTTGTAAGAAAAAACATTTAAGCAATCTGCTAGATTTGGCCTTAGAATATAGAGTGTGCATTCCTCTATACTCTTTTCCTGGTTCCCATAACTGGAATATGGACATGGAAGTGAACCAGCTTTAATCATGCATGTGAGGACTATACTCTAAGGAATATTAAGAGAAAGTGATGAAAGGAACTTGATCTCTGAATGCTCTTATGAAGACGAGCTGCCCATCTGCTGTGGATTGCCCACCTCTCTCTGGATTCTGTTGCGAAAGAAAGAAGTTAACCTCTCTCAAATCACTATCTTTTGGGGTATCTGTTATAGCAGCTTAGGCTGTACTATAACTTATCTGCATATCGAGAAAGTAACGGAGAGGTAAGGTGTAGCTGATTGGTGACTTCAACAGTTTCAGAGGTATCAATGGGAAAGAAATCTGATAGGAGTTTATCAAAGAGATCATTCATTCTCTCATTCACTCAAAATACTTACTGAGGTTTTAGTATATGCTGTACATTCTATAAGACCCTGGGATACTGCAGAAGCCAATGAGAGATAATGCCCTTGCGTTCATGGAATTTGCATTCTAGCGGAGAGAAACAGGAAACACACAAAGAAATAACAAACAAACAGGTAAATATAAAGATCAGGTAGTAATACCTGCTAAAAGGAGACAAAACAGAAAGTGTGGCTAAGAAGTACTACTTTAGATAGTGTTCAAGGAAGGACTTTTAGAGGAGATAACTTTTGAGAAGATTTGAATAAATGGGGATTAAAGAGAAAGCTACCAGAGAATTTGAGGAAGGAGTACATCAAGCAGAGGAACAGAAAGTACAGGGTCTGCAAGGCAGGAATTCACTCATTCAAGGATTAGCAAGCAATCTGATGTTCTCTAGAGCACAGCGAAAGAGATAAAAGCAGGAGATGAAACCGGACAGAAAGAATGACATCAGATCATGGAAGTCCTTGTTGACAATGACTTGTAGGTGGCATGGGAAGCCATTGGAAGAATAGAAGATTAGATCAGATTTTGCATTTTATTTTATTTTTTGGTGGGGGGGGGAGGTAAATGAAGAAGATACAGATTTCACATTTTACAGTATTGATCTTTTTGCTCTCTGAAGAACTGAACATAGGGGTAAAGGTAGAATCAGTTCGTTGATGGAAGTCATCCAGGTTAGAGAAAATGGCAGCTTGGACTAGAGTAACAATGGTGGAAGTGGTGAGATGTCATCTGATTTGGAGCATGTGTGTGCTGAGGTTGGCCGTAGAATAGTTATAGAAACATCTTTGAGATGATCTGCTACGTAGGGGAACAGCTGGGTCAATAGCTGGGAAATTTACAGGGGTTTACAAAGTCTCTCTGGTACTCTCTGTCTCCTTTCTCCGCTTCCTCTCTTTTAGAGGTAAGAGATACTAGCGTTAGTGTGGTGAGGGGAATGATCCAGTAGAAAAGGATAAATTGACGATGCAGGAAAGAAGTGATATGTGCCGGAGAAGGATGGATCTAGAACTAAGTGGAGGGTTTGGTCTTTAACAGTATCAAAGACTTTATCCATTGAAAATAGGGGCATGTGTTGGAAATTTCCTGGTGAAGAAATAATGTCTGGGTGGTGGCTTCTGTTTTATCCAGGGAATGGATATGCGGCAGCTCAGAGTGCAGACATGGCCAATGAAGAGGTAGGCTTGAAGGAGGAGAACGTACTGGGACATGATTATTTCAGAAAGTGGGAAACATGCACATGAAGGAAGGGGCAGAAGGATTGTTGAACAGGGTTGAGCTCATTTGAAATGGGTTGTTTTGTATCTAAAATGAGCCCAGTCAGCCCCAGGGTTCTGTTTTCCCATGGCTCCGTTCAGTTACTTGTGTTCAGGTGCTGAGAAGCTGTTTCATTATTACTTAGCCTTGACTGGGGTGTTACTAGGGAAATGAAGAGAAGGCAGTGGTGTTAAGGGTGTTTTGCAAAAGAAAGGTATGGTGGCAGACCCTGCAGTCTGAACCGAATGAAAAGAAAAATAATCCAATGAAGGGAACAATGACTGATTTTGTTGGTCCCAAATGAATACAACTTGGAGGGATTCCCTCTTTAAAGAATACAAAATTATAAATACAGAATTAGGTATGAGAGGCTAATATTTATTTAAGATGACAAAAACCATTATAAGAAATTATGAACTTTATAAAGCTGATTGTGATGGTTGATTTTGTGTGTCCACTTGACTGTCTATGGGCTGCCAGATAGCTGTTCAAATGTTATGTCTAGGTGTGTCTGTGAAGGTGTTTCCAGAAGAGATTCGCATTGGAATTATTCAACTGAGCAAAGCAGATGACCCTCTCAACATGGGTGGGCGTTATCCAATCTGTTGAGGGCCAAATAAAACAAAAAGATGGAAAAAGGGCAAATTTGCTCTCTCTCTACATGAGCTGAGACATCCATATTCTCCTACCCTTGGATATTTGTGCTCCTGGTTCTTGGGTTTGGGGTCATAGATCTGGACTTACACCATCAGCCTCCCAATAGTCAGGTCTTTGACTCAAACTGAACTATATTACCAGCTTTCCTGGTTCTCCAGCTTGCAAACACAGATCATGGGACTTCCTGGCTTCCATAACCATGAGCCAGTTTCTATAATAAACACCTCTTGTATACATCTATGTATATCCTATTGGTTCTGTTTCTCAGGAGAACTCTGACTAATACACTGATATATACCATCATCCTAACAAAAGCCAGAAAACTTACACAATATTTTTACTAATTAACTGCATGAAATACCACTATTATATTATTTTCCTTACATATTATGATTCCATAAACTTTGATCATCTCTTCATGTGACAATAATTTTGTAGTAATTTTTATACAGAAAAACAGAAAGACAATCCATTCCTTTCTCTCACATGGATGACTGACAAATGTCCAGGATAAAAAAAAACATGTGATATCACACACAGATACATTTACTCTTTGTAGTGTAGCTACAAGTTTCTGCTCTATTATAGGAATTTTGAAAAATTGTATTTTATAAAATCCCCATCAGAAGAGGGGAAAATGCATGGTGTTTTCCTATGTGTTGCATTGTGGAGAACAGTCATGATAGGAGAGAATTCTGTTTTGATTAGTGGGAATCAAAGGCAACACTTAAATACAATTTCATGCAACAAGCTTCCCTACATTTTAAACCATGTTTCTTCTGTACTACCCCCAAGGTGCTGGTATGGGCCCTGTGGTCAAGTAGTGAGATGTCCCCCTGCCCTACACCTTCATGTCATGTCACAAGGGGAATGGTGCCAAAGGCAAGAGGAGGAACCCTAAAGCCATTACTGCACTAGCACAGCCAGCGATTACATGACTATACCCAGAGATGACTGTGAAACCTGCATCACAACAAAACCCAATCTAAATATACTCACCAACAAAACTTCCCCTCAGCTAGATACCCAAATGTCCATAGCCACTCTGACACCATCTTACCTAAAGGGAAGAACAGCAGAAGTGATGGCAGAGTGAAAAAGAAACCACTCTTAATTGTCACTGTTAAATATCTAATAGCTTCTGTATACGTGTCTCAGTTTAAGTCCTTTGCCCTTATTTTCTTGAACTTAGTTTTTTCCCTTTTGATTTTAATGCATTATTAAACCTAAAACTTTTGCCTGTTATATGTTAAGGTGAAGAGGGGTAAAATATACCACTGCAGATTATGTTTCTTTGGCATATTATTTTAAGCTTGCTATTTTTAAGAAACAGCAAACACAGATGAAGCTTGAAAAAATGAGTGGAAGTTACCCTTTGTAAAAAAAAAAAATTGGCATTGGTAGGAAAATTATCCATTTGTAATGGTGTCTCCCTCTCTATACAGTAGTACCTCTCCTTACCCATAAGAGATATGTTCCAAGACCCCTAGTGGATGCTTAAAACCACATATAGTACCAAACCCTTTATACAAACCATGTTTTTTCCTATACATACATACCTATGATAAAGTTTAATTTCTAAATTAAGCACAGTAAGAGATTAACAATAATAAGTAATAATAAAATAGAACAATTTTAACAGTATACTGCAACAAATTTATGTGAAATGTGGTCTCTCTTTCTCTCTAAAAATATATTGTACACAGCCTTCTTGTGATAAAATGCCTATGCAATGAGATGATAAAACACCTTCATGAAGAGATGAAGAAAGGTCAATGACAAAGGCATGCAACACAGGGTTAGGCTGCTAGTTACCTTCAGACTTTAAATCAGAAAAAGGTTCATATGCTTCCAGACACTTGACCACAGATGACTGGAACCATAGTCAAGGGGACCACTGTTCAGGAGGAGTAGGATGACTCAATATCTAGAAACTCCTCTCAGTGGAGAAGGCAATGACTTAAATCTAGAGAACAACTTCACCCCTTATTTACTGTATTTTCCTGGTCACTTCCCATAACTGCTTCCTTCACCCCACCCCTAAAACTTTGTCTTCAGCTGAAGATGATACTTAAGGTGGTGGTGGTTTGGGTCATTTCAAAGATTGACTCATTATATAGGAGGTTTACATGTTATTAGACATTTGTTGTTCTGTTAATCTTTTTATTACAGTAGTGTTTCAGCCAAGAACCTAGAAGGGTAGAGGAAAATAATTACTCCTCCCCCACAAAGGCATGTAGAATGATGGTTGGAAGCTCTCTCTGAGAACTTACTCACCACAAAATAATAATAATAATAATAATAATAATAATAATAATAATAATGAAATAAACCTGACCATGTGACTACCTTGCCAGGCCATGGAAAAGGGCTGTGCTGGAGGGGTTTTCCTGAGCTTCTTGGTAAATCTGCCTCCAACTTAGACCAAGATATCAGAAATACTGAAGAACTTTTAAAAGATTGCTTTCCTGGGGCATCTGGGTGGCTCTGTCAGTTAAGCGTCCAACTCTTGATTTTGGTTCAGGTCATGATCTCAGGGTCTTGGGAGCAAGCCCCACATCAGGCCCTACACTCAGTGGGGAGTCTGCTTGAGATTCTGTCCTGCGCTCTGCCCCTCTCCCACCAACTCGCGCTCTCTCTTAAAAAAAAATTAATTAAATTTTAAAAAAAGATTGCTTTCCTTACTAAAAATCCAATTCTCCACAGCTTCCTCTGCTGCCTCATTCTTCCTTACTTATGTTTCTCTTCAGGCCCTAGTACCACCTGCACTCATAGCATGGTAGGGAGGGAAAGGAGGAGGGAAGGTTAGGATCGGCTAGAAAACATTAATCCAAAACTTTGAGTCTCATATTTGGTCAATGGTTTCTTTGAGGCTTGGTTTCTGGATCATTATGGGTTTGGAGTTCATGCTGCAGGGTACAAGTGAGGACACAAATGAGAAGGGAAATACATGGGGGAAGAAAACCATACTAATACTTCACAGTGCAATCCAGCCACAACCTAATAAATGAATTAAAATAGCTCATGGGTATTAGATTTCTCAAAAGATGAATAGCTTCATATAGCTGTTATTGCTGTTGATATCAGGCTTATAACTAAATCTCTCTGCAGTGCCTGACTTCCTGGAAGGCCCCTGACATTCACTCTGTCTTGCTTTATGAAGACCATCCAAAACTTGCCTCCTCAGAAATATTTGCAATCACCAGACCTACTTGAAACTCCCCCTGTTAGAATATCCCCTTAAATTCTTTCAGGAGGCTGGTTGAAATGTAATTGTTTTATCTCGAACAGATGCATTAACCTAGCTTAGTTTCTAAAGTTAATTTAATAGTCTACTTAGGGTACTAATGCACTGGGAGTGAAAACAGGAAGGTTTTGATCTTGAAGCACCATCAAGAAAGCCAAGAGTAATGAGATAGTAGGAGGGTGACAAGAATAGCAGAAAGCAAAGCATAATTCACAACTGAAACTTAGTTTAAGTGTGAGCCTTCATCTTACAAGTGTGTCCAATTAGCTGCTTGGGAAGTGAACTTATTCATTAAATTAGGAATTGGAGGGGAAATATTTCAGCCTGAAAATGTAAATAACTGTTAAGATGAAGTATCATTTAAATAAGGGTTTCTTTTTGTTCCTTTTTTAAAAAGTTTTATTTATTTATTTATTAGTTTTAGAGTGAGATAAAGCATGAGAAGGAGGAGGAGCAGGAGTGGGGGAGAATCCTGAGCAGATTCAAGCTGATTGGAGCCCCACGCGGGGCTCAATCCCATGACTCTGAGCTTATGACCTGAGGGGAAATCAAGAGTCGGATGCTTAACCAACTGAGTCACCCATGTGCCCCAAAGTATTTCTTCTTTTACCTGAGGGGGAAAATAGACAAACTTAAAACCTCCCACTACCAAACTAACATCTGTAGAAACACTGCATAGGAGAAACTAGAATACATGGCCAAACATGAGTCAAAGATTCACTCGGAAAATGGATAATTATGGGCCCCTGTGTGGCTCAGTCAGTAAAGTGTCTGCCTTCAGCTCTGGTTATGATTTTGAGGTCCTGGGATCAAGCCATATATCAGGCTCCCTGCTTGGTGGGGAGTCTACTTCTCCCTCTCCCTCTGCTTCTGCCCCCAACTCCTACTTACTCTCTCTCAAATAAATTTTTTTAAAAATCTTTTAAAAAAAAAAGTAAATAATTACATTCTGTCCTTACAAAGTTCCTCATAAATGGGATCCTCTTGAAATTGTTATTTAGAACTAAAAAATATTTGAAAGAAGTCATAATTTGAAGACTAGCTTAATAAATGTTAGTTTGCAATGCTAACAGAACAGCCAAGGAATTTTTTAGTTTAATTGAGATATAATTTACATACCATAAAATTCACCTATTTTAATTGTGTATTTTCATATGATTTAGTAAAATTATATAGTCCCGCAACCCAACATTACAATCACGTCTTAGACCAGCTGTATCGTTTCCCAAATGTGATTAGCCTCTGCTCCTACCCCAGCACCAGGCCACCACTGATTTACTTTCTGTCACTGTTTTGCTTTTGTAGATCTACATACATAATCTTCAAGTGTACTTTCTTCCCTTGTTCCTTTTTTTTGATTTTTGAGATTTTTGAGATTTTTGAGATTCATCTATACTGTTGCATGTAGTAGTATTTTGTTTATTTAAGTTTTGTACTTAATTTTTATTATGATAAAACACACATGACATAAAATTTACCATTTAAAAAAATTCACCATTTTAACCATTTTTTGTGATTGTGACATTGTAATTTATGAGTAACATATTTTTGTATATATTCTTTGTTCAGATCTCCTCACAACGCAGTTAAATTTCCTAAGTGAGGATAGTGATAGAGGTGTCTTTTGTTATGTTAATTGGGTAACTCTTGGAAAGCACCTAGGTCACCTGAGGTTGGGTGTTGGTAACCCAAGGGCTCCAACCTTGTGGAACCTTCAGTCTCCTAACTCCCCCCACTACCTCCAGGGAAGGGAGAGGAAATGGAGGGTGATTTGATAGCTAGTGGACTATGATTTGATCAAGCATGAAGCCTGCATAAAACCCCAAAAAGATGAGTTTGGAGAGCTGTTGGGTTGGCAAACACATAAAGGTTAGGGAGAGTGGCATGTTAGGAAGCTCTGCCTTTTCCCTCATGCCTTGTCCTATGTATGCGTCTCTTCGTCTGGCTCTTGATGCATATCCTTCAATATCCTTTGTAATAAACTGATAACCTACTCAGTAAACTGGTTTCCTGAATCCTATGAGCTGCTCTATCAAATTAGTTGAACCCAAGGGGGAGATTCTGGGAATCTCTGATTAATAGCCAGTGCACAGGTAACAACCTAAACTTGTGGTTGGCATCTGAAGTAAAGGGCAGTCTTGTGGGACTGGTCCTTACCCTGAAGAATCTGATACTATCTCTGGATAGGTAATGTCAGAATTGAATTGAATTGGACACCAACTGAGTTGTTGCTTGGTGTGGGGAAAGCACCACACACACCCTCACACCTTGTTAGAACTGGGTGTGACTTAATTAGTGGTAAAATATACATGACCTAAAACTTACCATTTTAGCCATTTTTTAAAGTGTATAGTTCAGTGGTGAAGTAAATTCATGATATTGTACAGTCATCACAATTATCCATTCCCAGAACTTTTTCATCTTCCCAAATGGAAATTCTGTACCCATTAGATACTAATTCCCCATTCCTTCCCCCTCGCACCAGACTCTAGCCACCACCCCTCTATTTTCTGTCTCTATGAATTTGCCTATTCTAGATTCCTTTTTTAGGTGGAATCATACAACATTTGTCCTTTTGTGTCCAGCTTATTTCACTTAGTACAGTGTTGTCAAGATTAAACCATGTTGTAGCATGAGTCAAAACTTCATTCCTTTTTAAGGCTGAATAATATTCCATTGTATGGCTAGGTCATATTTTATTTATCCATTCACCTGCTGATGGACACTTGGATTGTTTCCACCCTTTGGCTATTGTTAACAATGCTGTATGAACATGGGTGAACAACTATTTGTTTGAGTATCTGTTTACAGTTATTTGAGACATTTTCCTAGCAGTGGAATTGCTGGATCATATGGTAATTCTGTTTAACTTTTTGAGGGACTGTCATTCAGTTGTTCCATTTCTCTATTGGAACTATTCTGATGGGTGTGTAGAAGAATCTTACTGTGTTTCTAATTTGCATTCCCCAATATCCAGTGATGTTGATCAGCTTTCCATGTATTTGTTTTGGCCTCTTGCATATCTTCTACTGTGAAGTATCTGTCCAACTCTTTTGCCCATTTTTTTGGTCTATTTTATTTTATTTTGTTAAACCCCTTTATTAAGATATGACTGACATATATACATTGACTTGTCTTATTATTGAATTACAGAGTTCTTTTTATATTCCTTTTTCAAATATATGTTTTACAAATATTTTCCCCAATCTGTGCTAGTATTCTTTTTCAATGAGCATACATTTTTAAATTTTGATGCTGTCCAACTTATTCCTTTTTTTTTTGCAATTAATGCTTTCTAATTTTTTTTTGCAATAAATGATTTCTAGATAAGAAATCTCTACTTAAACCAAAATCATAAAGATGTTTTTCCTTTTTTTTTTCCTTCTAGGAGTTTTATGGCATTAGCTCTTTTGTCTAGGTCCATCATTCATTATTAAATAATTTTTGTCTATCACATGAGGAAAAAAATATTCATTCTTTCCCATGTATTCAGTTATTTTAGTTTCATTTATTGGAACAAATTATTCTTTCCTGCATTGAATCACCTGGCAATTCATTGACTATGAAGTGATTATAATTGCATGGGTTTATTTCTAGGCTCAGTTCAGTTTTATGGATCTCTGTGTCTATGCCAATACCATACAGTCTGGATTACCAAAGCTATATAATATGTCTTAAGAGCAAGTGTTGAATGTCTTCCAATCTTTTTCTTCCTTCCAAAAATTGTTTTGACTATTCCACGTTCTTTGCATTTCATGTAAACTTAGAAGTCAACTTATTGGGCAGCCTGGATGGCACAGTTCGTTGAGCACCCAACTCTTGTTTTTGACTCAGGTCCTGATCTCAGGGTCCTGGGATGGAGCCCTGCATCGGACTCTGTGCTCAGCTTGGAGTCTGTTTCAGATTCTTTCGCCTTCTCCTTCTGCTCCTCCCACTTGTGCTTACTCTTTCTCTCTCTAAAATAACAGATGAATCTTTAAAAAAATAAATAAATAAAGTTAGCTTTTTAGGGACGCCTGGGTAGCTCAATTGGTTAGGCATCTGTCTCGGGCTCAGGTTATGATCTCGGAGTCCTGGAACTGAATCCCTTATCTGGCTCCCTGCTCAGTGTGAAACCTGCTTCTCCCTCTCCTTCTGCTTGCTCATGCTCTCTCACTCACTCTCTCTCAAATAAATAAATAAAATCTTAAAAAAAATAAAGTCGGCTTGTCAATTCCACATATAAAAAATGCCTGCTAGTATTCTGACATGGATTGGATTGATTCTATAGATCAATTTGAGAATGCCGTCTTGACAATATTGAGTCTCTTCATCCACACACATAGTATATATCCATTTTTTTAGGTCCTCCTTAATTTCTCTTAGTAATGTTTTATGTCCTCAGTACAAAGACTTTGAAATCTTTTCTTAATTTTTTTCAAAGTATTTTAAATGTGATTACAGATGAAATTTTTAAAATCTAAGGTTACACTCTTTCTGGTATATAGATATTCTAAATTCACTTACGAGTTCTAGTAGTGTTTTAGAAATTCTCTACAATTTCTAAATATATGATCATGTTTTCTGTGAATAAAGAAAGCTTGGCTTCCTCCTTTTCAATCTATATGCTTAATGTTTCTTTTGATTGTTTTATTTCACTGGCTAGAACTTTCAGTACAATGTTGAATAGAAGTGGTGAGAGAAGTTTTGTCCCGGATCCTTGATAGAAAGCATTCCATTTCTTGCCATTACATGCAAGATTATTTCACATGTACTTTCTTTATTGATGATTTTTATTAGGTGGACAAAGTTCCCAACTATTCTTATCTTTTTGAAAAAAAATTTATCATAAACGTTGGAATTTTTCAAATGCTTTCTCTATGTCTATGGAGACTTTTCTTCATTATTCTATTATAGGATTCATTATATTCATTATTCTATTATTAGATTCTATTGTATTCATTGACTTTATTAGAGGTATATTATAGTAATTGATTTTTGGATGTTAATCCAATCTTGCATCTCTGTGATAAACCTCACTTGTTCATGATCTAGTTCCTATTTGTATGTTGCAGGTGTTTCATTATTTATGTTTTGTTAAGGATTTTTGCATATATGTTTATGAATTATATTGTTGCATGCCTTGTTCTTTTTACCTTGTGATATATTTTTCTGGCTACATTACCAGGGAAGTTCTGGCCTCATAAAATGAGATGGGAAGTTTTCTTCATTCTTTATTTCCTAGAAGAATTTTCTTTTTTCTCTTTGGTAGAGGTTACACTCTGCCACTCTGAGCCCATAAAGCTGCTGTCCTTCTTCACTCAGGCTGTGTGCAGGTTTGGGAATGCTTTCAAAGGCACAGCAAATTCTCAAATCTCATTTGATCCCACTTTTTGTTGCACTCTCTGAGATTTCCCCTATGCATATGTAGTTTAGCAGTCATCTGGAGATCTGTGGAGAGTTTTAAGCCAGCCCTTCTATAACTCTCACTTCTTATATCTCACATTTAAATTTCTAGTTAGTAACTATGACTTCGACGGAAACAGTAGTCTCTGACTGGTAAATTACAAATTTTGTTTCCCCACCCCAAATGGAATCTGCCACCTTCAACTAGAAACAACTAGACTTTCACCACCTATGACAAACAAATCCATCATTACTAGGTAATGGTTTTTAATACTTAAGCAGGAGGAAGGGAAAAGATGGGAGCAGCTTCAGGTTGATATTACCTGAAGCAATAGTAATTTTTCATAAGAAGACACTCCTCAATCTGTTGTCTGCCTTTGGTCATTCTCTAGTGCCTTGTGATGGATATTTTCAACAGTTTTGTCTAATTTTCTACTAATATTTTACAGAAGGGCTGGGAAGTGATTTTATACAGTCTTTGTCACTATAGTTTGGATCTTACAAATATAACTATGTGATTGCAAACCATACAAACTTAAACAGCAATACTCAAAATGGTTAGATTGTAGAGCTCTAACAAATACATAACCTACTGGATGGACAATAGCAACAGAAGTCTCTCCTAATGTACAAGTCGTGCCATTTTTTGTCTATAGAGAAGCCCTTGTCTCTTCTTCTTCCTTTCTAATAGAATTAGCACGTGCTTACACATTGTAAGATATATGCTTTATAGGACCATTCCCAATCTCAAGAGATAATATTGATTAATCTTGGTCAATTATAGTAATTCATATCCCTTGAGAGTTATCACTATAGGCATAAGCTTATGACATTACCCCAGCCAATGAGATAAAAAGAGAATCCTGCCAAGGGGCTTTTGGAAAGGTTTTCTTTCTCATATAAAGAGACATAGGACAGGAATTCACTCACTGTCCTGTTTCTGATAGCTGTTCAATAAAGATAAGACACTTAGAGCTGCTCCCGAGTGAACAAAAGCCAAGGACAAAAGCCCTGTTGATACGATAGGGTTACCAACCATTCCAACTGAACCAATACTGCCTCAGTGTTAGCACTTAAAGTCTTGTGTCCCAGGAAACCCCTCATGATTGCCTTGGTGGGCCAACAACATGGCTTCAGTTTACCACTGAGGGAACAGAGCAAAATAACCTCTGTGGAATCAGAGACCTTATCCATTTTGTAAGAAGCTATATTCATCGTCATCTAGCACAGTAGTGAATACATGGCAGGTGATCAATAAATATTTGTGAAATGAAAATTGTTCATTTCTTTTACTGAAATTTCTCAAGCAAATAGGAAAATATGCTGGTACCACTAGAGTGAATTAGACAGTGAAGTAAACTACACTTTGAGGTACTCATTTCTATATCAACCTTAGACACATCTAGTATACCACAAATCAGAGCAGGCTAGTGGACTTGGTATCTTACTGGGAAGGGGTAAATCAAGAGAGGGACAAAGGGAAAGCATGGTCGAAGTTTTGGGGCTTGGGGGTGAGGAAGTGTTATATAGCCAATGACTAATTCTAGAGATTGGTAGTAAGGTATACATTTAAATAAGGGTTAAAATTTGGAGATAACTGCAAATCATAGAATTATACTTTTAAATAACAGTGAAATACTGTGGCATGATCAGGAAGAGGCAGACCTTGGTTTTCATGAATAATGTGGATGTTGAGTTGAGATCTAGTGGTCCAGCCATGGGCAAGTGAGCCCACAGTGAAGATTGGGAGTGGACAGAAAGTTCAGTTGGCTGGCTAGAGACACTGGCAAAGACCTGGGGTGTGCAGCCAGCAGGAGCCAAAGTGAAGCTGAGTCAGCACGGGGAGTGGTGCTAGGAGCAGAGCCCAAGCCAAAAGGATAGACCACAGGTTCAACAACTGCACAACTCAGCTTCAGAGACCAGCCGGGTGCCTGGGAATCAAGTGGACGGGACATCACCCCAGAGACTACAGGACTCCTTGCTCAAGGACCCTCGGTCTCCCTTCTCTCCTCATTTATTGTCATAATCATAGGGAGAGAAGCAGGGAAGGGGAGAGCTATCTGAGAGAAAGAACTATCTGATTTAATACAGAGCCAACATAAAATATTGGATTTTAAATCATATTAGGCATTAAAAAAATAAATCATATTAGGCATTTTATTAATATTTTTTACTGCTAGCCAGTGATTGGGATCTCATGAGGAAAACTGTATTCATTACAGACCAAATAAAGAAATCTTATTTTTTCATTATGTGAGTTATTATTGAGTTAAGTTCAGTGACCCTCTTGCCCCTATGTACATAGTATATGTGTACTACAAGGGAAAAAGAAGGAGCCTAGCTTTCCAGGAAAGTTGAGCTGGAGAGGAGAAGCCTTCGGGAAAGAGTAAAATCAGAAACAACTTTCTGGATTGCTCCAAATGAAAGTCTCTGAGGACACAGCTGTGGGGTTTATGATCCCAGAAAACACTGGAGCAAATCTGAAACTGCTTTGGTGATTCAATCTTGTGCTTTGGGTTTATGTTGTTCAACTTCCCTCTGCTCCTAACCATGTCTTTTTATTACTATTTGCCATGAAAGATTGTCTGTGTGGGCATTTTCTACCGGTGTGACCCACTGGTGGGTTAGGGAATAATGTCTATGTAGTCAAGTTTCCCTCTTCACCCTTGGCTTTTGCTTGGGGTCTCACATCACTGTTCTGACTGGAAATCATCTGGTAAGTTCATTCATACTTAGGTGACTGATAATAATGGTATTTTCACTTCAAAGGTATTTCAGTGAACACCCCGCCCCCCAAAAAATCAAGATCTAGGGTAGTGAATGTGTAGGGTAACTCCTTACATTGTGGTTTAAGTGTCCCAGAATGTAAAAATCCTAGGAAATATGTTTAAATATGCAGATTCCTGAGTCAGTTCTGCCCACCTCTACTCTAAGAGTCTGACTCACTAGGGTCAGACGAGGCCCTCAGCAAATTCACAGAGACAGTAAGTGGAATAGAGTTGGGGGGTTGGAGAGGGGGTTGAGAGGAGTGGGGGATCGGTGTAGAGTTTTTGCTTGGAATGATGAAAAGGGTCTGGAACTGAATAGTGGTAATGGTTTCACAATAGTGAAAATGTGCTTAATGCCACTGGATCGAACACTTAAAAATACTTAAATGATAAATTGTATGTCCTGTATGTATGTATGATAAATTGTATGTCCACTAAAAGAGAGAAAGAGGGGTGCCTGGGTGGCTCAGTCATTAAGTGTCTGTCTTTGGTTCAGGTCACAATCCCATGGTTCTGGGATTGAGGCCCGCATCCAGCTCCCTGCTCAGTGAGAAAACTGCTTCGCCCTCTCCCACTCCCCCTGCTTTTATTCCTGCTCTTTCTCTCTCTCTTTCTCTGTCAAATAAATAAATAAATAAAATCTTTAAAAAAGAAGGGTGCCTGGGTGGCTCAGTGGGTTAAAGCCTCTGCCTTCGACTCAGGTCATGATCTCAGGGTCCTGGGATCAAGCCCTGCATGGGCTCTCTGCTCAGCAGGGAGCCTGCTTTCTCCTCTGTCTCTGCCTGCCTCTCTGTCTACTTGTGATCTCTGTTGGTCAAATAAATAAAAATCTTTAAAAAAATAAAATAAAATAAAATAAAAAAGAGAGGGGGAAGAAAAAAGATGGGTTTAAAAAAATATTTTCTAGTAAGAACTTAAGGATAACAAGTAATAAAAGAACATGATACAAATAAATAATGAAATCCTAACATTACAATTCAAAAAAAAGAGTGGACCTTGGGAATTTGCCACCTCAACAAGTATCCTTGGTGATTCTAATTCAGGTGGTCCATAGACCACACTGAGAAACATTACAGATTAGATTTCTGACAAGAACAATGGGAAGTTCTTTATGGTGTAGGAGTCTGGTTTGCCTCCATTTTATTATTTATTTCTCAGGCCATCAGTGACCTCACTGGAACCCCAGCACTTTCAAATTCCTTCTCCCTGCTATCTCATAAATTTCTGTCTTCCATCAGATTTCTCTTTGGCTTTATGACTCCAAGGCTGCTGCGGCTGGCATTGCCAGATGCTCCAAATGTATTAGGATCCTGCTTCTACCTTGACTGTTGCCCACATGATAGTCATGAATGGGTGTTCCTGCCCTATTTCCTAACCGGGGGTGTCGTTATGTAAAAAGCTGGAGGCACTGATGTTCTGTGTCTTTCCATTGCACAGAGAACCTGGGACTGCCTGGTTTCTTTACTTGCTTTTTGCTGGGGTCACCATACCACAATATCTCCAGGACTCTGATTTGGTCCAAAAGGAAGTAGAACTGTCAGTGAATGTGCTCAACAGGCCCTCCTTGGCAACCTAAATGTTTTCCCTATGCTCTTTATTCGAGGTGAGTCTTTTCACACCTGGCCTGTCATGCAGGAGATAAAAGGATATCCCTGGTTTCCCTGGTTGTCAGGGGTCTTAGAAGTCTTGCCCCACTGAGTGGTCAGAATTAAAATATGGATTCCTTTTCCCTTCATACATCATGAGCCTTAGGTCTTCATGCCAAAATCTTTCTGGAAGTCCTATCCATACAGCTCTTTACATGTGCATAGACAAGTGAGAGTCTCCAAATCTATACTCTTCAGGCCCACAGTTTGGGTTCGATTTACACATGTCCAAGGTTTGTGATTCTAAATGTATTACGCAGCTGATTTGAATACATTATATGTGTGCTTTCAAATAGAAGTTTAGAAAATTATTAACAGGAATAACAAACATTTTCCAAAGGTTTTAACACATTTCAATGTTGTGGTTTCAAATTTGAAAACTGATCAAAAAGCCCTCCAGATTTAGGCTCCTCGAAATGTGGATTAAACACCCTGTTTTTCAGGGCATCCTGCTGGCTCAGATGGTTAAGCATCTGCCTTTGGCTCAGGTCACTATCTCCACGTCCTGGGATCAAGCTCCATGGCAAGGTTTCTGCTCAGCGGGGAGCCTGCTTCCCCCTCACCTCCTGTCTCTCTCCCTGCTTGTGCACTCTCTCTCTCTCAAATGAATAAATAAAATCTTTTAAAATAAATAAATAATAGATAAGCACCCTGTTTTTCAATGAAAATAGCTTGTAAAATGGACTATTCTTTGGATGCAAACTAACTCTTACAAAGTTGTATTTTGATGAATGATTTTATTTATTTAAATTATTATTTAAATGATTTAAAATAATTTAAATAATTTTAAATAAATTTCAAATAAATTTAATTTTAAAATCTTAAAAAATTAAATAATTTTAATTAAAGAAAATAAAATTTAAATAATTTAAATTAATATTATTATTCATCTAAAAGCTGACAAATTTAATTCCCCCTGAAATATACAAAGGTTTGGAAATTGAAAGTACTTGCTAATCAACTGAGTAGTGCATTGATTGGTGCCAAATATTTTCAAGTTTTCTCATGCCTCTTTCCATTCTTCCTAAGCACAAATCCAATTAAAGGATTTATAAGTTGTATTTTGATAAATTATTACTAAATCTGAATTTCTCAATGTACCAATGTCTCATCACAATTGTTTTCAAGGTATTAAGGAGAGAGTCAGGCAGACAGACAGACACCCTAGTTTCCTGACTAGCTGTCCCCTTCTTTTAGTTAAGCTAACTCCTATTTTTACATCACTTGAGTATGACACAAAGATTATGAAGAAATCATACTTAGCACTTCTTGGCAAAAACACATACACTCCTTTTTAACAATGTTTTATAAATTCAAAGTTCTTTGAGCCAACTTGGCTTCCATTTCTTACATTCTTAAGATTATATATGTGTTAATATCATAATTTACATGACTAAGCTATACATTTGCATTCTCTCAAATATTCAAGAGATTATTTTACATAAGAACTTGAGAATTGTGACTACATCTAATCCATGAAACACTTATTTCTACCAATGTTCATCAGCAGATGTTCATGGATTCTCTCTTATGCCATTGCCAGGGATATAAAGTCAAATAATCCTAGCTCCTCATAAGTTAGTCAAAGGCTTTGTATACTGGTCTGTTTTTGATTGGAAATCTTGCAGTCCTTTTCACTTAATAACAGAGGACCAATTACATTATTTAATCTTAGTACTTCACTATCCTTCCCACAAAAATTTTTTTAAATATAATTTCTCTTTATGGTATTCCTTTCCTCGCCCCTAGTCAAATCACACATTCTTCTGATCACTATATTTCCAACATGATGTGGTAAGAGGAAGTACATCCCAATCAAAGTAAAAGTGATTCAATCATCAACTACTTGCTTACTGTTACAGGGCAGGCATTGATTGACCTAGACATTTTAGATACGGAAGTGAAGAAAACAGGTAATGTTCTCGCTCTCCAAGAGTTTACATGCTATGCAGGAAGGACACCACTAGCTGCTTGTCTAGTAATTTCATTCTGTCTTATTCTGAACTATCAGAGCCCTGCTTTTGTTCAGGGCAATAGTGTACCCTGTTCAAAATACCTGCTTAATATGGGCGGCTAAGGATGGCAAAATGACCCATTCTGGCCATTGAGAAATATTTGTAAGTTGCGAAGTAGGACTTCTTTGAATGTCTTCAAAGGCATCTTATGCTCTTCACTCACTACCCTTCTTCCCTAGAACATGAGAATGATGCCTAGAAGTGGACCAACCATCTCCTTATATGGAGAGGAAATCCATAGTCCAGTAGCAACAAAGCAGAAAACTGGATGGAACCTAGTTCCTTGATGCCAGCATGCAGACAATGCACCATTTATTCAGAGCGATACCACCAACTACTTGGGTTAGCCACGATGGTAGGGTTTCTGCCATGCGAAGCTTAAGGCAATTCTTACTAATTGTTAAAGGTTGGGGTCCCTGGCAGCAGACTCTGAAACAGTTATTTTCATATAGGAGATTATTAGGGAGTTCCTTTGGGTTCAACATCTATGGATTGGGCAGAGGGCAAAGTTGGGCTATTGGTATCTTTGAGACTTGATCCAAGTTGGATAAATGGGGCTGGCCTTTATAAACCTGCAGTAACCAATCATAGCATATGGGTTTCCCTGGAAAGGGAGTATGTACTTCAGGTGAGACAACTAAAGTGAGTCACTTCCTCAGGGGGGCTGACAGCAGAATTCTGTTCACAGTACTTCCACTCTTAAAGGAAAGTCTGGGTAGTATCTTACAGCATTCACAGCTGTCCATCCTATATGTCCCTTGAATACATTTTTAATAGAAGTTCCATGAGCAACCTCTTTGGATTCCATTAGGTCTCTTTTCTTGGGAGAAACATGAGGGCAAAAAGTTAATACTGTGAACTATAGCTCCCAAAATATTTAATAGGAAGGGATTATTTCTATTACTTGCAAGTTACTGCTACCATTGGTTGTAGCAGTAGCTAGACCAGACTTAGTAAATGGGAAGCCATGCTGTTGGGCTCATGCAGATCCTCTGTCCCTGTGACCATCACAGTCCTACTCATTGTGCTCATTGTGAAATGGATGGTGACAGAGGCAAGCTGCGTAGGGCTGTGATAGAAAAACAGTGGAGATTCAATGGAGCTGACCCCACAGGGAGGTCTGAAGCTGAGACAGCCCTATCGAGTGGAGGTTAAAGGACTGGAAAGGCACTCACTGAAGAAAACTGACAATGAAGGGCTGTTTTCTGGAAGTGATTCCTATAACTGGGGCAATAAACTTTCATTTCTAAAAAGGCTTCTTGGAGACATACCACAGTGTACATTAGACTAAGTGTACATAGACAAAGATAGGGACATAAACACCTAACAAATAAGGAAGACAATATAGGATAAATGCTATGAGGAAATGAATGGCATGATGGGACAGAGAATGACTACACTGGGAAGGGGAATGATAATTTAGAAAGAGTACTCAGAGAGGGGTGCCTGATGGCTCAGTCAGTTAAGTGTCTGACTCTTGATTTTTGGCTCAGGTCATGATCTCAGGGTTATGATATCAAGTCATATATCAGGCTCTAGAGCTGAGCATGAAGACTGCTTGGGATTCTCTCCTTCTCCCTCTGGATCCACCCTCCCCCCCACCTCCACCTCCAGCTCCAGTCATGTGTGTGCTCTCTCTCTCTCCCTAAAAAAAAAGGAAGTTTTCAGGGAAGTCCCTTCTGAGTGCATGGCAATTGTACCGAGAGCTAAAGAATGAGAATGATTCATCCATGAGGACAGCTGGGTAAAGAATTTTCTAGATGGGAAAAAAAAAAAAAAAACCAAAACTGCAAACAGGAAATTCCAAGGTGGGGACAACCTTGGTTGTGACAACCAAGGTTGTCACAGAAGATCACAAAAGGTCAGTGAACTTATAGTGAAGCGTATACATGGAAATGAGTATAAAATAGAGATAAGCAGAGGCCAGGTTATTTATGACCTTTTAAGTCATGGTGAGGACTTTGCCTTTTATTCTAAATGTAATACATACAACGTTTTTAAAATGATAGAAGAGAGTAACATCTCCTGGTTACGGTTTTAAAGGATTTCACTGGGGGAAGTTGGGGCAGATAGCTGTAGAAGAGGCTTCTGTTTTTTAATCCACCAAATTCCACCCATAGACGCACACAGAAATTCAAATAGCAACAACAAAAATCCATAGATAACATTGACACCAAAACTAAGTAAAAAGGTAACCTCATCAACCCCAAAATAAAAGTGAACTCTATCCCCACAGCTTCAAAACCTGCAGGAATTCAGCATGTGTGAAGGAGGAAACAGAAGAAAGCAATGAGCAACAAACAGACAGAAGAACTCCAGGAAGAACCAAAGATACTCATCTGAATGCTCTGCAAGACAGTTTGAGGACAGCAGCCAAAACCAGAGGGGCTGGTTTCACACTATCATAGCAGGTGTTGAGATCTTAAGTCACTGGAGAAGTCTGGACCTCTAAGTTCTCAAAACTAACTAGCAAAAACTTCCTTCCAGGACCATACCCCTCACCGAGGTGAAATTCTTGGCAATCAAACCACAACTATTCAGGAGATGGTTAAAAGAGTCAAAGGAAAAAGGGAAGTCTGTATAAAGATAGGAAAAAGGGGTTGGGTTATGGACATCGGGGAGGGTATGTGCTATGGTGAGTGCTATGAAATGTCTAAGCCTGATGATTCACAGACCTGTAACCCTGGGGCACATAAGACACTATATGTTAAAAATAATTAAATAACAACAATAATAATAATAATAAAGAAAAAAGAGAATTTAAAGGCAAAAAAATAGGAAAAAGGAAGAGAGCTAAGAAACCTCAGAAAGCAAGCTATTGTATTTTTTTTTAAAGATTTTATTTATTTATTTGAGTGAGAGAGAGCATGAGAGGGGAGAAGGTCAGAGGGAGAAGCAGATTCCCCATGGAGCTGGGAGCCCGAGGCGGGACTTGATCCCGGGACTCTGGGATCATGACCTGAGCTAAAGGCCGTCACTTAATCAACTGAGCCACCTAGTCACCTGCCGTTGTATTTTCAAACACTTCACAAAAACAACAGGAAGGTGGGCACCTGGGGAGGCTCTGTTATTTAAGCCACAGACTTGATTTTGGCTTAGGTCATGATCGCAGGGTCATGAGTGAGCCCCGCGTCACTGGGCTTTGCATTGGGTATGGATCCTGCTTAAGATTCTCTCTCCCCTCTCTCTATCTCTACTCATCTTGTGCGCATGCACACTGTCTCTCTAAAAACAACAAGAATAACAACAACAGGAGGGGGAGTTCTAGGTCCATGAAATTGGAAATGTTAATCTAAAGTTCAAGAATATTAATTTCATATAAAAATGAGCAATTTAGGGGATTAAGGTCAAATCCCATACAGAGTTATTTTAAGAAGAAAGAAAAGGAAATACATGATAATATCCCTAAAAACAATGAAAGCAAGCCAGAGAGTCATGTTCTTAAACAGATGAGAAACATAAACTAATACTTCAAAACAGTATAAAACATATCAAGAAAATGATACAATATCTAAAAGAATAAAATAAATCAGGAAAAACTTTGAAATGAGATAGAGCTCAGGGAAGAATGATAAAGAAAAGAAAAGAATTTTATTTCTGGGGGTTCCTTGATGGCTCAGCAGGTTAAGAATCTGTCTTCAGCTCAGGTCATGATCCCAGGGTCCTGGGATCGAAACCCACATCAGACTCCCTGCGGAGTCTGCTCTCCTTCTCCCTCTGCCTCTGACCCTCTTCATTCTCTTTCTCACTCTCTTGCTCTTTCTCCCTCTCGAATAAATAAATAAATTCTTCAAAAGAAAAGAAAGAATTTATTTATAAAATAGAGTCTAAGCCAGAAAAAATATAGGAGATAAATAGAACACATAATGTTTTAAGCAAAATTGAAGATTAAAAAGAGTAACCATTTTAATACAAAAAATTCAAGTATAAAATGGTTAAAGAAGATAAGAAAGAAAATGACAAATATAGAAGGCAGGCAAAGAAGACTCACATACACATAACAAAAGAGAAAAACCCAGTTAAGGAACCAGACAAATAACTAGAGATACGAAAGAGAGAGAGAGAGAGAGAGAAGAGAAAAACTTTTCCATACTAACCAGCAATCATAATGAAATTGATATTACATTTTGAAAAGAAATCATACAATCTTGGGAAAACACAACTCAGAATACATATTGAAATGTATTCTAATAAAATTTTTGGACTTAAAAAAGTCTTTCGGGCACACAGCAAAAGACCAGATCACTTACATGAGGGAAATAAAATCATATTGTCCTCAAAATCTTTGAGAACAATGCTTTATGCTAGAAGAAAAATGGAATAACATATTTAAGATGTTCCAGGAAAGGACATGGGAGCCAAGGATTTTATATCCAGCTAAAATGGCTTACAAATATTAATGACTAGAGACAAACTGAAATCAAAACTCAAGAATTCAGGTGCCTGACTCAGTTGGAAGAACATCTGACTCTTGATCTTGGAGTTGTGAGTTCGAGCCCTACGTTGGGTGCAGAAATGATTTTAAAAAATAAAAACTTCAGAAAAACTCAAGAATTCAGAAAATACTGTTTCTATGAGTAACTTCTTAAGAAACTAGGAAATGTGTTTCAGATAACCAAAATTATAGGAAAGACATCAGCATAAAGACTGGTGGTAAGCTCTAAATATATACTTGTATAACAAATTAACACTAATTGAGAAATAGAAGGGAAAGAGAAAAGTAAGTAATAACTATATGATCACACAATATAGAAATAGTATAGCTATTTTTTAAAAAGCAGGAAGAGTTCTTCCAAAAATAATTTTTATAGTACTTTCATAATCATGGTGCTAGAAAATACTCTTATTGTTCATCTTAAATTACTTTGTGTGTAGCTTAGGATAAATGGAATGAGTAGTTATGCTGAATCATCTCCAGCATGCTTGAGAAGCAGGATCTGTGGTGTCAGTGACATATTGAAAAGATTAAGTCAAAACTCTGTAGTCTTGAATTTAGAAGGCCTAACATCTTTTAGTGGGATACACTATTTTTAGATCAAAATTGCTGCTAGGTTGGTTATTTTTTCCAGGACTTTCAGTGTTCAGAGCTGGAATATATGTCTCTTCTTGATTATACTGTAAGCCCCTTGTATCTTAAAGGCCACTTTGAGAAGAATAAAGGGAAGACAATAGTCCCAAGTGGACTGAGTTTGAAGGTACTGAGAAAATCCTGAAGTTGCTAAAGAACCTGGAATTCAGTTTTCTGCCATCTGTGGAATGAGAGAGGTAAAATTCCATTAGGTTATAGAAAACCAAATGTATTTTCTAACAGTTGCATTGATGACTGTGAGATTTATTTCTGCCATATACCTGTCACTTCAGGGAAAATAAGGCAAGGTCATCAGCTGAGAGGGGCATGAGCTGGTCAGTCAGATGGGACACTGAAAACAACCATCACAGAGGAGAATGATAAACTTCCCAGGGAAACCGAGTAGGGTGACTGAACAGGACCGAATGTCTTTCGAGATCTGTGACTGAGAGAGAGTGTTGACAGTCAACCTGATGGAAAGAATATTTTCCACAATTTGCAGGTGAGAAGTTTGACTTAGCTTTGGGTTTAGCCAGCAAGGCACTGTAACATGGAAATGAGAGAGAGGCAAGATTGGTGAGAGTGGATGATCTTGATGTATCATGCTTCTGTATGTTAGAACTGAAAAATACAATGGAATATATTTTTGTATTGTATGTATCAGAAAAAGATATATGGTATGGCAGCAACATGTCCTCATGGATGTTATTCTTTCAAATAGCCACCTACATACACTGCAGTATTATCTTGAGCAAAAATAGAAAATAGGGACACCTGGGTGGCTCAGTTAGTTAAATGGTTGCCTTCGGTTCAGGTCATCATCCTAGGGTCCTGGGATCACGTCCTGCATTGGGCTCCTTGCTCAACGGGGAGCCTGCTTCTCCCTCTGCCTGCTTGTGCTCTCTCTCTTTCTCTCTGAAAAATGAATAAAATCTTTTAAAAAAGAAAAGAATATTGTTACTCCTAATTTGTTATTAAAAAACAGCATGTTTTATGTATAGATTTTCAATGTGAGTTAAAGAAACTACTTTGTAGTTTATTATGTTTATTGGGCTTAAAGATCATTGTTTCATTCTTAATGAATTTGATTTATTCTCAGAAAACCATGTAACTATAATGAACTTATGTCTTTCTTACACAGGAAAAACAAAATATAAGCATAACTACACAATAAAGTATTGTTATGGACTGAATGCTTTTCTTCTCAAAACCAACATGTAGGGACACCTTGGTGGCTCAGTTAGTTAAGCATCTGCCTTCAGCTCAGGTCATGATCTCAAGGTCCTGGGATGGAGCCCAAGTGGGGCTCCCTGCTCAGCAGAGAGCCTGTTTCTTCTTCCTCTGCCACTCCCTGCATTCATGCTCTCTTGCTCTATCTCAAATAAATAAATAAAACCTTAAAAAAAGATCTACATATAGAAGTCCAAATTGCCAAGGTGATGGTATTTGGAGGTGGGGCTTTGGAGAGGTAATTAGGTTTAGACGAGGTCATGAGGGCAGAGCCCCCATGATAGAATTGATGTGCCATCAGAAGATAAAGACACCAGAGCTCTCCCCACTCCTTCATGTTATGATACAGCAAGAAGGGGCTTTCTACAAATCAGGAAAAGGGCCCTCACCAAGAACGTGACTGCACTGTCACTGTGATCTCAGACTTTCAAGCACCAGAACCTTGAGGAAAAAAATGGTTGATGTTAAGTCAGCCAGTCTCTGCCGGGTGGCTTTTTTTTTTTTTTTTTTGGTTACACAAACTGAGCTGACTAAGATGAGTTTATAAAGTATTTTAGGGGCACCTAGGTGGCTCAGTTGGTTAAGCAGTCAATTCTTGATTTCAGCTCAGATCATGATCTCAGGGTCCCGGGATCCAGCCCCGAGTCAGGCTCCAGGTGGGGCTCCACATCCTACTCATGCTCAGTGGGGAGTCTGCTTAAGATTCTCTGTTCCCCCTCAAAAAAAAAGTATTTTAAAATCAGGAGTACAATTTATGTTGCAAATACATGTAAAGATTTCCATTTGGAATCTACTATACTTACATATTAAAAAATATTATTGGATTATTGGGTAAGATTATTTTTCAGATTTTATTTATTTGAGAGGGAGAGAGAGAGCATGAGCAGGGGGGAGGGGCAGAAGGAGAGGGAGAAACAGATTCCCCACGGAGCAGTGAGCCCAATGTGGGACTCAGGGATCATGACCTTAGCCTAAGGCAGATGCTTAACCAACTTGGTTCCCCCAGAAGCCCCTACTATATTTATATCTTCTTTGTCAAAAGAAATAAAATGTTTATAGGACATTAAAAATTGTGATTGTCTTTTTTAAAGGAAAAGACCCATAAAATGTGTTCATAGCTTTATATAGTTTAATTATATGCCCTTCCCCAAGCAGGTTAAAGAACACTGTTATCTACTAGGCTAACTCATTTACTCTACAGGTTCCAGCTAAATGCCATTTCCCATAGGAATCCTTTCCTGACCCCCTGAGGCTGAGTTAGGTGCCTGTCTGCTGTGCTCTCATAGCACCATGAATTCACCTTTGGTCAAGAACTGCCTGTCTCTCTGTCTTTCTACTCATCTGTAAACTCTCTGGGGATAGGGTCATGACTTGTCCATCAAGATATCCCTGGCACGTAGCCCAACCCTGCTCAAGATAAGAATCCTGGATCTATTTGTTGAATGAATAAACAAATTGTTGCTAGAAAGGGCAGTAGTCAACTTGATAACTGTAAAATGTACTTTGGAAAATGCAAGGGGTTCCCTCTTCCCTACTCTTTTTAATCAAAATGAACAAGAATAAGAAAAAAAAAAAAAAAGGAAAAAGCCAGAGTTTTTAAAATTGTCCATGTGCTAGAAATGTTGGAAACATTAAAAAAAAATTTAGAAAACTAAAGCAAAACAATGAATTTTGCCAAGAAGGAAATAAGACTATAACATTAAAATTAGCATCATCATTCCAGAATTTGAAAAGGCAAATATTAGAGAAATTTTGGAGAATAATAGTAAAAGTTTCTGTTAATGTGGAAGTGGGATGAGAACATACAGTTCATACAGAGATTTGGTTCAAATCATTTCATTTTATGCAAAGCAGCTAGTGAGCCCATTTTGGCACTTTAGTTTGTTGTTGTCTTTGTACCAAATCATGTGCTCTGAGGAAAACTATGAATTGGTTTAAACATTAACAGATGCTGGATTTAAAGAGTGATCACCCTCTAAACTGCTGATCATCACGGAAAAACTAAATACACATTCTCTGTTCTGTATCAAGTTTGAAGCTATTATACTATGAAGAGATTTCTGATGTTTGAGAAAATTTAAAATATGTGCCATAAAAAGTAATGGTTTAATTGCTATTTGTCTCTCCTTTGTATTTGGAGCTGGTTGACGTCAACAATTCTTGCTAAAATATACCCAGTATGATGATAATAGCTAACAGTTCTGGGGGACTCGCTGTGTGCTAGGCACTATTCTAAAGGCTTTATGGGCCATAACTCATTTAAGCCTCATAGTAACTCCCCGAGATGTACCGGGCCACTTCTAGAGATGAGGAACCTGAGTCATGGAGAGAAACTTGCTTAAGGACACAATCTAGTAGGTAGGACATGTGGGATTTGAACCTAGCTTTAGGGCCTGAGCTCTTAGTCACAGGCAAAAGCCAACTTTGTTCAACTTAGCAGAAAAGGACTTTATTCCAAGGACTGTGGGCAGCCCACAGAACTTCTGGGACTGCCGGAGAGGTAGGCATGAGGATAAAGAGACAGGAACCATCCCCCAAACTGCAGCACAGAGCTGCCCTGCAGAGAAGCCCACCACCCCTGCCACTGCCACAGACCGCTGCATGGGCCATATGTTGGCCTGATTAACCTTTTACTCATTTGTGACATGAGCAGCCAACAGAAAGTCTCTCTTGCTCTTTTTTTACTTTGTATAAACCAAACTGACTATGTCACACTATTTTGCTGACATTATTCCATCTTCCACTGAGGCAGAAAATTGTACTTATCAGCACTTAACGAATAAACTCGATCAAATAAATGTGGCAAAATTGGTTTTCTATAGTGAAGTATTGTTTTTGAACTAAAGAGGTAGAGGATGTGGCCCAGGGATGGGTGCAGGAAGACTGTCAGAGTTTGCTGGGCTTTTAAAAGCCTTGTGATATCTTCTCCATCATGTTTGGTGAGCATGTGTGGGCATCAGAGATGCACAGTTAAGGAACAAAGGCTAACTGAAGGGACAAGGAACCCCTAGGAGCAGGTCTCTGATAAAAGATCAGGTGCAGAGGGTAAAGTCTGCTTTTTTACGAAACAGTTATACCTGATATCCATACCACACAGAAGATGGAAAGTGGTCTGCATCCGCTCCCAAGGCCACATTTACTGACACCATGTTGGTGGCTTGAAATAGGTCATGGGGCAGTGTTTACACCATTGGCAAACAACTCCAGAGCACCAACTGTCAACATTTTATCCATTAGTAAGATGCACTATTGTCTACGGCCATACCACCCTGAACGCGCCCGATCTCGTCTGATCTCGGAAGCTAAGCAGGGTCGGGCCTGGTGAGTACTTGGATGGGAGTAAGATGCACTATTGACAGAACTGCTTGAGAGGAAATGGAAGGGATCAAGCCCAGGGTTTCCATGACACTAAATCTAGTACTGTGTTCCAAGGGAAGATACCTACTGTGTTTATTCACTTAACATTTGAAAAGTCATAGAGAAGAATGAAGGTGAAGCTCCTTGGAAATTTATTTTGATTTTATTTTTTTAAAGGTTTTATTTATTTATTTGACAGAGACACAGTGAGAGAGCAAAAGCAAGCAGGGATTTTGGGAGAGGGAGAAGCAGGCTCCTGGCTGAGCAGGGAGCCAGAATCACCACCTGAGCCAAGCAGAAGGCAGATGCTCAAGGATTGAGCCACCCAGGCACTCCTAGAAATTTATTTTTAAATGAATAACTAGAATAGCATCCCCATTGATATACTTTAACAATACAAGAAATAAGATTTCAATGTATTGTACTTCATAAACAATGGCTAATAAGTTCAAAATATATTTGAGTCAAAAATCTTTTTGAGAATGTTCGTTTGGAGGATAGAAAACAAGAGAGATCGCAAAATAATGGATAGAAAGAATATTTGCAGTTAGCAGTAACCACCAAAACACTAAAATAAGAATGAATCAATCAAGGTATCACAAATTATTACAAAAAATGAATGAATCACAATCAGCCCAACGTATGTGTGTGTCTCTCTCTCCTTATACAATCTGCATGTACTATGCCCACCCCCAAGCTGCTCCTAAGGGGAATAGAACATTCAGTCACAGCCTTAGCAAGGGTCCAGCCATAGACAAATGAGTTGGCAAGGAGTCCAGGAAGAATCACAGACTCTGATGGGGCAAAGACATCAAAATAAACTCTACTCTGTTGCCGAAAGTGGCACCCACGGATCAAGGAGAAAGGTAGAGCTCAGTTTCCAACTCCTATGGTTTCTTCCCTGATTACCCACAGATTGCTTACCCCTGATGAAAGTTACTGAACATCTGCGCCCCATCTGTAAGATGTTACGACAATGCTCAGGGTATCAGTAGTTGTGTCAAGGGCTTGAGCAGTCTCCACAACATAAGCTAAGCAGACACAGGGGCCGTCATTACTCAGAAGTCACATTAACAATGCTGTCTTACCTTAGGATTTCCAGACACAGAAAAAATACCATTATTCCAGACATGAAGGACAGTGATATGTGTTTTTTATTACAGGCTTCTAGGACTGCCAAGGCTGATACCATCTGTGTCTGACAGAAGGAATCTTCCGTGATGATCTGTCCTTCCGTGACAGAAGGAATCTCCCTCTCTGAGGGAATGTGATGCTGTTATATTAGTCTGCCGGAGCTGCCATAACAAAACACCTTCAACTGGGCGGCTTACACAACAGAAATTCATTGTCTCATGAATCTGGAGGCGAGAAGTTCAAGATCAACGTTCTGGTGAGTGAGCTCTCTTCCTGGCTTGCAGAGAGCTGCCCTCTTGCTATGTCCTCATGCATGCAGAAAGAGAAAGAGAGAGAGAAACCGCGTGAGAGAAAGGCAGGGTAGGGAGGGAAGGGGGGGGGGAATGGAGGGAGAAAGAGAGGGAGGGAAATGAAGGGAGGGAGAGAGAGGAAGTGAGAGAGAAAGGGAGGGTGATAGAGCTCTTTGGTGTATGTTCTTAGAAGGAAAACAATCCTCCTATATCAAGGCTCCACCCTTACGACCTCATTTACTTTAACTACTTCCTTGGAGATCCCATTGCCAAACGTGGCCGCAATGAGCATTAGGGCTTTAATAAACTTGAACTTGGTTGGGGGGCACAAACATTCAGTTCTTAATAGCCATTTGTCCACAGCAGTCTGGAAGAGAAGGTCATTCACTATCTGGAGTCAAGCATTGGACACAATATCTCTTATTATTGAAATTTAGTCCTCCTATAGATTTTCAGCTGAGTTTTACCTTAGAATGAGGAAAGAGACTGAAGGCAAAGATTTCCCTTATGTTTTCCACGTTGTCGGGCTGTGCAAAATGGGGAAATGGGGGAAGACAGTACAAACGAAGGGGTAAGGTCCAAAAGGGGGCAGGGCAAATCCTATGCAATGATATTTACTTGGTCCATTGTTGTCGGGAGCACCCTTTCCCCTGCAAAAGAAAAAAACAAAAGAGAGCGAAACTTTTCACTGGGGCCCAGAGTCCCTCTTAGGGCCTTGTGTCTAGTGAGTGGAAACTACGCCAGCCCTGATATAAAGTCAGGAAGTCTCTGCCTAGGTCTCTCCTATTCTGAGTACAGAATATCACAGGGAACTTGCCATAGCCTAGGCAATGAGGCTGAGAAAAGAACTCAAAAGCTTTAAAGATAATCCCCAATTTTAAAAATTAGGGATAAAAGTTTAAAATCATTTTTTAACTCAAAATCATTTTTTAAATTCCTCTTCAAGAGAAGTCCTAATGCTGTCACTCCAGTGGTGAGTGCCCAGCCAAACCCTTAGAGTTGTTATGGAAACACACCCAGTGACTGCCATCCCAGGGACCTGGGTGTTGCTCTGGGTGTCTTGAGGACCTAAGCCTGAGGCTACCTCAATTTCATTTCACTGGATCTTTAATTTTCTTTGAGCAGTCTGATCTTTGTTGTTGTTGTTTGCTAACATGCGGGTTTTGCCCACTATCTAATTATTACATTCCATCATTACAGAGGGTGAGTCTGTACTAGCTATTTGAATGAAAGACAATGTTTTATACTGACATTTTAATCAGTGGAACTTACTGTCATAAAAATCTCTGTGAGACAGTAATGATTTGCAAAACCTAATATTACATCTTCTGTAGAGTCTGGCATCTGTGTATAATTGACCGATTTATTAGATGCTTGTGGTTCATTGATTTTCTAGACAGAAAAAAAATTGGATTGCAGTTTCTAGCTGCTATTTTCCTCAAATTGATCATGTTGGCTCTCATAAATGTTCCCTTTGTTCCCCTCATGCTCTTACTTTTGCACAAAAGAAACTGTATTATATACAGTGTGGTGTCATTGGCCTTGGAATTAGAGTCAGAGTTCTGTTTTTTGTTTTTTCCTGCAGAAGCTCTTTTGTGCTGCTGTTGCAAAGTATCTTGAAGGCAGTTTTATTCAAAGGAATTTTCCTTACAAAGGGCTGCTTATTTTCTGAATATACATCTCTTCAGTCTAGCATTATCCCTATGAAAGGAAATTTTCTGAAAGCTACTTTGCTTGATTTATAATGATGCCAAACAAATAGACATTTATTGACAATTGATCTTGGGAACCACTGCCAATGGAAGGATGAATTTCGAAAACATTTTCTTTATCCTATTCCTGATAATAAGATATTTCTGGCTTGAATGGGGGTTTTACTGAGAGAAGTCATAATATTAAAACGTAAGGCCACAAAGTGATTAAAAGATTGAAAGCAAATAGTTGTCCCTTACATAAAATACAATGCAACATATGGGAGGAAGCAGGCCTGTGTTTAATAGATAGGAGTTGAAGATTACTCATTCTTGCTGAGCTTATGAAAAAAGCTAGAAGTAAGCAGAAGTAAGGAAAAACTAGAAATAAGAGGAATACTTCCTAATTAATTTTATGAGGCCAGTGTTACCCTAATACTAAAGCCAGACAAAGACATTATGAGAAGGAAAACTACAGAGCCCTATCTCTCATGAACACAGATGCAAAAATCCTGAACAAAATATTAGCAAATTGAGTTCAACAATGTATAAAACACTTTATAAACCATCCAGGTATTCAGGGCTAGCTTAACATTTGAAAATAATTAATGTAATCCATCCTTATAACAAGTTAAAGAGGAAAAATTATATGAGCCTACCAATAGATTCAGAAAAGGCATTTGACAAAATCTAATACCCATTTATGATTAAAAGAAACCACTTAGCAAAGCAGGAATAGAGAGGAACTTCCTCAAATTGATAAAGAACAGATACAAAAATCCTATAGGTAACATCATATTTAACTGTGAGAAACTAGATACTTCCCTTCTAATATCAGGAACAAGGCAAGTATAACCACTCTCACTACTCTTATTCAACATTGTACTGAAATTCCTAACTAAAGCAGTAAGACAAGAAAAGGAAATTAAACATATACAGATTGGGAAGGAAAAAATACAACTCTCTGGTCACATGTTCTGCATAGCATGATTAACCATGTAGAAAATCCCAAAGAAACATCAATAACAACAAAAACCTCCTGGAACCAATAAGCAACTATAGCAAGGACACAAGATACAAAGTTTATATACAAAAGTTCATTGCTTTCTTGTATATCAGCAATGACCAACTGGAATATGAAACTAAGAACGTAATACCACTTATATTAACATCCCCAAAATGAAACACTTAGGCATAAATCTAAAAAATATATAGAAGATATATATAAGGAAAACTATAATCCTCTGAGGAAATAAATCAAAGAAGACTTAAGTAAGTAGAGAAATATTTCATGTACGTGGATAGGAAGACTCAATACTGTCAGGATGTCACTTCTTCCAAACTTGATTTACATATTCAGTGCAATCCCCATCAAAACCTTGCAAGTTACTTTTTAATATAGACAATATAGTTCTAAACTTTCTATGGAGAGACAAAAGACCCAGAATAGCCACCACAATATTGAAGGAAAAGGGCAAAGTCAGAGGACTTACACAACCCAAGTTCAAGATTGACTATAAAGCTACAGTAATTAAAATAGTATAATATTGGCAAAAGAATAAACAAATAGAGACACAGGACAGAATAGAGAGTCCAAAGATAGACTGACACAAATCAAGTAAACTGATATCTAAGAAAGGAGCAAAGGCAATTCAATGGAAAAGGATAGTCTTTTCAACAGACGGTGCTGGAGCAACTGGACATCCACTTGCAAAGAAAAGACAAAAAGGGAAAAAGAAAGAAAAAGAGCATCCAGAAACAGACCTTACTCTCTTCACAAAAATTAACTCAACATAGATCACAGTACTAAATGTACATGGCAAAACTATAAAACTTCTGGAAAATACCATAGAGAATACACTGGTGACCCTGCATTGGCAAGGACTTGCTAGATACGACACCAGAAGCATGATCCATGAAAGAAAAAACTGATAAGCTGAATTTCATGAAAATTTAACATTTCTTCTCTGTCAAAGACACTGTTAAGAGAATGAGAGAACAAGCCCCCAACTGGAAGAGAATGTTTGGGAAACATATATCTGATAAGGGACTTGTATCCCAAATATACAAAGAACTCTTAAAACGTAATGATAAGAAAACAAAAGAACACACCAAACCCGATATACAGATGGCAAAAAAAAAAAAAAAGTATATGAAAGGATGTTCAGCATCATATGTCATTAGGGAAATGCAAATGAAAACAACAATGAGCTATTTCTACATACCTATTAGAATGGCTACAATATAGAAAACTGATATTACCAAATGCTAGGTGAGAATGTGCAGTGACAGGAACAAGCTCTCACTTATTGTTGGTGGGACTGTAACTTTGTACAGCCACTTGGCAAGACCGCTTTAGTTTCTTACAAAATTAAACATTCTCTTACCGTATGACCCAGTAATTGTGGTCCTTGAGATTTACCCAAACCAGTTGAAAACTTACACCCACACAAAAACCTGCATGTAAATGTTTGCAGCAGATTGATTGATATAAAGCAGGTTCCCCACCCAACACCGAGCCTTATGCAGAGCCCAGTGTGGGGCTTGAACGCACGACCATGAGATCAAGACCTCAGTTAATATCAAGAGTCAGATGCTTAACAGACTGAGGCACTAAGGCCCCCCAACAGCTTTATTCTTAATTGTCAAAACTTGGACGCAATCAAGATAGCTATCAATAGGGGTGAATTAGGTATGGTTCATCCATACAAGGGAAAATTATTTAGCAATAAAAATAAATGAATTATCAAACCACAAAAAGGCATGGAGGAACCTGAAAAGCACATTGCTAAGTCAAAAAAGTCAGTCTGAAAATGGTCCATACTATATGATTGCAACATTTAAAGCATTCTGAAAGAAGTAAGTAAAACTATGGAGACAATTTTAAAAAATCAGTGATTGTCAGAGGTTTAGAAACAGGATGGGAGAGATAAATAGGTGAGCTCTGGGGGATTTTTAGGCCTGTGAAACTATTCTGTATGATATTATAATGTTAGATACATGTCAGCATATATTTGTTAACACCCACAGAACGCACAGCACAAAGAATGAACCCTAATATAAACTATGGAAACTAGTTAATAATAATGTGTCAGTACTGGCTCATTGGTTATAACAAACACACTACAATTCCAAAGATTCAAGATGATCATAATAAGGGAAACTGAAGCAAGAAAGCCTATGGGAAGTCTGTCCTTTCTGTTCAGTTTTTCTGTAAGCCTAAAATAGCTCCATTAAGTTAAGTCTACTCATTACAATTTAAAAATAAAACTTTCAAAATCAATTTTTAAAAAGGGCAAGGGGAAAAAAGAGATCAGGGGAGAAATGTAACTATATAAGTATATAAACTTTTGGTTAAAAGGGAAGCGTCAGCATTAAACACAGGAGCACACAAAAGGGGACCTAGATACATGAAAAAATAATTAAGAACTCCTATATTTTGTGATAAGTTGGACAAATACTCAAAAAGGTAGAAAAATAAGCAGCCAGAAAAGAAAATAACATATCTACTCAAGATTGAAGAAGTGTAATCACAACACAGTGAAATGAGCAACCCAAAAGGGTAATGATGGAAGCAAAGGAACCGATCACCTTCCAGAATCATCGCCCCTGAGGCTGTGTACCAGCTAGGCAGTCAGCCCACTCTGCAGGGGTCCTGTGAAAGTCAACTGCAGCAACCTCTACCTGGCTCTGGGCCAAAGTCCCCTGGGTCTCTGTCCCAATCTGAAGAGAGAATTTGCAAGTGTGGCGGGCTCAAGGTCAGACAGAGAATGTCACAGCTGTGGTTCCCCCAGACCAGTGGATGACTTAGGACGGGTAGTGACTTCTCAGATTGTAAACTAGAGGGCAGTTGAGCACAGATACAGTGTGTAAAGGAGATCTGGTCACACTGCATGGGCCAGATTCCAGCTCTGATCCTTCCTGACCATGGCACTACAAGAATCACAAGGGAAAATAAATGAATATGTCAGCTGTCAATATTCTCTGTTTTTTACTTCACTACCTACCAAATTGATTCTCCGTATGGTCCCTCTGTGTCGTTAACTCCTTTGGACAAAATGGAAGGCTTTTATTTTGTTTTTCTGCAAAGACTACTGCTTTTTCCCTCTCGTTTCTTTTCTTTTCTCTTCTCTCTCTCTCTCTCTCTCTCTTTTCTTTTTTTTTTTTTTGATATTTCAGTAATTTATAGGGGTTTATTATGGAAAAATTCAAATTTACCAAGTAAACGGAATAGTACAATGAACTTCTTTTCTTACAATGCTTCTTCTGTCTTCTGCCCAGATTCTGGGTCTCCAGATTCCAGCCCAGGCTGAGCAAGCTAATGCTGCTTATTATTATTATTATTTTATAAAGACTTCATTTATGGGGCACCTGGGTGGCTTAGTGGCTTAGAGCCTCTGCCTTCAACTCAGGTCATGATCCCAGGGTCTTGGGATTGAGCCCTGTATCAGGCTCTCTGTTCAGCAGGGAGCCTGCTTCCTCCCCTCTCTCTCTGCCTGCCTCTCTGCCTACTTGTAATCTCTGTCTGTCAAATAAATAAATAAAATCTTTTTTTTTTTAAGATTTTATTTATTTATTTGACAGAGGCATAGTGAGAGAGGAAATACAAGCAGTAGCAGAGGGAGAGGGAGAAGCAGGCTTCCCACTGAGCAGAGAGCCCCCATGTGGGGCTTGATCCCAGGACCCTGGGATCATGCTCTGAGCCAAAGGCAGATGCTTAACAACTGAGCCCCCCAGGCGCCCCACTGCTGCTTATTTTTAAATCAAGAGAGCAACGCCTATGTAGTGATGTACCTCAATGTACCTCTGTGCGTGTATATTACCTACCTAAAAAGCCAATGCCTCTGTGGCTTTATTGGACCTGCTGGCTTAGGATAGCAATTACGTAAAAACCCATGGAAAAAGAGAAATAACATTCTTTATGCAGTAGCAATGTGGAAGCTGCATCAAAATGAAAATGAAACTAACTTTATTAAACAAGTAAGAGGCTCTAGGTGGTTCTCAGGAGACAACTACTCAGGTGGTCACACAGATAACATATGTGGAACAGGCTCCCGAATCTAAGGACTGTGGAAGTGAAAGTCTGCTTTTGGACTCTGGCTCTGGAACCACACAGTCTGGAGGTGGGCAGTGAGCAATTTTGCATCTGCTTCTTCACAGCCTGGTGACTGGGCAGAATTTTATGGTCAATAGCAGCACAAATTTGGCAACTGTACCCTTGAAGTCCAGAAACCGAATCACCGAAACAACCCAGGGAAAAAACACAGAGAAAAATGGGGGAAATAAGACTCACCCAATAACTGGAAAATAAAATAAGATTTTTTAAACATAGAGGTTGGAGAGAAGGGCAAACTTTGGGTCAAAACCAAAAAAGCAATAAAAAAAAAAAATGAACAAAGCCTTGAGGAGGGGAGCACTGTGGAGAAACAAGAGTTTCCAAGGCTTCAGGAAATGAATGAGATGCATTTCAGAAGATCCAGAAATTGCACAAGTGTTCTTTGGAATTAGTACAAGATTAAATTAGAGATGTGAAGATAAGGAAATGTTGAGGACAGAGTGACTATTCTCTCTGTATCTGAAATAAATATTTGCTTTGTTAAGGAAAGAAAAGAAAAAAAGGCAAGAAAAACCACAAGTGTTCAAGGAAACTTTTCATTCAAAAATATACTTAAGGCATTCAAAACTACTCCAATATTTAATATCCTATTAAAATTATAAGAAGAGAAATACCAGAGATCAACATACCTAATTCTGAAGAAATCACACTTACTTATTATACTATCATATCAGTGGATTTATAAGCAGCAAGCCAATAAACTTACTGCTGCTATTGTTTCAATCATCAGTAATAATAACAGACACTGGTTTTTAATAAAAAGCTAGGTTAATAGAGTAAAGAGGCTGACCTAGATTCTCCAGAGGATTGAGTATCAGAGTTTGTGTTCATGTGTTCATGTCAGAAGAATCCTTAACACCTAAATAATTTATTTAGAGGAGAAACTTTTTGTTGTATAATTACATTTTATCACCCTAACCCTCAAATTTCTCCCTGCATAGTGGTTCAAAGCATAGACCCTGCTATCAGGCTGCCTGGACTCAAATCCTGGCTCTGCTCCTTACTTTCTGGATGACCACAGGCAAAGTACTTATTCTCTGTTCCTATTTCTACATCCATAACCCGGGGGAGGGGGATCTATAGTACCCACTCTAGAAAGTTAAAAGAGTTACAACAGTGAACTAGGTAACGATGGTTAGTGTATCATGGATTTAACAGCTTAAGGAGCAACTCCCCCTTTTCTCACCCTTTCCACCCAGAGTCTATGGGACCTCAGGGGTCCAGATATTCCCCTATGCCTGGCAGAGTATACAAACTTTCCCTGGGCCGTAGATCTACCAGGAAGAGCTCCAAAAGGAGACAAGAGGATCCCCAAGGATCTCAAGGTGGCCTGATTTTAAATAGAGGCAGGCCTCAGGAGAACTGCAGCATTGTGGGAGCCACGATAGGGCCAAGAGACCAGGCAGGTGAACCCTGGGCCTTGAGAATGTTGAAAGCAAACTGGGAGGTATTCTACTATAGCCGTGTAGGCTGAAGACCCAGTAAGTACAGAGTTCCATGCCCAATCACCTAGACAGTTGAGCGGTCGTCCAACCAAGGGTCAGCAAGGATTACCAATAGCCTTGGACCAGGGGATCCCCCCTTAAATGCACAATCTTCAGCAAACTTCTCTAAAACCCAGATATTACCACGTGAAGGGAAGGATGAGAGATTCTCTAAGAGCCTGACCTTTGCCCCTAGAGAAGCTGGGTTATGCTAAATCTGAATCAATTTCTTCTTAATGGTAAGATCAAGTTTTCAATGGTCAGCAGAAATAGAAGCCCGAGGAAGAGATAAGTCCAAGAGGAAGGAAGGAAGGAAAGAAGCAAGTGGAGGGAGGAAGGAAGGAGGGAATAGAGGAAGGGAAAGGAAGGAGGAAGGAGAAACTGGCCATTCTGGCACTTCTCAGAGAGCCTGTTATCACTAAGCTGAACATCTTTTCCATTTGCCCAGGCTGGTTCTTTTTAAATCCTGTTTTAGCATAATTGAATAGCATCCTTTTCACTCTCAACAGGGTTCCAATGTGGATGATTTGCAAGGGTACCCTAGTTATAGCCCACTCTATTGTACACGCTTTGTCCAGAATTTCCAAAAGTTGGTATACAGGTTCCTACCACCCAAAAAACAAAAACAAAAACAAAAAAACCCTCAATATCAAAATGGAGCTGAGCCACTGAGAGGTGGGGTTGCAGAGTAGGGGCGAGCTCTCAGAAGCAAAATAAATGCCGAAGAGAAGGAGCCGTGTTGTCTCTCGGTGAAGTGCTGGAGAAGAGCTTCACCCAAAGGGAGTTAGACAAAGTGTGCCCAACATTCCAAAAGAAGAGTTCTTGGAGTAATTGACTTTTCTCCTGGGAAGCAAAGACTTCTTCATGAGATGACTGTGACGGTGTGATGCTGAAGGCCATAACCAGAGCTGCAGCAAGGCACTTGCGGCCCATCAGGGGCCAATCAGGGAAGCAACCCCCTGATTCACCCCTCCCTCCCCCCCCCCCCCCCCCCCCCCCCGCCCTGCTCTGCCCAGGAATGGCATGGACACGCCCCTGGAAATCAGAAAAACCAGAAAGAGGGTGATGTGATGGGCTTCAGAATAGGATGGATTCCTGGCTGGAAAATGTTCTTTTAAAATATTTTATTTTTATTTATTTGACAGAGAGAGACACAGCGAGAGATGGAACACAAGCAGGGGGAGTGGGAGAGGGAGAAGCAGGTTTCCTGCCAAGCAGGGAGCCTGATGCAGGGCTGGATCCCAGCACGATCTGAGCCGAAGGCAGACGCTTAAGGACGGAGTTGTCCAGGTGCCCCCTAGCTGGAGATTTTTAACTGACCAGTGACAGAAAGAATATTTGGCTCTGACAAGATCATGTGTTGCCAAGCGTATGGTGTGCTGTAACCATAAAAACTCATCAATACTGCAGGGAACAATAGTCTTGGAGAAAGTCCAAGAATCTGCACTTGGTGGTTCTGACAGGATATTTGGTCTACATGCTTACTCTTGGAGGAAGACTGAATGTTGCTGGAATTGATTTCAAGGCCAAAAATTCAGTATCAAAGGTGCAGATTCTTCTTTGAATGGGAGAAAAAAGAAACCCAGCAGTCAAGTTAACATAAGCAATCTTGGTCAGCTGAGGTCGGGTTAAATCAAAGCAATTCAGTTTGTAATGATTGTCAACAACTTTTCTTAGCACCATTTTATATCCCCATTCATCAGGCTACTCCCTGTATTTATTTTTCATTTTTATGTCATATTGTTTATCTAATTATAAACCACATCAAAAATGATAATTATTGAAATATATTTGGCTCTTCCTGCTTTTCTTTTAATTCTTTTCCAAGAAAAGACATGAACTTTGGGATTTTTCCTTTCCAGGGAAGTTTATATTTCAAAGTCAGGTGGAAATTGCCTGAAGACGACCTCCCTTTCTGGGTTTTGTTTTTGGAAATAAAAAATTAAGAGATTTTTTGAAAGAGGAAAGAGAGATAGGTATCCAGTTTTGGAGTAAGAGAGAAGAGGAAAGAGAATGTTTAATGAAAGAAGCAAGAAACGGTAGTGAGATTGTAACATGTAGTGATTGAGGGAGGGTACAGAACCTCAGAGGGGCTTTTGTGAGGGACTCTGGCTTCCAAGTCCCCTGCCCGAGGGGCACTAAAATTGTGGAGCAATTTCCAAGGCCCATAAAGTCACAGACAAGTCACAAGCTATGGGGTGGCCAGCATGGGCCATTCAGCCATGGAGTTTTCCAAATGTTCTGCTTTGTCATAAGACCCCAGAAGCCCTTAAAAGATAGTGGCTGGTAGTGGGGGAAGATAGTGGGAAACAGATAATGGGTTCTAATGATGACTGTGATTAACATTCCTCTCAGAGTTAGATTTATTTGATTTTTGAAAAAATAAAGTTAGTGATATGTTTCATTTCTTAACATGGTACAGGAGGGTAAATATCAATCAAAAAGGTAAGCTATGAAAAGGCAATTCACCAGGAATGGTACATATTTGAAGTGCATAAAAGCAGTTCCAAACCTATTAATATTTTAAATTCATCTCTTTGAGTTAGAGTTGCAAACAACTATTGGAATTGATGAATTCAAGTTTTACTTCTTATTATTCTAGTCTCTTCTTAGTGGATGTTAGGAAGGAGCGAAACCAATGGGGCAACAGACTGGCTGCAGAAGAAGACTATTGTCCAGTTGGCAAACCAGCAACTAAATTATAGAGGAGGCTAATATTAAGTTGTTTTATTTACTTATTTTTTTAAAGTAGGCTCCATGCCCAGTGTGGAGCGCAATGCAGGGGTTGAACTCACGACCCTGAGAGTAAGATTTGAGTTGAGTTCAAGAGTCCCACACCTAACCAACTGAGCCACAGAGTCACCCCAGTATTAAGATGTTTTAATGCTAGCATTATCTGTATTCCAATAGGGACTAGTGACAATTTAGCTACAGTTCAATCTCTGAATGGACTTGTGGGTTTTTTTTTTTTTTTTAAATCTTTGTTTTCTGAACTAAGGATCCCTTTTAACTGATGTTATTTTAAGGACTATTGACAAAGGGTCCTCTAATAAAATTTTTCTTTAACATGGGATAGAGTTTTTGACTGTGAAGAATGGAATCCTGGCTCTTTTGAATAGATGTAAGGTAGCACAGCTTATCATTAAGAAACTCAAACAGTTTGTGTTCAGCAGAAACAAAGACTATATCTTTTCGTTATAACCTTTTTAGGAAAGGTGCTATGGAGATATTAGTCACATTTTACTTCAGCATCCAAGATGGGTGTAAATTGACTAAGAAGCAGGTTGCCTGTGTCTGTATGAAAGATTCCACTTTTGTGTGGGGTGTTAAATATCTAACCATAATTTTTACTCTTTTTAAGAGATATCTGCTCAGTTTCAGTGGGATTTCTCCCAAGTAAATTATCCAAATTAAGGCTTAATCCTTAATATTGGTCACTTTCCTTACACTTCTTTTTTGTTTTGTTTTGTTTTGTTTTGTATAAGTAATCTCTACACCCAATGTAGGGCTCATACTCACAATCTCAAGATCAAAAGTGTCATGCTTCTCTGTCTGAGCCAGCTGATATCCCTCCTTACACTTCTTCAGGGAAAAAAAAAAAAAAAAGATTTACTTATTTATTTTAGAGGTAATGTGGGCGGAGAGGAGGGGCGGAAGGAGAGGGAGAGAGAAAATCCCAAGCAGACTCCATGCTGAGTGTGGAGCCGGACATGGGGCTTGATCCCGTGTCCCTGAGAACAAGAGTAGGATGCTTGACTGAGTGAGCCACCCAGGCACCCCCTTCCTTACACTTCTAATCTAGTTAGAAGAATTTTCTGAGAAAATGACTTTCTAAGTAAAGACTCCTGACATCAGCCCGGGTTGCCCTGGAGAATAGGGTCTTTACTGAGTCTCTACGAAATCAAGGGTTGTCAGCATGAACTTGTTCCTGCGGGGCCAGCGGGCCTTCATCAAAGCTGGTCATGAGGAGATAGACCTTGGATATGAAGGCAGGTGAAAAGTAATTCAGCTCACTGCATTTGACTCTGTGGGTCCTTTGAAGACTTTGTTTCATTGAAGTGGGGTTGAAGACGAGCAAGCCGTCCTGCCTTGCTTACCCCATTTAGCCTCTGCCATGACAGCATAAAGTACAAAAAGTCCTCCTTATCCAAGAATAATTGGTACCAGAAAAGAGCTTCTTAAAAGTGAACCTGCAGAGAAAGGAAAGCAACTTTTAATAGTAAATAACACATAAAAAAGAAAGTTTTATTAGGCTCTTATCTTGAAAAATGAAGCTAAATTATGAAGACTAGTTTTATATGACATTGAAACTTTGAGGTTATCACTTCATCTACACAAGAATTCTTAAGATAAAGGAGGAATTGGGCTTCGCTTGCTTTTTGGGGGTTACAATATTTTCTTTCCAACAAAGTTATCTCTTAGCATAGTTTGACATTCTTCACATTTGACTTTCACTACAAACGAGAAAGAGGGTCATTTTTCTCTGCATATAGATTCAAGGATTGCCTCCTACTTTGTAAGATCTTTTCTTAATCCTTTGATAGTCAAGTCATTCTTTTTCAAAGTATCATCCCCGTCAACTTCCTGTGCTTCAGCTGTCAACTCTCTCTGCCAGAAGCTTACTCGCCAGGGGCCCTCTGAGTGGGAGGAGTGAGTAGTTCTTTAGATTCGGTGACTTTATGAAAGTCTCTCTATGATAAGATTTGCCATTGTTTTGAGTTTATTTGCCTTGTGTCATAGAATGTTAATAAAATCAAACTAGCATCAATATTCAGGCAATCACAGGTTTTGAAACATATTGAAAACTATTTGAGTAGGAACTCTTATAAGTGTGCTCAGTTTATTGTTAAAAATGTTGAGGTGGTGCGGCGCCTGGATGGCAGTCAGTGAAGCAGCTGACTGCTGGTTTCGGCTCAAGTTGTGATTCCAGGGTCATGAGATTGAGCCCCATGTAGGGTTTGTGTTCAGCACAATCTGCTCGAGATTTCCCTTTTCCCTCCACTGCTCCCCCTGCTTGCCTGCGCTCTCACTCTCTCTCTCTCAAATAAACAAGTAAAAATTTTTCAGGTCATGACATTTTTTGTAATTTCATCATATCAGGGATTCAAGAATGACTCTTCAGGTAGTAAGAATATCTCTGTACAACCTAACAGTTGAGAGGCATACAGGTGGAGGGGAAAGAACCCAGAGCCATTGTTAACAGTTGAAAAACTTTTTTTTTTTTTTAAAGAATTACCTGGGGCACCTGGGTGCATCTGTGGGTTAAGCCTCTGCCTTCGGCTCAGGTCATGATCCCAGAGTCCCGGGATCGAGCCCCGCGTTGTGCTCTCTGCTCAGCGGAGAACCTGTTTCCTCCTCCTCTCTCTCTCTCTGCCTACTTGTGATCTCTGTCTGTTAAATAAATAAAATGTCTGTCAAATAAATAAATAAAATCTTTAAAAAAATTCATCGAACATTGTATATTTTTCTAACAGATCAAAGATGCAGCTCTATAATCTATTTTGAGAGGGGGCTGAGGACACAAGACAAGTTGGGGCTCCAGATTTGCAATGGTCACCACGGAGCCACTGCTTGCCCTTGGAATCTAGTGTGTGTATGTTGGGGGGGGGCACTTCGTCAGTTCTCCCCACAGGTGTTCTGACCACAGAGCCTCCTCTCATCTACAACATCCATCAGCAGGGTGGTGGCAGGACTATGCATCCCCTGATGCTTGCACGCACCTCAGTCACCCCAGAGAGCCCAGCGACAATGTTGAGAATCGCCGGCAGCCAGACTTCACAGGTGATGGATGGACGATGATGCGGTGTCCTGAGTAATGATGAAAACAGCGTGAAATAAATGGTATTAGGGCCCTGCAGAGGACACAAGATCTATGTTGTTTCCATCAGAAGAGCCATTGCATGGTAGTAATAACAGTCTTGTTATTTTCCTCTCATGGTAGAAAATGGGAAACTAGCTGAATGGAAGATTTGACAATAAAGTATGGAGAGATGGTTCCTGAATCCTCACAGGAGGAGATGGTGCCTGGACACCACAAAGAATCTTCTTCTGATTGGACAATAAATGCAGAGTTAAGTATCTCTTCTTTACCTTTTATTCTAAATCTTTAATGATGATCTTTATTTTCTAGACCTTACATGGACCAGTGAATTGTGAAACACATTTTTTAATAAAATTGTTTATATAGACAGAGGTCCTACCAAAAATATTTGCTAAAAAAAAAAAAAAAAAAAGAAAAGAAAAAGTATTTGCCCAAGGGGTGCCTGGGTGGTGCAGTTGGTTAAGGATTAGATTTTGGGTTTCAGCTCAGGTCATGATTTCAGGATCATGAGAAGGAACCTTGCATTGGGCTCCATGATCAGCACAGAGTCTACTTAAGACTTTCTCTTGCCTTCCACTCCTCATCCTCCCTCTCTAAAATAGATAAATCTTAAAATATATATATATATATATATATATATATTTACCTAAGAGTCTCACCTTGGGGACTGTCCTGGTTGAGTGCTGTCTTGGGAGCTAGACTTCCATTGTTCAAATCCCAGTTCTCCTACTCACTAGCTGTGTGTTCTTGAGCAAGTTACTTAATCTCTCTGATCTTCAGTTTCCTCACATGCAAAATGGGGATGATACATCATAGGTTGTTGTAAGGATTAAATAAATTAATTACATAAAGTCAATGCCTGGTCCACAATATGAACTCAAAAAATACTATTATTTTTATCATCTCTAATTATTTCCTTTTTTTAAAAAAGATTTATTTATTTATTTGACAGATAGAGATCACAAATAGGCAGAAAGGCAGGCAGAGAGAGAGAGGGGGAAACAGGCTCCCTGCTGAGCAGAGAGCCGGATGTGGGGCTCGATCCAGGACCCTGGAATCATGACCTGAGCCCAAGGCAGAGGCTTTAACCCATTGAGCCACCCAGGTGCCCCATCTCTGATTATTTTCTTAAGGGGAATTTCTAGAGGCAGAACTGCCAGCTCAAAGACTGAATATTCATGTCTTTTGGTGGTATTGTGAAACAGCTTTCCTGAAAGTTTGATCATAACATTTTCAAAGGCTGTGGTTTCATCACATCTTAAAGTGGCCTATCTAGATCAACCAAAATAAGATGGAAGAATGGAAAAGGAAAAAAAAAAAAAGCAGAGAGAAGTAGAGCCAAACCTGACACGGAAAAGAGAGGATATAGGATAAAGAGGGGGATTTTTTAAAAAAGAAAATATGAATGAAACTGTAAAATCACCCTTAGCATTTTAAATATTTTATCACTACGAGTTCATGTAGGACTGGCCCCTCTTACTAGAGTCTGATACTTAAAAGGGGATTTGTCCCTGTTGCCCTTCCATCTTCTTTAATCTCCAGGAATGACTCTTTGAGAGTCAGGGACATCTCCTCCAGACTCCACAATATCTGTCTGGGATCCAGCACTCTCTAATAATTAAGGAGATGTATTTACTCTAAGTAATCCCAAGATAAAAACATTAAACTCTTCAACCTCAAGCTCTAAGTAAAATTTCAGGAAAAAAATTCATTAAGAAGATTTATTGTTCATAATGTATGCTAGTTACAGGATTCTTTTAAGGCAACAAATTTACCCTTTTAATTCACAAAATCTCTCCAAGTTTCTCTGTAATGCAAGAGCTACTGGAGGGCTCTTCTGTGTGGCAGGAATCATAGATAAATATGATTAAATGTACAGGGCCTTAAATCACTTTCTGTAAAAGGAATGGGACTTATTTACACATATGTCATTGAGTAATGCCTAAGCTCAATGCAATTAGTACTAGGGGGCAGCTGGGGTTTTTATATATTATTTTTATCTCTGGAAGGAAAACAAAACAAGACCAAATAACAATTCCTTTCGACACTGTGGTTCTCGTTCTCAGTCTACTTCCCGCACATATAGCTCAGTCCCATCTAAGATGCATCACTGGGATGAATTCAGGGTTTCCTAGGAAAACAGGATCTCTTCAGAGGGCATGAACAGAAACTCATTTCCACCATTTCGAAAGATCCTGTGCAACAATAAATACCAGTCTCCTTCAATCTCCTACTCTACCCCAGCCCAACCTGCAAAATTATGGCTGAACAAAACATTAAATTACATAAATGGGCCAATATTTACTGCCAGTTGTGCAACAGAAAGTGTTTTGAGGTTGCAAACATTACTTAATCCTTGACAATTTCTCTCTCTTTCTCTCCTTCTCTCATCTCCATTTTTTATGGGTAGTGTGGATGTTCCTCTTTTCAAGTTGTAGGGCTTCTGGGGCAGCTCTGGTTTTAGTGAAACAAGGGTCTACCTGTTCACTTGGGTCGCCAGCTACCACAAAGCCTCATGCAGACTCTGCACATCAGTTTCCCATTCACTAAGCATTGTGTTTGGTCAGCTTTCAGATCCTCTCCCATCTACGTATTCTCATGTCTGCGTCAGCAAAGGGAAGGGCCACACCCCTAATTTGTTCCATTAATTTCTGAGAATATCCTTTTTCTCTTATTATCCTTCTGTCCTGTCTGGACCTCTGGCAGTTTGGCCACAGCTCTGTCTCAGGTGAGATTCCTCTTTCTTGGAAAAGAACAGACTCCATTTGGCACTTAGAATGTGTGCTGGTCTGTGTTCTTCAGGCCCTCCAGAGAAACAGATCTCGTAGGATAAACACACACACACACACACACACACACACACACACACACACACACACAAAGAGTGGCTTATAAGGCACTGGTGCATGGAATCATGGAGGTTGTAAGTCCCATGGTCTGTGGCTTCCAACCTGGGGACCCAGGAGAGCCAGTGGTGTAATCCAGCCTGAACCCAAAGGCCTGAAAAGCAGGGGAGCCATGGGTACAGAGTCCAGCCTGGGGCTGTAGGCCTGAGACATAGACAGATCAATGTCACAGCTCAAGCAGCTGGGCAGGAAGGGCCAAATTCTTCTTTCCTCCGCCTTTCTGATTCTCACCCACATTGGGGGACAGCAAACGGGTCTACCGAATCTGCCAACAGGAATGCTAATTTCACCTGGGAACACCCTCATAGACACACCCAGAGATAATGTGTAGCCAAATCTATGGGCACTCCATGATCCAGTCAAGCTGACCCATAAATAACCATCCCAGATGGACAGTTTGAACTTCATGGCATTTAGAAGCCCTGAGATACCAGAAGGACAGAAGGAGGGGTGCGTGGGTGGCCCATTAGGTTAAGCGTCGGACTCTTGATTTCAGCACTGGTCATGGTCCCAGGGTGGTGAGAGTGAGCCCCATGTTGGGCTCCACTCACCGCAGGGAGTCTGCTTCCCTCCTTCTCTCTCTCTCTCTGCCCCTCTTCCCGCTCACGTGCGCACTCTCTCTATCTCTCTCTCATATTCTCTAAAATAAATAAATAAATCTTAAAAAAAAAAGGCAGAGGGAATAGAGAATCCTTAGTCAGGCTCTAAGCTAAAAAACACCTCTGTCAACTCTCAGTAAATTAAATCTGCTTTTGTGCTCACATCTAAGTGAGCACCGGTTGGTGGTTTCAGAGTACATCTGAATGGCTCTCTACCCAACCTATGTTTTGCTAAATTTTATACTAAAGTCTAGGTTAGCTTTGACATAGCTGCAAATTTGTTTTCTGAACTATTCTAGGAAGCTTAATTATGGAGCCCCCAAGGAAACTGAAACATCTCTCTGAAACTTAGAAAAATCTACTTGTATTTCAATTTTTGAGAAAGAATCTATATATTATGTATATATATACTTATACCACATGCACGTGCACACACACACACACACACCCCACATAGGTTGACCTCACAGCATACAGAGTGTATTATAGAGACCATCTTTGAGATTGGGGGTGCTGCTAACCATACTCTTCCTCTTCTGAACTCCAACCAATTTGATATACACACAGGTGACAGATGGGGGACCCAGAGCACAGCAGATGCAGGAGGGCGAGCAAGGCTTCCTTCTCCTCCTCAGCTGAGCCTGGCGGTCCCGGCAGCCAGAAGCAGTGCAGCGGAGAACCTCAAACACGAGCTGCCCTTCCTGCTGCCTTCCCACGGGGGAAAGGGAATCAGGAGGACAGAGAAACGAGATGCACACCCACTTTTGGAGGTCAGACTCTACCTCTGCACTGGTTCGCTCCACAGCCGGTGGACTCCCCCCTCTGTCCTACCAAGCAAGTCTCTCTTTCTTCCAGACGAGAGCTGGGAAAGAGGTGGGGAAAAGTCTGAAGCTTCTTCTTTCAGTAAGTCCTGGACACAGTGGACACAGTGGCGGAGACGCAGGAAGCTCCTTGTTGGGCATCGAAGTGAGTTGAAGGAAGAAAAGTGCCTTCCTTCAGGACGGATCACTGAAGCTAAAAGGCAAATTTAGTTTTTGATATTTAATGTGAACTACCGGAGAGTGGCTTGAGTGGTAGAGAGGGGTCTTGAAAACAATCACAGTATAATAAAACAATGCCTTAAGTTCTCATTTTACATCTACACTGAACCATTTTGGTTTATTTATTTTTTTAAGTTTTTTTTCCTACCTATTTATTCGAGAGAGAGCAAGAGAGAGAAAGAGCAAGAAAGAACACTGAGCTGGGAGTGGAGGGAGAAGCAGATTCCCTCTGAGCAAGGAGCCTGATGCAGTTTGGTCCCAGCACTCTGGGACCACGCCCTGAGCCAAAGGCAGATGTTTAAAGGACTGAGCCACCCAGGCACCCTTGAACCATTCTATTTTAAACTGGGATTTTTGGGGTGGCTCAGCCCATTAAGCATCGATCGAGCTCTTGGTTTTGGCAGGGGTCATTCTCTGGAGGTCCTGGGATCAAGCCCCGTGTCGGATTCTGTGCTCAGCACTGGACCTGCTTCTCCCTCTTCCTTTGCTCCTCCCTCACTGTCTCTCTTGAATAAATAAATTTAAAAAATAAAAAATAAACTAGGATTTTTTTTTTGAACTTAAAAGCCTGGTTAATTTGTTAACAACTAGTCCCCCGCCCCCAACAAATAGCAAAATGATAAAACAGCTACGTGAAATGAAGCTCCTCTTAGCTACAGATATACACAAAAGCATTTCTGGGTGATTATATCAAGAGGGCACTTTTTTTCATCTTTTGGTTTATCTATCTTTTTTAAAAATTTTATTTATTTGAGAGAAAGAGAGTGTGAGCAGGGGGAGTGGCAGAGGGGGAAAGAGAAGCAGACTTTCCGCTGAGCAGGGGGCCCAATACAGGACTCTAGCCCAAGACCCCGGGATCATGACCTGAGCCGGAGGCACACACTTAACTGACTGAGCCACCCAGGCACCCCTGGTTTACCTATTTTTTTTTCCTAAGGCTTCCAAAATATGATTTTTATAATAAGAGAAAATGAAAATACATGTGTTCAGAGAAAGAGTGTACCCTGAAACTTCTGAGTATAATCTGATCTAATAATTGAAAGCAGGAAGAGGCAAAGTCAACCCATCACTGTCCTGGGAAAACCCTGGAGGCAGATGAAGGACCAAGAAGAGCAGGAAGGTAAAACCAACAAGACTGAGCAAGACGAACCCCTGATAGCCAGAGAATGAGGGCCAGACATGGTCACATGGCCCCACAAGATGCATGGAAGTATGTTTAAAGGCTGTGAAGAAAATTAAATCAAGTCAGTGATGACAGTTAAATTAACTCTGATTGTTGACATTTTAGGATGTTTACAAGTTGGGCTTCTATAAGCCAGTGGACTTTCCCCAAATACTCCTATATTTTTGGTAGGAATCCTTTATTTTGCTTAATCCTGTATTTTTTTTTCTTGTTTAAAGACATCTTTTTACTTTTAAAACTTAGAAATATATGATCTTCTTTTTTTTTTAAGATTTTATTTATTTATTTGACAGACAGAGATCACAAGCAGGCATAGAGAGGAAGGGAAGCAGGCTCTCTCCTGAGCAGAGAGCCGGATGCGGGGCTCGATCCCAGGACCCTGGGATCACGACCTGAGCCAAAAGCAGAGGCTTTAACCCACTGAGCCACCCAGGTACCCATACATTTATGATCTTAAAGATTTAATTTTAACATGAAATATAGGGATAAGGAGTAAATCTGCCCTAGTCCAAACACAACCACTATTAATATTTTAGGACAATTTCTTCAGTCAAGGGCATTGCCTTTTTGCCTTAGCACAATGCCACAGTTATATGCCTTATGTGATGATGGCCACATAAAAAAAGAAATCACAGAGGTTTAGAGATGAGGTCAGATCAGGAAAAGGAGATTTTCTTCTGAGTAGAAGCTGCTGCTGATTTTTCTGTCTTCAATTTAATATAATATTCATGGCAAGGAGATAATTGTCTTGGTTGATTTTCTACGTCTGTTCCTATGGACAGGAACATAGTGTAGCAGGACGATAATGAGCTTGAACTAGAGTCCCAGCTCTCCCATGTATGACTGTGACCTTGAGAAGGTTGCTTATACACTCAGAGCCTTGGTTTTCTTCTCTGTGAGATTAATAAGGTCCACTTCGTATGGCAACTGATAGAACTAAATATGACAACACACGAAAACACCAGGCACATAGAACTTCCATATACTTTTTTAAAGATTCTAAAATAAATTTAGGAACACTGGTAAAATTTTATACATTTATCTTTCCACTTTAACTTCTTATATGTAATCACAGCATTTTAAACCACTCTACTTGTTTTTGATACCTAAAGAAAGAATTACTATTCTTAACATGGTTTAGCTGCTTTTCACTAAATTATGTATTTTGGGTCATGGGAAACAGCCCCTCAAAAAATCTTGATCTAGGAGCGCCTGGGTGGCTCAGTGGGGTAAAGCCTCTGCCTTCTGCTCAGGTCATGATCCCAGAGTCCTGGGATCGAGTCCCGCATCGGCTCTCTGCTCAGCAGGGAACCTGCTTCCTCCTCTCTCTCTCTGCCTGTCTCTCTGCCTATTTGTGATCTCTGTCTGTCAAATAAATAAATAAAATCTTTAAAAAAAAATCTTGATCTATGCAAATACAACTCCAGACATCTGGATTAGTAACTATAGGTGTCAGAAAATAGGTACCATTAAGCCAAGTTTCAGCTGTTCCTTTATTTCAAGAAAAGGATACAGAGTATTGCTGAATTATAATTTGAAGATGACTTTTTTCCTAGAATGTCAACAAAAATGAAGCTCCTCTTAGCTACAGATAAAAAAAAATTCTGTGCTCTAATTTATATGTATCTCAGTCTTTTAAACGTACCCTCAAAACTGAGTGATGAATAAAGAGTATTAAAAAACCATTTAGAAAATAAAGTCTCTAAGTAAAATTTTATTTTAATCTTGGAGCGTTCACTTCATAGACTCCTTCCAAGGGAAAAACTCGAATATGAAGAAATCAGATGTCAGTTGTGAAATCAATTATTTAGGTGTGGTGGAGCAATAAATGAAATACCTGAGCTTTAAGGAAGTCTGCTGGCTGCACTCTCTCTGGATTATCCAGAGCCATTAAGAAGACTTACCATTCATCATCACTTTATTTCGTCCTTAATTTTTAAATTTCCAAATTGCCTGGGACCAAGTCAAGCCCCAGAGGTCCCCAGCAACCAACCAGTGCAGGGTGTCTGGCTGGCTCATTCTGTGGAGTGCACGACTCACAGTACTGAGTAACACAGCATTGCTAATCAGCGTCACCATGCTGTACGTTAGATCCCAAAACTTATTTATCATATAGCTGACAGTTCATACCCTTTGACCAATGTCTCCTCCTACCCCCAACTCCAAACCACCACTCAACTCCTTGTTTCCATGATTTTGGCTTTGTTAGGTTCTGCATGTAGGTGAGAACTTAGTATTTGTCTTTCTCTATCTGACTTATCTCCCTTAGCATAATGCCCTCAAGACCCATCCATGTTGTGGCAAATAGAAGGATTTCCTTCTTTCTTTCTTATGGCAGAATAATATTCCTGTGTGTGTGTGTGTGTGTGTGTGTGTGTGTGTGACATTTTCTTTATCCGTTCATCCATCAACAGACACCTGCACTGTGTCTATGTCTTAGCTATAGTGAATAATGCTACAGTGGACGTGGGAGTGCAAATAGCTCTTCACCACAATGATTTCATTTTCTGAGGACTTCCTGTGACTCTTCTTTAAGCCTCCTGTCCTGTCTGGGCCACAGGCAGGGTTGAGATCCCTGAGGGAGATGGGAAAAACTATCCTGCTCCCCCCAGGGTTCCTGGAGAGCTGGGGCAGTGGAATCTGCAAAAGGGGCCCCAGGGCTGCTATGAATTTGACTTTCCAAGTCTAGAATGTTATTTCTAATCATCTCTCCACTGCCATACCTATGTCCTTCTGAAGTTGGCAAAAGCTTGCCTAAGTGGCCCAAGGGCACTGCAAGAACACGCCATGGCACCAGGTGGCCCAACGGTCCCTGATCCTCAAGGTTTTCCTTCAGAGAGCCTCACCTGAAGTATCTTTTCCTGTGGAGCTAATTCCTGAGGCGGTGCTTTGAATTCACTAATCCAATTACTTATGATAAATGGGCCCTGAGGAATAGAGGACAAGGGGAGGTCTGGAAAGATCTGACACACAGCCTGTAACCAGGAAAGGAAAGAATGATCCCCCCAGTTAGAAATTCCCTATTTCTCAGAGGCATCTCAACCTCCCATATGACTGGTTCGGCTCACAGGATTCTTCACTCAGCCTGGTATTTGAGGACTTCTCTTCCACCCCTGAGCTAAATGCCTTCAGGCCAGTGGCAGTCCCCTGGCTGGCTGCTTCTCTTCTCTGATAATGAAATTCTTTCCTATGAAGACAGATTTGAGTAGAAATTCTATAATGCTGCTGTAATATTTCTCTCTTACTCTCCTCCCTTACACTTGCAGTGACATTTGGGCCATTTTTGCTTTAGCATAATGCATGGTCTTGCCACCCATAATTCCAAGGGCAACTATGAATGAAATGATCATTAAGCACATTAGTTTTCAGTGCTCTTAAGGCCATTAAGCATATTAGCAGGCCCATTACTTCATTTTCCTACAGATGTCTAAGTAATAGTGCCCACTGTGATCTGCAGTCATGAAGAAAATGTGAAGCCTCCCCAAGCAGTAGCAGCTATGGATATGGGCAGGAGGCAAAGTTCATGCAGACCAAATGGGATCATTAAGGGAAAATTATGCAGGCTCTGGCCTGCCAGAGGAGAGGAGGGAGCGGGAGGCACTGCACACCGAAGGAAGACGGGAACTTGTACCCGGTGGGCCACCCACTTCATTGCATAATGAGCTCATGAATTTGAAAGCCAAAAAGAGAAAGTCAGAGGTACAGTCTTGAACTATCTCTCTTCTGCCCTTCAAGTGGCAGCTGCAGAAGCAGAAGAACCTGAAGCTCCAGAAAAATCTAAAGGCTTCTTGATTTCAGTGTTTCAAAAACAACAACAACAACAAAAAAGGACCAGAAAGCTTTAAAGAAGCCAAAAGGAAAGAAGCTCTAATTGAGGGAGTCACTTCAGAACAAGCCTTGGAAACATCTAGCATAGTCTTTTAATTAATCAGTTTTAAAGACAGTGCTACAAAGAGTCCGTATCTATCTCGTGCAGAAGGAAAAATCTCCAACTCTGATTTCCATGAACACTTGTTCTACCCTTACTGAAATGTCTAGTTTACTTATCATAAGAAAACCACCAGGCTCAGTTCCTTTCAGGAAATAATGTACCCAGATGAGAAAGAGGCATTCTACAGCAGAAGTGGTGCCAATGGAGTTGGGTGGGAATGTTTTAAACCTTTGCAAGTTACTGTTGGAAAAAGGTAAACCTAATGTAAAATTTCAAACGAGGGCTTCAGACTCAAAAGTCCTGGTTTCTGAGTATTTCATTTGAAAAAGTAAGGAACACTTATATTTGTAACTAAAGACCTGTTCTGAACGGTGATGACTTTTGTTGTTTACTTAAGAGACTGGTGATCTCAGTAACGGCCCAGTAATGTCATCAGAGAGCCAGGCTCTTCCTATTTTCCCTCTGCCATTCTTAAGTACGTTGGCTTCTTGTTCTCTGCAACTACTACTTCATCATCACAATGTGGGCACTGTAGCACTGGGCATCACGTCTATAATCTAATTCAAAAGAAGAAGGAAAGAGCAAGCAGCCCAATAGGTAAGGGCCTATGAAGAAGAATAGACCCTCTGTGCTATATCACAAAGTCCTTAGAGTAGAGACATCTATCTCATCTTTGTATCAAAAACCTCCCTGGACAAATCCAACAGGGACATAAGGATGCTCAAAAATCATGGATTTAAGAATAAAACCATGTATTATACCTAACATGCTTAGCACCAACTACTAGTCAGTAGGTTTCTAACTTGGATCACATCTTGAGTGCTCTCTGCACTGAATCCATCTCACCAGCTTGGGACAGACAGCCACAGAGACACCACTTATGTGGTGCCTAGCCTGGCAAAGCACAGACCACACAGTGTTACCCTGATGAACAGATATGCTGAGAGGAAAGTACCTCTAAGAGCAAATTCTGCCCTGTTTCAAAATAAAACGAATGAATTAACACAATGCACTGTCAATTTATTACCATGGCTTAGGGCTCAAGGAGATGTTCTTACTGTGAGGCATAACCAAAATATCTTTGTTTTCAACTTAATTTTTTTTCCCTTCCAAGAGTTATAAAATAAATATGACCAATCCAAAGCCAGACTGTGAAAATACTGAAAAGTTAGGCTCCCTTTCTCCATTTTTAGGCAGTGAGGTAACATGGTTTGTACTCTTAAATGGCTTTTAACATATATTGTCAAATTGCCTTCCAGAAAGTTCTCTGTAAGCACTGATGAGAATGGCCCTAAACAGAAAATCTGTATATGGATCATTTACTCCTGTCCTTGGAGTCCCCACTTTTCTTCAGCAACATGCTAAATTAGGAAGAGTGATCCAGGAATAGGCCTGAATCTAGGTGATAAATACTTATTAATGGGACTTGTCTGGGTAGTGGTTACTTTCAGTTTTCTGTACCTCTACTCCCCATATCTGTCACCCACAAGCAGCATGAAACCCCTGCCTTAAATAGAATTATCCAACGCCTGTACTTATAAGCCTTGCTCAGAAACAGAAAGCCCTCTCTTGCCAGTGTTTTTCTTTTCTCTCCCACAGAGACCAAGCAGATGCTGTCTCCTGAACTTTGAATCCTCTCTGACTCCAGCAAAAGCAGTGAGTACTGTTGAAATCATTTGTTCAGTGAAAATAGTGATGTGTGGACCATCTGGTTCTTGCTGTCTAATCCTGAATGTTCCTGGTCCCTGACTGTTACATCAACTCAGTGAAATTTAATGGCTTTCCATTAAATTCTTCTTTTTCCTTAAGACATCCAGAACGAATTCCTACTGTGTGCACATGTGGATTTCTTTTCCAAATTCATAGCCACAAAATCTCCAAGGTCTGTTTCCCTGGAGCAGCCCTCATGCCCTCTCAGGTCAGTGCAAGGGTATAGAGTCCAATCCACCTTACCTCAGTTTGAGATGAATCTGTAGGGTCACCCCTAGCTTCAGAATGACCCACAAAATAGGAGAGTCTCTCTGTCAACTGCATCACAGTTCAAGTTTTCTCTTGGCCCAAATCTTATTTCCTTCATTTCTAAGAGATGCCTTAACACACCTATTGTCAGCGATCTTCTTATCAGAGTCTGCTTTCTGAGGAACTTGACCAGCAGCAGCTAATGCTGGAGGTGGTCCGAGAGAGCAGATTTTAAAACGAGACTTCGGAGCTGATCACCTGCTGGCAGCTGGCAATGCAGCTCCCATTGGTGGTGGTGGTGACCGGGAGATCCTGGCATGCACTAGCACGCAAATGTTCACATTTTCACTGTGATGAACTGAGATGTTCTACGGATGGAAGGAAATGTGCTGGCAGCTGCAATGTTGGAAGCATTTGGGAGACAGAGAAAAAGGGTATAAGGAATGAGAGGGCTATTCCTAGGGACAATCAGGGCTTCAGAGAGACAATGAAAGCTGACAGTAAATTCATCAGCAACTGAAGGCTACCCTGTGAGAGCCAGAGGGCCTTCTTGGCTGTAGAGGAGGTTGAATTCACAGCTTCAATAAGTCTGTTATGCCAAGGTCAGTCTCCTCCTTGGAAAGGAATGGGAACCTGAAAAATGGAATTGGAATGCCAGGGCCACACTTGAACATTTTGAATCTCTAGATTCTCCTAAACCATTTGGATCTCCAGAAAGGGCCCATTTTGTCTGGTAAAAGATAGCACTTCTCTCTTGCTTTAGGATGATACAGCACCCACTCCTCCACAAGAAAACACATACCTCCCTTCGTGTCAATTTAGGGAAGACACAGTGCCAGAAAATTGAACAGGATGGAAACTTTCCCAACTATTTATATGAGTAAAGCATTTCCTTGATAGCAAATATATATATCCTCCTTCAAAAAAATAAAAAAGACATTATAAGAAACAAAACTATAGACCAATATATTTCATGATCATAATGTAAAAATTCTTAATGACATTTTAACAAGATGAATCCAACAAAATATAGAGAATAATATAAGATGACCTGAGGTTTGTCTCAGAAAGCAAGGTCAGTCTTTAACACTCAAAATTTGATGTTGGCAACCTACTGAGTGGGAGAAGGTATTTGCAAATGATATGTCTGATAAGGGGTTAATATCCAAAATACATAAAGAACTTATACAACTCAGCACCAAAACCAAAACAAGCAAACAAACAAACAAACAAAAAAAAAACCCATCCCCAAATAATCTGATTTAAAAAATGGGCAGAGGAACTGAATAGACATTTTCCAAAGAAGACATGCAAATGGCCTATAGACACATGAAAAGATACACAACATCACTAATCATCAGGGAAATATAAATCAAAGTCACAATGAGATATCACCTCACATTTGTCAGAATGAGCAGAATCAAAAAGACAAGAAATAACATGGGTTGGTAAGGCTTACAGAGGAAAAGGAACACTTGTGCACTATTGGTAGGAATGTAAATTGGTGCAGCCACTGTGGAAAATAGTTTTCTTAAACAATTCCTTAAACTCCAAAAATGGAGTTTCCTTAAACAATTAAAAATTGAAATACCATACGATCTAGTGTTTCCACTACTGGGTATCCACCCAAAGAAAATGAAAACATTAATTCAAAAAGATACATACCTCTACATTTGTTGCAGCACTATTTATAATAGCCAAGACATGAAAGCAACCCAAGTGTCCATCAACAGATGAATGGATAAAGATATGATATATATATATTTGTATATACAATAGGTATCCATTGCAGACACACACACACAGGAATATTACTCAGCCATAAAAAAGAACGAGATCTTGCCATTTGTGACAACATAGAGGGACCTAGAGGGCATTATATTAAGTGAAATAAGTTGAACAGAGAAAGACAAATATCATATGATTTCACTTACATGTAGAATCTAAAAAAGAAAAGAAGCAAACAAACAAACAAAAAACCCCCAAAAGCAGAAATAGCCCCACAAATATGGAGAACAAACAAACTGGTGGTTACCAGAGGGGAAGGAGAGTGGGGGGTTGGGTAAAATGGGTGAAGAGGAGTGGGCTCTATAGGCTTCCAGTTATGGAATGAATAAGTCATGGGGATAAAAGGTATACCACAGGGAATATAGTCAATGGCATTGTAATAACATTTATGGTGACAGATGGTAGCTGTCAATTGTGGTGAGCATAATATATAGACTTGTGGAATCACTATCTTGTACACTTGAAACCAATGTAACATTGTATGTCAGCTATACTTCAATTAAAAAAAACAATGTTATTCACCATACTAAGATACTAAAAAATATGATTACCTTTATAGATGCATAAAGTTCATTTAACAGTATTCAACATCTATTCTTGATACATACTCTTAGAAAAACTAAGAATAAAAGGGAACTTCCTCACCCTGATAGAGCATCTACAAAAAAACCCCCAAAAACCTACAGACTTAGTAGGGGTGAAAGATAAATAACTTAATCCTTAAGATCAGGAGGAAGGCACGGATGTCTGCTCTTGCTCCTTCTATAAGACATTGTAAAGACGTCGTATTTTAGGTCCCATCCATTTCAATAAGGGAACAACAACAACAACAACAAAACAAAAGGCACCCAGATTTAGAAGGAAGAAGCAAACTATCCCTATCTACAGATATGGTCACTTATGTAGAAAATCCAACTGAAGGTGCCAAAAAAGCTACTAGAATAAGATTAGCAAAGTTGCAAGATAGAGATCACTATATATCCCCATATGGTAGCAATGAACAATTCAAAATTGAAATAAAAAAAATCACTTACAAATTACTGAGGGATAGATTTGACAAAAGATGTGTAAGATCCATATGCAGGAAACTAAAATATTGCCAAAAGAAATGAATGAAGACGTAAATAAACGGAGAGATATGTCATGCACCTACCTGATTTGGAAGACTCAATACTGTTGTCAGTTCTCCACAAATTGATCTGTAGTTTTAAAGCATCTTTTTTTTTTTTAAAGATTTTATTTATTTATTTGACAGACAGAGATCACAAGTAGGCAGAGAGGGCAGGCAGAGAGAGAGAAGGAAGCAGGCTCCCTGCTGAGCAGAGAGCCCAATATGGGGCTCCATCCCAGGACTCTGGGATCATGACCTGAGCTGAAGGCAGAGGCTTTAACCCACTGAGCCACCCAGGTACCCCAGTTTTAATGCATTTTTTTAAAGATTTTATTTATTTATTTGACAGACAGAGATCACAAGTAGGAAGAGAGGCAGGCAGAGAGAGAGGAAGGGAAACTGGCTCCCCGCTGAGCAGAGAGCCCGATGCGGGGCTCGATCCCAGGACCCTGGGATCATGACCTGAGCCAAAGGCAGAGGCTTTAACCCACTGAGCCACCCAGGTGCCCCCCCCCCCCCAGTTTTAATGCATCTTAATCAAAATTCTAACAGACATTTTGGAGAAATTAGCCAGCCGATTGTAAAATGTGTATAGAAAGAAAAAGGGTCTAGAACAGCCTTTTTTTTTTCTGCAAAAGAAGAACAAAATTGGACTATTTACACTGCCTGACTTAGCTTTCTTAAAAAGCTGAGGTAATTAATACAGTGTGGTGTGGGTGTAAATATATATATATATATATATATATATATATATATATATATATGGATCAATCATATCAGTGGAATGAAATAGAGTCCATAAGTAGACCCAGCCATAGATGGCTGATTGGTTTTAATATAGTCACAGAGTTGTGCAATGATTCCAGGTTTAGAATACATTGTTTGCCTGCAACAGAAATCTATACACATTATCAGTCACTCCCATTTTCCCACTTACCCAGCCCCTGGCAACTAAGAAGTCACTTTTATCTCTAAAATCTTCTTGATTATTTCATGTAAGTGGAATCAAACAACATCTAACCTTTTGTATCTGACTTCTTTGACTTAGCATAATATTTTCAAGTTCATCCCTGTTACAGTATGAATCATCAGTTTATTACTTTTTATTGCTAAGTAATAGTCCATTGCATGGGTATGTCACATTTTGTTTATTCATTCATCAGATGATGGACATTTGGGTTACTTCCACATTTTGGCTATTATGAATAATGATGTTATGACCATTCACATACAAATTTATGTGTAGAACTGTCTTAACTTTCTTGGAGATAGACACCTGGGGAAGGAATTGATGGATCATATGTTAACTCTGCTGAAACTTCTGAGGAGATGCTAATTGTTTTCCAAAGTGGCTGCACAATCTTTGTGCATGAGGGTCCCAATTTCTCCACATCCTCACCAACACACCTTTAATGTCTGTTTTTCTTATTATAGCCATTCTAGTAGGTGGGGAGTGGCATTTAATTGTGGTTTTGATTCGCATTGCCCTCATGACTAGAGATGTTAAGTCTGTGCCTATTGAGGTAGACATATGGTTTTTGTCGTTTATTTTATGAATAGAGCATATAATATTTGATTTTCATATATTAGATCACTCTCACATTCCTGGGAGAAATCCCTCTTGATACTTGATACCCTTTTTTATGTTGCTGGATTCTGCTGGTTTATTTTGCTGAGGATCTTGGCCTCCATACTAAAGGAATAATCTGTAGATTTCTCTGTCATGTCTCTATCTGGTTTTGGTATCAGGGTAACACCGGTCTCAAAGAATGATTTGGAAAATATTTGTTTCTTTTTTATTGTTTAGAAGGTTTTATGAAAGATTGGTATTCATTCTTGAAATGCTTGGAAGAATTCATCAGTAAAGCTATCTGGGACTTAGCTTTTCTTTATGGGAAGGTTTTAAATTACTAAATCAGTTTCTTTACTTCTTAGAAATCTATTCAGATTATCAGGTTTTTCCAGAATCAGTTTCAGTAGTTTGTATTTCTAGCAGTTTATTCATTTCATCTAGGTTATTTAATTTCTTGCCATTCAGTTCTTAAGGCTTGCCTCTCTCTTTGGGCAGAAGCTGTACCACTACTACAGAGGAGCTGAGGTACAGATAATGGCCTCCTTATCTGGCAGTGACATCCTTGTTGTACTAGTGGATGCTGAAGAGGGCGGGTCCTAATCTCTGGCCTTCTTGGCTTGCCTGCTCCTTGTGGAACCTCTGCCATTATGAGCAAATACAGAAGAGGCTCCATTGTTGCCAGACTGTTGATCCTGAGATAGTGTTTCTACACCATGAGTTCAAGGAAGAGAGCCTCAGTCTCTTGCGACATGTATGATAGGAATAGAGTTTCTGCAGCGCAGGGCAGGGGGTGGGGGGAGAAACACAGGCAGCCTGCTTTTCCCAGGGTGAAGTTGCAGCCATATTCGAGGATATGGTGGAGAGCAAGAGCCCCCATATAATTCTTGGCTATAGCTGCCTGAAGTAGAGTATGAAAGGCAGTGAGTGTTTCCATTAGATGTAGCTTGAGGGTGGGGAGGAAGGAAGCAAGTCATGGCTCAGATGCCACAGACTCGTACTCTCACCAAATTAAGTAGACTTCCTTAAATGAGCATTTCCTCATTTCCTCTGTACACTTAGGATAGTTCCCAGGAACTAAATGGTTGAGTTTTTAAAAATAATTTTTTCCAGTAAAATGACTGTTATACTGGGGAAAGGGACTGCTCACTTCTCACTTCTTCATTCTGATCCTCCCTCCCTATCCAGTCAATGGATTTACTTTTTTGGACAAAGGTACCAAGGGAGAGAGGGCGGAAAGGATAATCTTTTCAACAAAAAATGCTAGAACAACTGGCTATACCTATGTAAAAAAATATTACCTTTGTTCCTTATCTCATACCATACACAAAAATTAATTCAAAATGATTGTAGGCCTAAAAGTAACAGCTAAAAGTATATACAACTTCTAGAAGCAAACATTAGAGAAAATCTTGGTAACCTTGGATTAGGAAGAATTTTCATAATCAGGACATTAAAAGCACAAAGTATTAAAAGAAAAAGAAATACGTTGATTTCATAAAATTTAAAAATTCTCAGTATCCAAAAGCTATTTAAGGATTGAAAAGGCAAGCCACAAACTGGGAGAAAATATTTCCAAATATTTTCTAATAAGGAATTTGTAGCCCAAATGTATAAGGAACTCACACAACACAATAAGAAGATACAAAGCCCGAACACAAATGGGCAAAAGACTGGAACAGACATTTCACTAAAGAAGGAAAACAGATGGCAAATAAGCTAGTAAAGGATGCTCTACATCATTGGCCACTAAGGAATGCATACCAAAACCACCACGAGATACCACTCTATACCTATTAGAGTGGTTAAAATGTAAAAGACTGATCCTACTAAGTGTTGGTAAGGAAGTAAAGCAATTGGAGTTATCATACACTGCTGTGGGAATGTAAATTGGAACATCATCGGAAGACTGTTGGTTTCCTAAAAATATAAACCTACTCAATCACCCTGCCATTCCACATCTAGGTATTCACCCAAGAGAAATGGAAGCATATACCCACCGAAGGACTTGTACACAATGTGCCTAGCAGCCTTACTTGTAATAGCCTATAACTGGACCAAAGCCAAATGTCCATCAACGAGTAAAGGGACAAATAAATTCTGGGAGAACCCTATAAACAAGTGCTACTCAAAAATAAAAAAGAGTGGACTACTGATAAACACAAATGAATGAGAATCATAAGGATTATGCTAAGTGAAAGAAACCAGAAACAAAGGCCTAGATATATTTTTATTTAGGTAAAATTCTTTAAAAGGCAAAACTATAACCATAGAAAACGTATCAGTGATTGGTCAAGTAATAGGGAAGAGAGGTGAGTAGGGTGTTACTTAGAGTTACACAACTCCACACATATATCAAAATTCATCAAAATGCATACTAAAATGGATTGGTTTTATTTTGTATGTAAATT